>NC_136960.1:23044532-23144532 GCF_032717465.1 Coenobita brevimanus
GGGAGCTGAGAATCCTTGTGCAAACTCGGGTCTTCCATAGCCTCGAGTCGCCTCTGCGGAGTTCTCTCTCGAACTTCCCCCTTAACCTACGATTTTACATAGCTATGTATACACAGGCCCTGGACATAATGTGTCCTGTGGGGCCAATGGATGAAACACGTCAGGTCTGCACCCACTTCACCGCTACCCTGTCTCTCAACTGGCTAAGAGATTACAGGTGTAGTTACGAATGGCTTTGGAAAGGCATGTCCCTGATTAGTGGATGTTACTTTGACACACACTGCAGGAACAGGACTAACCTATCTATGTCTCGTCCCATCCCTGGCCAGAAAAGATCAAGCTCGGATACAGCCCTGGGTCTTCCTTTTGCCTTGTGACCTCCTGAGGCTGAACAATGACCCCCATTGTAACACTGCTAGGCAGTACTTGGCAGGAACGACACTCTGCAGTCGAACCTACATCGGGTGTTCGTGACTCACGGTAGAAGCCGTCCTTGTTCTGAAGGGCAGCAAACCTCCCCATGAGAATACTTAATCACTCGACCCTTTTGTTTGTTCCACACGGCCTTTAGCAAGTGTCGGGTCAGAATCTTGTTCTTGTACAACAAGTTGACTACACATCAGATCTTACTGACGATTCAATGATCACTGGGGTGACACAGTCTGGAGCCTCAGCCATGGCTCGTGTTACCGCAGCAGCCGAAGTCTGAGCCAGCGTCATCATCGGAGCAGCTATCCTTGACTCCGTGAATGTTGCCTACAATTAGGTCAAATAGAGGTTCTGGCATGACAACTGCAAGTGTCGTACCAGTATAAAATGGAGATGTCACCTGGATACATGCCTCAGGGAACAATGTCACTGATCCATCAATAAAGTTTGCATGGATCTGTCGACCTGTATACTGCTCAGGCCGAACTAGACTCTGCTTGACAGAGCAACCTGAGGAACCATTATCTCTCAGGACCTTCAAAGGAATGCCTCCCACAAACCACGGCTGAACAAGGAAGATGCTGTCGCCTGTGGGAGGGCCTGTGGAGGAAGCATTCGCCACTCATGAGGCTGCTGGTGTTGTCCGTGAACATTGTGTACCTTGAGAATTATCTCTTGGAAGATGGAACATTGACCCATCTGTGGAGAGAGGTTCATTGTCACTGTGGGACTGAGTAGCATGTGGGGAAGTACCCCATACTGGTAGGGACGTGACCACCGTGCTGCTGCTGAGGAATGAAGGCTGTGTTCGCTTCCTGCCTCTTTTGAGCTGGTGGTGAAAAAGTTTGTCCCGACCAGTCGATTTGCGTGGCTGATACTGCTGCTGGTTAGGGTACTTGTTTGGCACCTCATCCACTCAGGTTTCTGAGTGTTTTGCCCCTGGTCCTTCCACTGCGGTTTTGGTCCTTGGCCATTACTCTGGGTACGGCCTTGGTGCTGGGATTCAGTCTGAGACGATTTTCCCAGATTTATCAGGTTTTCTATTTCAGGTGTTTTGCTTACGAGTTTGATACCCGTATGCAGTACAGAATATCAGCTTTTTCTGCCATTTGGCTGTCATCTTTCACCTGTGCAGATCTTAAGCTGTGCTGCACTGAGCTCAGCAGGCCACGACCTCTCCAGCTGTGTACGCAGCATGGAGTCGAGTATCCCCTCACGCGTGGAAGAGGTTTCATCTTTCTCCATCCACTCATTTAAGTAAACTGTGAGACAGTCGAGGAACTGAACAGCTGTCTTCCTTGTCTTGGAGGCAGGCTCGCATGAACTGAACTTTGGCGTCGTCTACTGTGAGACCATACGCCTTCATGATTGCAGCTTTCATCATCTCATATGTGAGACTGTCTCTACGAATTCTGTGGAGAATATCGAGGAGCAGGGCCCTCAAATAAACTAAGAAATTGGATCCGCTTACCTGCCTCATCCAGTTGATACATGGCTACCATGTCCTCAAAGCAGGCTATGTCTGTTTCCGATTCGCTCGCTTTCCTTGTATGAAGGAAGCTTGATGGAAATGGGGGCACGCCAGGAGTGTGCAGGAGGAACGCTCGTGGAGCTTTGACCAACTGCTGAGATGTGTTTGAAACCAAGGAATCTAAGCTTGAGCTTCAGCACTTCAAGTTCATGTTTTTCTCGTGTCTCACGTTCGGCACGTTCGTGCTCTCGTTCTCTCTCGCGTTGTTGTAACTCGTATTGGCGTTACTCTCTCTCGTTCCTCACGTAATTCTCGGCTCATGTTCTAAGTCGAGTTCGGGCTGTCTCTGCTCGTGTTGGCACCAGTTTCTGTTCGTGTTCTTGCTGTTCTACTCGTATTCGCGCTGTTCTCGCTCATGTTTGCGTTGAATTCTACACTCTTCACGAGTATCTTTCTCACGTTCTTGCTCGTAATTCATCCGTGAGAGAACTTAACTCTGTATTTTCTCTGGGTCTGTGAGACCTTATCTTTAACTTCCTGTAAAAATACGGTGGTAGCCATGGCGCTAAGTTGGTAAGCAAACGAAACTGAGTACTGACTGCTTCGCAAACAGATGCTAATGACACAAATAAAGAATACAGACACAAGCTAGTGGTGACCAGTCTTATCTAGTTAACTGGAAAGGAATGAAGCAAAAATGCAAATAACTGAGAAGACTCAATAGATGCCCTAATGCATTCGAGCGGCCACCCAGGAACGAATAAAATCGTCTGGCGTTACCAAGAATAAAGTACTAAATAATTATTAGAGTACTCTGTGGATTAATAAAAGCAACCAATTGACTTGCTAAATTAACGAGTAAACCACCAGCTAAGCTTGTGCCTATAAACTTTAATGATAAATATCTAAATATGAACGAGTGGAAATTACTATCTCGTAGATAACTTTAAAACTAGGAGTTAATATCCTGGAATGAGGTCACCAATTTGTCACGGGGTTTTTAAAAATATCTGAGTGTTTTTAAAATAAATGCTCAAATATTATTTAAAATGATTATAATGTTCAATAATATTGAAGAGCAGGGACAACTGCGTTGTCTCTTACTATATCAAGCAACGATTACTAAACTGTACCATACATCGCACGATTCTCTAAGATCGATAATTTATAAACTTACTAAACAGTACTAATATTAGACTAAGTACTCAATTGCTGTTTCTTAGTTCTGTTAGCCTCTGGAGAAAGTTACTTCACCCCTGACAATAAATAACTAATACTAATAATAATATCAGGCTCTTGCTGGTGCTTAACTCCTAGGAGTACAACGGATTTTAAACCTTAATACACAAAGACTGGCCTAAGTACCAGTTATGAATAGCAGAAACGTTTATGCAAGCTAGGAGCTATATGGAAAATAAGCTTAATTGTGGAGAAGTGAAACAAAGAGTTTACATTACATTAAGCTCAAAAAAAGAACTGTTAAATTGGTATTGATTACAAAAATAAATTTAACGTTACATTCAAAATCAAATAAAGAGATCGCACTCACTCACTCACACAAGAGCTAAATCCTTACTTAGAGACTTACAACTTAACCAAACTCCGTAAGTCTAGAGAAAAGGAAAACAGAAAAGAAATACTAGTCAATGAATGCCAGTGTATCACCAAAACAAGGATAGAGACGCACTGGGGAACTGTACTAGTGGAGCTTGGGTGCTAGCTGACTACTCTCCTCTCACACTTCTGGAGCACAGGACACTCTCTCCGTCCACAAACATGCACTGGACTGAGAGTAAACTTCGTGAGAAAGAAATGGGAGGCGATGAGGCCGCATTTTTTTTAACGGTCAGTGGCGAAGCGCACCAAAACAGATCGCTCAGCGGAAGCTACTAATGTCTCACACAAAGAGCGATCACGTATGACAATGAAAAATTGATTTGACAAAGCTTCCGTCCGAATGAGCGGTTAACTGAAGCGATACACAGTGAGTTTTCCACTAATAGTTCGTGACTTCTCACAAAAAAGGAAATGTCATGAATTTGATTCGTGAACACCACCCTAGACTAATTTACCAACCAGCAAAACTCCGCGCGGATGGAATTCCTCCAATTGTTTTGAAAGTGTTCCCCAGAACTTGCCTATGTTCTGGCTAAATTATTCAGACCATGCATGAGAACTTCTTCATTCCCTAATTCATGGAAAGACGCCATATGTCTACACCAGGATTCTAAAGAATGGAGGGTTCCTCTGTCCTCTCTGATTACAGACCAATAGCTATCGCATCTTCTCTTGGTAAAGTATTTGAAATTGTAATTAATAAGCACATAGTTAAAAAGACCTTGGAATCTAACAACTTAGATAGTGACAGACAATATGGTTTTTTGCCACGAAGATCCACCATTGATATACCTCAAGCTCACTGACTCATACCATCCATCCATC
This sequence comes from Coenobita brevimanus, assembly GCF_032717465.1. NCBI lineage: Eukaryota > Metazoa > Arthropoda > Malacostraca > Decapoda > Coenobitidae > Coenobita > Coenobita brevimanus. The sequence goes on from NC_136960.1 coordinate 23,048,875, forward strand.
AATTGACCAACATGGAGGAAAGTCATAGGGAGTAGCCCTTGATACTTCTAAAGCTTTCGACAGAGTGTGGCAGCACTGTTTCCTCGCTATCAAACTCCCTTGTTGTGGACTAACTAGCACGTCTTATCTTTGTTCCTCTGCTTTCCTCATAGCGCTCAGTGGCAGAAGAATAAGAGTAAAAGTAGATGATGTATATTCCAATTTCCACTCCCAGTTAATAGCCGGCATGCCTCATGGATCAGTTCTGGCTTTCCAACCCCTATTCCTAGATTCATTATTAATGATCTCTTATCTGTCACCCACAATCCCTCCATTCATATGCAGATGACTCAACATTTCACCAGTTCATTCACACTCAGACACTCATTAAAAGAAGTTTTACCAATATCTCTAACTCTCAGCTCAGTACAGCAATACATCTCCATAAAATCAAGACCTATCTACGATCAATGAATGAGGACAAGAACTAACGCTTTTGCACACTCATTTTGCGCTAGTAAAACCAAATATGTACATACGATTTTCTAATAGGTAGATATTGCCAGATTCGTATATTACCTTCAGTGCTACTAATATTCCCATCTCCAATGACGTATTGAAATTCTCGGCGTCTCACGTAACATGGTGCCCACAACTGGATCTCTCATGTCAGGTCACTTGCTAAAACCGACTCAAAGAAACTTGGATTATTGTACAGAGTCCGTAACTTCTTCGCTGACGAGCAGTTAGCTATAATTTATAAAGTCATGTGCGCTCTCTAAAACTTGAATGTACACTCACGCTGCTTGTGGAATGGATGTGGAGAGGTTGCACTAAAACAAGACAAAATTCAAGAACAAAAGCTGTTGGAATTAGTAATAACTCTGCTCTTATAAATGAACTACCTCCCCTACAAGTAAGAAGAATGTTGCCTCCCTTGCATTATTTTACAGAATACTTTTACATCACCAAATGCTCCAGACGAAGTTGCGTCCATTACGCCACCTCTCCATGCCATCCCTCGTGCTGCACGGGGCATTTGGTAGTGCTCATTGACTTGGAACATCACACACCCATATTGTAGAACTTCTACCTATCAGATTTCTTTTATTCACTGAATTTCACACATCTCTCTGGAACATCGCTTCCCCAGAGTTGTTTCCCCCAAACTTGAACCTACAGCTGTTCCAAACCAGACACAATGTTTCAGATTTTTTTGCGAATGGAGGGCTCCAATAGCCTTGTGTATGGATCATTTTTACTTACATTTCATTTATTTTTCATTCCCCCTCTGTTCTGTTGAAAAAAAAAACACACAACGGCCAGAGTACCCACTTCCAAATGTCTGCCATGATTTGGGTTTTCGAATTAAGGGTCCCGCGTGCTTGAACTTGAATTACAAAATTAGGGTATGCAAGCCCCAAAATCTTTGACGATGATTATTGAATACTGATGTGATGAAAATGGAATGTATCTTGTCTTCGATGATTGCTGACTGTCTTCTGTGAAATTTGGGGTCCAGGATAACCACACATTATAACCACAGGCACTCAGCCAAATAATGACCATCAATCAAATTAGACTCTGACACTCCATTTGTAATTTAAAGTTTAAAATTATATGACCTTAAGTTACAGTGATCTTTACATTGTACAAAGCGCTGGCAAAAATCCATTTCTATTAATTCATGCAAGTCTTTATATAGGATTATTAAAATAGCTCTACTTATCATGAAGGTTTGGATGACAGAATAAATGGAGATGTATGCCCAGTTTTGGCTGGACGAATTAGGAGAGTTCTCATTCTTTTCTGTCCCTCATTTTCCATTGGTAAACCCAACCCAACCCATTTATAGTATTGGGAATAGGATGATGATAAATGAAGCAGTGATAATGTTTATTTAACATGTATATCCTCTTCACCTGTTTATCAAAATAAAGACGACCACGACGACTATGATGATGATAATGATGATAATGATACTGATGACAGTGATGGAGATGATAATGATGAACAACATTTGAAGAAATCCATCAACAAACAGAGATTGTGTGTGTGTATGTGTCTGTGTGTGTGTGTGTGTGTGTGTGTGTGTGTGTGTGTGTGTGTGTGTGTGTGTGTGTGTGTGTGTGTGTGTGTGTGTAGGTGTGTGTGCGTGTGTGTGTGTGCTCTTCCCTTATAATTCCCAAACACTCTCTAAACCTCCTTTATGCCTCACTTCAATCTCCCCCTCGTACCCTACAAACTCCTTAACCCCTCTTATACCCCACTAACCTATGTACCCCACTAAACCCCCTTGTACCCCCACTAACCCCTTGTACCCCACTAACTCCCTTGTATATCCCACTAACCTTCTTGTAACACCCCCACTAACCTTCTTATATACCCCACTTACCCCCTTTTACCCCCACTAACCCCCTTGTACCCCACTAACCCCCTTGTACCCCACTAACCCCCTTAATGCCCCACTAACCCCCTTGTACCCTACTAACCCTGCTTGTACCCCACCTAACCACTCTTGTACCCCACTAACCCAACACCTCACTAACCCTCCTTGCCTACCCTACTAACCCCTTGTACCCCCACTAACCCTCTTGTACCCTCACTAGGCCCTTTTGGACCTCTACTGACCCCTTCCCTTTTCCCGATTTCCATCTTTTTCTCCTCCCCTTACCCCAGCTACACCTCAACTGCAACCCCATAGCAACTTGCATTACTTCTATCAAAGGGATGAGTGATTGCTTTCTCTCTCTCTCTCTCTCTCTCTCTCTCTCTCTCTCTCTCTCACGCACAGACACACACATACACACACACAAACACACACATACAGTATATATATATATACATCTATCTATCTATGCATCTATCTATCTATCTATCAATATATATATATGTGTGTATGTATGTATGTATCTATCTATCTATATATATGTATATATATATTTATACCTAGGGCTGCTTCCCCCAAAAGATAGGGAGGTAGCGAGACAGGACAACAACACTCCCCAATTTACTCATCCACACACACATTTTCCGTATCCTAGCCCCAGGGAAGAAGGGACAGATCCTCACCGCATCACACTGCACAAGGGTCATCTGCACCAGTGCAGTCAATGACATTTTATCCGCAGCAGGGCCCGACAGCAGCAGACCTGGTTTACCCCTGCCTACATCATAATTGACCCATCCCCTTACTCACACCTGACCTGATCAGCTGATCAGACCAAATGCAGGAGAATGTCCCCTCAGGACTGCCGTCATCATTTTATTCATTCCACAGTTTCCTAAATTTCTCTTGAATCATTTCTATGACACGCAGCCCACTCTTCCTTGCTCAACAGACATCCCTCTTGCATCCAACGCTCTCCTCACATTGTCCATCCATCCTATTCGTTGGTCTTCCTCTCAGCCTTACCACTTCTCATCCAATCCAGTTATCTTTTTCACCTTAATCACTCATCATCCATTTCTCTCCATATGCCCAGACTATCTCAACACCCTCTGCTCAACTCGATCAGCCATCTCCTGCACACTTCCGGTTCTCCCTTCGCACTTCTTCATTTTTCACTCGATCTATATCCGTCACTCCACACATGCTCCTCAGACACCTTATCTCCATTACATTCAAACTTTTCCTCTCTGCCTGCACCACCCATATTCTATGTTTTCCAGCCCGAATATGATATATATATATATATATATATATATATATATATATATACTAACAAGGGTGCCCTGTGTTGCCAGGGCAGGGACACACTCTAATGTCGTATGAAAAACACTCTAACAAATGAAAAAAGAGATCCATACACCAGATTTACCTGGTGTCCTCCACATTCATCAAATATCTGTAACCAGTTAGACTTTGAACAGCGTGTGGGTTTGAAGTTTGGAGGGGAAACACCTCTGGGGAAGCGAGTTCCAGAGAGATGCAGTTCAGGGAGATGAAAAGAATTCTGATGAGCAAGAAATTCCTGCAGTAAGGCTACAGTGACATTTCCAGTCATAGGCGCTACCAGATGCCCGTGATAGCACGAGGGATGGCATGGAGGTGGCGCAATGGACGCTCAACGTCGTCTGAAGTATTTGCCATAAAAACATCTTAAAAATAATGCAAGGGAGGCCAACGATTCCTTCTTACTTGTAGGGGAGGTAGTTTTATTATTTAAAAAGAGCATGGTAATTACTAATTCCAACAACTTTGTTTTGAATTTTGTCTAGTTGTTTTAATGCAACTTCTCGAGCATCCATTCCACAAGGGTGAGCAATATTCCAGCTGAGAGCACACATGACTCTTATAAATTATAGGTAACTGCTCGTCAGCGAAAGAAGTTCGGACTCTGTATAATAATCCAAAGTTTTTTGAGGCGGTTGTAGCAAGTGACCTGACATTAGAGGTCCAGTTGAGAGCACTGTTAAGTGGGACACCGAGAATTTCCAATACTTTTTGGAGATGGGGAATCGCACTTTTAGCACATTGAAGGTAATATACGAATCTGGAAAGCCAATGCCTGTCTTTTAGTAAATTGTATGTATTTAGTTTTTACTAGCATTAAATGAGACAAGGTTGTTTTTGTCCCCGATTTCACTGATCGTAGAGCAAGTCTTGATTTATGGAGATGAGCTGTACTGAGTTGAGAGTTAACGATATTAGAGCTTTGTAAATGGGTGTCTAAGTGTGGATGAACTGTGAGAATGTTGAGTCATCTGCATATGAGTGGATGGGATTGTGGGTGACCAGATAATAGAGCATTAACGTACGAACCAGGAACAGGGTTGGCGCCACCAACTGATCCATGTGGCACGCTGGCATTAACTTTGAGTGGGAAATTGGAATATACCATCATCTACTTTTAATTTGACTTCTTCTGTCGCGCTGAGATATGAGGAAAGCAAAGGAACAAAAGACGTTAGTCCATAGCAAGGGAGTTTGGACAGCAGGGAACAGGTATACCATACTCTGTCGAAAGCTTTAGAAATATCAAGGGCTACTATATGAGTTTCTCTATGTAGGTCGGTTTGATTGATGGATGGTATGAGTTAGGGAGGTTTGAGTATGTCAATGGTGGATCTTTCGCAGCGAAAGACCATATTGTCTATCACTAGTTAGGTTTTGTTGGATTCAAGATGTTTGACTATGTGCTTTATTAATTACAGTTTCAAATACTTTACCAAGAGAAGATGTGACAGTTATCGGTCTGTAATCAGACGTTGAGTCCAGAGGAACTTCCTTTCTTTTCGAACTGGGTGGATATTGGATTCTTTCCATGAATTAGGTAATGAAGAAGTACCTATGCATAGTCTGAACAATTTCAACTAGAACAGAAGGCAAGTTCTGGGAACACTTTTTCATAACTGATTGGAGGAATTCAATCTGGGCGTGGAAGGCTTTGGTGGATGGTAAATTGTCTAGGATGAATTTCACGTATCAAGTCTCTGTATTTCCAAAGTGGAACAATTTCGGGAGAGTCAAGTTCTAGTACACTGGGACTTTCTGGCTGACTTCCTCTATGGTGGAATTTCTGGCAAATGTGTTGGCAAAGATATCTGCTTTCCCGCCAGTCATTTGTAATGTTACCAACTAAAGATTTTATTGGAGAAATTGATGATGACTTCTACTGTCATTTGGGTTGTTAAGTCGTTCTGATGTTTCATTTTGAAGAAAGTTTTATTTAGTAAGATTTATTACAGCTTTTCCATGGTTTTTAGCAATTTTAAATTGAGAGAGTGATTCAGATATTTGATGTATTTTAAGTATGAGTTATATGCTAATGAGTTTTGGGCTGTTGCTCTGGCCCAGTTACTATCAAACCATTTTGGAGAGTTAGATCTTTTGGTGAACTGTTGACTTGGTATGAATATATCCATACCAGCTAGTAATAAGTCGCAAATGTGGGACTTAATATGTTCTAGTTCAGTCTTTCTTTCTACTCCAGAAAGACCATGTACCTCTTATGCTTTTCGAGAGGGAGTATAAGAGGTTATAAGAGGTCCAGGAACGTTTTATGTCAGCTTTCGCATAGCCTATGTCCGAACTGGATGTCATGTGGCTCTCCATTCCAAATACTGGGCTGCTAGGTCCAGTCATTCTAGCATGTATTACCGGTGACCTCAAATGACTTCCGACTTCGGTGACCTGAAATGACCTCGGAGGTCAACTTCACACAGCCTGTGTCCGAACTGGAGGACATGTGAGTCTCCAGGCCAAAAATTGGGCTGCAGGGGTACCTGGCGTTTACCAGGCCATAATAGTGAACACTCTACAAGTGACCTCAAATAACCCAGATCTGAATTTTGATCCCCTATAACCATCCCTGGGTCACTCTATTTCAGAAAATATATGGGTCTGAGGGTCTCTGGCCCTTGGTTTGGACGTGACTGAAGGAGAAAAAAACAACGAGGGTCGTGTGTATGCATATAGAAATATATATATATATATATATACTACGTTTCCGACTCTGGACAAAAGGCTTCAGCGCCTATCCCCGGGTCCCAGTAGTCCTCCTTGGGGCCCAGTAGTCCTCCTACATCTCCGCAAGTTACCACTTCGGCACTAACACCCACCATCCATACTGAATACATGGTAAAGCTGTCTCATACAGGACTGGTGAACTGGTATTAGCGGGTGTAATTTTATGACATGTCGGCGGATCATCTGGTAGATCCGAAAAATCTGCTCTTTATGAAGTTCCCTGCCCCAGCCGGGATTCGAAACTGGGTCCTTTAGGACTGCAGGCCGCCCCTCTACCGATTGTGTGTGTGTGTGTGTGTGTGTGTGTGTGTGTGTGTGTGTGTGTCTATTCCTTTCTGTTCCCCTTCATCCGTCTTTTTTTTCCTCCTCTTGATTTCTTCCCTCTTTTCCCTTTTGAAGTACAGGGGTAACAGGTGTTCATGAGATAAAGGTACAAAAATTAGTGACGAGGAGAAGGTCAGACCCGTATCACCACACCTGCTTCTCTCCACATCATTGCCTCGGAAAGATTTGAAGTGTGTCAAAAAATGTGTGTAGTCAGATCATAATTATGTGGCATCAATGTGCACTGTTCGTGTAATGAGGTGCCTCGTACATGAACTGTGAAGTAGTTTGACTTTGAGCAGTTCTTTGATGGACGTCCGATACGTATTTGCGCTAACATTTTGGCAGTTACTGTGATGTACAATAAAAGCATTTTCCACTTGGAATTGAGATCATTTCATGCTCACAAACAACGACAGCACAAGCTAACGCTATTTTGCAGTGGCGGAGCTCTGACTGATATTCGTATTAAAGAGGAAAACAAAGACAGTTTGTTTTCGTCTGAGTGAACTTGAATCCTCTCACAACTTGAACATATATCGTGGTTGCATGATATCAGATGAAGTGTAGTTCTGAGGTAGAATGGGTATCCTTGGTTATTGGTCAACCTAATCCTTCAGTCTGACTAGAACTGGCCATAAGATGAAAACAAACCGATTATCCATCACCTTCAGACAAATGTATCATGATGTAGTGTACAATGACTTTCGAATCCAGTGATGAGATCTACGGAGTCCAACTAAATTTTCCGAACACTAAATGAGAATTACGCTGCTGTTCACCCCTTGTTGTTGTTGTTGTTGTGGCACTTGGTTCATCTAGACCTAAACGCAGTAAACTGCAGTCCACCGACTCCCTTTCGTGGAACAGAAAGGGAATTAAAGGGTATAATCGAGCAGCGCAGTTGTCTGGTCACATTGATACAACCACATGAAGGCGTCCCTCTCCAGCACGTCACTCTAAGAGTGGAGCAATATTGCCCTCAAGTGTACGTTGATAGACATCTGGTAATTGATTCCTCAACGATTTAAGGCAGTTGATGTTGGACGTATATTTTTGCTTAGAAATATGTTAGAATCACTTCTTTAGTGACTTCCATTATATACCCTTGCAATATTTATATGTAGTGGAATTCTTATTAATGCTTCATGATCATCACAATCAACTTACAACACTACCACCATCATTATCATTATCTATCTATCTATCTATATACCTAGGCTGCTTCCCCCAAGGAAAGGGAGGTAGCCGAGACAGGACGACACACTCTCCATTTACTCATCCATTTAAACACATTCATTCACATCTTAGCCCCAAAGGGAGAACGGACAGATCCTCACCGCACCACACCGCACAAGGGTCAACTGCACAATGCAATCAGTGACATCCGCAGCAGGGCCCGACAGCAGAGCTGGTTTACCCCTGCCACATCATAACATACCCATCCCCTTACCCGCACCTGACCTGACTAGCTGATCAGACCAAATGCGGGAGAATATCCCCTCAGGGCTGCGTCATCACTTATTTATTCACAATTTCTCTCCATTTATTTCTGTCACGCACAGCCACTCATCCTTGCTCGACAGACATCCCTCTCACATCCAGCGCTCTCTTCACACTATCCATCCATCCTATTCGTGGTCTTCCTCTCAGCCTTACACCTCTCACATCAGATCTAGTTATCTTTTTCACCAATCGCTCATTATCCATTCTCTCCATATGCCCAAACCATCGCAACACCCTCTGCTCAACTCTACCAGCCATCTCCTGAACAACTCCAGTTCTCCTTCGCACTTCATCATTTCGCACCCGATCCATACGCGTCACTCCACACATACTCCTCAGACACCTTATCATTATAATCATCAATATTATTATCATTATTATTATTATTATTATTATTATTATTATTATTATCATCATCATCAAATAATCAAAAGCCAGTGAACGAGTCATACATTCACTCCCACATCACTAGGTCTTCCATTTTTCTCCGATCGAAATAACAGTAAGGATTTAACATCTACCCAGGAGAAAAAAGAAAAAATATATTTCCCAAACAGAATGATACCTAAATTGTACCCTACACTACAGCTACTGCCCCCGATCAATTCACCAGCTGGCCTCAAAATTTTCGAGCCTGGTCTGTCCTAATGCAATTAATGGAGCGAATTATTCCTTTTGTGGGTGGGTGGCTCTTTTATGGCGTCGGATCTCTGAAAGCCCAGTCGCTCTCCGCCGCACCTGAGATTCTTTTTTTCTTGGAATGAATAATGGATTGGACGTCATTTAAAAGTTATGATGATCAGGAAAGATTTTTGTCCGGCCATGATGTGATGCCGGATTTCTGGAACCTCTTTTGTTTTTTTCGAAAGATAAATAATGTCTCTACAGATGGGAACATTTCTGGGAGCCGCCTTGCCTGTCTGTCTTTCTCTCACCAACGATTTTTTTGGAAACGAAGTGCTTCATTCCCATAGATTTACCACACCACAGCACTCCATTTTTATTTGGCTCTTACTTCACTCCTAATGTGATGACTGGTGCTGAAGAGGGACTCCTGCAAATGATGGTATCGATATAACCGGCCGGTGGAGCTGCTCGGTTACACAAACATCTCTAAAGTTGGCAGAAATATAGTCAAAATGGTGTGACCAGCCAAGGTGTATTCGTAGGATTATTACTGACTGCATGAACCCCTTTGAAGCTGTCTGACACAGCATTTTTCCTACGGTACAGGTTCTCTAAAGCCTGTATGCATACTCTTATACAGAGTATTCATGGACAAATGCTAGTTTTAAATTTAAAAAAAAAAAAAAAAAAAAGGAAATAAGAACTCAAGCATTAAGAGATTATATTGTATGTGAATCTTAGAAGCTATCATTGTTTTTCTATTTTAATATTTTAAATTCTAAAAGTAATCACGGCTACCAATTGTTTGCCGCTCTTACCCACACGGAGTGCGCTCTCACGCTTTCAAGATTATCACTTACGTTGAAGATATGAGCTTCCACTTCGAGCGGGGTGTGGGAAGGGTAACCCCTGCCATCATTTTGAAGGCTACAGGCGTACGTCTCCTCCTGTCCCCTAAAATAGGATGATGGACTGCAGGAAAAGACCACCTTAGCCTGTAGTACATCGGGTTCATATTAGATAAGCTTGGGGTCACGGCAGGAGTAAGAAGTGTAATGACCTCTCATAATTATTTTATCTTTAATATCAAAAATATGATTATTTCCACATTAAACCTTTCAACACGATAGTTCATATGTTGAATAAACTCGAGTGGACGTGGCAACAATAAACTAATAACATCATTGTTTTGAATGGGTAGTAAAGTTACTGTGTTCTGACCTAGAATTTTGTCTGTTTTGATGAGACATCAGATCCTTCAAGGCTGATATATTCTGATGAAATACAGTACCTTTTATTCGTTTGTTTATTTACTAGTCAAAAAGATCCGCCCTCCAGGCGGATTTTTTCGGCTAGCTCTTGCGGAGGGCTGATCGGGCCTTCGGCCAATATACGTAATGTAACTTTTCAACATACAATTAATCGTAATAAATTATATACCAAAACACTCCCTGGATCATGCTGATTCAGAATATGTATCATATGTGGGGGCAGACCCTAAGGGAGCTGAGTTTATAGGTAACAAACATACACACACTCGCCTTTATTATTATAGATTTATCATTTCTTTATTTTAATTACCAAGTTTAGCTTCGGCCTGCTTGGAATTTCACTGTCCTGAATAATATCGTCTGCTCTCAGTCGGACCTTTCAAGAGAGAAACAAATAGTAAATGTTCGAAAAGTTGTTCTTTCCAAGAAAAAAATGAATATATATATATATATATATATATATATATATATATATATATATATATATATATATATATATATGGAAGACATATTGACGATACATTCAGTTCGAGATGTTTGGACACAATTCGTTTAAAAGACTGGGGAGGATACGCAGAGGAAGTGCTGATTGACGAAAACGGTTCACAGATAACATGTAGCATGTAACTGAGAGTATTGGCCAGTTCCTGTAAGCACATTCGATTAAAAGCTATCGTGGACAAGGGCTGGATTATTATTATTATTATTATTTTTTTTTTGGGGGGGGATGAGATGCTCGACATTTGAAGCTTCATACTTGTTTTACCTAATGGTACCCGTCGTTCTTTGTTGTTATATAAATTATTTGTTAAATTCTGACATACGACAGGCTATTCTTCAATGCATAAAAGCCCACGGTAAAGGTATTGATGATGATGATGATGGCGGTGATGTTGATACTGATAATAAGAATGGGGATGGTGGCGGCGATGATGATATTGATGCTGGTGGTGGTGGTGACGGCGGCAGCGGCGGAGATGGTGATGATTACGAGCGAGCGAGCGATGTTTACTCCACTTAACTTTGGAAATGAGCGACCCGGCCCGGCCCGACTAGACCGTTACGCTAGTCAGAAGCTAATAACTTGATTCTTATATGAAATAGACTTGAAATTCTGCATGTGATACATTCATTCAATAAATTTTGTTATTAAGTAAATACTCACCAGTTAAGGTGTAGGAACCCTTGGTATCTCGAGTTTTCTCAGGGAGTGTTTGGCTCTAATCGGTGAACGTCTCAGGCACGAAATCAAATTAAAAGAGATTATCTGTCAGAACCACTGTGTTTTTTGCCATCAGCTCTACCAACTTAATATCGGAGATTCCGCCTATAATTTTATATCAACGTTTCTCTATGTTTTGATAGTGAAATCGCCAAGGGAAAACACTCCATTCCTGGCTTTAATCATCACATCAGTAACCAAGTCTTTATCGTTTCAGGTTCGTCGACACGGCAGGTAGTGTGTGTGTGTGTGTGTGTGTGTGTGTGTGTGTGTGTGTGTGTGTGTGTGTGTGTGTGTGTGTGTGTGTGTGTGTATGTGTGAGCGAGAGTGAGAGAAGGTCTTTCTTTCCAGTATATTTTTCAATGCTCAGCTATCATCATGAAGAAAATAATATATCGGAGGAAAACTGTGATAACATGGCGTTCGCTCACTCTTCACGCGCTCACAAAGTGTACTTTACTGGTGATAAGAATACGATGATGATGAGGACAATGGTGGGATACTGTGTTTGTAGCTCCTTATATGTTTTGCGGAAAAAAATAAAAACTACAGCTGATCAAAGGAAAATCACGTCGCCTTTGCCAATAGTTCCGCTTCCACCACACGATTTTATTAAGTACAAGATAATCTCGCATCCTGCAGAGGTCAGGGGCAGTTTCCAATAATTTCCTTTTTTAACAGCAGGAGAAAGACTTCGTGGCGATCGAGTTAGGAGGCAGTGTGAGTTAAGTCTGTTTAGCTGCTCAACTGTTTATCTGTCATCATCATCATCCAGTCTTACATTGCCCCAAGAGCGTAGGAGCCCGGGGCTAGGCAAGTTGGTCCTGACGTTTAAGATGAGAGTGACCAGCCTCACTCATCCCTGAGTGGCATTACATGAGCAATAAACCCTAACCATCCCTTGGATATGAACCTTCACCAGCTCAGTCCGATTGGAGCGCGGTAATTGCGCACTAAACCACCAGGCGCCAAAATTTGGTTGTATGGTTACCACCCAGCGTAGTAAAGGTTTTCCTGGTGTACAGGAAACCATTTGGCTTGTCACTCAGTGTAGAATCACCCACAGGCAGAAGGAAGAGGAAAGAATGAAGGAAAGAAAGACAGAAGAGGATGGAAGGAAAGAAGGATGGAGGAAAGTAAAGGTTAGACACCCTAGAGCAGTACAACATCGAGTGAGTGGATGGTGAGTGCCCCCACCTACCACATATTTCTATCTATTTATCTGTCGATCTATCTGTATGCATGTATGTATGTATGTATGTATGTATGTCTATCTGCCTTCTATCCATCTGTTTGTCTCTCTCTTTGTCTGTCTGTCTGTCTATGTATTACGTCCCTGTCCATTATATCATTATGGAGAACTGACCTGATGACGAATACTCATAACCTTTTTTTTTTTTAACACTACTCACCAAAATGAATGCTTTTATATATATATATATATATATATATATATATATATATGTGTGTGTGTGTGTGTGTGTGTGTGTGTGTGTGTAACACGCACATACACCCATAACCTAAAACATACTCACATGGAGAGGGGCATGGAACCCCTAATAGATATATATAGGGCTCCACCAAGTATACTGATTAAGGTTGCACCAAAAACTGAGGTCCTCGGTAGTGAAACGTATATTCTGCCACGGTCCCCGATGAGCGGTTTTTGCAATGAAAAATCAGCTGAACTTCACTAACATCCGAGGGTCTCGAGACATGTCCTCTAGGCAACTCCCATAGTGATGAAAATCGTGTCAGTATCCAAGTAACTATTGCCTAGCTGTGTGGTGTCTGACTGCGTCGAGCGTCTTGGCAGACGCTACAATCACGTACGATTTTCCATGGTCCTGGGTAAAAAAGAAATTCATACAATGCGTTACTGAAAAACAGGACACTTCAGCTAAAAAAAAAAATGAAAATAGTGACTTTTTACCTAGATATTGGGAGTTAAAACATTAAAATCGTCTCATGCAATTAGAAAAAAAATTAAATAGCGGTATGTACGATCCTGCACTGACCACCCCAATTAACACTTTCCAGAAACTATGTGGCAGAGAGGGAGATTTTTTGCCACAATCCCCCCAGCCAAAATATGAATTCTACAAGCAATTATATTATGGGCGTTCCTGTTGGATCATCAACTAAAGGTCCAATAGCACTGCCTCCTGTGCTTACGGGCAGTGTGTCACTTACAGTGAGTCCCGACAAAGCAGAGACTGAGACATTAAACAGATTGGAGTAGATGAAAAAATCTACACATACAATATATGGGTCATCGCAGAAGATAATAAACTTGATACCTTAATGGCTAAATTAGAAAACATTGGTTAGGATATTATAGGTCCGAGGTTGATTCACAGTATAGAAGAAAATTTAATTCAGCTGCAAGACGCAACCACTTTATTTAGTACAGAAGAAGATAAAATGAAAGATTCAGTAAAACATGATTTTTATAAACATAAATGTTGCAGAGAACATTGTTAAATTAAATAGTGTCTCTGCCAGACAAGCACTGATTGCAATTAGACTATGCAAATGATGCACATTGAAAGTAATACAATATACGTGCCCACTTCTCCATGCACAGATGAAGAAATAGTAACATTCTATGACAACAACTCTCAGATTATGAAAGAAGGAAAGACCAGATGTACTATACTTATAGGGGACTTCAGCGCAAAAGCTGGCAAAAAATGGAGAAACATGTATGGGAAAATTTGGAGTAAGAGAAAGGAATGACACTGGTTAAGTGGTGGTAAATTTTGCTGAAATGTATAACATGAGGACAATGGACACATTCTTCCACAAAAGGACATAAAACCCCAATGAAGAAACAAAGAATGAAATCGACTACGTTATAGCAGATAAGAGCAACACGATCACTAATGTTACAGTTGTCAACAAAGTATATATAGGAAGTGATCAAAGAATGGTGAGTTGCACAGCCAAATACAATTTTAGAAGTGAAAAAAGGCTCTTATTTAAAATCAAAATCTATGCCAAATGAAAGCAATAAAAAAAAAAAGCTGCCTTTCAGTTACAAATACAGAAACGATTTCAGGCTCTAACTTATACCAAATGTGACATTGATGAATTGAGCGGTTGAATAACAAAAGTATTAACCCATTAGCTCCCAGAGATCCTGTGAGAGGGATTTTGCTGGAAGGGCACTAAGCGTACCGTCCTCCACTTATTGGCTCATGGTCTCGAAGCTCATAGGTCCCTACCTCGGGGTTTCCTTCTTTATTAAATTTTGGAAATGCGCAGTTCCGTCCAATACTGAGGACTCTGGGCGCAAATGGGTTAAGGGAATCAGCAGAAATAGTAGGGAAGGCAAATACAATCAAAGCCAACAAGTATTCAAAACTTACCCTCGAGCACATGAAAAGAAGGAAGGAGATGAAAGTCAATGCAAAGAAATGAAACAGAAAAAGGAGATTTAAATATGCCTGCCAACAAGAGACAGAGACGAGAAAATGAAAGAGAAACTTTAATCATATTAAAGAACCCACCAAAAAAGGAAGAAGTCTGAAACAGGTCTGAAGCAAACTGGCACTTGGAAGGCAACAAGTTATATTGCTGAATAACAGAAATGGTGAAGTCATCAAGTACAAATGACAGATGATGATGAGAGTTGAGGAATTTTACAATGAACTGCCTGCATCAGTCAATAGTTCCAACAGCTAACTTCTCAGTAGACACAACTGAAGCATCAGGGGTGACACAAAATGAAGTAAACTTTTCTCTTAAAAGTATGGAAATAGTAAAAACCTCAGGAGAGGATGGAACAGTAGCTGATCTGCTGTCGGATGCAAGAGAAGAAGCTCAAAATTGAATCGCCCACTTATTTACTCAATGTATAAACAAGAAGAAAATTCATAAAACATGGTTTAATGCAATAGTTTTTTGCTTTGCAAAGGTGACTCAAAAATTTTAGTAATTATTGGTTTATTAGCTTATTCCTGTTTTTTTTTTTTTTTTTTTTTTTACAAACTTCACTAAAGTCCTTATGAAAATGAAATAAAGACAAATTTGGAAGAAAACCAACCTCATGAGCAGGCAGGATTCCGAAGCAGGTATTCAACTACTGATCATCTTCACACAATGAATCAGCTGACTGGGAAAATTACAAATAATTATAAACGACTGTGCTTAGGTTTTGTTGATTATGATAAGGCTTTCGACTCAGTGAACCAATAGCAATTGCAAATTCATTGAGGCGATGAACAGTAAACGAGAACTTTGTAAAACTACTCGAAAACATATACAAAGGGTGAAATGGAGCAGTTAACTTACAAATTGACTGAGACAAATTTAAGAATGGGAAAGGCGTGCATCAGGGAGATACAGTATCACCGAAATTCATGTCTAGAAAAGAATGTTCAGAAAGCTAGAATGGAAGAAGAAAAGGGTATACATACATGGAGAAAACTTCAACCATTTAAGACTTGCAGATGACAATATCCTAATCTCAGAACAGAAGAGACATTACAAGAAATGTTAAATGACTTAAGCAGAGAAAGTCGCAAAACAGGGTTAAAGATGAATTGGAGTAAAACTAATGTTTAATCCAAATACACCAAAAACCGTCTAAAATAAATAAACTCTTCATGAAGTTGGAGTATTGTACAATTACTTGGGGCAAATACTAAAACTAATGAATGACCAAGAAAACGAAATAAAAAGCCGTATTACAATTGGATGGAAAGTTCTTTGTAACTACAGACATAATGAAAAGTATCTTGACAGTATGATATGTATGAAATGAAAAGCATATAACTAATGTATAATCCCAGCTACGACGTACGGTTGTGAGACCTGGAAAATAACAAGAACAATGAAAAACAAAGTGATCCGTTCTCAAAGAGCAATGGAAAGGGCGATGTTGGGAATATCTTTGACAGACAGGAAGAGATTAAGTTGCGTGAGAGAGGAGACCAAAGGCAATGACACTGAAATAATAAAAGAACAAAACTGAAGGTGGGCAAGTCATGTAACCAGTGTAAGGGATAACCGATAGAGCGAAAGGGAAACTGACCCTCCTTGATATTGCAAGCATAGCAGAAAAAGGCCAGACAGGAATTAAGGAGATGAGCCAGAGAAGTTTGCAAGCGAAACCTGACAGAGATTGGCTTAGTTACGGAATTAGTAGAGAACGTTGAGGGAGGCTTTTGTTCAGCAGTGAACTTGCAATGGTGTGTGTGTGTGTGTGTGCTCTGACCCATTTTATACTGAAATTCAACATTAAGTAACACTCCTTTCCTTTGCTAAATCGACCTTTTAAATTAGCTCAAGGCAAATGACAGAGTAGTTAATATTGTTAAAGAGACCGCCAAACATAATAGCAATATCCACACGTCTCTAATCAATTATCCTTGAATTTCTAATCACATATAATGGATCATTTCAGTTGTCACTTCAGAGCAACCTTATTTAATCATCTCCTTGCTCATTATAAAAAACATTAGCTTAACTCCATCAGTTAAGTGGCGTATTTTAAAAATTCTTCTTGTTGCATCCAACTGTTCAGCTTTAAGCGAGACCTCGTAAAATTAGGGGTATGATAAAGGCAAAATGTAACTTCTCAAGATGGAAGAATCTCTCTTGATCTGAACAAAGGTCCCTGGAGATACCAAAAATATAATACTAATGTCATTGGACTGAAGGGATTAAACCTCAAACTCTAGCACGAAAGGACTCCCTAAGATGAATAAAATAGTCCTTCAGTGTCCTCAATACATAAGGATATCCTTGCTCTGAATGTATGGACCCTACACACAAAGCCGTCTTCCTTTGCTATCCTTATCTTCACCTAATAGAAATGGACATCACAGTGATAGTCTTCACTGTAAGAACCAATAGGTCTGTTGCTGTTACCTTTCCTTTATACACCTTTGAACCTTATCGAATCTTGGAGAACCCAATCAGAACCTGTCGAAACCCTGGAGAACCCGATCGGAACCCTTTGAGTCCTTAGGAGACTTCATCAAAACCATTCGAACCTTTGGATAATCTTATTTCTTTCCTTTAAAACCTAAGAGCATCTCACATGCGTCCATCAAACCCAGAAAACTCATTGATCCTTGCATGAAGCCACTGAACCTCTGGGCTCCAGTCGGACCGGCCGCATCCCAGTAAAGCCCTTTGAAACGCAGGTGAACACCGGAGGAGCACGTCGAATCCCACGAGAACTCAGTGTCATAGTGTAGCCTTTGAAACTCAAGAAAGCCCCAGAGGAACGCATCAAACTCATGACAGCCCGCTATACTCACAGTGAACTCTTTTGAAGTCCAGGTGAAGTCCAGAGGAACACATCGAACCCCAGGAGAGTCCGTCTGACTCCCAGTGAACCCTTTTGATGGTCAGGTAAACCACAGAGGAACACATCGGGCCCAGGAAAGCCCGTGAAATACTCCTGAAACCAAGTGAATCCCTGAGGGATATGTCGAATCCCAGGAAAAGTCATCAAACTCCTAGTGAACCCTATGAAACACATACGAACCCCAGGGGAACGCATCGAACCCTAGGAGGCGCTGTCAGACTCCCAGTAAACCCAAGGAACGTCCTGTATTTCACGCGTTATCGAGAGGAAAATATGGAGGCGGAATTTAAAAGCGTCTTTCAGTCAGCAGCGGAAATATTTGGCTCTTTCCGAACGCCAGGCAGGAGGAAGGAGGAGTAGGAGCAGAGAAAAACAGGGGGAGAGGAAATAGGAGAAGTAGGAGGAGAGAAGCAGGGAAGAGAGGAAAGAGACAAAAGGAGAAGAAGTAGAAGAGAAAAAAGAGGGAAGGGAGGAGGGAGACAAGCAGGAGGAGGAGAGGAGAGTGAACGAACAGATAAAGCATGAGGAAGACAGAGTGAGATGAGTAGGAGCAGCGAAGAAGAAGAAGATAAGTAGAAGGAGGGATAGGGAGAGGTGGAGCAAGTAAAGCAGGAGGGAGATGAGGGAGAAGGAGTAGGAGCAGAGAAAAACAAGGAGGGGAGGGAGATAAGAAGTAGGAGGAAGAGGGAGAGAAGGAAGCAGTCAAAGCAGGAAGAAGAGAGATAAGTGGGGTTAGGTTGAGTGAGGAGAGGAAACACAGAATTAATAAGAATAGGGTGAGGAGGAGTGGAGATTAATAAGACAGATGGAGAGGAAAGACAAATACCAGGAAGGAAAAGAGACAAGAGTAGTGCTAAGATGAAAAATAGACTTAAGGACTGAGAAAACTAAATGCAGAGCGGAAATAAGTAGCTTAAACAAGAAAGAGAGAAAAAAAGGAGGGGGGGGGGAGAGCAGTCAAGAGCAAGAAGATGAGAAAGAATAATTTTTAGAACGCCTTTCAGTTAACATTAAAGATATTTAGCTCCTGCCGAACATGTAGTAGAAATAAGTCGGACGAGGAGGAGGAGGAATTAGCAGACTTGGAAAGCAGAGGAGAGAGTAAAGTAGATTTAAGTACTGTACAGAAGTTCTTGACGTATGCGGGACTATGTGTGGCTTCGCTAAAGGGAGGCACTTAAGGGGCTTCGCTTGAGTGAAGTACCGTGCGTATGAAAATCCTATGGAAGTTGAAACGAAGCATATGGTTTCGTTTGAGTGAAGCACCTTACGTGTGAAAATCCTTAGGCGTACATGACCGACTGGGCCGCCTCTAGAGACACTCCCGCATCAAAAAAGAGGAAGAGGAGGAGATGACAATAGCAACAGAAGATGAAAAATTATAACAGAACGTGGATTTTTCGGTCCGATCGGACTAATTCTTACTACCTCTAGATGATTTGTTTTTAATTCAAGAAAACCCGCTTGTACTGTCTGACCATCCCAGTTCGAACTAGAAAACATTCAGAGAGCGCCTACTTCCACCAATGCATCATCGTCATACATCACCCAATCCTATGTTGCCTCATGAGAAGCGTAGGAGCCCGAGGCTAGGCAAGTTGGTCCTGACATTTAAGATGAGAGTGACCAGCCTCACTCATATCTGAGAGGCATTACGTGAGCAGTAAATCCCAACCACTCCTTCGCTATAAACCTGCACCGGCTCAGTCCAATTGCACGCCTTAATTACCAACTAAACCACCAGGCGCCATAATTTGGTTGTATGGTTACCACCCAGCGTAGTAAATGGTTTCCTGGTGTACAGGAATCCATTTGGTTTGTCACTCAGTGTAGTCACCCGAAGACAGAAGGAAGAGGAAAGAAAGAAGGAAGGAAAGTTGGAAAGAAGAAGAAGAAAGAAAGAACTAAAGAAGGACATAGGAGGAAGGAAGAAAGAGAGGGAAGGGCAGCCACCTGAGAGCAGCACTACATCGTGTGAGTGGATGGTGAGCGTCCCCACCTACCACATCCGCCAATGCATTTGCTATTAAAAAGGATCCGGATCCGGATCCGTGGTGATATTGTGTGGAATACATAGGATCCGTATCCACCCCAAAATTTAATCAGTTGTTCCTGGACCCATGGCCCACCCTTCCACAAAATTTCATTGAAATTCATTGAGAACTTTTGGAGATATCATGTGGACAAACAAACATACAAACATAGGTAAATACATAACCTCCTTCAACTTCGCTGGCGGAGGTAAAATTCACTCCTAAGCAGAATAAGATCGTCTGAAAGTGGTAAAAATGACTGAAAGGGGTCACCTAGGTAGCGAGGTTATTGGTAACTCTTGCAACCCCAGGCTCATGTGAGCCCGGTGGAGTGCAGCTGAAGTGGCAACTTACTCCACAGTCCACCATCCTCCTTTTGGTGGATAGGGAGACGATTGTGGGACGTGAGTGTAATCGGGGTGCTTCACTGCCCGGTAATAACGGTGCCACCACACGAAGGCGTACCACTCGAGCACCGCGAAGAGTTTAAAGGATTTTTTAGTCTGCATTGAGAATTTTTAGCTCCTCACGAACACCAGACAGAAAGAAAAAAGAGTGGGCAAACGTAGGGAATAAAGAAAACGATAGGTAGACGGGAAAAAGAGGAAGAATAGGAGAAACGGACACAGGACACGGAGCAGAGAAGAGAGAATAGTAGGAGCAAAAAGAAGACAGATGAATAAAAAGAAGGAAGAGAGAGAGGAGAAGAGAGAAAATTATGAGGAACGGGAGGAGTAGGAACAGACAGAGGAAAGGGATCAAGGAAGAAAGATAAATAAGAAGAAGAGAACACAGACAAGACTAAAGCAGGATGGAGGTAAGAGAGGAGACGTGAAAAGGGGAGAGTGATAAATATATGAGGAAGAAGGGCAGATGACGAGCAGAAAAAGCAGGGGGTTGAGGATTGATAAGAGAGAAGCGGGATAGTACAACGAAGAAGAGAAAATAGTAGGAGAGAAACGAAAGGAGATAAGAGGAAAAAGGAAGAACAAGTGGAAGGAGTAGAAAAATGCCATTGCACACATTAAGAGTTACCATCATTTGTCCAGGTTGTGTAAGGTGGAGTCAGGATTCCGGGAGCTTGACCGGCGAGTGAATAAGGGTGTGGCCCATTCAGTAGGACATGCTCTTGATTTGTTTCTCTCTCTCTCAGTTTTTCCTTGCTTTTCTTCCACCTCACACCATCCTTAGACAGGAAAAGAGGTCTGGATGCTGATGCTGATGGTGATGAAAGAATCAAGTAGATATGAAGTGCCACTGAAATCTCATTGTGAGTATGTAAGTCTAGATTATTTGTTGCTGTTATTGTTGTATTTGTCGTTGTTGTTGTTGTTGTTGTTGTTGTTGTCGTTGTTGTTGTTGTCGTTGTTGTTGTCGTCGTCGTCGTTGTTGTCGTCGTCGTCGTTGTTGTCGTCGTCGTCGTTGTTGTCGTCGTCATTGTTGCTGTGGCCCCAGGCTCATGTGAAATGTGAACCTGGTGGACTGCAGGCTTAAGTTGCCCTTCTTCTGAAGTTCAACATCCCCCTTTAGCGGAATAGAAAAGCTGAGGAACCTTTGTCTAATCAGGCAGTAGGTCCGCCTGGCTGTTTCGGTGCCACCACGTGAAGGCGTCCCACCACAGCACCAAGGGTATTTGCTCAGGCTATGTAAGAGTCAGGCAGATAATATGAAGGGCCATTAAAATAAATCAGTTGAAGGTATCAGAGAAGAGTCATTGAATATATTAAGAGGAGCTCACTGGCAGTAGCCTGCCCACTCAGACTCTCGCTAACCCCGCCTCATCTGCATAGTCCGGCAACTGAACGCCTCTCATATGCATAAATACAGTCGCCCTTCTGACATAGTCACGGCCGACACTATCGTATTTCACCCGTATTTTTCAAGATGTGGGCGGCGCTTGGCTGTTTGGACTTATAAGCGTAATTCGAAGGGATTTTATTATGATCATTATATAAGATGGGCTTGTTTTTCTGGAGACTGTATCCGACCGCCGTGCACGCATGAAGTTGTAAGCATTGCAGGCACTCCAGTGCAGCTGGTAGACTTACAGAAATATACTGGAGTCAAAGATTCTACTGAAAATAAATAAGTAAATATAAGAAGAAGAAGAAGAAGAATTTTTTGTTTTAATCAATTTATTACGCAAAGGGGCGACATACCTAGTAACAGGACTATGAGATCAAGTATTATGTACAAAGGAACTCGCCTCTCGCAGGGCACGCTGTGTTTTTTGTCATAGGTATATTGGAATTTTCAGTATAAGAGTCAGCATCCACTAAACTATTATATACAGAGGAACACATGTCTCGCAGGGCACACTGTTTTGAATAATAATAATAATAATAATAATAATAATAATAATAACAATAATAATAATAATAATAATAATAATAATAATAATAATAATGATAAAACAACACCCAAAATAGTAGTAGTAGTAGTAGTAATAGTAGTAGTAATAGGCGTGGTCGTCCACCATCCAGTGATGTATTGCTACCTTCAGGTGACTATGCGCTCAGTGACGAGATAAATTACCTCTAGAAGCCGAGGAAACCATTTATTAAGAGTGCGGGAATTATTGACTGGAATTTACATATTTGGTCAATTATTCCAATGAGATCTTGTCGAAGTAATTAGCAAAAAGCAAAGAAATTGATATTTTGCTTTAAATTCTTCAGCTTGATGACGTACTATATTTTTATTCTCACTTTTTCTTTTGTGCAATAAACAAAGCCATCTCATACTGAAGGAATTATAGAAAGGTAAGTCAAACCCTTCCAGTTAGAGAATGTCTCCAAAACTGAATAAGATTTCTAAGATGTGGAGAGAAAAAGTAAAGAATGCAAAATACTCCGTGAGAGTGAAAGAGTACATTCGGGGTCAGAGACGTGCATACGACTGTAGCACCAGTCGAGCAGAGCAGTACTCCCAAGGTGGATGGAAAGCTGATGACAGGGAGAGCTGGAGCTCCCGTTTCATCAGCCCTCGGGACTAGTTTTGACATTCCTACTTTGTTGAACTTTTTCAGCGTCCCAATAACAACTGAGAGTAGGCCAGCATGCTCTCCAATACAGGTTTCTCTAACTGTCAACACCAAACTACATGCACAGTACACACTACACTTCCTTTTCAGTATTAAATAAAGAAAAATGGCACAATTAAATCTGGCCTCGGAGTCCCCAGGGAGGGGGGACATAAATTCCCCCACCACCCGCCCCTATCCAGGTGACGACTCAGAAAGATGCCTGGAACACTATCTGACTCACTTCTTCATTTCTGCAACATTCACGGCCTTTCCTCTAACTTTCGCTCTGTCGAACATCACCTCTTCTCCTCTAAACCTCACCTTCTCTTCCTGTTTGAGACTCAGCTGTCTGAGGCAACTGACAGAAAACCCTTTTCTGTTTCCTCCTACTTTCTCTATTCTCAATTCAAAGCCAAAGGTGGCTGCTGCGTATATATACGCAACGACTTATTTTGCTATCGTGTTCCTGAACTTGATTCTTCCGAATTCTCTAATCTCTGGCTTCGGCTTTCTTGTCATTCTCTGACTAAAATATATCTGCACTATTTACTTATCTCCTAATTCTACTGACTATGAAAAATTCTTCTACTCCCTTACTTCTACGATGGAACACATTCTATCCATTTCTCCATTCTCTGAAATCTCCATTCTAGGAGATTTCAATGTTCGCCACCACCTTTGGCTCTGCTCTCCTTTCACTGATCCACCTGGTGAACAAGCCTACATCTTTTCTATCCTTATTGACCTAAAGCAGCTTGTACAGCACCCTATCTGTATCTGACTGTCTTGGAGAGAGCTCCAACACACTTTACATCTTTCTTACAACTAATCCTTCTGCTTACACTTATTCTTTCCTCCCCACTGGGCTCCTCCGATCACAACCAATGTACCTTAACCTGTCCTATCATTGTGGTACGGCCTGTAGACCCTCCAAAGAAACGTCGACTGTGGCACTTTGGAGCTGCAGATTTGGAGACCCTCAGGCAGTACTTCTTTTGATTTTCCCTGGAATGATTATTGCTTCCATGGCCGGGAGCCATCTGAGTGTGCAGTGTGCATTACAGAGGTTATTCTGTCAGGAATGGAAGCATACATTCCCTTCTCATATCTTTTGACCAATGCAATAAAGCCTTGGTTTAATCATGCTTGTTCTAATGCTGTCCGCAACAAGGAGAGGGCCTATAAAAGGTAGTAGAACCA
The DNA here is from genome assembly GCF_032717465.1 of Coenobita brevimanus. Lineage (NCBI taxonomy): Eukaryota > Metazoa > Arthropoda > Malacostraca > Decapoda > Coenobitidae > Coenobita > Coenobita brevimanus. The sequence goes on from NC_136960.1 coordinate 23,072,856, forward strand.
ACCCACCCTGAATCACATCTTGCTTATGTTTCTGCCCGGAATCGTGCTAAGTCTGCTCTTTGCTCTGCTAAAAATAATTTCATCTGTACTAAATGCTCTCAACTCTCCAAGTCGAATTCTTCTCTCTCCTTCTGGCACCTTGCCAAAAACCTTTCTAACACCTTTACCTCATCATCCTTCCCTCCTCTTTTCAATTCTGACGGCTCTGTAGTTATTTCCTCTACTGATAAAGCAGATCTCTTTGGTCAAAATTTCTCCTCTAATTCCACCTTTGACGATTCCAGTGCTGTTCCTCCATCAGTTCCCACCTCTGACTTCCTCATGACTGACATTAAAATTTCTTCAGCTGATGTATTTTCTGCTTTCGCTGGCCTTAATACTAACACGGCATATGGGCCTGATGGAGTTCCTCCTGTTGTCCTCAAGAACTGTGCTTCTGTGCTTACACCCTGCCTAGGTAAACTCTTTCGTCTTTTTCTTTCAACTTGTATGTTTCCGTCTTGCTGGAAGTTTGCTCTCATTCAGCCAGTCCCAAAGAAGGTTGACCATTCCCAACGCTCTAACTGTTGTCCAATTGCTTTAACATCCTGTGTCTCAAAAGTTTTTGAGTCAATTCTTAACAGAAAAATTTTAAAGCATCTTTCCTATCACAGCCTTCTTTCTGATCGTCAGTATGGGTTCCGTCAGGGATGCTCCACTGTCGATCATCTCACCTATCTTTCGGACTCCTAGTCATCCTCCTTTCGGGACTTTCGCGAAAGCTTTGCTATTGCACTTGACATCTCAAAGGCTTTCGATCGAGTCTGGCATAAATCTTACATTTCCAAACTGCCCTCTTAAGGTTTCTATCCATCTGTCTGTGCCTTCATCTCTAGCTTCCTTTCTGGTCGTTCTATAGCCGCTGTTGTAGACGGCCATCGTTCTTCTCCTAGATCTATCAACAGTGATGTTCCTCAGGGCTCTGTCCTCTCACCGACTCTCTTCCTTCTATTCATCAATGACCTTCTAAGCTGTACATCTAACCCTATCCACTCGTATGCTGATGATTCCACACTTCACCTTTCCATTCGGTTCCCTCAACGTCCATCTCAGCAGTTGCATCATCAGACAAGGGATGAGGCTATGGCAAACCTAATGTCTGACTTTGCTCGTATCTCTGACTGGGGTAAAAATAATCTTGTTTTAAATGCATCAAAAACTCAGTTTTTACACCTATCAACCCGACACAGTCTTCCACAAGAGTAGCCACTAATGTTTAATAATATCTCGCTCAATCTGCATCATCCTCTAACATGCTTGGGGTTTCATTCACTAGGGACTTATCTCGGAAAGATCATATTACATCTCTTGTAAAATGTGATCCAAGAGATTAGGTGTGCTAAGCCAACTCCGTACCTTCTTTATCCCTGCACAGCTGTTTACTTTATGCACAGGTTTTATTCGTCCCTGTTTAGAGTACAACTCTCATGTGTAGGGAGGCTCCCCACATACAGCTCTTCACAGTAGGGTGGAGTCAAAGGCCTTTCGTCTCATCAATGCTTCTTCTCTTACTGGTTCCCTTCAACCTCTTTCTCATCGCCGCACTGTTGCATCCTTATCCCTTTTCTATCGCTAATTCAATGGTCACTACTCCTCTGAACTGTTTGCTTGCATCCCTCCACCTCTACGACGGGCGCGTAGCACCCGTCTAGCAACAAACTCTCATCCCTTTTCTGTCCACCTCTCTAATACAAGAGTTAACCGTTACTCCCAGTCCTTCATTTATGCAACAGGTCAGCTCTGGAACTGTCTCCCTTTGTCTGTATTTCCTACTTCCTATGATCTCCAGTCTTTCAAACGCAGTGTGTCCAGGCATCTCGAAATGAACGAATCTTGAATTTGGCTCTCTTTTGTATTGCTTTTGTTTTTTTCTTGGAAGGAACGGTTTGGTGGCCCCTGGCCTTTGGTTCCTTCTTTCTTACGTAAAAAAAAAAAAAATGTAAACTATAAACTTGCGGTCACTACATTTGCTGAACTAATCAGAAGGAGTTGAGGTCCCGTTTCATTAAGTCACAATCACGGAAAAAATGTTCAATGTTTATTGGTTGTGACTAAATTTTGGTGCACGAGAGGGACGCCTTCATGTGGTGTCACAGTTATAACCTGGTGGGACAATTGCCTCAACTGCTTCCCTATTGTGCCCAAAGAAAATGGCGCAATGTGAGAGAAACACAGGTTAAGCCAGCAGTTCATCGGATTCAGGCTTCAGATAAGGCTGGGGCTACAACAACATCAGCAACAGTTGTATATTTGTATCAATGAGGCGCTGAGTGATCACATTACTCATACTCATTTTGCTCTCCATTAGCTAATTTAAGCGATATTGCTCTTGATATTTCCACATTGACACGGGTATTATAGTCATTAGCGATATGTAATTTATTATCACTTCTGGCCCCGGTGGCTTGTGCAATCGACAGCGACTATTTATTGCACATCATACAGGAAATGAGTGGAACAATTTATATGACTGAGATTTTACGGACCGAGAGCATTCCGGTCAGCTCGAAGTACTTTAGACAAAAGGGAAAGGCACTGAGGAAGTGAAATACTGTCATGAAGAAAAGAAAATATATCTTTGTTATTCATTGTCGGTAGGGATGATTTAACACCATCCATTCGTATAATTTGAGAAGAAAGAAAGAAGCAGACAGATGGGAAATACTGCGAGGAAACAAAATTATCGAAAAGAATAGGAAAGAGAAACACACACACACACACACACACACACACACACACACACACACACACACACACACACACACACACACACACACACACACACACACACACACACACACACACACACAGGAATTGTCATGAAACAAACTCAGAAAGAGGAATCATAAATTTTTCAGAACGAGTGAATGGGAAATACAAGAAGTGAAAAAGACTGTTAAGAAGATGAAGACAAAGCAAGAGGTAACAAAAAGATCAAGAAAAGAGGGAAGCAAACAAGAGGAAATGTAAATAATGGGTAGAAAAGGCAAGGAACAATAAGAGGAGGAAAAGCAGTGTTATCTTGCGGAAAGGGAAAAAAAATAAGTTGTAAAAGAAAGCATTAAAATATTAGGAAGAAAAAACACGAATTAACATGAAATTATCCAGCCCCTGCCTGACTACTTGCCTGTTACATCGTGCCTCATCACTAGCCTTGCCAGTTCCTCATACCCTGCCTCACCCACACACCCTACCTCACACTCGCACTCGTCCTTCTCTCACACTCTACCTCACCATGTTTCCTGCCTTATCTCAGCATGACTCACCCAACTTCACCCTAAAATCCTACTCCACTGTGCTTCCTGTTTCATCTTCACTCTATGACTCACCCTGAATCACTTACTCCATGACTCACCAAGCCGTAGCTTCCTCAAGTTCTCCCGACTTGAGTTTGTTTCGGTTTGGCAAAGATTATGTATGAAAGTTAAGGCAACTTCAGAACAAGGCTTTTGCTTCCTAGTCTAGTTCGAGAGTGAAGGTGAGTGTGAAGGTGAAGGCAAAAGAGGGGAAGTTGATGGTGGTGAGGATGACAATGGTAAGGATAATAGTGAGGGCAAGAGTACAGTTGCGATGGTGATGGTGATTGCACTAATAAGCATAATGGGGCAAATGATGGTTACAGTGGTGATACTACTGTGTGATGAAAGTAACAGTTACTTCAGCAGGAGAGGGGAGGGTGAGTGATAGAGATGATATTATTAGAAATTTATGTGGGAATGAGAGTTGTGGTGACAATATTTTTTAGATGTGGAAGGAACGAATGTGCTGGTAATGGTGTGGGGGACGACACTGGTGGTGATGGAAGTGATGGTGATTGCGATGTATTTTGAGATGAGTATTGCAAAGATGAAGGTGGTGGTACTGAAGACTGTTAGGTTGGGATGGTGCTAGTGACGGTAAAATTGTGGAATTTTTTATAGAAGTAGGAGCAGTGGTGACAGTCTATCTATCTATCTATCTATAGCCTGACGCCCTAATCCCGCAAAGGGTGGCCGCAGACAAAACGCCTCCAAGTCGCTCTGTCACCCACCATTTGACTACCCTCCCCCCAACTCACCCCCCCTCCCTCATATACCTCTCAACTTCATCCCTCCACCTCATCCTCGGTCTACCTCTCCCTCTCCCTCCCTCCACCTCACCTACATACACCCTCTTAGTCAGTCTTTCATTCTCCATTCTCTTCACATGTCCAAACCACCTCAGTGTATTTCTCCTAATCTTCTCAACCACATCCACCCCACAGTCTTCCTTCACTTCTTCATTCGTCAAACTGTCCCTCCACGTCATTCCACATGCTCCTCTCAAGTAACTCATTTCCACTGCTCTCACTCTTGACTTGTTCCCCTCTTGCAAGGTCCATGCCTCGCTTCCATACGTCAGGGTAGGGATCACAGTACTATCATGCAGTGACTTCTTAACTTCCATACTCACCTCCCTATTTCTCATCACTCCTTTCAGTGTACCAACAACCTTCCTTCCCTGCTGTACCCTTTCACGCACTTCATCCCCCAAAGTTCCATCCTTACTCATCACACTACCCAGGTACTTGAATGCAATCACATTCTCCATATCCTCACCATCCAACCTCACTGCACACTCTGTGACTTAATTCCTCTCAAACACCATAACTTTACTTTTGTTTACATTAACTTTCAGATTCCTCCTCCTACACACTGTCCCAAATTCATTCACCAAACCTTGCAACTCCCATTCATCTTCACTCAACAGTACTGTATCATCAGCAAACAGCTACACCAGAAGCTTCCAAATCTCACTGGTGACAGTAATAGTGATAAAAAGTGGTTATAACAATGAAGCTGGTAACTGTAAAGGTTGTGATGTCACAAAAAGACTTTGTAGTTACTTGTAGAGAAGTTATATATATTAGACTTGTGGACGAGCGATTGTTATACTTGAGTTTTTGTAAGTAGATAATCTTGGTTCCCTTTTGTCATGCAATGACAGGAGAGGTAAAGAATAGTATGGGATTATTTTTATTAGTCTTGGAAATATTAACAGAGTCTCTCACACACGAGTGAGTATAAGTCGAGTCCAGCTAGCTACCTCCCTGTCTCGCTCTCTCTCTCTCTCTCTCCCAAGTTGCTAAGCCCTTCTCCCTACTACCTGCCTGTTCTATGGCCTGTCTACTTCTGAGCTCTCTTTCCTAAATTCTGGTGAAACAGGAGTCGTGTCACGTGTGTTCACTGTGGTTGGAAAGTTCTAGAAGCCTGTGTGTGAGTATGTGTGTATGTGTGTGTATGGTCACGAGACGCTGTCGTGTGCCTAGCAGCATTCCTTGAGTTAAGAGTGTGTAAGCATGTTTAGCATTGCTCGATTCTTGCAGACACAGTACCTTCTCATCATCTGACTTCCTGCTTCTATCTGTCTCTCTGTCTGTCTATTTATCTATCTGTCTATTATGATTTGTAATTATAATATGGAGTCCTAACAGTGAGATATGGTGGGATGAGTGTTGTACTGATGAGCTTGTGGTAGTAGTATTGCGAATAAAGATGGTGGTAGTGGTGTGTTGAATCTTTTTGGCAACGGTGATAACAATGGTGGTGACGATGATCGTACAATTACTGCTGGTTTCTTACTCTCAGTACTCCACCCAGATATTAATTTTCAGTGCCATACCCATATCTCTTTTACCCTGCACTACCTTACCCTACCATGTCTTGTTGCTGCCTTACGCTGCTTTGCTCTACTTCCCAGCTATCTATTTTTTATTCTTGATTCTGAGTCATACCCTTAGACTGGCGATGCCCAGTATGAGCCAGTCGACCTACTGCCGTTATCCTCTTTTCTTATGTACTTTATCCTTTCCCTCCCTATCCCATTATACTCATTATTTCAATACCCTATGCCTTCTCGCTTTTCTATCCTTATCTTCTACTCATAGAATAAGGTAGAGTCTAAGTATTTTTTTTTTTCGAGTTTTACGCTTTTGTCCCCTTTTTTCGATAAAGGCTAAGACGTTGCCCCTGGGTACAGGATTTTGGTTTTGGAGCGAGTAGCACTTTATGACCGGATACCCTTCTTGATGTATACTAATGACTCTTGTGTGGACTCGAACCTCCGATCCTTCGGTCAGAGTGCTCTAACCCACTGAGACATGGCTGCTACTAATTTTCGTACTGATCCCTGTGCTTCACTAACCAAACCCAGTTATCTACCAGTGGTGGCTGTGCTGGCTTCTAAGTCTAACTATTCTCTTAATAAAACAGTCTTGAATATACCACTAGGTCTGATGGTGTTTGTTTTCCTTTGAACTCATTTGTACTCCTTTGAGCTACTCTACCCTCATCCAACTTTCCCTTCCCCACTGTTCTCTATCCTGCCTCATCTCAAATTTCTCTTCCTTTCATACCCTCTCCTAACCCACCCATTTCTAACCTACCCTCCTCTACCCGGCTCTACTCAACCCGACCAGAACCCAGGCTATCCTACTCTACCATACCATACCTTGCCATACTCTCCCCTATCATACCATACCGAACCCTATCGTACCCTGTCACATCCTGCCATACCCTATCTTTCTCTCCCTTACCCAACCCTATGACCTCTTCCCTATCCTTCCAATCCCCTCCACCTTCCTCAAAAAACTTGCCCCTTTACTCTCGCCTCACCCTTTTCCTCGTCTGTCCCTTGTGTCCTGGGTGCTTGTGTGTTCTAGGTGTTTCTGTCTTGGGAGCTTGTGTTTTCTGGATTTTTTAGTTACTTGGGTGCCCGTGTGTCCTGGGTGCTTGTGTGTCAGGGGTGCTGGTGTGTCCTGGCGGAAGTGGTGGAGTGTCGAGATAAGAAGAGGTGAAAGTAGGGGGATAGCAGGCGGAAGGGAGGTCTCGAATGAACTGCTGACCTGTGCTGATAGTGGAATTACGAGCTGGACTTGAGAATGACGATGATGAAAAAAGGAGAGAGAGAGAGAGAGAGAGAGAGAGAGAGAAACAGCCAGCCAGCCAGACTGACCGAGAGACAGAGAGACAGTGAGACAGACAGGTGGACAAGTAGTGGTGTATAATTAGGCAGACATGGATGGATAGACAAATAGATGGATAGCCAGATGCAGAGACAGAGAAAAATTGAAGCAAATTGACCGATGAGCAGACAGACATAGAGAGATGGAACGATTAACTGACAGACATTGAGAGATGGATAAAAGAGAGAGAGAGAGAGAGAGAGAGAGAGAGAGAGAGAGAGAGAGAGAGAGAGAGAGGGGGGGTGAGGAGATGCAGAAAATATTAAATGATAAAGAAGTTATATAATGAAAAAGAAAATGTAGAGAAAAAGTTAGCTTATCAGGTAAAGCCAAAGAGAAAGGCGAAACAATGCAAAACAGAAAATATAAAGAATAATATCACGGAAATCAGAGGAGAGCCAGAAAGAAAAAGAGAGGGAACTGCTGAGAGAGAGAGAGAGAGAGAGAGAGAGAGAGAGAGCGATGCACTTGGACGACTAAGTAAGAGAGTGGGAGAGTGGAATTAAAGAAGAAAATGAGTGGGGAAAGGGACAAGCCTAATGGAAGGAGATAGTGCGGACGAAATAAATGAGACAGTTGAAGAGGAGGAGTTTTTTGCCTGAAGGAAAGGAGAGGCTGAATTATGATTAACCCCTACACCGCGGGCATGTTTACCAATGTTTTGCGTGTCCCGCGGGGTTATTCGGGCTCCGACAGACTCTCAAAAAATATTTGCCAAAAATCAGTTATTAGTCCTAGAATAATAAAATTATATACGCTTATGGCACATACCTTCAGCTTTCTCCTGGAATGTTTGTTGAGCCTTCTTCGGTTACCGTAGAACTTGTGGAGACCTCTGAAGTAGGGTAACGAAGTCTCCACTTTACACTTCCCGACAACCCGTAATATGATTACCACAGCCAGATATAAACACTATAAACACTATTCTATGATTTTCAAGTAGTTTGGGATCCATACTCCAAAAAAAAACCACTGTGAAAGCAATGGAAATTACGAGCGCGTCTGATCGTCGCACTTGCGCTAGTTCGCTCTTGGTACTCTGTCATTTATTATTCATAAAACCCCTCACACTTTATATTTCTATTACTATATCACACTTATATATATCTGGAGTCTTTCTCCATAAGTTTCCTTCAGTCGTATTAGTTTATTGTCACTGAAGTCATTCAATTTTTCATTCAGTAAAATACGTAGAGAGCCACGGATTCACTTTCACTGTTATAACATAAATTATTTGTACTCATATTCTTATATTACTAATTACTTACATTACTATTTACATTTTCTATTCTTTTTTCAATATTTACCCTTCTATTTTACTTACACTATGTTATTCACTGTCACTTTCAGTAAGATAAAACTATAATACACTGTTCAATCATATGTACTGAACATCCATTGCTTTCACCTGCTATTTACACATTATTTACACATTATTTACACAGTATTTCCAAATTATTCTGCTTTCACACTTGCACTGTTAGAACTGCTTCTGGCTGTGGTAATCGAAGAAGCAGGTAACACAGAGGGGAACCTGGCACTCAGCGCACTGCCAAGAGGTGCGTTTGTGCTCAGGTGTGCGGCGGGTGGTATGTGCACATACCTGACACCTGCGAATCGCAGCCTTCCTTTTCCCTGTGGCAGGCATAAGCTCAAGTCTGTGCCGATCCATATACGCCCTCTGCTCAAGTCGGTTGGGAAGTGTTACTGGATGGAGCCTTGGAGTTGCTGCTGTCACCCTACCATATCTTTCCAGCAGCTGCTGGACACAAGTCCTGGCGAACAACCTCAGGGAGAAGGACTTGGGTGGCTTGACCTTCATCTTGTACAGGATGAAGGCGTTCAGCATCGTCATATCTATGAGATGCAGAAAAACTTTCCTGTACCACCTAGTATTCTTCCTGAGGCAGTCGATCTCACCAATCATCATGTCGGACTTGTCCACCAGCCGCATGTTGATATTATAGTCCAACACAGCATCAGGTTCACCCGTCCTACGGTCGACCTTCCCACTGTCTCTCATCTCCCCCTTATGTACGGTGGTGAGCATGTGCACGACCCTCTTGTCCCGCCACCATATTGCCAGCATCTTCTCAGACTTGCGTAGGTGCACGTCTCCTCGCTGCGAGGTTCTAGCCTCTGGGAATTTGGGAAAGTGGGCACGATTACTTTTCACAGTGCCGCAGGAGCCAATGCCGTGCTCAGAAAGGTATTTGGCAAGTTTCGGTGCTGTATAGTAGTTGTCTGTATACAGTACATGATTCCCACCAAAATACTTTTCTAGGAGCACTTTCACTACACAGCCTGAGAAGCCAAGGGGGTGTGTTTTATCCAGATCGACAGTGCTGGCTGAATATATGACGAAGTCAAGGATGTACCCCATCTTACAGTCGCACAGTACAAAGAACTTAATTCCAAAGCGATGGTGTTTGCTTGGAATGTACTGAACAAACCGAAGACGTCCTCTGAACAAAACCAAGGATTCGTCAATGACAACCTTCTGAAAGGGGTGGAAGAATGACATAAACTTATCCTTCATTCTGCTCAGAATCTCCCGGATCTTCCAGAGTGGGTCGGTTTGGGAAGGTACATCGTTGTCGGCAAAGTGCAGGTTTTCCATGATGTTCCGGAAGCGATCTCTGGCCATGTACTTATTGAAGGTGGGTGAGGGTAGTAAGGGGTCCATGGACCAGTATTCTTCCAACTCATGCTTCTTGGAGTGTGGCATGAGAAGCATGAGGACAAAGAACACATACACCTCCTGCAATGAAGGATTGATGTAAACAATTCAATCTGAAAAAATAAACCCATATGGAGATAAACAAAAATTATGTGAAAAGGGCGTCATCGCGGTAAAGGAGGTGCGGGACCTTGTCGAGACCCTGTTACACTAATCACTTGGTATATAATTATTGTTGTTGTAGCCCCTGGCTCATCTGAGTCTGAACCCCGTCGACTGCCGGCTAAAGCGGCTGGTTTCCTGCAGTTCACTATCCTCTTTTCGAGGAACAGGGAGGAAGCTGAGAGACATTTGTACAACAGGGCAGTGGAGCCACCAGGCTTTATCAGTGCCACCACTGATCAACAAGAAATGAATAGATTGGGATCTTCATTCATTGTTTTTATGTCTAAAAGTTTAAAAGAATTAGGGGCGATTCCATAGTAGTTTTCGTTTGTTTGCTTCCTCCCCAACCACACTTAATAACTACATTTTTTCCAAAAAGTTCAGTATCCACTTTCACTACCCCTGTCAAATGGTTAGATAATTAAGATTGCTACATAGTTTAGTTACCAAAATCATCATATAATTCAGTCATAAGTCATTTACATAGTTCAGTTTCTTTTGTTTGGGTGCTTGCAAACCACTACAAACAACTGTGGAATCGGCCCTTAGTGACTGTAACTCTCCATCCAAGAAAAAGTGAAAAGAATAATAACTAGTAAGAAGCTAGGACTGGTAGCTAAGTAGGGAGGATTGCAGGTAGGAAGGCAGGGGGTACTAAGGAGGAGTGGGTAGACAAGTAGAGAGGAGAGCATGAAGGGAGACAGAAGGGAAAGAGAAGGAGGCAGGTATAAAGGGAAGTGGGTAGGGAGGTAAGAGGGAGAATAGGGGAATGCAAATGGACAGGAAGGGAGGGAGAAAGATACAGGAAGGGAGACAGGAAGAGGAGGAGAGTAGGAAATAAGAAAGGAATGGAGGTAAGAAAGAAGCATATTCAGGGAGTGAGGAGGGCATAGGAAGTGAGGACAGTCACACATGCACAGACAACGAAAAGAAAAGCAGGCAGACAGACCAGCAAGCAGGGAGGTTGGAATATGCGCAAAGAAGTAAACAAACATACAAACAAGCAGGATGGCATGGAAGCAGGAACATAGGCAGATATACATAAATACAGACAGACAGAGCAAACAAGCAAGAGGGCACACAAGCAGAAAGGCAGGCAGGAAGGCAGGAGGCAGAGGGGTAATCAACGGAGTAGGAACATAAACAGCAGACACACATGAACAAAGGCAAGTAGAGAAGCATGAGACAAATAGGCATAACAGGAAGGCAGAGAATCAGGAAGACAGAGAGGCAGGAAGGAGACGAGACAGGAAGGCAGAGAGGCAGGAAAGCAGAGAAGCAGGAAACAGCAGACAGGCAGAGGCGGGAAGGCAGGAAGGCAGAAAAGCAGGAAACCAGAGAGAGAGAGGCGGGGGGGAGGGAAGGAAGACAGAGATGCGGGAAAGAACAGAGGCAGGCAGGCAGAGAGGCAGACAGGAAGGCAGGAGCAAGAGCAAATAAGAAAGCAAACAAGTAAACAGAAGCTTAGCGCAAAGGCTGGCAGGCAAACAAACAAGAAGGCAGGCAGTGAAGAGGAAACAGACAGGCATACAGACAAACAAAAAGGCTCACTGGAAGCAAGCGACACGCATACAGGTAGACAAAGAGGCAGGTACGTAAGCAGGAAGGCACACAGGCACAAAAGCACGCAGACAGGCAGTTAGGCAGACAGGCAGTCAGGGTCGTGGAATGCCAATCACGCTTATTGAACGTAAACAAACCCAGTCCCATGCTTTCACGGCGGACAATCGATTCGGGGAGGGTGGGAAGGGCGGGGGAGGGTAGGTGGGGGAGTGGAACATAAGAACGTGGGGCTGAGGATGAAAAGAGGGAAGGAACGAGAGGAAGGAAGAGTTTGGGCAAAAGAAGGAGGGCGGGTGGAGGAGGGCGTGGTGTGAGGACGGGAGGAAGAGAACATAAGACCGGGATGAAGGGAAAGTAAGAGCTTGGAGGAGGGCAGGGGATGGCAGGGGGGAGGGTAGTGTAGGTTATGAGAGTGGAAGTGAATGCAAGAGAGGGAAGAAGAGGCGGGAGAATGAGTGGTCCTACTAAACCCGTAATTAAAACAAACAAACACACAAACAACCAGGATACGAGAGGGCAAGGGGGCAGGAGGGGAAGTGTGGGTGGAAGGGAAGATGGAAGAGGGCTGGAGAGGTGTGTGGGCGCGTGGAAGGGGGTAAGGTGAGACCAGGGAAGAGAGAGAGAGTAACATGAGAGCGAGAGTTTGGTTGGGGATGCGTGCTAAGGCGGGGGTGGGGAGGGTGGGGAAAGGAACATTCAAGCAGGAGAGAAGGTGGGGTTGGGGGGAGGCGGAAGATGAGGGTGGGAGGAACAGGAAAATAAATTGGGAACTTAGAAATGTGAGGTAGCTTAAGAACAGGAGTAGTAGTACTAGTAGCAGTAGTTGTAATAGTAGTAGTAGTAGAAGTAGTAGTAGTAGTAGTAGTAGTAGAAAAAGTAGTAGTAGTAGCAGTAGCAGTAGTAGTAGTAGTAGTAGTAGTAGTAGTAGTAGTAGTAGTAGTGGAAAGAGAAGAAGAAAAGTAGTAGTAGTAGCAGTTGTAGTAGTAGCCTATGCTCTCATGGGTGCTGGCAAGGTGGAGGATGTGAGGAGATGGTGGGACCTTGTAACATCTCGTGGCCCTGAATGGTTACTGCCCTAATGCAAGTACTGTAAGTCCATTTTGATCGTGAAACCAGCTTACTATCACGATGCATAGGAGGCCTTTAGAGACAAACGTGATAGTGACCAAGGAAGGTCAGAGGTATCTAGGTGCTGTGACTGGAACTAAGGAATTCAAAAACAAATATGTGAGTGATAAGGTAAAGACATGGGTAGAAGAAATTCACGTATTATCCAGCCATGCAAAAACAGAACCCCATGCAGCATACAGCGCATTTACCTATATTATGGTGTAAAGCACAAGTGGACCTTCGTGATGAGGACCATACCAGGCATAGAGTTGCTGCTACAACCACTGGAGGATGCTATCAGGGATTCATTCCTCCCATCTCTAATCAATGACCACATCCCCACACCAGAAGAGAGGGACCTTTTAGCACTACCACCCAGGATGGGAGGCCTTGGCATTATCAATCCAACAGCCGTGGCAAGCTACGAACACAGAAATTCACTCAGGCTCACCGAAACCCTGTCACAGAAGATTTGCGCCCAAGTTGGGACGAGTGAAATCGACCACTAAAGGTAGAAAGAGATAAAGACACAGATAAGCAAGGAGCGTGAAGCAAAACAAAAGGACCAGCTGCAGCACATAATCGAACATCTAACACCAGACCAGTGCAGATGAGTTGAAATTGCACAGGAGGCTGGGGCATCGAACTGTCTGACAACCCTGCCTCTCAAGGCAAAAGGCTTCCACTTCAACAAACAAGAATTTATAGATGCCATGGCCTTGAGATGTGGGTGGCCAATAGAGAACCTGCCTCAACACTGTGGCTGTGGCACTGCCTTTGTTGCAAACCATGCAATGGTTTGCAAGAAGGGAGGCTTGTTTGCATCCAACACGATGAAGTACGCGACCTCAATGCCAAAATGCTGCACGAAATATGCCGTGATGTCACGACTGAGCCAGCTCTGCTACCCTTGGATGGCGAGCCCTTCACCCACAGAACAGCAAACATATCAAATGATGCAAGCGTAGATGTCAGTGCTTGAGGTTTCTGAACACGTGGCAAAGGGCGTTCTTCGACATCAGGATATGCGATTCCATGGCAGCATGTCGTCGTGAACTCTCTCTCGAAGCTGCACACAAAAGGAATGAACATGAAAAAAAAAAAAAAAAAACAGAAACTATCAGGAAAGGAACCAACATGTGGACCACGGTCGATTCACTTCCCTTGTGTTCACAACATCAGGTGGGATGGGTACAGAGGCGGTGAGATTCTACTCGAGACTGGCAGAGGTTCTTTCTCAGAGGAAACGTCAACCGCAGAGTTCTGTTATGGCCTCGATGAGATGCTGACTGTCATTCTCCCTCGTGAGGTCTGCACTCCTATGTCTCAGGGGCACAAGATCATCAGCCCTCAGGCCTGTCTCTCTGGCGGGTAAGGATTACGAAGCTACTGTGGTCGAGAGTCGCATAGACCAGCAACTCCAATAGTTTAAAATCTTTATTTACAATGTAATATCAATAGATATAAAATAAAGTAATAACAGTAATAGTAAATGGTTGGTAACCACAGCCGTTGGTGTGCTTGGGGCCAACGGATTGTAATATGAGGGTTAGTGTTAACCTTCACATTACAACTCCAAATGGTGAGCTGTATTAGGAAGGTTGGTTTTGATCTTCACAATATAATTCCCCAGTGGATGGAGGTGATTTTATAATAAAAAGTAGTAGTAGTTGTAGTAGTAATAGTAGTAGTAGTAGTAGTAGTAGTAGTAGTAGTAGTAGTAGTAGTAGTAGCAGTAGTAGTAGTAGTAGGAGAAGGAGGAGGAGGACGAGGAGGAGGAGAAGTAGAAGAAGAAGAAGAAGAAGAAGGAGGAGTAGTAGTAGCAGTAATAGTAGTAGTAGTAGTTATTGTTGTAGTTGTTGTTGTTGTAGCCCCAGGTGTATCTGAAACGTGAACCCGATGGACTGCAGGCTGAGATTACCCTCTTCCTGTTGTCCACCAATCCCCTTCTTGAGGACTGGAAGCTGAGGGATGTTTTTATAACCGGGTAGTGGAGCTACCCGGCTATATCGGTGCCACCACATGAAGGCGTCCCTCTGCAGCACCAAGGACGGGAGGGATCATGTAAGTGGAAGGGATGGTAAGGGAGGGAGAAAACGTGTGAGAGGCAGGGGGGATGGGATCGTGAAAACGGGGGTATCACATAAGCAGGGGGGATATATAACCAAGAGGATAATATATAAAAGCAGATGAAAGCTTGAAGGCCAGAAGGGATGTGGAAGCGAGGGACAGGGATAAGGGACGAGAGGATGTGTTGACGGGGGAGAGTGGAACTGTGATGGAAGAAGAAAAAAAGCTAAAACAAGGAGGGATTGTAAGAGAGATGGGGAAACGTACGAACGCTAAACAACAAAAGAGTGAGAGAGAACGTGGCTCTAAGGGAAGCTGGAAACAGGGTGAATGCGGAGAGATGCTCAGGCAGGGAGGAGGTAATGTCAGGGCAGGGAGAATGGAACATAAGAATACGAGTGGACATGAGAACTGGAAGGAAAAAACATGAACACGAAGATAGGAGAGTGTGTGAAGAGGTGAGAGAGAGAAAAAAAAAAGGAAAACAGAGAGAGAGAGAGAGAGAGAGAGAGAGAGAGAGAACATTATATGCGTGTTGGCAGGGCGGAAGGATGTAATGGCAGGAGAGTAGAAGGAACCAAGGCTAGAATGGTACAGATCATGGAAAAACGAATAATATTATGGTACAGAAACACTGATGTTATTTTATATCATACATCTTTTGATACGTAATGAATATAATGTAAAACTAAATAATAATAATATCAATAAAAATAACAGTAGCAATAATACTAATAGTAATACTAATACTAATAATGATAATAATAATAATAATAATAAACATCATCCCGACCTTTTTTTCCCAAACTTTTGATATCTAATTTTACCTTCTTTAATACAGTATTTCTTGTATACCGCCGGAAGATAATTTTTTCAGTTGAGAGATTTTCCAACTGGATTATTAGTTTACTGCTTTCCCTGACTCTTTCACTGACCCCTTGGCGACTCTTCCAAAGCTGAATATAATTTTTTAGTTGCAGGAAAAATAAAGCAAAACTGACGGCCTCGTGCTGAAGTGCTGATGAGGTTCAAGAAATAAATTCATCGTCAACCTGAATAAGAGTTTTATAGTCTTATCTCTTTAACTAGGCTTAACATTTCATCTCTCTCTCTCTCTCTCTCTCTCTCTCTCTCCAATTCTGAACTGTAAAAAGATTACCGGTATCACTTGAATAAGTTACTGGGCACGAAAAATATTATGAAAAGCATATGCAGTCAAAGTTTTGTATTTTGTCACTGGGCTACAGGAAATAGGAGGAAAGGGAAAATCTCCTCCACGTTAAAGCGAAGGAAAAATAGATACACCGAAACGCAAGAAGAAACATAGCTCAGGTCCCTTCAGCCACGACGTCCTTTTAATGACAGTCTGGCTACCTTTAAGACGATTTTTAGATTATTTTTTTTAGTGTTTTTTATTTAGGTTCTTTATTTACCAATCAGTACAAGCCCCAGCACTCTGGGGAACACTGTCGCTGAAGGCCAAGCAGGGAAGGATGCGTACGAGCAAAGGGTTACATTAACACGTATATGGTATAAAAAGTATAGAAGCAGTTATCACTGCACACACAATCATGAACAAAGTGAAACAATGAGTGGTTAGATATTTCCTTCATTAACCCTTTCGCAACAAGGGGCTCTTCTAGGCTAAACACAAATGTCTGATGATGAAAAGAACAAAAATCTAAAAAGTCACTGCGTTTCAGGGAATATCAGTGGAACCTGAAGGGCCTCGATGCACCATTTTGTTCATACGCTGAATGGGTGGTTGCATGTACCGGCATCTCCTTCAGCCCGATGACTTATTTTTATTGACTTCTTTTTGCAGTCGAAGGTGTTTATTCAGATTTTAAAAACTCACTCTAGTGCAGAAGGGTTTACTGACTCTCATACCCTATATATATGTCTAGTTCGAAATTCACTCCCAAGTTGAAGATAAAGAAAAATATATTACAGACGTCCTGTGGCTTAATTCCTTCAGTGTGATGACGTATTTTTTCTTCTTTTTTCCAACTACCGTGACTTAATTCAACTTCCGAGTGTATTTCGGGTAGTTAAGGGGTTCATGAAGACTTTTTTTTTTTAATTGTCTCTTAGACCGAAAACCCTCATCCAAGCTTAATAAATTCGTCTGCAAGTACAAGGAACAAAAAATGTCCTTGGATTAAGGGGTGTAAGAACTTATTACTGAATTAACCTCTGAGCTGCGGTGTGATTCTTTGAGCTAAATAATATCGTCTGACGTTGAATGGATAAACTGCAAATTAATTCTCAGCAATGATGTTACTCAATATAATTCTTAACCCTTTCTCAGTGGTGAGTATCGCTGAACCGAATAGAAAAAGATGCCTTTAGCTGGAACTAAGGACGTGTCCACACCAAATGCTTGATGGTGCGGCAGGGAGTTCTGTATCACTTTCATCCATAGTTCTCATCCACACCCGCTTTCGTCCAGGGGAGCCACTTGTGTGGGTTACATGATATAAATCATCAGGCTGGGCTAGCAAACCTTTTGTGTGGACGCCTAGCGTGTTACAAATGCTGTCCTTGAAACCTCATCATTGTTCTGGCGGAACGTAGTAACTGCCCTCCACTAATAGCATACCACGAAAAATTCACCTGACGGTATCTTATGTGTTGTGGATATGGCTTAATCTGCTGGTGTGGGCGTGAGTGAAGCCATGGGAATAGGGATTTGACATATGATACAGGATAGATTCTGCTAACGCTGACTGGGCCGTCGCATCGACATAAGTTTATTTGCCTGACGGAGTGGAAGAGGATCGGTATGGACCACCCTGTACTTTAGGTAATATCAGACGGTTCTTTTTCTTAGATGAAAGAATCCTGAGCAAGCTAATGGAAGGAAAAGGCATGTGACCGGAGATTGATGTCCAAGGAGACAGGAGTATAAAAAAAGAAAACATCAGTAGACCTATGTGCCTTTTCGAGCTTGTTTGTTGTTGCCAAGGTTATGACAATGGTATCTTTTATGAGCCTCAGATAAGGACGGCAAAATGCTGAGGCAGAGCAGAGGCGAAATAAAGTAAGATTGGGCACGAGATGGATGAAAGAGGACAATAAATGAGGAAGATGCAGGGATAAGAGCGGCAATGTTCTCGTGAGCGAAGGTTGTTTTTATCATCTCTTCCTTTGCTACCTCTAGAGAGGGACGCCTTCCAGCTGTGGCGACTTGACGTTGTTCCTGGACAGAGGACCCACCCGGATGCACAAACGTACCTTAACTCACTCCCCTCCCCCACCTCCTTAAAAGTTGACTTAGGACTACAGCCTTAGTTTCCTACGGTTTACTCGGTACACGTCCGGATGAACTGTGGGTTGCAGCTATCTCTACTCTTCCTTTGCTATATTGCTCACTACACTTTAGCCTCTTGGCAAACATGACGTCTATTTTTAATGTATTCTTTGTTGTTATATCCGGACTGCTTTATCCATGTTTAGCGAGAATTTTGGAGTTGTGGGAGTTAAAAATAGTCTTCATTGACCCCTTTAATACTACAGGGTTCACTTACATTGAATAAAATTGCCTGATGCTAGTAAAAACGAAAGGGTGTACACAAACTGAAAGAGTTAACAGCGAATAAAGATTATGGAAGGCATTACGTTGGTATGGGATGAACAAATAGCTACTGGATGCTGTGAAGAGTCATTATGATGGTAAAGCATAAGATACTGTACAGTTGCTGAATTTCTAAGTGACTGGTTAGATATCAGAGTTAGAATGAGGGGAGTGTGTGATGTCCCCATGGCTTTTTAGTGTATATATGGATGGGACAATGAGAGACGTTAAAATCTAGGGACGTTAAAATCTAGGGTATGGAGAAACAATAAGAAGAGTAATGGACAGTGGTAAGTGGAAAAGTATCTCAAATCTGATGCATGCAGATGATGTCTTGCTCGTTAGTGAAGAGACCTTTGCATACTGGTGCAGAGCTCTGTGGAAGTCTTTGAGCGTTGTGTTTAAAAAAAGCAAATGTAAATGTGAATAATGTAATGGCTGTTGTGAGGAAAAATAACTCGCATTGAGATGTGCTGATGAATCAGTTCTATCTATCTTCAGTATATCTATGTACCTAGGCTGCTTCCCCCAAAGACAAGAAGGTAGCCGAAACAGGACGACACACTCCCAATTTACTCATCCACACACACACTTTTCATCGTATCTTAGCCCACAGAGGAGAAGGGACAGATCCTCACCGCACTACACCGCACGAGGGTCACCGTGCAGTGCAATCAGCGATATCTGCAGCGGGGTCCGACAGCAGAGCTGGTTTACCCCTGCCACATCATAATGGACCCAACCCCTTATCCGCACCTGATCTGATCAGCTGATCAGACCTAATGTGGGAGAATATCCCCTCAGGGCTGCGTCATCATTTATTCATTCACATTTTCTCTTCAGTCATTCCTATCATGTGCAGCCACTCTTCCTTGTCCAACAGACATCCCTCTCGCAACCATTGCTCTCTTCACATTGCCCATCCATCCTATCCGTGGTCGTCCTCTCAGCTTTACACGTCTCACATCCGATCCAGTTATCTGTTTTACCAGTTGCTCTTCATCCATTCTCTCCATATGCCCAAAGCATCGCAACATTCTGTGCTCAACTCGATCAGCCATTTCCCGCACAACTCCAGTTCTCCTTCGCGCTTCATCATTTCTCACTTGACCTATACGTGTCACTCCACACATACTCCTCAGACACCTCATCTCCGTTACATTCAAATTTTTCCTCTCTAGTATATCCATAGTCCATATTTCATCCCTATATAACGCAGTCGGTACCACTGTACCCTCAAACAGCCTTCTCTTTACATCCATTCTAAGCGAACGACATCTAAATATTTTTTCATTTCTCCTAGCAACTTTCCTGCTTCATTCACTCTAACCTTCACTTCTACATATATTCTTCCATCCACAGTTTTACCGATGACATATACACACTCTCAAGCACACAAACACAGCCATTACAACACACTGGCTCTCACATGCATCACTCATCCTGCTGACACCCATTCTTCATTCAGACTTCGCCAGGCTGGGAAAGGATATTTTTAGTTAACACTCTTCCTCCGAGGAGAAGGTTCGGTTCTGCAGTGGATCACATATGGACTGATGCTGATACCTAAACAGAGCAAGGGTTTCCGTTGTGGAAGCCTGTCATGTGTTAGTAAATAAGCTTCACAGATCTCTCACTTTTCACAGTAATGTAAGAACGGAAATATCTACCAGATACTTGTGACCACCCTGGTTAGAACACTGGACCATGGCGTCGGGTGTTTGATACATACATACTTACATACATACCCGCATACATACTGTACATTCAGAAATCCATCCATCCATTTATACAGGCCTAAACATGTATACAGGCCAACAAACACATATACTCAGAGGTCTACATTCATATTAGGCTAACGAATAGCCTACATAAATGAAACATAACAAACCTGAAAAAAAACTATCATGCATTTCATTTAGACGATATCTCATCAAACAGCGTCACTCTTTACTTTACCCTGCACCACCACACCAGCACCAACACACGCGTCTATCAACGTTGTAAGAACTCAGCCCTGCCCTCCAGCCTCTCTTCACCATCACACGCACACACACACACACACACACACACACACACATACATACACACACACACACACACACACACACACACATACATACACACACACACACACACACACACGAACGCAGGCAAGCATGCACACTGACACCAACCAGCGATCGAAATGGCGAATAAAATACCCACAAGACACTGCAACACACGTGGACACACCAGCCACGGTGATAACACCACATACCCTGCCAGACCTCCAGAGCAGAGCATGTCAACTTGTCAAGTTAACACATCTTAATATTTTAGGCTTTACAAACACACGGCATATATAGAAAAAGTTTTCTCCCTTCCACGTTAAGCTACGTAAATCTGAGTGTTGCTAGAACTGATAACGAGTGAATGGCAAGTCACTGAGGAAATGTTTTATATATATATATATATATATATATATATATATATATATATATATATATATATATATATATATATATATATATATATATATTAGGATGGATCGAAAAATTTAAATTCAATGAAACATGGATTATATGATGCTCGAAACACTATATTCACATAATATAATTGCATTATTAAAAATCGGCCGACGCTTCTCCAGCAACTTTATCATATGCTTATACCGAATGAGAGCAGTAATAATTTATCGATAATACGAACTTTGGCAGCTTTGAAAGTGACGATATTGATTTTGACAGCTTTGTTACCGGTTACATAAACGAACTGTGCTTGTCAGTTGTTAGTTTTAACTTTTTGCCTTCATTTATACCCTGTGTTGGAATGATGGCTACCTGCAGCAGGAGGAAAAAGGTCAAAGATTCCGTATTTGGTTTACCTCCTAGTCTTCCACTGCATCAGCTACCTACATGAAAAGATGTCATTATAGAATACTTGGAACACAAAATGACAGATCCGTTATCAAGCACGGGAACCTATGCTGAAACTATTGCTGACCAAGTAGTAGAAATATATGAGAAGGCATCGATTCCTATGACTGACTACAAGAACATTGTCATCCGTGTGAAACGCTTGATAACAAAACCTCAGGAGGTAGGAGAATACTCTGCAAACAAGAGGACTTCAGGCACCTACTTGGAGAAGTTGGTCAGCTTTGATGTGCTATTTGACATCTGTTGTTGTATATGCTGCAAAAATGTTGATGCTCGAGAAAGGTCTGTCATTGTGCCCGAGCTTTCAAGATACCTCCTGAAGAGTTGCCCTTTTGGATGGACCAAAACGGTTGTAGGAAAAGGTACATCGGCGCAGTAGACAAGCAAAAGACAGCAAAAAATGAACTCACCGCAAACAGCCAAATGTAAAGAATGCATCATGATAAGTCATCTCAGGAAGGCATGCATGATGAAGAAGATGCAGGAACAGCATGTAGGGATGATATTGATGATACTAGTTGTGATATATCAAATGATCAATATGATAATGATGGTACTGAAGAAGTAGAGAGAGGCAAGCAGGGTCATAATAGATTGGCATAACCTGAACTATGTCGTGTATCAGACCGATCCCAAATGACCAACAGAGATATATGCCCCATAGTGAATGAGGCAGTGAAGGACATGGATTTTCTTGCTGAGGAAAAAAAAATTGATCCTAGCAAACTTCGGCGTCAAAGAAGATAGTGGTGGGATATTGCCATTCAACAGCATCAAAGCAACATGACAGTTGTAGTTTGTCTGGGTTTTGATGGTAAAATTTACAAGACTCTGAGTAAAGCACCTCATGGTGAGAGAGTCATCAACAAGGAGGATCACTGCTCAGTAACTGGCTTCCTTGATGCTGCTTATATAGATCAAGTCTCCCCTGATAATGGAAAATTGATTGATTGTATTAAAATCTGGCAGCGCAACTGTGAAAGTGGAAAAACAGTGGATATCGCCAATGAGATCATGTCGGTTGTCCATGAGACCAATTCAGCAGAATCACTGCAAGCAATTGTTTGTGATGGCACGAACGTAAACATTAGCAAGAAGAATGGGGTGATTCATGTGCTGGAAACCCAGCTGGAGAGACCATTACAATGCTTGTCTGTTTGTTACATCTCATCAAAGTAGTTTTCAGACGGAATTTTGAAGCCATTGACGGTGGAACGACGTGTCCAACTGGCTCCAGAGGGGAAGTAGGTAGATCCTTTGAGTTCAGTCCAAAGGATCTAATAATTGTAGACTATGAACGGGTGTGTGGAAGAACTTGCACTCTGCCAGATGAAGTTGAGAAGGATCTCAGCAAAGATCAGCGATACTTGCACAGCTCATATCAGGCAGTGCAAGTTGGAGGAGCCGAAGGCGCAGTTTTGAAACCATCTGTGCAGCCAGGGCCACTGAACCATGCCAGATGGCTAACTAAAGTCAACTGTACACTACGGCTCTACATGTCGTCAGAAGAGCCATCTCCAGTATTGAAACGACTTGTATCATTCATTCTCAACTTTTACTCGCCAGCTTGGTTCAAAGTGAGAACGAACAGTTCGTGTCAGGATAGCGCCAAGAATTTCTTCTATATATATATATTTTTTTTATACGAGGAAGAAGGAACCAAAGGCCATGAGCCCACAGTAACAGTTCCCTCCAAGAGAAAAACAAAATACAATACAGAGCCAAATTCAAGATCCGATCATTTTGAGATGCCTGGACACACTGCATTTGAAAGACTGGAGATCATAGGCAGAAGGAAATACAGACAGAGGGAGACAGTTCCAGAGCTGACCTGTTGCATAAATGAAAGACTGAGAGTAACGGTTAACTCTTGCATTAGAGAGTTGGACGGAAAAGGGATGAGAGTTTGCTGCCAGACGGGTGCTATGCGCCCGTCATAGAGGTGGAGGAATGCAAGCAGACAGTTCAGAGGAGCAGTGACCATTAAAGTAGCGATAGAAAAAAGATAAAGATGCAACAGTGCGGCGAAGAGACAGAGGTTGAAGGGAGTCAGTAAGAGGAGGAGAGTTAATGAGACGAAAAGCCTTTGACTCCACCCTATTGAGAAGAGCTGTATGTGGGGAGCCTCCCCACACATGAGAGTTGTACTCCACACAGGGGCGGATAAAACAACTGTATAGAGTCAACAATTGTGCAGGGGTAAAGAAAGAGCAGAGTCGGCTTAGCACACCCAATCTCTTGGAAGCAGATTTTACAAGATTTGTAATATGATCTTTTCAAGATAAGTCCCGAGTAAATGAAACCCCAAGCATTTTCAAGGATGATGCAGGATTAAGATGAATATTATTAAACATTAGTGGGTATACCTGTGGAAGATTTTGTCGGGTTGATAGGTGTAAGATCTGAGTCTTAGATGCATTAAAAACAACCGTATTATTTTTACCCCTGTCAGAGATACGAGCCAAGTCAGACATTAGGTGTACCATAGCCTCATCCCTTGTTTGTTGAAGTAACTGTTGAGATGGGCGTTGCGGGAACCGAATGGAAAGGTGAAGGGTGGAGTCATCAGCGTATGAGTGGATAGGGTTAGATGTACAGCTTAGAAGATCATTGATGAATAAAAGGAAGAGAGTTGGTGATAGGACAGAGCCCTGAGGAACACCACTGTTGATAGATCTAGGAGAAGAACGATGGCCGTCTACAACAGCGGCTATAGAACGACCAGAAAAGAAGCTAGCGATGAAGGCACAGAGAGAAGGATAGAAACCGTAGGAGGGCAGTTTGGAAATTAAAGATTTATGCCAGACTTGACCGAAAGCCTTTGAGATGTCAAGTGCAATGGCAAAGCTTTCGCCAAAGTCCCAAAAGGAGGATGACCAGGAGTCTGAAAGGTAGGTGAGAAGATCGCCAGTGGAGCGTCCCTGACGGAACCCATACTGACGATCGGAAAGAAGGTTGTGATAGGAAAGATGCCTTAAAATTTTTCTATTGAGAATTGGATCGAAAACTTTTGAAATACAGGACGTTAAAGCAATTGGACGATAGTTGGATGGTTGGGAGTGGTCACCCTTCTTTGGGACTGGCTGAATGAGAGCAAACTTCCAGCAAGAAGGAAAGGTACAAGTTGACAGACAAAGGCGAAAAAGTTTGCCTAGGCGGGTGTAAGCACAGAAGCACAGTTCTTGAGAACAACAGGAGGGACCCCATCAGGCCTATATGCCTTGTTAGTACTGAGGCCAGTGATGGCAGAAAATACATCAACTGAAGAAATTTTAATGTCAGCCATGAGGAAGTCAGAGGGGGGAAGTGATGGAGGAACAGCACCGGAATCGTCTAAGGTGGAATTGGAGGAGAAAGTCTGTGCAAAGAGATCTGCTTTATCAGTAGAAGAAATAGCTACAGAATCATCAGAGTAGAAAAGAGGAGGGAAGGATGATGAGGTAAAGTTGTTAGAAAGGTTTTTGGCAAGGTGCCAGAAGGAGTGGGAAGAATTCGAGTTGGAGAGTTGAGAGCATTTAGTATGGATGAAATTATTTTTAGTAGAGCGAAGAACAGACTTAGCACGATTCCGGGCAGAAACGTAAAGATGATGTGATTCAGGGGTGGGTTGGCTCCGGTACCTTTTGTAGGCCCTCTCCTTGTTGCGGACAGCATTAGAACAAACGTGATTAAACCAAGGCTTTCTTGCATTAGTCAAAGGATATGAGAAAGGAATGTATGCTTTCATGCCCGAGAGAATAACCTCCGTAATGCGCAAGGCACACCAGATGGCTCCCGGCCATGGAAGCAATAATCATTCCAGGGAAAATCAACGAAGTACTGCCTCAGGGCCTCCCAGTCCGCTGCTCCAAAATGCCACAGACGACGTTACCCTGGAGGGTCCACAGGCCGTACCGGAGTGATAGGACAGGTTAAGATAATAAGGTTGTGATTGGAGGAGCCCAACGGAGAGAAAAGATTAACAGAGTAAGCAGAAGGATTAGTTGTGAGGAAGAGGTCAAGTATGTTGGAGCTCTCTCAAAGGCGGTCAGGGATACGGGTAGGGTGCTGTAGAAGCTGCTCTCGGTCATTAAGGATAGAAAAGATGTAGGCTTGTTCACCAGGTGGATCCATGAAAGGAGAGGAGAGCCAAAGGTGGTGGTGAACATTGAAATCTCCTAGAATGGAGATTTAAGAGAAAGGAGAAATGGATAGAATGTGTTCCATCGTAGAAGTAAGATAGTCAAAGAATTTTTGATAGTCAGTAGAATTAGGGGATAAGTAAACAGCACAGATATATTTAGTCAGAGAATGACAGGAAAGCCGAAGCCAGAGTGTGGAGAATTCAGAAGAATCGAGTTCAGGAACACGAGAGCAAGATAAGTCGTTGCGTATATATACACAACAGCCACCTTTGGCTTTGAAATGAGTATAGAGAAAGTAGGAGGATACAGAAAAGGGTTTGCTGTCAGTTGCCTCAGACAGCTGAGTCTCCGTTAGAAATAGAAGGTGAGGTTTAGAGGAGGGGAGGTGGTGCTCAACAGAGCAAAAGTTAGAGGAAAGGCCGCGAATGTTGCAGAAATGAAGAAGAGAGTCAGACAGTGGTTCCAGGCACCTCAAGTCGTTACCGGGAGAGGGGCGGATGGTGGGGGCATTTATGGTCCCCCCCCCTGGGGACTCTGAGGCTTGGTGAAGAGACGCCATTTTTGTTGAATTTTGAATAGGAAGTGTATTGTGTACTGTGCATGTAGTTTGGTGTAAATAGTTAGAGAAATTTGTGTTGGAGAGCCTGCTGGCCTACTCTCTGTGTAACTGAGACACTTAAAAAGTTCAGCAAAGGGGGATGGTCAGGAACTAGTCCTGAGGGCTGATGAAACGGGAGCTCCAGCACTCCCTGTCATCAGCTTTCCATCCACCTCGGGAGTACTGCCCTGCTCGACTGGTGCTACAGTCTACTCCTCGGATGGTGGAACTATTGCGAGAATTGCCACCAGAAGATCAGGGCATCGTTTGCCTAATACCCAGCAATAGCAGTAGCTTATGTCACCCTGAAAATATCCTGCTGTCAGCTGTTGCTGATGAAGATCCACATGTACGTTGCCTGGCTGTGGCACTCATTCAGTGAGCGCGGGAGAACGACGGCGACGATGTCAGAGTGTTTGATAAATCGGCTTTGAAGATAGATTTCGACGCCAAGAACTACACCGAGCTGGTGCAGCTAGACAAACTCTCTGCCACAATCAATCCACTTTTGAAGAAAGTCACAATGGATGACAGCCAACCCATAATCTTGGTCCAACGCTACCCTTGTCACTCTGGAGGTGTTGAGCGTTGCGTCAAAGATGTAACATCGACCATGCAAAAAGCCTAGGGGCACCAGGTGCCACGCGGCACGCCTCTGCAGTGTAAGAGATTTCCAGAAGCTTGAGAGTAAGTAAGTCTTCTGCTCGGAACATAAGTGCCTGGTTCGTGATTACGTTTGCTAATGAAATTGATCGGAAATGGGTTATGTTATTTGTCACTGTTTTTTCATATACTGTACTGTACATTTGCGATTTGTAGTTTTTTGTTTATATTGGCAGAATACTGTTTGTGTAAATTGAATACAGGCAAGCAGATGATTTTATGGTTCGTTCAAAGCTAAATCGTGCTAGAAATCCTCTAACACATATCAATTAGATCCTTCATTTTTGTCATAATTTCGTCGATTTTGGAGTGAAAGTTGCTGGAGTAAGCGTACATAATATAAAAACCGTTTGCGCAGTAGTGTTGTGACCGTGATGGAGCATCATTTCCACCATGTTTCAAACTAACAGCTCTAAGTTCGTAGGAATTCGACCCACCCTAATATATATATATATATATATATATATATATATATATATATATATATATATATATATATATATATATATATATATATATATATATATATATATATTAGGGTGGGTCGAATTCCTACGTCCTTAGAGCTGTTAGTTTGAAACATGGTGGAAATGATGCTCCATCACGGTCACAACACTACTGCGCAAACGGTTTTTTATATTTTTATATTATATATATATATATATATATATATATATATATATATATATATATATATATATATATATATATATACTGGCTGATTGGAGTACGGTAAGTGTGGTCTGACTGTGTCTTGACTCAGTACTTCATATTTGCCAGACAGCAATTTTGGCGTACAACCTCCCAACTTACCTAAGTTAAACGCTGTCATTTGCAAAATTAGTTTAATTGTAATTTAGTATAGAAGCTGCGGCAGACAAATAGGACAAAATAAGTTAGAAAGTGTGAGGGATGAGTGGTTAGTGTCGATGTGACCTAAGCACCTCTCACTTTACTGCATATCATCTAAAGTCAACAAACAGTAATTTAGACTATTTACCCCAGTCGTCTTATAAAACATACCGTGCATTCTCCTTTGCATAGGCAAGTTATGAAAGCTTAACTGCTGGAAAGAGTTATATAATGGAGGTCAATTGTGATGAGTAAGAAAATCTACGGAAATTTGCTGGCTGATGTCGGCGTGGGTTGGCAAAGCAAGGTCTTTGGTCAACACTAACACAAACTTCGCAGCCATCACCACACCAGCACAGTCCAACACGCCACCACTGCCACACCACCACCACCACCACCACCACACCACACTATATCATCACTAGAACTCCTTCACCAAAACTATACCATCACTATCACTCCACCATCTCATCACCACACATCACTTTCAGCTACCACTACACCGCCGTACTCACTCCACCACAACATCACCATCAAACCTCCACACCACTATGATTACACCACCACGTTGCCACAAAACCACTACCACCACATTGTCACCACCACCACCACACGACCACCATCACCACCACCACCACCACACCACCTCAGGCACTTCATCACAACTCACGGGATGACGAGTCGCAATTCTGGTGATAACACACTACACATCAAACCTTAGACTACCCTCACACTTTCACCCATAAGTAAATGATTGCTGAGAGTACTGGAGAGACTGTGTGACAAAGAAATGAATGCAAAGGAGATCTGGTCATTTATAGAAAATGGATCATGTGAGATAAGAAGACTGTGGGTGAGTGAGGTGGTGAAGGAGGAGACTAAGATAGGAGGGATTAGGCTGCCTGATCGCGGAGGACAGGTTAATGGAAGCAATTTGTTGTGGCCACATCATCCGGGATTAAGGGGATTGGGTATATATACATATATATATATATATATATATATATATATATATATATATATATATATATATATATATATATATATATATATATATATATATATATATATATTCCGGGATTAAGGGAATTGGGTATATATCTATATCTATATCTACATATATATATATATATATACATACTAGGAGGGGTACCAGGCGTTGCCGGGCCAAAAAGGTCAACACTCTAATCCTATTTGTTCTAGTGCAATCTTTCTACTCCAGAAATACCATGTACTTCTTATGCTTTTGAAGACGGATTGTAAAAGGTCCAGGAACTCTCTATTTCAGCTTTCGCAGACTAAGACACAGCATTTGTGAATGCTTGTTAACTATTTCCGGTGACCTCAAATGACCTCCGATCAATGACCTCAAATGACCTCGGAGGTCAATCTCACATAGCCTAAGTCCGAACAGGAGGTCATGTGAGTCTCTATGCCAAAAATTGAGTGGTGGGTTCACTCGTTCGAGGTGTATTACCAGAGACCTCAAATGACCTCCGATCAGTGACCCCAAACGACCTCGGAGATCAACCTCACGTTGTCTATGTCCGAACTGGAGGTCACGTGAGTCTCCATGCCAAAACTGGGCTGCAGGGGTAAAAACAAGGCGAATTCTCTACCTGTCACGGTTTTTTTGGAGAATATACAATATTAAAGATATATATTCAATAATACTTGAGAACAGGACAAAGAATTGACTTGTGAAAATCATGCAATGATTACTTTATGCCGACTTACTTCGCCGATTCTCTAAGGACGAGAATTTATAAACTTTCTCAACAGTACACAGCAGAGACTAATTACTCACACGTGCTGTTTATTAGTATTGTTGGCCTCTGAAGAAAGTGACTCCACCCCTGACAGTCAATGTCTAATGCTATTAATGATAAACAGGTTCTTGCCGGTGCATTAACTCCTGGTTGCACAATGGATTTAAGTTAATAAAAAGGACTGACCTCAGTACCAGTTATGAATAATGCGAAGCGTTTATGCAAACTAGGAGCTATAACTAAAATAAGTTTAATGTGGAGAAATAAAACACGAGTTTACATTACATTAAGCTCAAGAGAAAAGAACTGTAAATTTATTGATTACATTGAGATAAATTTACATTACATGTTTCAAAATGAATTCAAAATAAGGAGAACACACTCACTCGCTCACTCAAAAGCTGACTCTTAAACCTAGGAAAATGAAAGAAAAATACTGGTCAGAAAAGGGGCTAGGCTGGATGAACTGGGCGTCGTTGCTGAGGAAGGATGCTGCCACACACGCTAAACCTCTCGCCAGCTCACACTAGGTGGGAATTCAGGAACTCGCTGGACAATGGTGGCACTGCTCCACACTGGGCCCAATTGAACCTGCTTCCACGATGCTCAAATCCTGACTGGTTCAAATTGTGAGAGAGAGGCGAGAGCGGGCCGTACTTGCTAATGGCTAACGAAAAAATTGTGAGTGAAACACGCCCATAATAAATCACTCAGCGGAGGTGCTAATGTCGCGCACAAGGACAATCACTTATGAAGCAATGAAAAATGTTATAAAAACAGTCCCAATCGAATGAATGCGTGGGCGGTTGACTGAGTGATATTTACTGGGATTCCATTAGAATTCGCAGTTTCCCACCAAAGTTCAATGTCACGAGTTTATTTAAATAGAGAATCGCGCCAACTCGTGACACTACTGGTGACCTCAAATGACCGAGATTTGAATTATGACCCCCCTAAAACCATCCTTGGGTCACCCTGATTCAAAATATATAATGGTCTGGGGGTCTTTGACCCTTTGTTTGGGTGTGGTTGAAATACAATAAAAAAAACAACACGATATATATATATATATATATATATATATATATATATATATATATATATATATATATATATACTGTATATATACTGTATATATATATATATATATATATATATATATATATATATATATATACATATAATGTTTGTATGTATGCACAAAATCAACACAGTGAAGTATGTAAAGTATTTTTAAAATAAAAGTTAGCATTCTTGATGTACATCTGCAGCAATGAAATGCGTCACTGATGTTAAGCCGTATAATACTATGAGTGTAAATAGCCACGGCTACTTACTATACACTTGCGGCCACCCAGGTCACACCGACCACCTAGGCCATCCCTGACACCACCCTTAGGAGGGGACGGAGGGGGATAAATCTTTTGGGGATTCTTCTTCTTCTTCTTCTTATTCTGCACTGAAAAATGTAACTCTCCACACTCAGCATTTGCAGCAGTGCATTACTTGAAAAACAGACATGATGCGCTTGACCTTTGTGCGTTAGGTAAAGGCAGTTGCATGCTTGATGGGAAATTTGCTTTCTTTACAAAGCACTTAGCCACTGCACTATCCCCGGAGGTGGTGAGTCTTACGGAGGGTTTCTTATAGTTTCTCAGACTAAGTGAGCTAAGAAACAAGAAGAAGATGAAAATGAAGAAGAAAAGATGAGGATTGACAAAAGTGTGCATTTTTTTCAAGTTCTTAACCTGCCATAACTTGCGTGGTCACAGCTCAGTTGACTTAATTTTTCCATGTAAGCACAAAATTACATGGCCAATGTGAATATCAACTCAGAATTCGCTAATCTTCTTTCTTGGCAGTGATTTTGATTTGTTTTTACTGGTTCCTGCCCATCTCTATTAATAGCACTACCGTGCTATTAAATTTTCATGTACAAGAAATCTACAGACTTGACCATCCAAAAATCTACAGACTTGACCATCCAAAATCTAAAGGATTATAAATATTATCTGTTTCACATCTCATTATTAACAGCATCGGAATGAGACTTTTACCTTGTCAAATTACAAAGAACTTATATCATTGCACTGCCCCCCGTGATAGCGAGTGTTATGGTGGATTTCTATAGGCTGTACATACAGTACATAGTTTCTTAAATTGAGTTAAGAAACTGAGAAGAAGATTGGCAAACATGCACATTTTTTTCAATTTTTTAACCGGCCAAAACTCGCCAGTGCATGACTCAGTTGAATTCAGTTTTTGCAAACAAATACAAAATTACATGGCCAATATGAATATCAGCTCAAAGTTCTCTAATCTTCTTTCCTAGCTGTGATTTTGACTTTCTTTTTTTACCCTCCACCTGACAAAGTCAGAGGAGGGTACTGACGTCCTGAACGTTTTTTACTGTACCATCTGTGTAGTTATTCAAAAAATAATACCTTGTGATAATAATAATAATAATAATAATAATAATAATAATAATAATAATAATAATAATAACAACACTAATATATTAATAATAATAAGAATAATAAGAATAAGAATATCAGCAACAGCAACATAAACAATTACAGTAACAACTAGAATGGCACACAGTTGAGCGCATACCTCCGCCAACGCCCTATCTCGCAATGTTAAAGAAAGTGAAAGATAATTCATGGATCCTCACCTTTATCTGGATCCGCACCAAAATTTAATGGGGTGTATTCTGGGCCAAGATCCATTCTTCTATCAAGTTTCGTGGAAATCTATCCAGTAGTTTTTGTGTAATCTTGTTCACAAACCAACCGACCAACAAACAATCATACGGACAGGGGTGAAAACATAACCTCCTTGGCGGAGGTAATAATCGCTTTCGAAGCAGAGCGAAGAAGCATCCAAAACCAAGACGAACACGGCTTGGCAGATGTACTGTAATGTGCTTTATGTACTGTGCTGTGTGTACCAACTGCGTTCACTGTGCTAAACTTGTAATTAGCTTAGGTGTGAATCTGTTTAATTGTGTGTTGTTACTGAGTCCTGTCCCAGTTTGAGCCCTAATCATATCTGACGTGTTTGTGTGTGGGGGGAGGGGGGAATGAGATACAGATAGATTAGTTGATTAATAGAGAGAATGTGTGTGTGTGTGTGTGTGTGTGTGTGTGTGTGTGTGTGTGCGCGCGCGCATGCCTACTTCTCCAAATATGCTTATGTGGTGCCATGTATATATTAGCCCTCTGTTATATGATAGCATTTAAAGTGTAACAGGGTACATCATGACGGTAGATTTCGTAAAACTTTTTCTTTACTGACTTATTCAACATATTTCACCTCAGTTTCTTCTCGTATGCTAGTGGTTCAAGGTGAGTCAGTGTTAAAACAACGTGAATTACACACAGAATATTTATGTTATGTTCATTATACAGAAAAAAATCGCTATGTTACATATGTTACGACGCCTCCTGTGCTGCTTTTAATGACACAGCCAGTAGTGCTCTTTCTGAAATCCGTTGTACCCAGCCTTTAGATTACGTATTTACTTATTTTTATTCTCCATTTATTTCATTTTGCCGAGTGTACAATCGGACTCAAAATCCTGTTCGGTTCTCCAGACTCTCTTTCATGGCTGAATTTTTGAATGATGAAATTTACGTAGTTAGGTTCGTAAACTTCGTGCCATAATCCATCTGATCCATCTGCAGCACGTGTCATTCAAACATATAAGATTCCAGCGATAAGAAAGGTAGTAGAGGCGAACGGACTTTTGTATCTGGCTGCATTGTAACACAGAACTATATATTGGGCTGTTGCATGAGTCGTAACACTTGCAAATTGAATAACAGTGGTTAACTCAGAGTGCAGGAAATTTCGCTGGTGAAAAATAGTTTACCCAAAACAAATCGGTGAATGTTTTAAAAATTCATCGAGTAATCTATATTCAGGAGAAGAAATGAGCGAGGGAATAATACTGGTTGTATAAGCCGCTATACACCCCCGTCCACCCTCAGAGTACCGTGCCGCTGGGGTAGGTGATTATGGAAATGAGCCAAGTTCTCAGACACAGATGGATCTCTTGCGCTGGTGCATCAGACTATGTAACATTCATTGCTGTGCCGTTTTAAATATTGTTAAAGTAATAATTGACACCAAGAATAACATTTATACTACTATCACACGGTAACCTATCACAATGCTTAGCCCACGTTTGAAAATGTTAAAGCTAAAGCTCATCGAATTTCATATAACCATGCTGAGTATGTAAATTGTGGGAGCGGCCTAGTTTCACCATATGCAAACCAACCTTAACAATGTATGCTTTTGATACGACTTGCCTTTAGCCAATGGTGGGAGCACAACGTAAGCAGAGTCTGTAGTTGACAATAATATATATCCTCTTCTCCCCCCTTCCCCGGAGGAGAAATAAAAATCGCTCCTCTAAGTTTCCATGCATATGTAAACGCGCCAATGCGACGGATTAAGTTGAATCTACTAACCCTAAATGACTAAGTTTATGTGTGCCAGAGCCTGTGCATGCCATCGGTAACAACTGACAGGGTGCCATTAAATACAGGCATACTAATGGACATACTACCAACATCCACCCGGATCTCTAGACTCAGGACCCACGCAGGTCGTAAGACGAAGGCACTACACCAAGCATCGTAGTTGACAAATGTGATCAACATGGTTAGATAGAAGGTTGTATTCTGGGCAGCATAAGAAGCGTTGCAACATATCTTCCTTGGTGACTTATTTTTGCTTATTACACCAAATCTCTTTCTTGTTTCCTATACAAAAATCGTTTTAATATAGACATAGCTTGCATCAATAACATGCTATTCCGATATAGAGATGTAATGCACAGAATTAATAATTAAGGAATTAACTCTATGACATCTTCAGAGCCACCAAGAACACGATTCAGAGATTCATTCACAAAATTACTGGTGTTACACATTGTCCCTTGAAAGCAAAACGGTTTTACACACACACACACACACACACACACACACACACACACACACACACACACCACTAGCTGGTTCAGTGGTAACACTCTCTCCTGGCATCTATTAAGACGGAGGTTCGCGCCTTGCTCAGGATGCGAAAAGTTTCACTGACGAAGTGTGTGGTTACTGTCTCCCTTGAGCATGGGGATGGGTGTGTGCGTGTGTGGTGGTCACGGTCTTTCTCTTAGATAGGACTATATGAGCTCTCACCTCTCTTTTCCAGAGGGTAAAAACTGACAATCACGACCATCACGTGATCCTGAGCGACCCGGTGAGCTACACACACACACACACACACACACACACACACAGCTGTACGCATGAGGTCCGTCGGTAAATTCCCCTGGGTAAATTAAGTTACACGGTGCATGAACTCTGGCTAAAGTTAGCCAACTAATTCTACTATTGAAAATTCTCACGACACAAGTGTGGAAAAAGGCGTGGAAGGGGACTGCTACTCTGGCTGTGGGTGGGCGTCGGGAAGATATTCAGTAAATAATCTATTTATAAAACGATGTACAATTATAGCTAAACTAACTGAACTTAACCTAGCAGTTCCAGCCCGATGATATCTGAAATAAAGTAATCCAATTTAACCTAACCTAGTTAAATCTAAGCCAATATAACAACCTAACTTGGTATAACTTAACCTATTGTCTTCAGTACATTGACATCTAACCTAACCATACCTAAACAAGCTAATTTAACCTAGTCAGACCTAACTATGGTGGTGATGCTCGGAAACATCTTACGTCGAAGAAAATGCGGCCAGAAGTGTTAAATATCATCAGCAAAAATGAGGGTAGAGACGAACAGAAATGTTACAGCAATCACCAAATCTGCAGCCAATGGGTTTCTGTACGTTCGGGAACAAAAGATAGCTAAGCATTTTACGTCCTTATCGTCCTGCCGTCCTCTGCTGGCGAACATTCCTAATTGAGATGCGTCGGGGAGATAAGTACCGGACACGCCCTGAATTTTCGTGCCCAACTGTGCCGCCTCAAGTACGAAACAAAGCTCTCTTCTTTTTCTTCCTCCTCCTCCTCCACTTCTATACCTCAACTTCTTCTTATTCCTCTTCCTGAATTTGTACTCCCGACTGTACCTCCTCAAGTACAACAGGAAACAAAGCTCTACTCTTCTTCTTCTTCCTTCCTCCCCACAGGCTTGGCTGGATAATCAGGCTAACTGCACTGTATGGTGGAAAATACGAGAGACGAAACAAATCGGTCGATCTTTTAAAATTCATGGAGTCATTTATATTCGGGGTGGAGGAAGGAGAGGAGGAGGGAATTGGCAGATGTGGAGAGGGCGCTGAGGGAGAGAAAGGGTGGAAGGATGGGGAGAGAGAGGGAGAGAAGTAGCAGAGATCAAAGGAGAGAGGATGAACTTAGGGAAGAGTGTGGGAGGGAAGTAATAAATAATGGAAAGATGGAGGAGCGACTGAAGGAGGGAGGGGACGATGATGATGATGATGATGATGATGATGATGAGAGAGAGAGAGAGAGAGAGAGAGAGAGGGAGGGAGGGGGAAGGGCCACACATCTCTCCCTGCTGGCCTAGTGATGGAATGGCCAGCCGGGTTTCGATTCACAGACCTTCACAAACAACCTCACTGACCACAAGTCGACGTCAGCTGGTCTATTGTGTTTCATGTTGTTGTTGTTGCTGCTGCTGGTGCATGTTGGACAGGAGATTTTGAGAGTCATGGGTAAAAAGCGACCCCCTCCCCCTTCTCCCCGCCTCACTCTATCTCTTCCTCTTCCTTTCACCCATCTTTCTCCACCCCACACTTCCCTCTGCACACTCTTTCCTTTCTCTCTCCCCCCACCAACTTTCTTTTTCCCATCCTTTCCCTCCCCTGCCTTCCATTTTCTTCTTCTCTTCTTTTTCTTCCCCTAATCCCCCTCCCTCCTCATCCTTTTCCTTCATTCTCCTTCGGAGCCCATCACCTCTCCCTTCCTACTCTCTCCTTTCCCCCATTTGTCTCTCGTCTCCCTTCATTCCCCTCATCCTCTCTCTCACATTCTTTCCACTCTCCTTCTCATTACCCTTCTCCCTCTTCTAGCCTCCTCATTCCCTCGCATCTGTTCCCTTCTCACCTCTCCCTTTCACTTACTCCATTCTCTCTCCTTTTCTTTTCTTTCCTTCCCTCTACTACTCTTCTCTTTCCTTTATTTTTAATCTTTATTTCCCCCCTTTCTCTTGCCCCCACTTCGCCCCCCTTCACATTCCCTCCCTGTTGCCCTCATTTCCCTCTCACCCCCACCCCATCTGCTCCTCCCCTTCCTCATTCTCCCCCAAACAGATGGGTCAGCAAGTGAACGGAACGAGTGTGAAAAAAAACAACCAAGGAATCCAGTTTATGGCTGAGTGCTGAATATCTAAGCAAGATGGGAATTTATGGGAGTGTCGGGAAGTTTCGCACACTCGCGGGTGTTGTTGCCGCGTTCTCGTCAGCTTAGGAAGATTAACAGCACCTCCTTGGCGATTGATTTTGCACCTACAGAGAGTGTGTGTGTGTGTGTGTGTGTGTGTGTGTGTGTGTGTGTGTGTGTGTGTGTGTGTGTGTGTGTGTGTGTGTGTGTGTGTGTGTGTGTGTGTGTGTGTGTGTGTGTGTGTGTGTGTGTGTGTGTGTGTGTGTGTGTGTGTGTGTGTGTGTGTGTGTGTGTGTGTGTGTGTGTGTGTGCTCCTTATATTCCCATACTTGTCTCCTCAGCGATTGATTTTGTTCATGTTACCGCTTATTTTGTGTGCTCTTAATATCCGTTGTATAATGACCCACATTGCATAAGTGTGACACAGGCAAACAGGGTGGTCCGTAAATAGCGCTCAATTAAAATCTCACTTGGCGGTACCATAGGTGTTGCGGGGAGGGCTCAGTCTGCTGGTGTGGCTGTGGTAATGTTAGCAGAAGGGCATAAATAATGCAGGATAAGTACTGATAACGTTGACTGAGCCACCCGTGAAACACAAAAAAATGTCCGTCGGAGTGGAAGAGGACTGTTATGGACTGGTCTGTTTATTAATGTCTCAGATACATAAAACAGGTTAGAGGGAAAAGGTGTCGCAAACCCGTTGGACGATGCCAGTACGGGCCCGGGGGCTTAAAAATCCCTGGTTACGGATAGACTGTGAAAACTTTAGAGTATGAGATTAAAGGTCGTAGGCTTAAACCTTAAATCGCGAAGTGGAATGCAAACCCCTACTAAAGGCCATTTTTTGCAACGCGTGTGGTTCAGCGTGATCAGCATGCATCCCATAGTACAGAACTCAGTAATCACCTAAGAGGGCCAAATACGTCCCAGCATCATCTCGTACTTCAGAAATCATTAGTAACTGGGATACGAAAGTTAAAAGAGAACCATTTAGTGGAGAAATTTAGGCAACAGAATGAATATAAACGAGTACATGAAAGTATACAAGAGGCAAGGAAAGAAAAGTAAAATGAAGGGCAGGAAAATATATACTAGACGAAGCTCGATAAGAAATGCGTTGTAGATAAGGCAAAAGGAGGAAGAAAAAAAAGGGAGGGATGAGAATGCAGAAGACCGGAAGACACAAAATAGAAAGTAGACAAGACAGAAAAACAAAGAGGGGACAACTGTGGAGAAGGAAAGGGAAGTAAATTTCACAAGATGAATATCAAGGAAATAAAGCAGGGAAAATGAAAGGAAAATTTAGAATTGACGAATGAAGCGAAAAGAATAAAGAATGGGATATGTACAAATAATAATCAAAGTATAAATAATGAGGAAAAAATAGTAAAGAGGCAATAAAAAAATATAAAAATTGTGAAAAGTAGAAGAAAAACAAACAACAGAGGACTATAAGCAAACGAATATCGTTCAGTTATAATAATAATTATTATTAGGAGATGATGATGATGATGATGATGATGATAATAATAATATTATTAGTATCAATAATAATAATAGTAATATTAATAATAATAATAATAATAATAATAATAATAATAATAATAATTATTATTATTATTATTATTATTATTATATTAATAAAGCTGAGTCAAGTGGAAAAGTAGAGTAAGGTTGTTGCTGAGTAACTTCGGTCTGTCTGGCCAAGTAGAAGCATCAGCTATAGGCAAGCAAACGCCTCAGCAGGACCGTCCCGTGTAGAGAAGCAATGTTCCCCTGCGACAGACAGCGCCTTGTCAAAGCGAGGTGTGCGGAGGAGTGTGGAAATGTAGTTCCTGGGTGGACGTCGTATTTGCGTTTTGGCACGCAGTAAACGGGAACATCTTAGCAGAATCCACATCACCCCTTCATTTGGCTATATGGTTGCTGTCCAGTGTTGAAAGTGGTTTCTTGAGTAATAGGAAACCATTAGGCTTGTCACTCTATTTAGAACCACCTGAAATGGATAGTGATAACAAATGATAGGAAGGATTAGAGAAACAGGAAGAAAGGAAGGCAGACACAGAAAAAGAATGATAAAGGTGAAGGAAAAAGTAGGCACTATTACATCAAGCGAGTGGCTGCTGGTCGCCACCACCTACTACCGGTACCTAATAGAGTCAGGTAAAAATAATAGTAGTCAAGGAAATGGAAAACAGAGTAAGAGAAATGATACACGAGAAAGTCAGATAGAGATGATAAATAAAATGAGGTTAGCGGAGAAATAAAAGAAGTCGCGTGGAGGGAAATACGTGAGAAATAGAGAAATGTAGTAATAAAACAGGAGAACAGAGCAACGTGTTGCAGTAAAGGTTTGGGCAGGGGCCATCCAGCACACTCTTGTGTGGGGGGGGGTGGGGAGGAAGGGATGGGAGGAAGCATTGGGCTGAAAGGGCAGAGGAATGGTGGTGAGGTGAGGGGAGGGGGCAATGGAAGGGAAAATAGGGAGGGGAAACTATGGAAGGGGAGGGGAGGTCACATGAACGGAGGGACGGACAAGGGAGGAGGGATGCCAGAGGTGGGAATGGAAGGCAGGTGACGGCAGTATTATGGAAGCCACAATTCATAGATTCCTATAGACACTCTACCGTTTACCCCTGCAGTCCATACACTGATAGAGTTAAAGGTCTTTCAGTCGTACAAAGAGTACAAAGGAATTTCCAGTGATTCACCAGAATCATCAGGAAAAAAAGAGAGAAAACATCATTGCAGCTCAACTAAAGAAAATCATCAAAATGAAGAAAATAAAGATACCTGACATATTAACATGAACCTAATGATGAAGCTGTCAGGCATGAAGTAAGCCTAAAAACAATCTAGGCAAAGATCTGATATGGGAAGAAACCAAATCTCTGCTCTAAGAATCGCTATATATCGTTTCGTTTCGTTTGTGAAGGCTCCAGCATGCTTGCATGCGTCGGCTTGGTCACTTAATGGCGTCTCTCCATGCTGCTCGAACTCTGTCAGCCTCCCTGTTCAGTCCCTTAACCCTAAGGTCACACTTTATATATATATAGATATATATATATATATAGATATAGATATATATATAGATATATATATAGATAAATATATATATATATATATATATATATAGATAGATAGATAGATAGATAGATATAGATATAGATATATATATAGATAGATAGATGGATAGATATTCATTTCATTTATTTTTTGGTATACTGAATATATATATAATTATGTTTGTGTGTGTATGTGTGCGTGTGTTTATATATATATATATATATATATATATATATATATATATATATATATATATATATATATATATATATATATATACATATATGGGGGGATGCGGGTTCATTTTGACAACTGGACAGGAATGGGTGGAAGGTAAAACAGGAAAGAGCTTAAGTTCTTTATTTCTCAAACATTTCGGACTACACAGAGTCCATCCTCAGAGAGACTGTGCAAAAATGAGGAAATCAGAGATATTTATATACAGGGGATCCCTAGGACCTTTGTTGTGCCTGTTGCTGGTTGGCTGTCTTCCTCTATTGTGTTGACCTAACCTGGTGGTCCTGCCGCAACCTGACCCCTCCCATCCCTATACCTAATTGCTTCCTCTTTCCCTTCCATTTGGTGAGGTGAAAACTACACCTGCTGCAGTGATTGACCAACACATAAAGCCATCTCTATGATTAGTGACTTCCTACGTACATATATGGGCTGCTTCTAAAGCTTTTCTCATCTTTTTGTCTAACCCTTTCTCTAGAATCGTCGATTCCTGCCACTTGGTAGATACTGGCAGAACTAAGGAATTTGAAGTGTTATGCCTACGCGCATCTGTCTTACAGTATGTTGTGGTAGTCTTTTCACCTCTATACAATTTTGACCAACCACTACAAGGCATACTATAAATGATGCTCTTATTAACGTTACTTTCACCTTAACCCTTTATTAGCTGGCAGATCTTTACCCCTGATGAAGCTATTCGTAATCCCGCTGTTTTGTTAATATTCACCTATTACAAAAGCCTTATAGGAGTTTGGGGCTGATAATTATCTTTCATTCTCAGTATTCGTTTTCATACTATAACCTCTGACACTCCTCAGTATCCTTTTCTGCTGTATTTTTGAGATTTATGAGCCAACCTTAGGGTAAAACATCTCTTTAAATGCCTCTATTATATATCTACGTTACACCCTTAAGTAATCTGAACTGCATATCCTAAATGCTCTCAAGAAGTAACCTTTCACTTCGCCTGATTTCGTTCTGTTACTGTGACCGGATAGATAATGAGCGAAAGCGTCCTTGTTGGTTGGCTTCCTGTAAAATGAGAATTTTATTTCTCGATCTTTTTTCCACGTTAGGATACCTAGAAATGACAATCTATTATCCTTCTCTTTTTCTACTGTGAATTGGATATTACTGTTTACACTGTTGTTACGGAACAGAGAAAGATAACGTACACTTTAAGTGAGAATGCTAAGAGTCACTACTGTCCCGTAAAGTTCCAGGTTCAAACAAAAGAGTTAGGTAAAATTACAAGTTAAAGTTTAATGCTCAAACTAACAACAAAACATTCAGGACTCATAAGGATAATGTAATGGCAAAAACAGGTTGAATATATGGTTAACTGCAATAGCCTCTATTAACACAAAATTAGCATGAGTAAATTTATCTAAGTCAGCCCTGATAAAATGAGATACCAGATAATACTCAGTGAATGCAAGATAAATTATTACAGATACAAAATAATATTAAAACTGATGGACATAAAGATTCCTACATGAATTACAAAAACTTCACTAGGCCTACAAATTAAACTTATGCTATACAGTACAAGAAAATATACAACAGTTATACTCAAATTACACACAGCTGCTAGATGTTTGGAGATTTCATGAGCACTCACAATAATAATATCTGTACAGGGGAGGACAGAGATGTGAACAAAATGAGGAGCAGATCTAAGTGGCAATGATGCGGAGACTGAGCTCCTTATATAGGGGCCAGGAGAGCCTGATACAACTTGTAAGAAGGACGCGCAAATGAAGCCATGGGGACAAAAGGCTGAAAATCCCGCTCTGAATAACAGAGAGAACGACTTACTCTACTATAACGGTAGAAGGGGGGGACTGAGGCAGAACACGCTCGTGATCAAACATGCAGCATACTGTGCGTTAAAATTACACAAAGGATGATGAAATCATAGGCTATGTAACACCTCCCAACAAAGAAAAAAGAAATTTACAAAGGAAATTTCTTATTACTCTAAAACAATCTGTCTAAAGTCTAGATAAGCAATCTGCAATAACATTTTCTTTCCCCTTGACATGTTGTATGTCTAATGAATACTCCTGAAGAAGTAGACTCCATCTTGTCAATCTCTGATTTTTATCTTTAAACTTACTAAGGAATTTCAGTGGGTTGTGATCGGTATAAATGACTATGGGGTTAAAACAAGAACACAAATAAAATGAAAACTGCTATAAACCCAAAATCAAGGCCAAAAGCTCTTTCTCAATAGTTGAGTAGTTCTTTTGAGGTGGAGTGAACTTCTTACTGTAACAAGATACAGGGTGTTCAATACCCTGATCATCCTCTTGCAGCAAAACAGCCCCAGCTCCTGTATCACTTACATCAACAGCCATCTTAAAAGGCTTAGCAAAATTTGGAGTAGCGAGCACTGGCTGACTTAATAGAATAGCTTTAAGTTTGTTGAAAGAGGATTCACAGTTATCGGTCCAGACAAATTTAACTCCCTTTTTCAGTAGGTCTGTAAGTGGTGATACAAGAATAGAAAAGTTAAGAACAAATCTCCTGTAATAACCTACCATTCCCAAAAATCTTTGTAGCTCTTTCCTACTTTTAGGACTGGGAAGATCACTTATAACCTGAACCTTAGCTCCTGGTGGTGCAACATGTCCATCACCAATTACGTACCCGAGGTACTGAACTTTAGCTTGACCAAACTCACACTTTGATAAATTAGCTACAAGATTAGGATGAACCAAACGCTCAAGAAATTTACTGATATGGCATAGGTGATCTTTCCAGTTGTCACTGAAGATTAATACATCATCAATATAAACAACACACCCTGCCAAACCCTCTGTTACAACATTCTTGAGCTTCTGAAATGTGGCTGGTGCATTCTTCATACCATATGGCAATACAGAACATGCAAAAGCCTTTCCTAGTGTTACAAAACATGAGATCTCCCTAGCACGTTCAGTCATAGGTACTTGCCAGTATCCCTTTAACGAATCAAACTTACTTATGTACCTAGCCTTTCCGATCTTGTCTATGCAATCTTCCACACGAGGGAGAGGGTAAGTGTCTGTTTTAGTTATGTGATTAACACGTCTGTAGTCGATGCAAAGCCTCTGTGACCCACCTGGCTTAGGGACTAGAGTGACAGGAGAACTCCACTCGCTCTGACAGGGCTCAATCATCTTGTGGTCCAACAGGTAGCCAAGCTCCTTCTGGATGAGAGGAACTTTCACTGGGTTCACACGGTAAGG
The DNA here is from genome assembly GCF_032717465.1 of Coenobita brevimanus. NCBI lineage: Eukaryota > Metazoa > Arthropoda > Malacostraca > Decapoda > Coenobitidae > Coenobita > Coenobita brevimanus. Next base: position 23,115,877 of record NC_136960.1, read on the forward strand.
AGGCAATTTAATTGGCTTTGCGTCTCCAACATCGACATCATGCATCAACACAGTGGTTCTTCCTGGAGTAGCACGGAACACTAGCGGGTACTCCTGCAGTAATGCCGAAAACTCCTGCCTTTCCTTGGGAGGTAGATGAGAAAGCTTAGTCTGGAGATCATTCATGATATCAGGATTCTTCCCCAAACTATCACTCAGGCTCATACTGCATGGGAGAGCTTCACTTGCAGACTCGGGTGGAACAGCTACAGTGCAGACTGGGTTATTTTCGTCCCGCCTGTGATATAACTTTAGCATGTTGATGTGACATAGTTGCTTGCTCTTTCTACGATCTGGTGTGGCGATGACATAGTTGACATCACTGAGTTTCTTCTCCACGAAATAAGGGCCACTAAACTTGGCTTGAAGAGGTTGCCCATGAACTGGTAGCAGAATCAAAACCTGATCTCCTGGCTGAAAGTGGCGTAACCTGGACTTCCCATCATACCAAGTCTTCATCTTCTCCTGAGCAGCTCCTAAATTCTCTCTCGCCAGCTGTAAAGCAGTGGACAGCCGTTCTTTGAACTTCACCACATACTCCAGCAGGTTGACGTCACCTTCCTCTGACAGCCAGCATTCCTTGAGTAACTTAAGGGGTCCTCTTACTTCATGGCCAAACAGTAGTTCAAAAGGTGAGAAGCCCAGTGATTCATTTGGAGATTCTCTTGCAGCAAACACAACGAATGGAAGACCTTTATCCCAGTCTTTCTGATGTTCCAAACAGTATTTCTTGAGCATCGATTTGAGTGTTTGATGATATCTCTCCAACGCTCCTTGGGTCTGGGGATGGTAAGCTGAAGACGTGATCTGGGTGATGCCCAACTCTTTCAGAGACTGCTTGAAAACGTTTGACATGAAATTACTTCCCCGGTCTGACTGTACCTCTTTGGGCAGACCAAACTTTGTGAAGAACCCTAGCATTTCCTTAACCACGTTCTTTGCTGAGATGTTTCTAAGTGGAATGGCTTCAGGATAACGAGTAGCCATATCAATCATGGTCAACACATAAGAAAATCCTGAAGAAGTCTTAGGAAGAGGGCCCACAATATCCACCAACACACGGGTGAAAGGCGCCTCAAATGGGGGAATGGGAACTAGAGGTGCAACCTTTTCGGTCTGATTACACTTCCCCACAACTTGACAGGTGTGACAAGACTTACAATACCAGGAAACATCCCTGAAGATACCTGGCCAGTAGAAGTGTTTCAAAATGCGTGCCACAGTCTTCCTCACTCCAAGGTGTCCTGCCAAACTGGAATCATGAGCCACTCTAATGATATCCTGCCTACAAACACGAGGGATGACAACTTGATGTACAACCTCCCATTCACAGTCGGCTGATGCTGTTGGGTTCTCCACTTCCTCATAAGTACTCCTGACTTTACATAATAACAAGTACAAGCACCGGCTGACTCTTCTTCACTGTAAGCAGAGTTAGCTAGACCTTTCAACTCAGGGTCAGCAACCTGCAACTCAACCAACTCTTGACGAGACAAATTATCAACACTACGGGGTACTGCCTCATCTGGTGAGTGGTCCAAATTAGCAAGAAAAGTGTCAGCTAGGATAACATCATCATCGTCATTATCCTCTAAATCACCAGTAACTTTAGACTTAGCCCTAGTGACAGCACATGCAGGGAACACATCAGGGACATCACAATCCTGGGCCGCAGCCACTGGCTCACTAGACAACTGAGGAGGTGGACACACTTGACTTCCACCAATATCATTTCCAAGTAAGAAAGTTACACCTGACATTGGGAGTGTCTCAACCAACCCAACCATAACAGAACCATTAACGAAACCAGACTCTAAATTCACTCTGCACAGAGGGACAGAGAAGTAATTATTCCCTACACCTTGTAAGATTACAGTTTCATCAGAGGAATTAACATTAGAGCCTAGAACACTGGTCAGCATAAGGGATTGGCAAGCACCTGTATCACGATATATTTGAACTGATTTCCTGTCATTACTGTCCAGAGGACTGACAAAACCATCAGACAGGAAATTAGCAAATGAACTCTTGAGAGTGTCACACACATTACTGCTGAAAAGAGGAGCTCCATCATGAGAATTTAAGTTACCCCTCAAAGCAGGTTCAGTTAACTCAGTTAAAGAATTCTGGGAACTCTCAAGAGTGGACACTAGACCAATTGACTGAATATTTAAAGACTCCTTTTTGTTCACATCACGCTGTCTCCTGAAACATCTCTCCGTAGTATGACCAAGCTTACTACAATAAGTACATTTACTTTTCTGAAATCTAGAGGTGAAGCTGGTATTTACTTCCTGAGAAACATCATCCTTATTCTCTTTCCTGTTACCTGTACTCTGAGTAGAGGCAACGTACTTACTCTCAGCTTTCCCTTTTTCTCTAGAATATCTCTTGTGAGTGAGAACGTACTCATCAGCTAAAACTGCAGCATCAGACAAATTATCTATTCTTTTCTCATCAAGATATAGGCTTACATCTTTACTAATACACCTTTTGAAGTCCTCCAGCAAAATCATCTGCTTAAATTTGTCAAAATCAGAATCCACATTCTTAGAATTTAACCACTGCTCTAACAGATCTTCTTTGATTTTTGCATACTCAACATGGGATTGCTTATCTTGCTTGTAAGTTGTCCTAAATTTTACTCTATAGGCTTCAGGAACAAGCTCATAGGCCTTAAGAATCAAGCTCTTAACTACATCATAATTATCAGATTGATCCTGAGGCAAAGATGCATAAGTTACTTGAGCTTTACCGGTGAGAACAGTTTGAAGGAGTACTGGCCAATACTCCTTAGGCCAATTAAAACCTGTAGCTACCCTCTCAAACAACTGAAAATACTTTGTTAAATCAGATTCATTAAAAGGAGGGACAAGTTTAACATTTTTAGCCACATCAAAATCATCAGAGCTAGATGATCCAGTTCCACCTTGTTTCATGCGATACTCATGGTCCGCCTGAATCCTAGCAATTTCAACTTGTGCCTCAGCCTCCTTAGCTTTTGCCTGAAATTCAGCCTCCTTAGCCTGTGCTTGAAATTCAGCTTCCTTCACACGAGCCTCCTGCAGGGCCTAGCTGTAACTTAGCTAATTCAATCTGCGTTTGCTCATTTCGAGGAGTTACATTAAACAAGCTTTCATTAATCATGGCAACAATTTGATCTTTAGAATGATGAGAGCGAACAGCAATTCCCAATTGTTGAGCAACAAGCTTAAGTTCATTCTTTGTTCTGTTTTCCACATCACACACTGTTTGCACATTTGACAAAAAATCTTTGGCTTCATCAAGTGTAGTAATAGTAGACATCATGAATAAGTAACAGTCACAAAATATCAAGCAATATCCTTATGATAATATCCTGAATATCCTGATATGAGGTCGCCAAATTTATGTTACGGAACAGAGAAAGATAACGTATACTTTAAGTGAGAATGCTAAGAGTCACTACTGTCCCGTAAAGTTCCAGGTTCAAACAAAAGAGTTAGGTAAAATTACAAGTTAAAGTTTAATGCTCAAACTAACAACAGAACATTCGGGACTCATAAGGATAATGTAATGGCAAAAACAGGTTGAATATATGGTTTACTGCAATAGCCTCTATTAACACAAAATTAGCATGAGTAAATTTATCTAAGTCAGCCCTGATAAAATGAGATACCAGATAATACTCAGTGAATGCAAGATAAATTATTACAGATACAAAATAATATTAAAACTGATGGACATAAAGATCCCTACATGAATTACAAAAACTTCACTAGGCCTACAAATTAAACTTATGCTATACAGTACAAGAAAAAATACAACAGTTATACTCAAATTACACACAGCTGTTAGATGTTTGGAGATTTCTTGAGCACTCACAATAATAATATCTGTACAGGGGAGGACAGAGATGTGAACAAAATGAGGAGCAGATCTAAGTGGCAATGATGCAGAGACTGAGCTCATTATATAGGGGCCAGGAGAGCCTGATAAAACTTGTAAGAAGGACGCGCAAATGAAGCCATGGGGACAAAAGGCTGAAAATCCCGCTCTGGATAACAGAGAGAACGACTTACTCTACTATAACGGTAGAAGGGGGGGACTGAGGCAGAACACGCTCGTGATCAAACATGCAGCATACTGTGCGTTAAAATTACACAAAGGATGATGAAATCATAGGCTATGTAACACTGTTCAGTATTCTTAATTTATTCTCTTTGTTCCACTTGGCTCAATAGCTAGCTCATCATCAACATATCTGAGCCATCTGGATCCCCTGCCCATAATTCGCTAGCAATTGTCAGCCTCTAGTGTCTCCATGTAGAGGCAGATCATGACGCACTATGGGGGGGGGGGAAGCCCATGGATAGAACCTTGTGTTGTACATATTCTTTTCTGTTGAAGACAAACGCTCCACATCCCATACGCCGTGACACAAGTTTATTGAAGTTTCCCCTCGTCATCAGAGAAATTACTGGCAGCACTTCAGCTCCTATATACTCCAACGCTCTGTCCGTTGCCAGCAAGAGAGACTTTGATGAATGGTTGCGGGGAGAACGGACGTGTGCTGAACTCTCCTCCAGATTCTAGGGCTGCCCCACCGGCAATAGTTTTGCACTTTCCGTGAATAAAGTTAGGTTAGCTAGCGTTCACACTCCTCCCTACCCTTATTAGAGATATAGTAGGTGTCTGTATCTGTTTACTGAGATTGCCTTTGCTTACTCACCTCTGGAGTGTACCCCAATCTGATCGCTCTGGGGTGTGATTTATACACTGGCGATTCCTCCCGTGATTGGTTTGAGAGGGTAATCTCAGGCTAGGTGTGTCTTTCCCAGGTACCTTGTCCCTTGCTTGTTTTTCTCCTTCTTCCCACTTCCCCCGTGAGGGGGAAGTGATTGCTATGACGGACGCCCCTGCTGCCTCCCCCCCCTTCAGGGGGGGAGGTGGTCCTGACGAATGTAGGAACGACCGGACTGACCACCCCCAGACTGACGGACGCCAAACTCGTTCCCCACTTGACGTTCCTGTTGACAATGCCACGTTCGTCATTATCCATGCTCTAGGTTCGACTCCCCTGTCCAGTCTCAATCCCTTCCTTATCAAGAAGGTGATTGACCACTGTGCAGGAGAAGTCGAACAAGTGAAAAAACTTGCTAACGGAGATCTCCTGGTAAAAACTGTTAACTCTTCACAAGTGAGAGATTTGCTGAAACTGCGTAAATTCCACTGTTACGATGTCGAAGCCAAAATCCCAGTCTCCATGAATTCTTGCAAGGGTGTTGTCACTTGCAGGGATCTCATGGTGATGAGCGAGGACGAAATCGTACAAGAATTGGTGCAGCAAGATGTAATTGAAGCTAAATTCATAACTCGTTATTCGGAAGACAAAAGGACGAAGACAGCAACTATTATCTTGACATTTGCCAAAATTTCTCTTCCTAGTCAAGTCAAAGTTGGTTATGAAATCATCCACGTTCGACCATACATCCCTAACCCTTTCCGTTGTTTGAAATGCCAGTTGTATGGGCATGGTTCGAAGACTTGTCGGGCTTCCCAGCCAGTGTGTGGCAAGTGTGCAAGCCAGGGTCATGATGCAGAACATTGTACATCTGAGACGGTCTGTTGCTTTCACTGCAAGGGCGCTCACTCCACTTCCTCTAGGGATTGTCCCAAGTGGAAGGAGGAGAAGGAAGTCTGCACAGTGAAGGCAACTGAGGGCATTTCCTATTACGAAGCTAGGAAAAAGGTGAAGGAGTTGCATGCAACTCCCACGCCGAATAGGTCCTATGCTTCGGCGGTAATGTCCCATCCTGTGATGTGCTCTGTAGAGACCCAGACTGACCCTGTCTTTCTCCCTCCTGCCACTCACAGTACATCTCCATCTCGACCTCCTGTCCGTTCCAACTCTTTCACTGACATCCCTAAGGCATCAACTTACTCTCAGGCTGCTGCTGCCTCTCCATCGGTACGGCCTAAAATGAAGCCTGACAAGTCTAGTAAAAGTAACATGACCACCCTCACGAAACAGTCACGTCCTCATGTCCTTCCGGTTCCTACTCCAGCGAGGGAGAGAAAGGTTAGCTCTTCCTCGGGGGAGGCTGGGAACCTAGTTATTGATGACAATATGGAGGTTTCCATTAACAAGCACCGGGATAGGTCCCCCGGTAGTCGCTCACCTGCCGGCGGGAGACAAAAAAAGACAAAGCACACTGGTCCCCAACGAAAATCTTAAACCGTCGCTTTCACTGTATTACAGTGGAATTGTAGAGGTATTGGGAATAAGTTACACAATATAGCAATCTTGCTTTCTATACACAGGCCAGACGTTGTTTGTTTACAGGAGACGCGCCTGGAGGATCACCCTGATCCTCCACAGTTCAGACACTATCACTCGTATAGAAGATATGAAGGTCACGGAGTTGCCATATACACACATAAATCACACCCACAAAGCGAAGTGATTCTAAATTCTTCTCTGGAAGCTGTCGCGTGCAGAGTAAAATTTAATAACACGTATCTGTCTATTTGCTCTCTGTACTGTCCTCCACATGGCCCCATTGATAGTGATGCTTTAAATTCACTAGTTGAACATCTGCCTGGGAATAAGTTAGTGTTGGGCGATTTTAACGCCCATCACTATCAATGGGGTAGCTTGAGGATCGATGGTCGTGGGGAGCAAGTAGCCGACCTAATACTACAGTCCAGCCTCTGTCTTCTGAACGATGGTAGAGCGACTCGTGTAGATGATCGTACTGGTAACTTTTCGGCCATTGACTTATCTTTGGCCTCCCCTGGTATACATCAAGATCTCTCATGGGACCCTTACGACGACTCCTTGGGAAGTGATCATTTACCCATCTGTCTTTCTTATACACGCGACATCATTTCGGACCCTCCACCTCCAAAATTTAACTATAAGAAAGCAGATTGGGGATCCTTCTCAAGGATCGCCAATTTAGATATATCTGGGGAGATCATAGATGTTAAGGTCGAAAATATAACTACTTCCATATTACACGCAGCTGAGGCTGCTATTCCCAAGACTTCTACAGTTCATGCGAAGCATAGAGCACATTGGTGGACGCTGGATTGCCGACAAGCATTAAGAAAACGCAATAGGAGATACAGGATTTTTGATAGTCAGCCCACTGAGAAAAATTTTATTGCATACAAACAGGCACGGGCTGAGGCAAGGAGAATAATAAGAAGGGCCAAACGTGACTCCTGGCGGTCCTTTGTGTCCACGGTGACTCGTACGACACCATTACGTAAAGTCTGGTCCACCATAAGAATATTAAATAATAAAGGCCCATATTTCCCCATTACCACCTTGCAAATAAATAATAACATCTATGACGAGCCCGTGGACGTTGCTAACATCCTTGCCAGGAGTTTTTCTCATGTAAGTAGCTCAGCCAATTATGACCCACGTTTCCAACATCATAAACGCACGGCTGAGTTACAGATATTAGACTTTGCCACAGAAGACGTAAACTCCCCGTACAACCAAGAGTTTACGCTAGATGAACTGCTCCTTGCCCTTAAATCCTGTAAAGACACCAGCCCTGGACCAGACACCATCACGTACGGTATGATCCAGCATCTTAATCAGGACAACCTGATTAAGATGTTAGCATTGTACAATGAGATTTGGGCGTCTCGAACGTTCCCAAACTCATGGCACTTTGCGCACGTCATACCGATACCCAAAGAGGCTGGTCGTCTTATGAATCCCACTTCATTTCGTCCTATTGTGTTGACTTCTTGTCTATGTAAGGTCATGGAACGAATGGTTAACAATAGGCTTCTTTTTGTTTTAGAGTCGAAGAATTTGTTAAATGATCAACAATGTGGCTTCCGTAAACACAGAAGTTCACTAGATCATTTAATGAATTTGGAGCATTGTATTGCAGAGGCATTTGCCAATAAAGAATTCATGATAGGGGTGTTCCTGGACATCCATAAAGCCTATGACATGACCTGGCGACACGGTGTACTAATGAAGCTCTATGCTTATGGTTTAAGAGGAAATTTGCCTGTTTTTATTTCAAATTTCTTAAGGGACAGAACTTTCTCTGTCAAATTGTCCCGTAACGTAACATCGGATATATTTATCCAGGAAAACGGGGTGCCACAGGGAAGTGTGCTTAGTCCTACTTTATTTAGTATTATGATCAATGATATTCTGTCATCAGCTCCCATCCCGAGGAATCTTAAATACTCACTCTTCGCTGACGATTGTGCAATATGGCACTCTTCCCGTAATGCACAATTTTCGGCTGGGCGGATTCAAGCAGCCCTTGACTCCATCCACCAATGGGCCTTGCAGTGGGGATTTAAGTTTTCCGTACGTAAGTGTGCCGCTATAGTTTTCACTAATCGTAACGTACCTAATTTGTGCTTAACTTTGGATAATCAGGCGGTACCTTTTCAAAATTCTGTAAAATTTTTAGGAATACATTTTGATCGTAGAATGAATTTTAAACTTCACGTTAATACTTTGCTTGCTCGTTGTGATAAACCGTTAAATGTCCTCAAGTACCTAGCGGGTACTACCTGGGGTGCCGACAGAAAATCTTTATTAATGGTGTATAAGTCCCTTATTCGATCGAAGCTAGACTATGGCGCACAGGTGTATGGCTCGGCATCCGATGCCACTCTGAAAGGATTGGATGTGTTGCAGAATAAATGTTTGCGAATGTGTCTTGGAGCTGTCCGGTGTACCCGTGTAGCTCGTATGGAAAGTGGAGGCGAATGTGCCTCCCCTCCGTATTCGCGGTGACCAGCAGGCCTTGTCCTATGGTGTAAGGACATTTAGGAAATGTAAAATCGGCAATGTGGCCTGTACCCCCCTGCGTCAATACCACCACCTTCTGCGGGGGGTGCGTCGGCCACTTGCCGCTCGCCTCCACTTACTGACTCAGGAGCTTGATGTGGACCCCAGTGACTGTGACAAGTTGGTGCTTAAAAATATAGCGCCTTGGGAGCCACCCGGCTTTACAGTCGATGTCACATGGCTCCCAGCACCAAAGGCCAAGGCGCCGGAGGCGGAGGTCCACCACTTGTTTCGTAAGATCATTGTTCGTCACTTGGGGTCCCATCAATTGTACACCGACGGCTCCAAGTCGAGTGAATGTGTGGGTGCAAGTGTATGGTCGACTGAATGTGCCCTCAGGTATCGGTTGCCGATTCATACATCTGTGTTTACTTCAAAACTTTTTGCTATTGACAAAGCCATAGACTATGCTCTCAATTCTAGACATGACTCATTTGTCATATTTTCAGATTCAAAATCAGCCCTTCAGGCAATTGCATCTTGTACTACGGACTCTCCACGAGATCCAGGGCCGCATCGTTAATAAGTTGCATTCATGCAACAAGTCATTCACGCTGATCTGGGTGCCTGGTCATTGTCGTATCTACGGCAATGAGCAGGCTGACTTACTTGCAAAGTCGGCTGTAGAGCTCGAGGAGACTTGGGACGTTCCTCGTGATCTGTGGTCGAGTCTCTCTCTCGGAAAGAAATCAATAAATCTTCTGTGGCAAGGTCAGTGGACCAGACTAAATATTCCAACTTGTAAGCCGTACCTAGGCGACTGGGACACTGCCAACCGTCCCAGTCGCCTAGAAGAAAAAGTGTTGGCACGGTTACGGCTCAATGCCACCGTTTTAACCCACATAAAACCATATATGGAAAGACGCTTCCCACCGCACTGTGACATCTGTGATGCGGTGTTATCTATCAGTCATATCATCCTGCGCTGTCGGCGATTTATTCGTGAACGTGCTTCACTTATTAATTACTGCGGCGCAGCAGACGTCCCCTTCACCCTTTCCACCATCCTGGGTGATGGGGACATTGTTATGACTGATAAATTGATGGCTTTCTTGAGAGAGACCGGACTGATCAGAGTGATGTGACTTTTTTACTGTGTGGTTATGTTTTATCAACGGTAAATATGTATATATTGTAATATTAATTAGGGTTGACGGTTGACATATTTTAAATAGTTCCTCCTCCCACTGATCTATTTCTAATATAGATGTCCCCTACATTAAGCCAAGTTCCTTGCCTGACAGTCACCAGCTGAAGAGTGCAAGTGTGCAATATAGGAAGGTATTGGGCACTTGCAGTCGATGGTGGTCTGCTGGGCGAGGTTCTTCACTTTTTGTACAAATTATGTAAATACATTATATTATCTTGCTTAAGTTATTCTAATTAGGGCCGACAGCTGACGTATATGGAAATGTTCCTGACTCGTCTGATTCCCTTTCATATATTGATGTCCCCTATATTAGGTTGTGCCTTGACTGACAGTCACCAGGTGATGAGTGCAGGTATGTCATGTAGAAAGGCATTACATATCTGCAGTCGATGGTGATCTCTTGGTCGAGGCTTTTTTTACCATTAGTGTAGGTCTAGTTATTTGTCTCTTAGGATTTAGTATAGGTTAGTGATTTGTCTGTTAGGTGGTTAGTTTTAGGGTCTTTAGACTAGGTATTTTTGATTACAAGTCATATAAGGTTAAAAATATTAAAAAATAAATAAAAATAATAAAAATAAAACTACAAAAAAATAATAAAATAAAAATTATTATATATATATGTACGTGTGCATGAAAGTGTGTATGTTCATATGCATGGATGTGTGTATGTATGTAAGTATGTATATATATATGTTCGTATATATATGTGTATATATGTCAATATATATACATATATATATATATATATTGCCTTAATGACCAGGGGCTCCGGCCCCAATGGTCGATAGGCAAAAAAAAAAAAAAAAAAAAAAAAAAAAAGCCAGCAAGATCCCTTCTGCTGGCACATTCGTGTTAAAGGACTTTATGTCAAAACTCACTAAAACCTTGTAAGTAAATAATTTGTTTTGAGTCGTTCTGTGAGGTTTCGGGATTTTTTTCCGGTAAGCATCGTTGATGGTGCCTGTTGCATTAGGCATGGGTTTTGCAAGCTACTTGGCTGTTTATGCACTTTGAGAAGTCCCCTCATCCTTGGTGGTCGAGGACTTTCTTCCAGTAGACTAAGCAACTTTTGGCCTTCTTGTGATTTTATTAGTATTTTCCTCGTTTCGTTTTTTAACTTTACTGCTTCACTTTTAGCATATCCTTTGTGTTTCCTTTCATATGCTGATGTATCATTTGATAAGTTCATCATTTTGCTCGTCACGTCCTTCGTAGAACAGATAAAAGATGGCAACCAGGGGAGAGGAGTAGGAACCTAGAGATGTGGTGAGAGGAAGAGGCGGACAGAGTAAAATATGGAAGCATTAACTTCGGAGACATGCTGCGACTGGATGGAACTGGTTAACGTTCAGGCTTCAACGACTCATCTACAAAGGAATATAGTTATCTACTGTTTGGCCATCTATAATATTGAAGTTTATTAACGTAGGCCTATACAACATTAACATTCAGACTTTATGACTCACTCTCAGCTGACTGTAAATCGTATGTCCATGATAGGGTTAGCTATGGAGTGTCTTCAGATGACGATGATGTTGAGTTGGAGCGAGGGAGTTGTTACACTTACCCTACTGTATAGTACACCCAAAATAGAAACTGACCTCATCGGTTACACAGCAACAGCCAACTGTTTAGTGGAGTGTTTTATGATGATGATCATCATCATGCAAAGGAGCTCTTACACTTGGCACACACCCAGCAATGAAACTGCCCTGTACAGTTACATAAAAAGACACTCAGACCCCTGACCGCCATTAGAAATCGCCATTAGAAATCGCCAGTAATAGGTCACTGCCAGGCCTGACTGTTTTCACGGCCTCCTACCCATTTGACCCACGCATACTGTATTGCTTTTCTCTCCCAGGAGCAGAATGGGAAGTAGGACCGAATTGTATTAAACTTTAGACAATCCCCACCATAAAGTATAAGGTGTATTGCGGGCTACATCTAATTAAGCTATACTCGTTTCTCCTTAACCTGGTCCAGATTATCGTCCTTGTACAGATGATTCATGTAGCTCGATGGATGGAAGAGACAACGTACTGTTTCCTTTCCATAGGATTTCTTCGTGACTACCCCCACATTATAGTGTTAATTTCCTGTTACAACCCAATTTTGAGGTGGAGAGGCGGAAATTTGAGGCCAGGATTGAGTAAAATGTGTACCGTACAGTATGCTCACTATTACAAGATTGTAAAGTTAAAAACCACATTAATACGACGGTCTTCTTTTGTGTATGAAGAACCAAAGTAGATAAAAGAGGTTGAACTCATTAAAGAAGAACTGAACCGTCTCTTAAAAGTTATCTTAATTATCTCGCGTTGGGGATGCGTGGGCTACAACTGACATTATAGATCTTTTACGCATATTAGAGGGACTTAATTTGTGTGATACGATTACAACGTTACTGTTTCTCTTTTTTCATGAATATTAAGGACCAGAGGACAGAAAGAAGACGAGAGCACATCTAAAAAGGCTGGAGAAATGGACTTGAGATGGAATATTTCAGCAACAAATTTCGGTGACACAGTGTAAAAAATTCAATGATTTAACTAGTTTCCTTCTTCGGGAATTTTTGAGTCAGTTGCAGAGAGTTTAGTCGGAAATACATGTACAAATGATCCTGACGATCTTTAAAAAATCTTAATTTTCGTCCTCCTCGTCATCATCTTTTTCTTTCATTTTCTTCTGCTTCTTTCATCTTCTTCTTCTTCTTCTTTCATTCTTTTTCTTCTTCTTGCTTTTTCCGATTTTCTTCTCCTCCTCCTCCTTCTTCTTCTTCTACTTCTTCTCTCTTTCTTTCTTTTTCTTTTTCTTCTTCTTCTTCTTCTTCTTCTTCTTCCTCTTCTTCTTCTTCTTCTTCTTCTTCCTCCTCCTCCTCCTCCTCCTCCTCCTCCTTCTTATCATCATCATCATCATCATCATCATCATCATCATCATCAATATGGCCCTCTTTTCATCTATGGACGGGGTGGGGTAAAATTTTCTCATGTATTTGGAGATGCTTAAGCTGAAATTGAAATACAGTACAGTACCTCTTTCCCATTCCTTAAGGAGTGAACTAAACAGAAAATTCAACAGAAATGGGAGTATTGACTCCTAACAGAATACGTTAATACTGTTTTTCATACTGAAACAGTAGTGGTATTGACAATAAGCTCTTTCCCTTTCGGGTATCTAAGGGGACGAAACATTGAAAGGAGGCGCGAACACAGTGGAAATTGGAATATACTGAAAATTGTCAAAAAATCTAATATATATATATATATATATATATATATATATATGAATACATCTATCTATCTATCTATCTATCTATATATATCTATCTATCTATCTGTATATATATATATTTCTATATATATATCTATCTATATATATATATATATATATATATATATATATATATATATATATATTAAATTATTTAATCTCTCCTACAAGGAAAATATGTTTTCACCCCTGTTTGTTTGCTTATTTGTTTGTAATCAGGATTACTCAAAAACTAAAACAGAGATTTGGACCAGTTTTGGTTCTATGTCCCAGGGAACAATCGATTATCTTTTGGGACCGATCAGGATAGCATTACTGATTCTGTATCCGGAAAACACTTTCTGCGAAACCCTAATCAGTGATGAGAAACTCGAACCCATTATGAAGAGTGGTATGGAAATTACGTTGCCCTTGTCGAAATGGTGCGCTCCGCTGAGCACCCATTTAGTTTAATTATCTTGAGATTGTGGAGGTTAAAACAGACAACACTATACTCTTTTTCTTGCTCAAAATGAAGTAAGTAGAGAAAAGAAAATATGGGAACCCTCAATCAGAACTAGAAGAAGTGACAAAACATTTTAATGTATTTTCATTTATTTTCAAACCATGGAGGCTAAAAATGGCCAACATCCTATTACTTTCTAGAGATCCAGAGGAGATGAAGTAGGGAGAAGAGAAGTTGATAACATTAAAGGAACAGGATAATCTGGAAAAACACACCGATGTTTTCTACATTTATGACACTGTGGAAACCATAGCTCGAAACACTGTTTCTTTTTCTTGTTTCAGCAGTGTTAAAGTAGCGCCAAGAAGTGAGAAAACACACTAAACACTAGTATTTATTTTTCTTGTTAAGATGAAGTAGAGAGAAGATGAGAAAAAATACACCCAGCAAGAATGTTCCTTTCTCGTTTTCCAGAAGAGATGGAGTAGAGGGAAGAGGCGGGAAAATACCCAAGAGCCTGAAGGTCATAAAACCCCTCGAGTGTGGTCAAAGTAGGGCCATTTCCCGCGCGGTCCTTATATAAATAGACCGTTTGCTTATGCTGTGTTTCCTTCGCATACTTCAGCATCGTAAACCAGGGGAAAATGAGGTTCTTAATGCGAAAACAGAAAAGGAATAGCCGTGGTCTTCTCGTGGCTGGAAAGTTATTTTTTTTTCCTTGCCTGGCACGTGTGTGGGTGTGGTTCTCTTATGTGTGAGGCTGTGAAGTCTGGTGTTGTTGTTGGAGTTGTTGTTTCCCCAGGCTTCTCTGAAATGTGAACCCGGTGGACTATAGGCTAAAGTCATCATTCTCCCACAGTCTACCATCCTCCTTTCGGGAGCTACGGAAGTAGCTTAATGACGTTTATGTGACCGGGCAGTTAAGCCGCCGTTGTATCGATGCCACCACATGAAGGCATCCCTTTCCAACACAAAAAGAGGGTGTTCAGAAAGGATTTCTATATTTTCTCAATAATATATACAGATTACTGAAAACTAACAGTACCATCCCGCGTTGCTCAGGTTAGATAAGCTACGATTTTAAAACAGAAATGTTAAAAACTGTTTTGGTGGTTTCTTGGGAGGAGGATGAGTCCATGCTCACGTACTCACTTCACCATGTCAACATCCACTGCATTTTGTCTCTCAATAAATCTATCTATCAATCATTCTGTATATTTATCCGTCTGTGTCTAACGCCAGACGCCGTAATTCTGGAAAGAATCGCAACAAACGAATTGCCTCCATGCCATCTGGCTGGCCTCTCTCCGACTCACCCCCCCCCCTCACTCGTATACACTCATACCCCCATTAATAACTGACACACTAATACACTGATCTTAAAAAACAAAAAACAAAAAAAAAAAACTGGAAATTTCCTTTGGTCACTGGGGAGCAGACGGTATTCCCTCACCAAAAATCCATCTTATTTCCTATTGTGTCCATGACCTCCTTGGGGCTATACCTACACTATTCTGTGTGTACTTAATTTCATTGCTTTCTTTCGATAACTGTGAACAACAGTCGAAGATGAGGGTTGCCCCCATCCCATCCAAAACTCTTAAATGCAGTTTTTGTGATGCCTAAAACCTGATCCTGTATGTATACCCACATAAAATTTCATTCCTTTATCTTGAAAACTCTGGGCATTTTCTTGCCAGTTCGGGATTGTGTGTCGGGGGCCCTCCTCCACCCACCAAACTTGGTGGAAGGGTCGCAGATCAGACATGCATGATGATATTTGGTTTTGAGTGCCTCAGGCCTTAGGTCACCGTCATAGGACTATTGGAGGTCAGCTAAAACAGTTTCGATGTAATCTGGACCAAATTTGGTCAGACTATTTTTTTTTTTATTTAATTTGTTTCTCCTCCTCTGTTCATTAAAAAAAAAAAAAAAAAAAAAAAAGACGAAAAAAGACAAGACTGCAATAATTCGATTTTGAGAAAAAGTAGTCAAACGTCAAGGTCACAGCTTAGTCATATGTTAGGTCCTTAGATGAACTGGACCAAGAGGGTCTTGTTTTCCCTGAGTGCTCCTTCTTGTTATATTGTACAATTCTTCATTAATTATATTCATTTAACGGCAATAATAAACTATTTATTGAAATCAATGGAAAGCATAACTTACTAGTTTGCATTTTAATCATAAGCTTCTTAGCCGTACAGTGTCATGTTATGTGTAATTGTTAGGATGATAATTATTCTTTTTTTTTTTTTTTTTTTTTTTTTTTTTTTGGTTTTTCTTTTGAGTGCCACGTAGCAGTGAAGCGCTTAAAGAAGGTGGTATCTAACATCTTCACTTCGAAATTACTCTCTGAAGCCGATCAAGAGCTTCCGATGATATGAAAATAATGTGAAAAAAGGCGTCATCATGCCAAAGGAAGATATGAAAACAATAAAAAAGGGTATGAGAAAAATAAAAACTAGTCTAAAATCCAACGATTTCACATTTCCTGACACTAGATTCTATTCACATTTTCTGTTTTAACGCAGGCTTCTGCTGCAGGCCATTAGTGTTTTTATATTTCTTTTTCCTTTTTTATCTTAATTTTTTAACCCCTTAACCGCGGGGCGTCACTTTCGTGACACTTGGGAGCAAGGGATCATACCGCGGGGCGTCGCTTTTGTGATTCTGTGTTATTTTGAATTCACCCGGGCTTTCAAGTGGGGGCTTGTATCATCTATCAGTACTGACAATGTCCAACACTAGTCAGCACTCCTAATCTCATCTGTACTCCCATCCATTGTTGACAATTTAGCCATTTCTCCCCGTTCTTGACTCCCCTCCCTACCCCCACTCCATTACCCTATCCTCTCGCCTGCCCGGCCATGCTACGCTAAGTAAATCTTCCCTGGAATTTTTCACTGATTTCATCCATTGATATAAGCCCTATGTCGTATTCTTATACCAAATAATATATACAAGAAAGAAATCAGGTAAGTGAGAGTGCCATACACCTGGAATTGGCTAATTATCACCTGACAACACCTCACGTGCACTCGTTCGCTAATTTTCGCTGTTTTTTTCCCCTTGAAATATGCCGTATAATCTATTTTCGTAATAAATATACATGTAAGGAGAGAAGGGAGAACCCTAAGTGATATTTACATTCACCTGGAACTACCTAATTTATAATGTATTGTCTACATTTCCTGCCAATCATATCAGTGCTACACAAAGCTGTTTCAAGATTTAACATTGCTAGCTCTGATTATATATCTCCTAAGTAGGCCTCTAATCTATTTTCGTAATAAATATACATGTAAGAAGGGAAGGGAGAAGCCTAAATGATATTTACATTCACCTGGAACTACCAAATTTATAATGTATTGTCTAGATTTCCTGCCAATCATATCAGTGCTAGGCTTAGCTGTTTCAAGAGCTACGTTGGTAGTGCTGAATAACCCTCAAGTAGGCCTCTCAACCCGGGCCGGCCCTCCTAGCAGTTCTCTCTCAGATTCCGAAGAGGAGGTACGGCTCATCCTCTTGCTGACTTCAGGGCCTTTTTTCACCCCCATGCAAGGGCCTTGTGACCTTTACCCCCTACTAAACCTCGTGTGGAAAGAGGTAAAGGGCTGACAATTGATAAAAGAGTGACTACGATCTTTCTATTGAGTAAAACAGTGCAAGTGGAATTGTAAATAATGTGTAAATAATGTGTAAACAGCAAGTGAAAGTAATGAATGTAAATATACGTGAACAATGGAAAATAGTTTTATAAGTTATTTCAAGTGACAGTGCACAACACAGTGTAAATAAAATAGAAATGTAAATAACGTAAATAAAATAGAGAACGTAAATAGAAATGTAAATGAGTAGTATTATAAGAATACGAGTATATACCCTAGGAGTAATGAAAGTGAAAGTTTCACTCTAGCATGTCTGAATGCTATGAGTTATGAGAGTGAAGATGAAAGTGACATTCACTCTGTGCCAGTATACAGGACGAGAAAGTGAATGCTACGTATTTTACTGAAAGAAATTGAATCCCTACAGTGACAATAAACTAATACTACTGAAGGAAACTTATGGATAAAGAATGTAGATATATATAAGCGTTATATAGTAATAGAAATATAAAGTGTGAGGGGTTTTATGAATAATAAATGACAGACTACCATGAGCGAACTAGTGCCAGTGCGACGATCAGACGCGCTCGTAATTTCCATTGCTTTCACAGTGTTTTTTTTTTTTAGTATGGATCCCAAACTACTTGAAAATTGTAGAATAGTGTTTATAGTGTTTGTATCTGGCTGTGGTAATCATATTACGGGTTGTCGGGAAGTGTAAAGTGGAGACTTCGTTACCCTACTTCAGAGGTCTCCACAAGTCCTACGGTAACCGACGAAGGCTCAACAATCATTCCAGGAGAAAGCTGAAGGTATGTGCCATAAGCATATGTAATTTTATTATTCTAGGACTAATAACTGATTTTTGGCAAATATTTTTTGAGAGTCTGTCGGAGCCCAAATAACCCCGCGGCACACGCAAGTCATTGGTAAACAAGCCCGCGGTGTAGGGGTTAATGAATCTGATTTAAAAAAGTATTTTCAGTTGTTTGAGAGGGTAGCTACAGGTTTTAATTGGCCCAAAGAGTATTGGCCAGTACTCCTTCAAACTGTTCTCACCGGTGAAGCTCAAGTAACTTATGAATCTTTGCCTCAGGATCAATCTGATTATTATGATGTAGTTAAGAGCTTGATTCTTAAGGCCTATGAGCTTGTTCCTGAAGCCTATAGAGTAAAATTTAGGGCAACTTATAAGCAAGATAAGCAATCCCATGTTGAGTATGCAAAAATCAAAGATCTGTTAGAGCAGTGGTTAAATTCTAAGAATGTGGATTCTGATTTTGGTAAATTTAAGCAGATGATTTTGCTGAAGGACTTCAAAAGGTGTATTAATAAAGATGTAAGCCTATATCTTGATGAGAAAAGAATAGATAATTTGTCTGATGCTGCAGTTTTAGCTGATGAATATGTTCTCACTCACAAGAGATATTCTAAAGAAAAAAGGAAAGCTGAGAGTAAGTACGTTGCCTCTACTCAGAGTAAAGGTAACAGGAAAGAGAATAAAGATGAAGTTTCTCAGGAAATAAATGCCAGCTTCACCTCTAGGTTTCAGAAAAGTAAATGTACTTATTGTAGTAAGCTTGGTCATACTACGGAGAAATATTTCAGGAGACAGCGTGATGTGAACAAAAACGAGTCTTTAAATATTCAGTCAATTGGTCTAGTGTCCACCCGTGAGAGTTCCCAGAAATCTTTAACTGAGTTAACTGAACCTGCTTTGAGGGGTAAATTAAATTCTTATAATGAAGCTCCTCTTTTGAGCAGTAACGTGGGTGACACTCTCAAGAGTTCATGTGCTAATTTCCTGTCTGATGGTTTTGTCAGTCTTCTGGACAGTAATGACAGGAAATCAGATAAAATATATCGTGATACAGGTGCCCGCCAATCCTTTACGCTGACCAGTGTTCTAGGCTCTAATGTTAATTCCTCTGATGAAACTGTAATCTTACAAGGTGTAGGGAATAATTACTTCTCTGTCCCTCTGTGCAGAGTGAATTTAGAGTCTGGTTTTGTTAATGGTTCCGTTATGGTGGGGTTGGTTGAGACGCCCCCAATGTCAGGTGTAACTTTCTTACTTGGAAATTATATTGGTGGAAGTCGGGTGTGTCCAGCTCCTCAGTTGTCTGGTGAGCTGGTGGCTGCGACCCAGGATTGTGAAGTCCCTGATGTGTTCTCTGCATGTGCTGTCACTAGAGCTAAGTCTAAAGTTACTGGTGACTTAGAGGATAATGATGATGATGATGTTATCCTAGCTGACACTTTTCTTACTAATTTGGCCACTCACCGGATGAGGCAGTACCCCGTAGTGTTGATAATTTGTCTCGTCAAGAGTTGGTTGAGTTGCAGGTTGCTGACCCTGAGTTGAAAGGTCTAGCTAACTCTGCTTGCAGTGAGGAAGAGGCAGCTGGTGCTTCTACTTGTTATTATATAAAGTCAGGAGTACTTATGAGGAAGTGGAGACCCCCAACAGCATCAGCCGACTGTGAATGGAAGGCTGTACAACAAGTTGTCATCCCTCGTGTTTGTATGCAGGATATCATTAGATTGGCTCATGATTCCAGTTTGGCAGGACACCTTGGAGTGAGGAAGACTGTGGCACGCATTGTGAAACACTTCTACTGGCCAGGTATCTTCAGGGATGTTTATTGGTATTGTAAGTCTTGTCACACCTGTTAAGTTGTGGGGAAGTGTAATCAGACTGAAAAGGTTGCACCTCTAGTTCCCATTCCTCCTTTTGAGGCGCCATTCACCCGTGTGTTGGTGGATATTGTGGGCCCTCTTCCTAAGACTTCTTCAGGATTTTCTTATGTGTTGACCCTGATTGATATGGCTACTCGTTATCCTGAAGCCATTCCACTTAGAAATATCTCAGCAAAGAACGTGGTTAAGAAATGCTAGGGTTCTTCACAAAGTTTGGTCTGCCCAAGGAGGTACAGTCAGACCGGGGAAGTAATTTCATGTCAAATGTTTTCAAGCAGTCTCTGAAAAAGTTGGGCATCACCCAGATCACGTCTTCAGCCTACCATCCCCAGACTCAAGGAGCGTTGGAGAGATATCATCAAACACTCAAATCAATGCTCAAGAAATACTGTTTGGAACATCAGAAAGACTGGGATAAAGGTCTTCCATTCGTTGTATTTGCCGCAAGAGAATCTCCAAATGAATCACTGGGCTTCTCACCCTTTGAACTACTGTTTGGCCATGAAGTAAGAGGACCCCTTAAGTTACTCAAGGAATGCTGGCTGTTGGAGGAAGATGAGGTCAACCTGCTGGAGTATGCGATGAAGTTCAAAGAACGGCTGTCCACTGTTTTACAGCTGGCGAGAGAGAATTTTGGAGCTGCTCAGGAGAAGAT
This sequence comes from Coenobita brevimanus, assembly GCF_032717465.1. NCBI lineage: Eukaryota > Metazoa > Arthropoda > Malacostraca > Decapoda > Coenobitidae > Coenobita > Coenobita brevimanus. The sequence continues at coordinate 23,136,568 of NC_136960.1, forward strand.
GAAGACTTGGTATGATAAGAAGTCCAGGTTACGCCACTTCCAGCCAGGAGATCAGGTTTTGATTCTGGTACCAGTGCATGGGCAACCTCTTCAAGCCAAGTTTAGTGGTCCTTATTTCGTGGAGAAGAAACTCAGTGATGTCAACTATGTCATCGCCACACCAGATCGTAGAAACAACAAGCAACTTTGTCACATCAACATGCTAAAGTTATATCACAGGCGGAACGAAAATAACCCAGTCTGCACTGTAGCTGTTCCACCCGAGTCCGCAAGTGAAGTTCTCCCATGCAGCATGAGCCTGAGTGATAGTTTGGGGAAGAATCCTGATATCATGAATGATCTCCAGACTAAGCTTTCTCATCTACCTCCCGAGGAAAGGCAGGAGTTTTCGGCATTACTGCAGGAGTACCCGCAAGTGTTCTGTGCCACTCCAGGAAGAACCACTGTGTTGATGCGTGATGTCGATGTTGGAGATGCAAAGCCAATTAAATTGCCTCCTTACCGTGTGAACCCAGTGAAACTTCCTCTCATCCAGAAGGAGCTTGGCTACCTGTTGGACCACAAGATGATTGAGCCCTGTCAGAGCGAGTGGAGTTCTCCTGTCACTTTAGTCCCTAAGCCAGGTGGGTCACAGTGGCTTTGCATCGACTACAGACGTGTTAATCAGATAACCAAAACAGACACTTACCCTCTCCCTTGCGTGGAAGATTGCATAGACAAGATTGGAAAGGCTAGGTATATAAGTAAGTTTGATTTGTTAAAGGGATACTGGCAAGTACCTATGACTGAACGTGATGGGGAGATCTCTTGTTTTGTAACACTAGGAAAGACTTTTGCATGTTCTGTAATGCCATATGGTATGAAGAATGCACCAGCCACATTTCAGAAGCTCATGAATGTTGTAACAGAGGGTTTGTCAGGGTGTGTTGTTTATATTGATGATGTATTAATCTTCAGTGACAAATGGAAAGATCACCTATGCCATGTCAGTAAATTTCTTGAGCGTTTAGTTCAGGCTAATCTTGTAGCTAATTTATCAAAATGTGAGTTTGGTCAAGCTAAAGTTCAGTACCTTGGGTACGTAATTGGTGATGGACACGTTGCACCACCAGGAGCTAAGGTTCAGGTTATAAGTGATCTTCCCAGACCTAAAAGTAGGAAAGAGCTACAAAGATTTTTGGGAATGGTAGGTTATTACAGATTTGTTCTTAACTTTTCAATTCTTGTATCACCACTTACAGACCTACTGAAAAAGGGAGTTAAATTTGTCTGGACCGATAACTGTGCATCCTCTTTCAGCAAGCTTAAAGCTATCCTGTTAAGTCAGCCAGTGCTCGCTACTCCAAATTTTGCTAAGCCTTTTAAGATGGCTGTTGATGCAAGTGATACAGGATCTGCGGCTGTTTTGCTGCAAGAGGATCATCAGGGTATTGAACACCCTGTATCTTATTACAGTAAGAAGTTCACTCCACCTCAAAAGAACTACTCAACTATTGGGAAAGAGCTTTTGGCCTTGATTTTGGGTTTACAGCATTTTTCATTTTATTTGTGTTCTGGTTTTGACCCCATAGTCATTTATACCGATCACAACCCACTGAAATTCCTTAGTAAGTTTAAAGATAGAAATCAGAGATTGACAAGATGGAGTCTACTTCTTCAGGAGTATTCATTAGACATACAACATGTCAAGGGGAAAGAAAATGTTATTGCAGATTGCTTATGTAGACTTTAGACAGATTGTTTTAGAGTAATAAGAAATTTCATTTGAAAATTTCTTTTTTCTTTGTGGGGAGGTGTTACATAGCCTATGATTTCATCATCCTTTGTGTAATTCTAACGTACAGTATGCTGCATGTTTGATCACGAGCGTGTTCTACCTCACTCCCCCCTTCTACCCTTATAGTAGAGTAAGTCGTTCTTTCTGTTGTTCAGAGCAGGATTGTCAACTGTTTGTCCCCTATGGCTTCATTTGCGCGTCCTTCTTACAAGTTGTATCAAGCTCTGCCGGCCCCTATATAATGAGCTCAGTCTCTGCATTAACCCCTACACCTCGGGCATGTTTACCGATGTTTTGCATGTGCCGTGGGATTATTCGGGCTCCGACAGACTCTCAAAAAATATTTGCCAAAAATCAGTTATTAGTCCTAGAATATTAAAATTATATATGCTTATGGCACATACCTTCAGCTTTCTCCTGGAATGTTTGTTGAGCTTTCGTCTGTTACCGTAGGACTTGTGGAGACCTCTGAAATTGGGTAACGAAGTTTCCACTTTACGCTTACCGACAACCCGTAATATGATTATCACAGCCAGATATTAACACTATAAACACTACTCTATGATTTTCAAGTAGTTTGGGATCCATACTCCAAAAAAAAAACACTGTGAAAGCAATGAGAATTATGAGCGCCTCTGACCGCCGCACTTGCGCTAGTTCGCTTTGGTACTCTGTCATTTATTATCCATAAAACCCCTCACACTTTATATTTCAATTACTATATAACACTTATATATAGCTACAGTCTTTATCCATAAGATTCCTTCAGTAGTATTAGTTTATTGTCACTGTAGGGATTCAATTTCTTTCAGTAAAATACGTAGCATTCACTTTCTCGTCCTGTATACTAGCATTGAGAGTGAATGTCACTTTCATCTTCACTCTCATAACTCATAGTATTCAAGACATGCTATAGTGAAACTTTCACTTTCATTACTCCTAGGGTATATACTCGTATTCTTATAATACTACTCATTTACATTTCTATTTACGTTCTCTATTTTATTTATGTTATTTACATTTCTATTTTATTTACACTGTGTTATGCACTGTCACTTAAAGTAACTTATAAAACTATTTTCCATTGTTCACGTATATTTACATTCATTACTTTCACTTGCTGTTTACACATTATTTACATTTCCACTTGCACTGTTTTACTCAATAGAAAGATCGTAGTCACTCTTTTATCAATTGTCAGCCCTTTACCTCTTTCCACACGAGGTGTAGTAGGGGGTAAAGGTCACAGGGCCCTTTGCATGGGGGTGAAAAAGGCCCTGAAGTCAGCAAGAGGATGAGCCGTACCTCCTCTTCCGAAGATGAGAGAGAACTGATAAAGGAGGGCCGGCCCGGGTAGAGGCCTACTTAGGGGATATTCAGTACTACCAAAGTAGCTCTTGAAACAGCTATGTATTTCACTGAAATGATTGGCAGGAAATCTAGACAATACATTATAAATTAGGTAGTTCCAGGTGAATGTAAATATCACTTAGGCTTCTCCCTTCCCTCCTTATATGTATATTTATTACGAAAATAAATTATATGGCATATATCAAGGGAAAAAAAATAGCGAAAATTAGCGAACGAGCGCACATGAAGTGTTGTCAGGTGATAATTAGCCAATTCCAGGTGTATGGCACCCTCACTTACCTTATTTCTTTCTTGTATATATTATTTGGTATAAGAATAGGGCATAGGGCTTATTTCAATGGATGAAATCAGTGTAAAATTCCAGGGAAGATTTACTTGGCGTAGCACGGCCGGGCAGGAGAGAGGATAGGGTAATGGAGGGGGGGTAGGGAGGGGAGTCAAGAACGGGGAGAAATGGCTAAATTGTCAACAATGGATGGGAGTACAGATGAGATTAGGAGTGCTGACTAGTGTTGGACATTGGCAGTACTGATAGATGATACAAGCCCCCACTTGGAAGCCCGGGTGAATTCAAAATAACACAGAATCACAAAAGTGACGCCCCACGGTATGATCCCTTGCTCCCAAGCATCACGAAAGTGACGCCCCGCGGTTAAGGGGGTAATTGCCACTTAGATCTACTCCTCATTTTGTTCACATCTCTGGCCTCCCCTGTACAGTTGTTATTTTTGTGAGTGCTCAGGAAGTCTCCAACCATCTAGCAGCTGTGTAATTTGAGCATAAGTGTTATTACATTTTTTCCTTGTACTGTATAGCATGAGGTGTTGATTCGTAGGCCTAGTGAGGTTTTTGTGATTCATGTGTTTTTATGTCAGCCATTTTTTATAATATTTTGTATCTGTAATAATATATCTTGCATTAACTGAGCATTATCTGGTTTTCTCATTTTATCAGGGCTGACTTAGATAAATTTACTCTTGCTAATTTCGTGTTAATAGAGGCTATTGCAGTTAACCATATACTTAACCTGTTTTTTGCCATTACATTATCCTTATGAGTCCTGAATGTTTAGTTGTTAGTTTGATCATTAAACTTTAACTTATAATTTTATCAGGACTCCATATTATAATTACAAATCATAATAGATAGATAGATAAATAGATAGATAGACAGCTCTATGCGAGCCTGGGAATGGGAAATGAGCTTGCAAATTACACTGAGGAAAGCTGACGACAGTGGCCAGTAAGGAGATGATGCAGTTAGTTGTCAGCAATCCACCGGTGAACAAAGCCTTAGTGACCATACACACACATACACACATACTCACACACAGGCTTCTAGAACTTTCCACCCACAAGGAACACACGTGACACAATCTCTGCTACACCAGAATTTAGGAAAGAGAGCAGCAGAAGGAGACAGGCGATAGAAGAGACAGGTCGCAGGGAGAAGGGCGTGGCAACTTGAGAGAGAGACAGAGAGAGCGAGACAGAGAGATAGCTAGCGGGACTGTACTTTATACTCCGCTCTGTGTGAGAGACTTGTTAATATTTCCAAGACAAATAAAAATAGTCCCATACTATTCTTTACCTCTCCTGTCACTACATGACAAATGGGAAAGAAGATTATCTAGTTACAAGCTACTCAAATATAATGACCGCTCGTCCACAAGTCTAATATATATAAAACTCCACTACAAGTAACCACAAAGGAGTTACAAAGTCCTTTATGACATTTGGTAGCAGCGAACATATACGAACCTCGTCTACGAATCAACAGTGAATTCCTACAAACTATCAAGATTGAAAAAAAAAAAAAAAAAAACTCTCACAACCAACAACTCGACCAGCCCCTGACAATATTCTCTCCAACCAGCCCCCTCCGTCTCCCCGATCATCATGCTGATGCAGAGGTGAAGTGATCACACGACGCCTTGCAAGTAGTTTAACAAGTACTGATACAAACAATCTTGAAATTTCTACGACGAACCAGCGAACTACAACCATCTACAATTAACTACAATTAACAACTCTACGTCATCTGTATAATCTTCTACACACACCTACAAGTAGCGGCAGTCTTCAGCCTACTACGAGTAAATCACAAGAGAAAAGGACCGAGAAAACATTGACATAGAAAAACGGGACAAACAAACGAAGAGTGAGACACGACTCATAACTCATCTTACTCACTCGTCTTCACTCAAGTTACTCATCGCTACTCATTTACTCACCACAGCTACCAGTGTGGGAAGTCGACGTCACCATACGTATCAACGTGTGTCTGACACCCCACAATACGTCAATCACCCCGTGAAGGACAACGCTATCACCACGTGCAACACCACTCACACCATTCCCACCACGGTAAAAATTAGTGAGTTACATAGTTACTTCATTTATACAATACACAGTGATAGACAATAAGCTTCTGCACAAACATATAAAACGTGCTGTATAGTTACAGTTTAAATACACATACTTACTTCAATTATCTGCATAACTCAAACACTAAATAATCACCAACAATAAATATTCTACACTGTATATATTCATTCATTTATTATAACATTTATTTACTACCAACGAGTGTTACCATTTATACCTACATAAAATACGTGTTTCATACATACAACTATACATTATTACATCTACAAAGTAATAAAGAAAATATACCATCACAGTTACTCAGTGAGCAATTAAAAGAACTGTATTTAACATTTATTAATTAAAGCTACCTAGTGGAAACAGACAAATTAAGTTACAAGGTAAAAAAAAAAAAAAAAAAAATGGCCAACACAAATGACGTTAGCAAGAGTGAACATCTTCAACACAATTGTGAAGATAATGATTTCCACACAGTGCTGACACACATTTTACCCACGATAGGTACAAGTGAACAACAAGTCAGTGTATATAGTTAATACTGTATATAGTGTATATATTTTTTTATATAAAATAACAAAATATGGGACTATATTATATCATTTTCAGTAATACCTGTGCAATATAAACTAAACTTTAAAAAAGTATCCCAAGGAAATTAGCCAGTAATTATGCAACCATGAACAACATAGAAAAAGCGTACACAAGCGAAGAAAAACAAACTATAGAAAATCAATACATACAAAAAAAAAAAAAGAAAGAAAGAAAAAGCAAGAAAGAAAGAGAGAAATAGAGTAAGATCACATAACAAACAAATGAAAATAAGTGTTAGTGTTACTACATATGCCAAAATACCACATAAACTACAAACAAAAAAGCAAATTGTTGTCTCCACAAGCAAGTGGCATGACACATCATATCATCGACCGCAGCATATGTTAGGACTGCAATTATAACAATTATGTAACTCCATATTATAATTATGTAACGACAAACGATTGCATTATGTTACACTTGCTACAATTATGTAACTACAAACAATATGTACCATTTATGTAACAGTTGCATTAACAAGATGTAACTTTTATGTAACTTTAACTACAATTATGTAACTACAAACAATTTGTAACAATTATGTAATGACAAACGATTGCATTATGTTACACTTTGCCAATTAACAGTTGCATTAACAAGATGTAACTTTTATGTAACTTTAACTACAATTATAAGGCCAAGACACTTATGTAACAGTAGCATTAACAAAATGTAACCACAGTTATAAGGCCAACACAATTATGCATTTCACTACAATAACCCAAGTACATACTGTATTATAGTTAAATAATTTACTTTAATGCAATTATTCAAATATGTATACACCTTGTTTAAAATGTAATATTACTAAATAATCACTATTTACTATGAATATTATATGTATACAATATTCATACAATTATGTTACTTTTACAATATTATGTATTTCACTTAATTAGCTTATAAGTTCATTATAATGTGTATATAGTATGTATTAATATGTTAGGACTATTAACTGTCGATGGTACGCCATTTTCGCGTGACCGAGCAGATATCATGACTCCATATTATAATTACAAATCATAACAGATAGATAGATAAATAGATAGATAGACAGCTCTATGCGAGCCTGGGAATGGGAAATGAGCTTGCAAATTACACTGAGGAAAGCTGACGACAGTGGCCAGTAAGGAGATGATGCAGTTAGTTGTCAGCAATCCACCGGTGAACAAAGCCTTAGTGACCATACACACACATACACACATACACACAGGCTTCTAGAACTTTCCACTCACAAGGAACACACGTGACACAATCTCTGTTACACCAGAATTTAGGAAAGAGAGCGGCAGAAGGAGACAGGCGATAGAAGAGACAGGTCGCAGGGAGAAGGGCTTGGAAACTTGAGAGAGAGACAGAGCGAGACAGAGAGATAGCTAGCGGGACTGTACTTTATACTCCGCTCTGTGTGAGAGACTTGTTAATATTTCCAAGACAAATAAAAATAGTCCCATACTATTCTTTACCTCTCCTGTCACTACATGACAAATGGGAAAGAATATTATCTAGTTACAAGCTACTCAAATATAATAACCGCTCGTCCACAAGTCTAATATATATAAAACTCCACTACAAGTAACCACAAAGGAGTTACAAAGTCCTTTATGACAATTTTACCTAACTCTTTTGTTTTGAACCTGGAACTTTGCGGGACAGTTTTCTCTGTTCCATAACAATATATATATATATATATATATATATATATATATATGTATATATATATGTAATGACAAACGATTGCATTATGTTAGACTTGCTACAATCATGTAACTACAAACAATATGTACCATTTATGTAACAGTTGCATTTTATATATATATATATATATATATATATATA
>NC_136960.1:23149532-23202032 GCF_032717465.1 Coenobita brevimanus
GGAACTGGATCATCTAGGTCTGATGATTTTGATGTGGCTAAAAATTTTAAACTTGTCCCTCCTTTTAATGAATCTGATTTAACAAAGTATTTTCAGTTGTTTGAGAGGGTAGCAACAGGTTTTAATTGGCCCAAAGAGTATTGGCCAGTACTCCTTCAAACTATTCTCACCGGTAAAGCTCCAGTAACTTATGCATCTTTGCCTCAGGATCAATCTGATAATTATGATGTAGTTAAGAGCTTGATTCTTAAGGTTTATGAGCTTGTTCCTGAAGCCTATAGAGTAAAATTTAGGACAACTTACAAGCAAGATAAGCAATCCCATGTTGAGTATGCAAAAATCAGAGAAGATCTGTTAGAGCAGTGGTTAAATTCTAAGGATGTGGATTCTGATTCTGACAAATTTAAGCAGATGATTTTGCTGGAGGACTTCAAAAGGTGTATTAATAAAGATGTAAGCCTATATCTTGATGAGAGAAGAATAGATAATTTGTCTGATGTTGCAGTTTTAGCTGATGAATATCTTCTCACTCACAGGAGATATTCTAAAGAAAAGAGGAAAGCTGATAGTAAGTACGTTGCCTCTACTCAGAGCACAGGTAACGGGAAAGAGAATAAAGATGATGTTTCTCAGGAAGTAAATACCAGCTTCACCTCTAGATTTCAGAAAAGTAAATGTACTTATTGTAGTAAGGTTGGTCATACTACGGAGATATGTTTCAGGAGACAGCGTGATGTGAACAAAAAGGAGTCTTTAAATATTCAGTCAATTGGTCTAGTGTCCACCCGTGAGAGTTCCCAGAATTCTTTAACTGAGTTAACTGAACCTGCTTTGAGGGGTAAATTAAATTCTCATGATGAAGCTCCTCTTTTGAGCAGTAACGTGGGTGACACTCTCAAGAGTTCATGTGCTAATATCCTGTCTGATGATTTTGTCAGTCCTTTGGACAGTAATGACAGGAAATCAGTTAAAATATATCGTGATACAGGTGCTTGCCAATCCCTTATGCTGACCAGTGTTCTAGGCTCTAATGTTAATTCCTCTGGTGAAACTAATCTTACAAGGTGTAGGGAATAATTACTTTTCTGTCCCTCTGTGCAGAGTGAATTTAGAGTCTGGTTTTGTTAATGGTTCCGTTATGCTTGGGTTGGTTGAGACACTCCCAATGTCAGGTGTAACTTTCTCACTTGGAAATAATATTGGTGGAAATCAAGTGTGTACAGCTCCTCAGTTGTCTAGTGAGCCAGTGGCTGCGACCCAGGATTGTGATGTCCCTGATGTGTTCTCTGCATGTGCCGTCACTAGGGCTATGTCTAAAGTTGCTGGTGACTTAGAGGATAATGATGATGATGATGTTATCCTAGCTGACACTTTTCTTGCTAATTTGGACCACTCACCAGATGAGGCAGTACCCCGTAGTGTTGATAATTTGTCTCATCAAGAGTTGGTTGAGTTGCAGGTTGCTGACCCTGAGTTGAAAGGTCTAGCTAACTCTGCTTGCAGTGAGGAAGAGTCAGCCGGTGCTTCTACTTGTTATTATATAAAGTCAGGAGTACTTATGAGGAAGTGGAGACCCCCAACAGCATCAGCCGACTGTGAATGGGAGGTTGTACATCAAGTTGTCATCCCTCGTGTTTGTATGCAGGATATCATTAGAGTGGCTCATGATTCCAGTTTGGCAGGACACCTTGGAGTGAGGAAGACTGTGGCACGCATTTTGAAACACTTCTGCTGGCCAGGTATCTTCAGGGATGTTTCCTGGTATTGTAAGTCTTGTCACACCTGTCAAGTTGTGGGGAAGTGTAATCAGACCGAAAAGGTTGTACCTCTAGTTCCCATTCCTCCTTTTGAGGCGCCATTCACCCGTGTGTTGGTGGATATTGTGGGCCCTCTTCCTAAGACTTCTTCAGGATTTTCTTATGTGTTGATCCTGATTGATATGGCTAGTCGTTATCCTGAGGCCATTCCACTTAGAAATATCTCAGCAAAGAACTTGGTTAAGGAAATGCTAGGGTTCTTCACAAAGTTTGGTCTGCCCAAGGAGGTACAGTCAGACCGGGGAAGTAATTTCATGTCAAATGTTTTCAAGCAGTCTCTGAAAGAGTTGGGTATCACCCAGATCACGTCTTCAGCTTACCATCCCCAGACCCAGGGAGCATTGGAGAGATATCATCAAACACTCAAATCGATGCTCAAGAAATACTGTTTGGAACATCAGAAAGACTGGGATAAAGGTCTTCCATTCGTTGTATTTGCCGCAAGAGATTCTCCAAATGAAACACTGGGCTTCTCACCTTTTCAACTATTCTTTGACCATGAAGTAAGAGGACCCCTTAAGTTACTCAAGGAATGCTGCCTGTCGGAGGAAGATGACGTCAACCTGCTGGAGTATGTGATGAAGTTCAAAGAACGGCTGTCCACTGCTTTACAGCTGGCGAGAGAGAATTTTGGAGCTGCTCAGAAGAAGATGAAGACTTGGTATGATAAGAAGTCCAGGTTATGCCACTTTCAACCAGGAGATCAGGTGTTGATTCTGCTATCAGTGCATGGGCAACCTCTTCAAGCCAAGTTTAGTGGTCCTTATTTCGTGGAGAAGAAACTCAGTGATGTCAACTATGTCATCGCCACACCAGATCGTAGAAACAACAAGCAACTTTGTCACATCAACATGCTAAAGTTATATCACAGGCGGAACGAAAATAACCCAGTCTGCACTGTAGCTGTTCCACCCGAGTCTGCAAGTGAAGTTCTCCCATGCAGCATGAGCCTTAGAGATAGTTTGGGGAAGAATCCTGATATCATGAATGATCTCCAGACTAAGCTTTCTCATCTACCTCCCGAGGAAAGGCAGGAGTTTTCAGCATTACTGCAGGAGTACCCGCAAGTGTTCTGTGCCACTCCAGGAAGAACCACTGTGTTGATGCGTGATGTCGATGTTGGAGATGCAAAGCCAATTAAACTGCCTCCTTACCATGTGAACCCAGTGAAAGTTCCTCTCATCCAGAAGGAGCTTGGCTACCTGTTGGACCACAAGATGATTGAGCCCTGTCAGAGCGAGTGGAGTTCTCCTGTCACTCTAGTCCCTAAGCCAGGTGGGTCACAGCAGCTTTGCATCGACTATAGACGTGTTAATCAGATAACCAAAACAGACACTTACCCTCTCCCTCGTGTGGAAGATTGCATAGACAAGATCGGAAAGGCTAGGTACATAAGTAAGTTTGATTTGTTAAAGGGATACTGGCAAGTACCTATGACTGAACGTGCTAGGGAGATCTCATGTTTTGTAACACTAGGAAAGACTTTTCCATGTTCTGTAATGCCGTATGGTATGAAGAATGCACCAGCCATATTTCAGAAGCTCATGAATGTTGTAACAGAGGGTTTGGCAGGGTGTATTGTTTATATTGATGATGTATTAATCTTCAGTGACAACTGGAAAGATCACCTATGCCATGTCAGTAAATTTCTTGAGCGTTTGGTTCAGGCTAATCTTGTAGCTAATTTATCAAAGTGTGAGTTTGGTCAAGCTAAAGTTCAGTACCTTGGGTACGTAATTGGTGATGGACATGTTGCACCACCAGGAGCTAAGGTTCAGGTTATAAGTGATCTTCCCAGACCTAAAAGTGGGAGGGAGCTGCAGAGATTTTTGGGAGTGGTAGGTTGTTGCAGGAGATTTGTTCTTAACTTTTCAATTCTTGTGTCACCACTTGCAGACCTACTGAAAAAGTGAGTTAAATTTGTCTGGACCGATAACTGTGAGTCCTCTTTCAGCAAACTTGGAGCTGTCCTATTAAGTCAGCCAGTGCTCGCTACTCCAAGTTTTGCTGGGCCTTTTGGGATGGCTGTTGATGCAAGTGATACAGGAGCTGGGGCTGTTTTGCTGCAAGAGGATGATCAGGGTGTTGAGCACCCTGTATCTTGTTACAGTGAGAAGTTCACTCCACCTCAAAAGAACTACTCAACTATTGGGAAAGAGCTTTTGGCCTTGATTTTGGGTTTACAGCATTTTTCATTTTATTTGTGTTCTGGTTTTGACCCCATAGTCATTTATACCGATCATAACCCACTGAAATTCCTTAGTAAGTTTAAAGATAAAAATCAGAGTTTGACAAGATGGAGTCTACTTCTTCAGGAGTATTCATTAGACATACAACATGTCAAGGGGAAAGAAAATGTTATTGCAGATTGCTTATCTAGACTTTAGACAGATTGTTTAGAGTAATAAGAAATTTCCTTTGTATATTTCTTTTTCTTTGTGGAGAGGTGTTACATAGCCTATGATTTCATCATCCTTTGTGTAATTCTAACATACAGTATGCTGCATGTTTGATCACGAGCGTGTTCTACCTCACTCCCCCCTTCTACCCTTATAGTAGAGTAAGTCGTTCTTTCTGTTGTTCAGAGCAGGATTGTCAACTCTTTGTCCCTTATGGCTTCATTTGCGCGTCCTTCTTACAAGTTGTATCAAGCTCTGCCGGCCCCTATATAATGAGCTCAGTCTCTGCATTAATTGCCACTTAGATCTACTCCTCATTTTGCTCACATCTCTGTCCTCCCCTGTACAGTTTTTATTATTGTGAGTGCTCAGGAAGTCTCCAACCATCTAGCAGCTGTGTAATTTGAGTATAAGTGTTATTCCATTTTTTGTCTTGTACTGTAAAGCATAAGGTGTTAATTCGTAGGCCTAGTGAGGTTTTTGTGATTCATGTGTTTTAAGTGTCAGCCATTATTGATAATATTTTGTATCTGTAATAATATATCTTGCATTCACTGAGCATTATCCGGTTTTCTCATTTTATAAGGGCTGACTTAGATAAATTTACACTGCTAATTTCGTGTTAATAGAGGCTATTGCAGTTAACCATATATTTAACCTGTTTTTTGCCATTACATTATCCTTATGAGTCCTGAATGTTTAGTTGTTAGTTTGAGCATTAAACTTTAACTTGTAATTTTACCTAACTTTTTTGTTTTGAACCTGGAACTTTGCGGGACAGTTTTCTCTGTTCCGTAACAATATATATATATATATATATATATATATATATATATATATATATATATATATACACACACTTTCATACACGCAATCACACGCACATATATAATAATTTTTTATTGTATTTTTTTTTTTAGATTTTTTTTAAACCTTAGGTTATGTAACAGAAAAAGAAAACTAATTAACCTAAAGTCCCTAAAACTAATAACCTAACAGATAAATCGCTAACCGATACCAAATCCTAAAAAGACAAATAGCTAACCTACAGTAATGATAAAAAGAAAAATACCTCGACCATGAGAACTCCATCGACTGCAGACATGTAATGCCTTTCTACATTACATACCTGCACTCATCACCTGCTGACTGCCACTCGAGGCACAACCAAATATAGGGGATTTTCTTTCTTTTTTTTTTTTGGCCTATCGACCCTTTGGGCCGAAGCCTCTGGTCATTAAGGCAAATATACATATATGTACACACACACACACACACACACACACACACACACACACACATCGATGTATATAAACATACACACTTTCAATCACACGTACATAATATATATGATAATTTTTATTTTTTTATTTTTTGTATTTTTATTATTTTTTTATATTTTTATATTTTTTGACCTAACATTATAAACAAAAATGCCTAATCTAAAGAACCTGAAACTAATCGCCTAACAGGCAAATCGTTAACCTATACTAAATCCTAAAGAGACAAATTACTAAACCTACACTAATGGTAAAAAGACCTCGACCAAGAGAACACAATCGACTGCAGATATGTAATGCCTTTCTACATTACACATCTGCACGTATCACCTGGTGACTGTCAGTCGAGGCACAACCTAATATAGGGGACATTAATATATGAAAGAGAACCAGACGTGTCAGGAACATTTCCATATACGTTAGCAGTTGGCCCTAATTTGAATAACTTAAGCAGGATGGTATAATGTATTTACCTAATTTGTACAAAAAGTGAAGGACCTCGCCCAACAGACCACCATCGACTACAAGTGCCCAATACCTTTTTGTATTGCACACTTGCACTCATCAGCTGATGACTGTCAGGCGAGGAACGGGGTTTAATGTAGGGGACATCTGTATTAGAAATAGATCAGTGGGAAGGAGGAACTATTTCAAATAGGTCAACTGTCAACCCTAATTAATAGTACAATATACAGTATACATATTTACAGCCGATAAAAACCCAAACCATATAGTAAAAAAGTCATATCACTTTGATCAGTCCAGTCTCTTTCAAGAAAGCCATCAATTTAAGAGTCATAACAATGTCCCCATCACCCAGGATGGTGGAAAGGGTGAAGGGGACGTCTGCTGCACCACAGTAATTTATAAATGAAGCGATTTCACGAATAAATCGCCGACAGCACAGGATGATATGACAGATAGATAACACCACATCACAGATATCACAGTGTGGTGGGAATTGTCGGTCCATATATGGTTTCATATGAGTTAAGATGCTGGATTATACCGTACATCATGGTGTCACGTCCAGGTCTGATGTCTTTACAGGATTTAAGGGCAATGAGCAGTTCATCTAGCATAAACTCTTGGTTGTACGGGGAGTCTACGTCATCTGTGGCAAAGTCTATGATCTGTAGCTCAGCCATGCATTTATGGTGTTGAAAACGCAGGTCGTAATTGGCTGAGCTACTTACATGAGAAAAACTCCTGGCTAGGATGTTAGCAACGTCCACGGGATCGTCATAGATGTTATTATTAACCTGCAGGGTGGTCACAGGGATTTTTGGGCCTTTATTATTTAATATTTTTATAGTGGACCAGACTTTATGTAATGGTGTTGTATGATTCACCGTGGACACAGAGGACCGCCAGGAGTCACGTTTGGCTTTTCTTATTATTCTCCTTGCCTCAGCCCGTGCTTGTTTGTATGCAATGAAATTTTCCTCTGCAGGCTGACTGTCAAAAATCCTGTATCTCCTATTGCGCTTCCTTAATGCTTGTCGGCAATCCGGCATCCACCAATGAGCTCTATGCTTTGCATGAACTGTAGAAGTCTTGGGAATAGCAGCCTCAGCTGTGTGTATTATGGAAGTAGTTACATTTTCGACCTTAACATCTATGGTCTCCCAAGATATATCTATATTGGCGATCCTTGAGAAGGATCCCCAATCTGGTTTCTTATAGTTAAATTTTGGAGGTGGAGGGTCCGAAATGATATCGCGAGTATAAGAAAGACAGATGGGTAAATGATCACTTCCCAAGGAGTCGTAATAAGGGCCCCACGAGAAATCTTGATGTATACCAGGGGAGGCCAAAGATAAGTCAGTGGCCGAAAAGTTACCAGTGTGATCATCTACACGAGTCGCTCTACTATCGTTCAGAAGACAGAGGTTGGACTGAAGTATTAGGTCGGCTACTTGCTCCCCACGACCATCGATCCTCAAGCTACCGCATTGATAGTGATGGGCGTTAAAATTGCACAACACTAACTTATTCCCAGGAAGATGTTCAAATTGTGAATATGAAGCATTGCTATCAATGAGGCCATGTGGAGGACAGTACAGAGAGCAAATAGACAGATACGTGTTATTAAATTTTACTCTGTACGCGACCACTTCCAGAGTGGAATTCAGAATCACTTCTGTTTGTCAGTGTGATTATATGTGTATATGGCGAATCCGTGACCTTCATATCTTCTATACATGTGGTAGTGTTTGAACTGTGAAGGATCAGGATGATCCTCCAGGTGCATCTCCTGTAAACAAACAATGTCTGGCCTGTGTGTTGAAAGCAAGATTGCTAGATTTTGTAATTTATTCCCAACACCTCTACAATTCCACTGTAATATAGTGAATGCAGTGGTTTAAGATTTACAAGGATAGCCAGTGCTCTTAGTCTTTTTTTGTTGCCCGCCAGCAGGCGAGCAACTACCGGGGGACCTATCCCTGTGCTTGGTGATAGAAACTTCCATTTTTTCTTCAATCACGATGGTCCCAGATTCCACAGAGGAAGAGCTACCTTTTCTCTCCCTCTCTGGTCCAGGAGCAGGAAGAACATGAGATAGTGACTTGGGAAGGGTGGTCATATTACTCTTACTAGAGTTGTCATTTAGGCTTGACTGACTGAGAGGCAGCAGCAGCCTGAGAATAAGAAGTTGCAGTGGCGATGTCAGTTTGAGAGGTGGATTGGACAGGAGGCTCCGATGGAGAGGTAGTGTGTGTGTGGCAAGAGGAACAGGTTCAGGGACAGTCTGTGTTTCAACAGAACACATCATTGGACGGGACATTACCGCCAAAGCATAGGACCTATTCGGCGTGGGAGTTGCATGCAACTCCTTCACCTTTTTCCTAGCTTCGTAGAAGGAAATGCCCTCAGTTGCTTTCAATACGCAGACCTCCTTCTCCTCCTTCCACTTGGGACAATCTCTAGAAGATGTGGAGTGTGCACCCTTGCAGTGAAAGCAACGTACCGTCTCCGTTGTGCAGTGTTCAGCATCATGTCCGTGTGTTCCACATTTGCCACACACTGACTGGGAAGCCTGACAAGTCTTATCATTATGCCCATATAATTGACACCTTAAACTACGAAGTGGATTAGAGATGTATGGCCTTACGTTAACAATTTCGTAGCCAATTTTGACATGGTCCAGGAGTGAAACTTTGCCAAAAGTCAAAACAATAATGGCAGTCTTTGTCCTCATGCCTTCAGAATATCTAGGAACAACCCGGGCATCATGTCCTGCTGAGCAAGTTCCCATATGATCTCGTCCTCTTCCATAACCATGAGATCTCTGCAGCAGATAACACCGTTGCAGGAATTCATGGAATATGGGATCCTCGGCTTGATATCATATTTGTGGAACTTACACAGTTTCATTAAGTCTTTAACCTGGGATGAGTTACGGTTTTGATGAGAAGATCTCCATTACCAAGTTTTTTTTTAACTTGTTCCAGCTCCCCAGCACAGTAATCAATCACTTTCTTGATGAAGAGAGGCTTGAGACTGCTCAAGGAAGTAGAACCCAGAGCATGTAGGGTTACATACTGAGCGTTATTTACAGGTATGTCCATGAGATGTGACTGGGGCCGTTCAGTCTGCTGGCGGTCAGTCCGTAAATCCGTTGGGGTTTCATCAGGGCCGCTTCCCCCCTGAAGGGAGGGGAGGCAGTAGGGACATCCGCCATAGGGACCACTTCCGAAGGAGAAAAGCGAACAAAGGACAAACAACCTGGAACCAAACACCTAAGGCTGAGATTACTCTCTCAAACCACACCAGGGAGGCCCGGCCGAGTTTATTCACGTCCCAGAGTGATCAGTGGGGGGGACCCTCTGTGGGCAATAAGCAAAGGCAAGCTCAGTAAATAGGAACAGACACCTACTGTTCCAAACTAATAGGGAGGGGAGGAAAGTTAGAAACTAGCTAACCTAGAAGCCACCAGAAGGGTGAAAAAAAAAAAAAAAAAGACTTGCCAGTGAGGCAGCCATGCAAAGCTAGAGGAGAGAGCAGATGTGAACACGTCTACACCCTCCACAACCATGCATAAAAGTCCTATAGGGTATGTTCGTTCGTTTAAAGATTCCCTGCACTTATAGTGCAGGCCGGGCCATACATTAGCTCGGTCAGTAGCATATGGGCTGGTTAAAAAAAACAGTAAGGGGGTAGGACAGGACCTGGGGATTGTCCAGCACACACTTCCTGTCGCCTGGCTGTTTGGTTGTTTGTTTGTTATATTTGCCCCATAACAGGGGTGGGGACACGGGCAAACCAGAGAGCCCATCAGAGAGGAGCGAAACAAAAAAGCACAAAGCGGAAAAAAAAAAAAAAAAAAGCGGGAAGGCAGAAAAACAAAAAGAGCATAAGGGAGGCAGAGGGCAAAGCACAAGCTGCAATAACAGGAGCAGGATGGAAATGCTCACGTCAGCTCATCAGAATCGTCTATATCTATGTATTCTGAGTCCCGATCAAGATCCTCGTAGATCGGCAAGTCCCCTGAGTCTTGTAGGCTAGATGGACAGCCAAGATCATTGCTCTCCCTCATCTGTTCCACGGCTTCAAGCAAGCCACGCTCGAGTTCTGCTCCAAGGAACTCACGAGCAGCTGCAGGATCGAGAGCAGCTGTCTCAGCAAGATGGGGAGGCAAGATCGCAACAAGCTCAGGGCGCAGAGTAGAATGATCCGGGACAGCCTCAAGTGTAGGGATAGAGGGCGAAATCACAACAGCAGGCATGAGGTCCACATCCTCAGCAGCAGCAGATGGAGAAGCCTGGGAGGAAGGGCCCTGAATGTCCAAAGAATTGACTGGAGCAGGTGAGGCAGCCCTCTCCCCCTCGGCTGCGGTCGGCAAGGGGTGGACCTCAGCAGAGATGGTAATAGTTTCCAAATCCATAGCCATGGGCGGATCTGGGTCAGTGATCAAAGAGCCAGTCAAGCCAGTCGCCCTATTGAGAGGCCATCCAGTCGCAGCCTTTTTCACGGTGTACTGCGAGGCCGAGGTGGACGTGGCCGTGGCAGCAGCTGCGACTGCGGCTGCAGCTGCCAGGGACGACGACACTCCTGACGAAGGGCCAAATGTGGATTGCCGGCAAAGCTCCAGGGGATGGCAAGACTCAGTAGCCCGTTCTCCTCGAAAATCTGAGGGAGGAGAACGCGCAAAACAGCCTTGTCACCCCCACAAAAAGCCTGTGCCATAGTGACACACATCGAAACAAGGAGATTCGTCTCCCCAGAACACCCAGGACCGCGAGGCCGACGTCTCTGGGCCGTAGGGCGCCGCCGTGCATGGGCAGAGCCCTGCACAGCAACACGCCCAGGCCCAGTGACATCCCTAGCCTCAAGACCCTTAGGAGACTGATGGAGACGAAACTCCACTGTCTCACCCTCGCCAAGAGAGCGCCGAAAGTGCTGGGGATTTGGTGCAATGATCCCGAGTCTGTGAACGAAAACATCAACACCAGTGTCCCGGCGCTTGATGAACCCGTACCCAGACTTCACATTGAACCAAACCACCACACCCGCAATCTTACTGGCTCCCGGCGGCTTCGAACTACTGCTAGATGCCCCCCTCAACGGGTCGTAGGCGTGAGCAGTGGAAGAAACAAGAGCTCATTCTTCAGGTATCGAGACGTCTGCCTTGGGCGAGAGCTGGACTGGGAATGCTCCTGGCTGTTTTTTTTTGTTTTATATATATTCGCCCCACCACAGTTGTGGGGACACGGGCAAACAGAGAGCCAGTCAGTGAATGGCAGATCAAAAAGCACAAAACACAAGCGGAAAAAAAAAAAAAAAACGAACAGAAGCAGGCAAGCATAAAAAGAGCAGGCAGACATGCAAGGGCAGGATAGTGGCAAAGCCTGCTAGGACTGATAGTCGTCCTTAGAGCACACAAACTGGAGCCTAAGTCTGATCATCAGAGTCCTCGATATCAGTGTACTCTGAATCACGATCGAGGTCCTCATATAGCTCCAGATCTCCCGAAAGTGAGAGGGCAGATGGACAGCCCAGCTTCCTCTCTATGAATTGATCCAAGACATGGGATACATTCCGCTCGATTTCGGCAGAGAGGAGCTCGGAAACAGACTCGGGATCGAGATCGAGTCTAGCCGGACCAGATGACGAGGTCGAGACGGCCGTTTGAGGGCTGACGGGAGGCAGATCAGTGGCAGTCTCTGGAGGACAGGAAAGGGTCGAAGACCTGTCAGCTGTCTTGAGGCCCACACTCACAGCAGGAGATGGAGAAACCGAAGGGGAAGGGCCCTCAGTGTCAGAACAGGAGAGGCAGCCCATTCTCCCTCGGCTCCTGACGGCAGAGGGTGGACCTCAGTGACGGTAGTAACAAGTTCCAGGTCCATAGCCATAGTCGGTGCCGGGTCAATAACCTGTGAGACAGTACGCCTGTTGAGGGGGCCATCAAGTCGCAGCCGTTTTCACGTTGTTCTGCGAGGCCGTGGTGGAGATGGCCGTGGCTACGGCTGCGACCACCGGGGTCGGTGCTGCCGATAAGCGACAGAACATGTGTTGCCGGCATAGCTTTGGGGAATGGCAAGGCTTGGAAGCCTGTTCTCCTAAAAAATCTGAGGGAGGAGAATGAGCAAAACAGCCTTGTCACCCCTACTGAAAGCCTGCGCACACATCGAAACAAAGAGGTTCGTCTCCCCAGAACACCGATGGGCCCGACGCTGGAGTCTCTGGGCTGTTGGGCGCCGCCGTGCATGAGCAGAGCCCTGCACACCAACAACCCCAGGCCCAGTGACGTCCCTAACCTCCGGACCCTTAGGTGACTGATGGAGACGAAACTCCACTGTCTCACCCTCGCCGAGAGAGAGCCGAAAGTGCCGTGGATTCGGTGCAACGATCCCAAGTCTGTGCACGAAAACATCAGCACCGGTGTCCCGGTGCTTGATGAATCCGTACCCAGACTTTACGTTGAACCAAACCGCGGTGCCAGTGATCGTCGTGGCTTTCGGCGGCCTAGGACTGCTACTTGATGCCCCCCTCAACGGGTCGTGAGCATTAACAGTGGTGGAGAAAGCCGTTCGTGAATCGGACATACAGACGTCTGTTCAGGGCAACAGCTGGACTGGGAATCCTCCTGACTGTTCGTTCGTTCGCTCGTTCAAAGATTCCCTGCACCTATACTGCAGGCCGGGCCATACATTAGCCCGGTCAGTGGAGTATGGGCTTGTTAAAAAACAGTAAGTGGTGAGGACAGGACCTGGGGATTGCCCAGCACACACGTCCTGTTTTCTGACTGGCTTTGTGGTGTGTGTGCTCCTGGCTGGCCTAGTGGCGTTTATATAACAACAGTGCGGACGCAAAAGTAGTGATTCAGGACGCCCTTTCACGATTTAACTTACGTGCACAAAACATTCCCAATGTGCTAATAGTTATAACACAATGATCATGAATACGGAAACACTGGGGCGCCAAAAGCTGTCTGAGCGGGATTCACAATGCTTTTATAATAACGATACTTCAAAACACACGTCTACACCCCCAACATTACAGCAAATGGCAAGTCTTCATAAATGAGGGGCATGTGGGAAAAGACAACAGGTTTTCACGAGTCTTTCACACATACACGTATACATACTACTTACAGGATAAGTAAACAATCACTTGTGATTACAAAGGCAACTAAACGATTATTTTATATATGAGAACGTGTAAAGTATACTAAAGATTAATACATAATATCAGGCACACGTCACACTTATAATAAATCCTTTTGGCAACCTCCAGCCACGGTACAGCAGTCAAAATGGAAGGATGATAAATTTATGCCCAGTTGAAGTGAACAGAGTATACATCCCAGCGTAACAACAGAACTAAGTCTCTACAAACTATATCCGCTAGGGGGTAAGACTGGTCTAGACAAGAGCTTTTGTGTGTATCCTAGTGGGCGAGGGGCGGAGGTGGAGGATTGAGGGAAGAGAGCTGAGGAAGAGATAAATCATCCACGTACTACATTATTATACAAGAAATGGTGAGGGTGGTTGTGATAGAAGGAGGAATGGGGAAGAAGAGAGAGGGAGGAAGGGGGACAGAGGGGAGAGGGAAGGAAGGAGGGAGGGAGGGAGGAAGGAGGTTAGAGGGGAGAGGGAGGGAGGAAGAGATTTACTAAGATATCCAGACTTCACTAACTTTATTTTCCAATTAAGTAGTACGGCATGAATGTAAATATGAAGACTTACTTGATAGCTTAAGAACAAAAAAAAAAAAAGGAAAGAGAAGAAGAAGGAGAGAGAGAGAGAGAGAGAGAGAGAGAAGAGGGATACACGGGCATAAAAACAGAGGTAGACAGAGAGAGAAACAGAGACAGCGGAAATCTATATATGAAACGAAGGAGGAAGGAAAGGAAGCCATACAAATCCGGCAGACACGTAAAATAAACGAGAAGACAAGTTGACTAGGAGGGGGACAGAAGGAAGTAGAGATAATAACTGAGGGAGAGATGAATATGGGAGAGAAGAGGCAGGGAGAAAAGGAAAGAAAGGAGGATAATGGAGACACATAAGAGGAAGGGAGAGAAGATGGAGGAAGAAGAGGAAGGAAGGGTAATAACTGACTTGCAGAGGATGGAAGGAGTGAAGAGGGAAACAGGGAAAGGACAGGATAACTGCAAAAGGGAAGGAAATGATGAGGGATATTAAGAACCGGAAGAAGGAGGGGGGAGACGGAATAAGGAGATGCACAGAAGGGACGATATTGCGCTGGAAAGGAGAGGAGAGGAGAGGAAAGAAGAGGGGAGAGGAGGAGAGGAGAGAATGAGAGAAGGTATTGACTGAAGTGGCCTGAAGTTCCAGGATCTCATCGTTTTGTAATTGTTTTCTATGATTCAATTAAGAGAAATCCTTCTTTACAAGAGAATTAAAACGATCTCGATTATCTGTTTCACTGTCACGGTTGAATAAATCTTTCCGACTGTGCTTTAGTTAATGCCATGCAATCGTATTGAGCTTAAATAAATCGCTCACAGTCAAACAGTAACTGAATTCAATTCAATCTACATGGTGTAATAAACATCATTTTTATGCCTTCTTGGCGTCCTTGAACTGGTCTGTCACACTAATGCAAATATTTTCACAGTTACAGATCCATTTGCTTTTAAAATACACCCGAAAATTTGCACTGAATATCGTGAAATTTTTCCACCTTGCTCAGAAGCGTTTGCTTATGCATGTGTAATTTCTCACTCCCAATGCCTGCCTCGCCAACCAGCAGGGCATACGTCTGCTGGCCAATGATGGGAAGGTAAGCTCCTCGGTCTGGCAACTACCCTAAGGCCTGATCGTTTGCTCACCAGTTTAGCGTAAAGAGTCGTGTTTGAGAGACATCGTAATGCACTCTTCCAATTACTCATTCATAAACACTCCTGGTATTTTTCATGTTGGCCCTGAAAGCATTCCTCGCTACGCATTTCACATGCCGCTGCAGGTGGACTGGGATATGTACACACACACACACACACACACACACACACACACACAAGCATATACGTGCACATGCGTAAGTAAAAAAATACTGGTACATATTGCATGCGAACACACACACACACACACACACACACACACACACACACACACACACACACACACTCACAAGCATATACGTGCACATGCGTAAGTAAAAAAATACTGGTACATATTGCATGCGAACACACACACACACACACACACAAACACACACACACACACACACACACACACAAGCATATACGTGCATGCGTAAGTACAAAAATAAACATATTGCATGTAAACACACACACACACACACACACACACACACACACACACACACACAAGCATGTACGTGCACATGCGTAAGTACAGAAATATACATATTGCATGTAAACACACACACACACACACACACACACACACACACACACACACACACACACACAAGCATATACGAGCAGGCGTAAGTACAAAAATAAACATATTGCATGTAAACACACACACACACACACACACACACACACACACACACACACACACACACACACACACACAAGCATGTACGTGCACATGCGTAAGTACAGAAATATACATAATGCATGTAAACACACACACACACACACACACACACACACACACACACAGATAAATAATCATACATGTAACTATGTACATATACTGACATTTTTGAACACACACAAACACACACACACAGATAATAATCAGACATGTAGCTACGTACATATATTTACATTTTTCAACACACACACACACACACACACACACACACACACACACACACACACACACAGGTAAGTACGCTTATTTACATATAATATATGTAACTAAGCGTACGTGTGCAAGCAGTTATTATCTGCGAGAGTACATATTTCTGCACAAACAAAGACGAACACACGTAACCACACACATCAGAAAAACGAACAAACAAATGAAACTGCCATAGACATAGCGCTTGCAGGATGGATCCCATTGTGTCTGCTTAGTTTTCACGGGCGTGTAGGTAGTCATGTGTCTTGTTAGTTTTCACCAGCGTGTAGGCAGTCGTTTGGTGGAATTTTTCACCCTTCAGTTCGAAGCACAGGATGGCTTTAGGAAGCTAAAAATATCATTGCTAGGTGCGCAAGGTGTTTCTCTTCGATTTGTTAAAAAAATGAAACCGAAATTTCAAAAAATGATGCCTGGGCCGGCCACTGGGTCCCGACGTTTTTTAGACCCACGGTCATTGACAGGTTTCAGCCCCCCACCCAACTCAGGGCCTTTGACCGATTTTGATGAAAAACAGTAGCCTTCCAGGATTTATGGATATTTACCTTCTGATTTTTTTTTTTTTTTTTTCAGAACGATTCGTGCAAAATTGTGACCTGTAGAGAGCAGACAACCAGACAGACAAACATATGGATCTGACCAACATGCATGCTGGATCAAAAGACTCCGGCAAACAATGAAACTGCCACAGGAAGAGCGCTTGCTGGATGGATCTAATTATTTGCATAGTTTTCACCTGTGTGCAGGCAATCGTGTTTGTGTTTAGTTTTCACCCGCGTGTAGACAGTCATTTGGCAAGATTTTCGCACTTCATTGCGATTAAAGGACTGGTTGAGGAAGCTAAAAATTGCAGTGCCAGGTGCGCCAGACGTTTCTCTTCAGTTTGTTGAAAAAAATATTCAGTTCTCGAAAAAAAAAAAAAAAAAAAAATGGTTCCTGGGTCGGCCACTGGGTCCTGACGATTTCCAGATCCACGGCCATTGGGTAGTTTAAATCCCCCACCCAGCCCAGGGCCTTTGACCGATTTTGATGAAAAATAACAGGCTTCCAGGGTTTATGGATATCTACCTGCTGATTTTTGTTTCAGAACGATTGGCGATAAAATGTGACCTGTAAAGTGCAGACTGACAAACTAACAAACAGACAAACATATGGAAATGAGCAACATGCTTGCCAAATCTTTCGATTCCTACAAGCAATAACATGCACGGACAGATAGATAGATAGATAGATAGATAGATAGATAGATAGTTTATTGACCACAAAATTACATAAAACATAAAAAAATGGTCCAATTCAATACAATGCCCATATAATGAATAAAACTTATTTACAACAATTACAGTACTGTATGACGAACATAAAAATCACCTTTTTAATTTCGGATAGAATCCTATGACCAATTTTACAAACTCTACATAAAAACATAATAAAATGGTCCAATTAAAATACAATACACATGTACTGAATAAAACCTTATTTACAACAGTTACACTACAAAATATATGATGAACAAAAATTACCTTTTAAATTCGGATAAAATCCATGAACAATTTTACAAACTATTTCAAAATCACTTCTTTCAACGAGGAGGTTTTCAAGTGTTGAAATGTTATACTGCTGACGTACATTTAATATTCTAGGACAGTTTTCTATCACATGCCTTTCTGTCTGAATTGACCACAAGTACATAGGCGCTGCTCCACCGGTAAGCGACCTCTCCCTCGCCTATTCCAGCGCCCCTCCTCAGTTACCAAGGAATGAGCACTCAGGCGCATTCTTGACCATGATATGCGTTCTAATTCGTTTACTTTAATATTATCTTTATACAAATCATGAACTTCATAACTGGGGTTAACAATTTTATATAGGAGCATTCTTGAGGAATCAGAGTTGGTTACAGCTTGCCTCAAATCGTTCATAGCAACATCAATATCATCAATAGCCTCAGTTAAGAGTCCTTGTAAGTATCTGGAGGTGTGAGTTCTGTAGGCGTAACACGTATGGCATGAGCCAGAGGGTCATCCACCATATAACTTCTCGCCCTCCATATTTTTTTTTTTTTAAATAATTACATTGTTTGGCTATAATGAGGGCATGTAACGGCGGGCATCCTAATTCGATCATACACAAACTATTACAGGTAGTGTTTCGAACCCCCAACAGTTGCTTCAGACACCAGTTGTACAGTTTATTCATTGGTTTTATATCTCCATTCAGCCAAGACTCGCTACTGTACGGTATAGCCGACATGAGGGCTGCATTAAACACTTTTCTTTTCACATAAAATGGGATATCGGTGTTCCTACTTACATATGAGACAATTTGAGAACATGACACATTTTCATTCTTGCATGTACTTTGATGGCAGTAGATGTGGATCCGTCAGCAGTGAAAGGGCTCCCTAAATATACATAATGTTGGCACGGCTCAACAATCAAACTATCGATATGAATGGTTTCTCTGTCCTCATTGTTACCATTTATAACGAAAAACTTGGTTTTGCCTACATTTATTTTCATACCTCGCGAATTACAAAACATATTTAAAATCTTAATTTTGTTAAGCATGTTGTTTCTGGTCGTAGCCAAAAGAACAGTGTCATCCATCAACACCAAAATGTGCAACCAAGACAGAAAACCATCCATGCCACAACCTTCTTTAATCATTCTGATTAAGTCATTTACATATATCACAAATAACAAGCAAGAAGTTGGAGAACCCTGTCTCACACCTATTGTTGCAGTGATAAGTGTTGTACCAATTACACAATTGGTTATGCTATACATTGCAACTATCACCATCAACATCGTCATCCCACATCCTAATCTTTTCAAGATATAAATAACACATTTCTTGGCACTTTATCATAAGCTTGTGCAAAATCCACGACAGTTACAAACAATTTTAACTTCTATCTTCTCACAATATCTGTTAATAGCCTAAGCGTGATAATGTGTTCTAAGCATCCCCTACCGGCCTGACTACCAGCTTGCTCTCTAAATGGAGAAAACCATCTATTAAGTCTATCAAATACTACCATTGTCATGGGGTTTTTGAGAATATGCAATATTAAAGAATAATATTCAATAATACTTGATAATTTAAAATGTTACTTGAGAACAGGACAATGAATTGACTTGTGAAAATCAAGCAATGATTACTTTATGTCAGCTTCCTTCGCCGATTCTCTAAGGACGAGAATTTATAAACTTTCTCAACAGTACACAGCAGAGACTAATTACTCACACGTGCTGTTTATTGGTACTGTTAGCCTCTGGAGAAAGTGACTCCACCCCTGACAATCAATAACTAATGCTATGAATGATAAGCAGGTTCTTGCTGGTGCATGAACTCCAAGTTGCACAACGGATTTAAGTTAATAAAAAGGACTGGCCTAAGTACCAGTTATGAATAATGCAAAGCGTTTATGCAAACTAGGAGCGATAAGTTAAATAAGCTTAATGTGGAGAAATAATACACGAGTTTACATTACATTAAGCTCAAGAAAAAGAACTGTTAATTTATTGATTACAATGAGTTAAATTTACGTTACATGTTTCAAAATGAATTCAAAATAAGGAGAACACATTCACTCCCTCACTCAAAAGCTAAACTCTTAAGCCTAGGAAAAACAAAAAGAAATACTGGGCAGAGAGTGGGCTAAGCGGGATAAACTGGGCGTCGTTGCTGAGGAAGGACGCTGCCACACTAACTAAACCTCTTGCCGACTCACACTAGGCGGGGATTCAGGAACTTGCTGTATACACGCTGCTCCAAGCCGGGCCAACGAACCTAGTCCCACGGCGCTCTAATCCTGACTGATTCAAATAAGCGAGGCAAGGACTGAAGCCAGCTGCTAACGGCTAAGGAAGTGAGCAAAACATGCCCATAATAAATCATTCAGAGAAAGCACTAATGTCGCGCACAAGGATGATCACTTATGAAACAGTGAAAAATGTTCTGAAAACACTCCTGATCGGGTGAATACGTGGCGGTTGACTGAGTGATACTTATGGGAATTCACTAGAATTCACGGTTTCCCACAAAGTTCAATGTCACGAGTTTATTTAGATAGAGAATCGCACTAAATTCGTGACATTACGTCCCATCAAAATCAATTTTTTTTCCTCAGGAAAAAAAAAAAATTCAATTTACATACATATAAATCCTAAATCAGCCACACAAGATTCACACTGTGGTGTGTGTGTGCTATCCTGCTACAGGAGAAAGTCACAGTCGCCAGTGAGTGAAAAAACCTCATATTTACGTTAATAGATGCAAGCTTGAGGAAAAAACTCCATGACGACTGTGAAAAGTCCTGTACTCAGGTCAAACCGAGCAAAAAATTCACTACATTTATATTAACAACTAATTGTTATGTAGTGTGATGTATGTAATACATGGTGTAGGTGTGACAGTTGTGGTGTAACTGTACCTACGTGTAAAATTACATAATACAAATTAATAGTAAATGATGACGACGAGGCAGAATAGAAGAGGCGGCAGCATGCATCAGGGATGATCAACTGTTGCGCAAGGCAATGCTGCACCCGCCAGCTGCACCTGCGAAAGCAATCAAGGTGGAGCATCAAAAGTGTCATTTCCCTCCCTCTGCCTAGCAATCAGTACTTATGTTACATAAAGTACACTATTTACATTATTAACCAGGAAACGTAGTCAAGGCGTCTCTGCAGGACATCAAACGCTGACCCAGTTTACTGGTTAAACTCTATACCTAATTAGCGAAAGGGCTGGGCATTTGTGCAGGACATCAAATGCTGCAATTTGCAAAATTAACCAGTGAAGGTGGTCATGAGCAAAAAGACTGGGCGTCTCTGCAGGACATCAAATGCTGCGATTCGCTAATGGAACCCAGTTTACTGGTTAAACCCTAAACTTAATTAGCGAAAAGACTGGGCGTCTGTGGAGGACATCAAACACTGCAATTCACAAAATTAACCAGGGAACGTGGTCAAGAGCGAAAAGACTGGGCATCTGTGCAGGACATCAAACGCTGCAATTCGCTAGGGACCCAGTTTACTGGTTAAACTAACTCTACACTTACGATTAACATTAGGAAGCTGAGAATCCCTACGCAATCTCGGGCAGGTCACATTTTAACACCCACCGTGGGTGTGAACACTCATGTGGATAATGTGCATTCTCCGGGAATCCTCTGAGAGGCCCACAGCTCGAGATGTTCCACAAGGTAATTCATACACAGCCTCGGACTGTCTCTGCGGGGTTCTCGAACTTCCCCCTTAACTTACGGTACATATGTATGTACAGGCCCTGGACATACTGTGTTTTGTGGGGCCAACAGGTGAGACGTCAGGTCTGCACCCACTTCACCACTGCCCTGTCTCTCAACTGACTTAGAGATTTTGGGTGTGGTTTCAAACGGCATAGGAAGGACATGTCCCTGATTAGTGGTACGTGGACACACGTTGCAGGAGCACACAAAACTATCTACTTCTCGTCCCATCCCTGGCCAGAAAAAGTCAGCACAGATATGGCCCTAGGTCTTCCTTTTGCCCATGTGACCTCCTGAGGCTGAACAATGACCCCATTCTAACACTGCTTGGCGGCACTTTGCGGGGACGACGAACTGCAGTCAAACCTTGCCCTGGGGTGTTTGTGACTCATGGTACAGCCATCCTTGTTTGCGAAGGAACTTGGCTTGACCTCCCCGTGAATACCTTATCACTCTACCCTTCTGTTTCTTTTGCACGGCAGCAAGTGTCGGGTCAGAATGTTGTTCTTGAACAACAACTTGGTTACACATCAGATCTTGCGGCGATTCAATGGCCACTGGGGTGACACAGTCTGGAGCCTCAGCCATGGCTCGTGTTACTGTAGCCGAAGTCTGAGTAGCGTCATCTTCAGTGCAACTATCCTTGGCACCGGGAATATTGCCTATGATAAGGTCAAACAAAGGTTCTGGCATGACAACTGCGAGTGTCGTACCAGTGTAAAATGGAGATGCCACCTGGATACGTGCCTCAGGGAACGATCTCACTGATCCATCGATAAGGTTAGCTTG
Organism: Coenobita brevimanus; assembly: GCF_032717465.1. NCBI lineage: Eukaryota > Metazoa > Arthropoda > Malacostraca > Decapoda > Coenobitidae > Coenobita > Coenobita brevimanus. The sequence continues at coordinate 23,171,319 of NC_136960.1, forward strand.
GATCTGTCGACCTGTATACTCCTCAGGCCGAACTAGACACTGCATGACAGAGCAACCTGAGGATCCATTGTCTCTCAGGACCTTCACAGGAATGTCTCCCACAAACCCTGGCTGAACAAGGAAGGCACTGTCACCTGTGGGAGGGCCTGTGGAGGAAGCGGTTAGCCACTGATTAGGCTGCTGAATAAATGATGCGGCAAACATGGTGCCCTGAGAATTAGATACTTGAGGGGTCGTACTCACTGTTGGGGAAGATGGAGCATTGACCTCCTGTGGCAGAGTGTTCACTGTCGCTGTGGGACTAGAGAACTGTGTGGGAGTACCTGTACTGGTAGAGACGTGACCACCGTGCTGCTGCTGAGGAATGAAGGCTGCGTTCACCTCTTGCCTCCTATTCACTTGAGCTGGTGCTGAAAAGGACAGTCCCGACGGTCAGTTGCGTGGCTGATACTGCTGCTGGTTAGGGTACCTGTTGTACCCCTTCCACTCAGGTTTCTGGGTGTTTTGCCCCTGGTACTTCTTCTGCAGCTTTGGACCTTGGCCATTATTCTGAGAATGGCCTTGTTGCTGGGGTTCAGTCTGAGATGGTTTCCCAGATTTATCAGCTTTCCTGTTCCAGTTATGCTGCTTGCGAGTTTGATACCCGTATGCAGTGAAGAATGCATCAGCCTTCTCCACCATTTGTCTGGCATCCCTTACCTGGCAGATCTTAAGCTGAGCCATAAGTTCGGCAGGCCACAACTTTTCTAGCTGCATGCGCAGCATAAGGTCAATTATCCCCTCACGCGTGGAAGGAGTTTCATCCTTCTCCATCCACTCATCTAAGTAAGCAGTAAGCCAGTCAAGAAACTGAACGGCAGTCTCTTTTTCCTGTAAACACGCCCTCATGAACTGACTCTTGCCATCGTCAACTGTGACACCGTACGCTTTGACGAGTGCGGCCTTTATCATCTCATACTTGAGAGAGTCTCCACGAATTCTGTGGAGAATATCAAGAGCATGGCCCTCAAACAAGCTAAGGAACTGGAGCCGCTTTGCTGCATCATCCAGCTGGTAAAGCTGAGCCATGTCTTCAAAACGAGCTATGTATGGCTCGATTCGCTCGCCTTCCTTGTATGGAGGAAGCTTGATGTGTGGGGTCGCCATAATATGTGCAGGGATAGCGCTCGTGGAGCTTGGGGCAGCTGCACCAGATGTGTCTGAAGCCAAAGAATCTCGCTTTAGCTTCAACATTTCAAGTTCATGTTTTTCACGTGCCTCTCGCTTGGCACGTTCGTGTTCTCGTTCTCTTTCTCGTTGTTCATGCTCGTATTCATGTTCTCTCTCACACTGTTCTAACTCAAGTTTGCGTTGTTTTTGCTCGTGTTCACGTTGTTCTCGCTCGTGTTCGCGTTGTTCTCGCTCGTGTTCGCGTTGTTCTCGCTCGTGTTCGCGTTGTTCTCGCTCGTGTTCACGTTGTTCTCGCTCGTGTTCGCGTTATTCTCATTTGTGTTCGCGTTGGATTCTACGCTCTTCACGAGCATCATTCTCGCGTTGCTGCTCATGACTAAGCCGAGAGAGGACATAATCCTTTACTTCTTTGGGGTCTGTAGCCCCATATCTTTAGCTTCCTGTACATAGACGTTGCTAGACATGATGCTAAGTCAATCTAAGTGAACTAGAGACTAAGCACTGACTGCTATTTTGCAGAGAAAGATGCCAATAATCGAGAATAAAGAATATAGGCACAGGTTAGTGGTGACCAGTTTTATGTAGTTAGACTGGTAAAGAAAGAAAATTAAACAAAACACTGACTGTGAAAACTATTACTTAAAATTGATAAAAACGAATTAATAATCACCAGTAAGATAGTGCCTATAGACTTTAATGATAAATACCTAAGTATGAGTGAGTGAGTATTGTCTCGTGAATAGCTTTAGAGCTAGGAGTTAATATCCTGGAATGAGGTCGCCAGATGTCATGGGGTTATTGAGAATATGCAATATTAAAGAATAATATTCAATAATACTTGATACTTTAAAATGTTACTTGAGAACAGGACAATGAATTGACTTGTGAAAATCAAGCAACGATTACTTTATGTCGGCTTACTTCGCCGATTCTCTAAGGACGAGAATTTATAAACTTCCTCAACAGTACACAGCAGAGACTAATTACTCACACGTGCTGTTTATTGGTACTGTTAGCCTCTGGAGAAAGTGACTCCACCCTTGACAATCAATAACTAATGCTATGAATGATAAGTAGGTTCTTGCTGGTGCATGAACTCCAAGTTGCACAACGGATTTAAGTTAATAAAAAGGACTGGCCTGAGTACCAGTTATGAATAATGCAAAGCGTTTATGCAAACTAGGAGCGATAAGTGAAATAAGCTTAATGTGGAGAAATAAAACACGAGTTTACGTTACATTAAGCTCAAGAAAAAGAACTGTTAATTTATTGATTACAATGAGTTAAATTTACGTTACATGTTTCAAAATGAATTCAAAATAAGAACACAGTCACTCACTCGCTCAAAAGCTAAACTCTTAAGCCTAGGAAAAACAAAAAGAAATACTGGTCAGAGAGTGGGCTAAGCGGGATGAACTGGGCGTCGTTGCTGAGGAAGGACGCTGCCACATGCGCTAAACCTCCTGCCAATTCACCCTAGGTGGGGATTCAGGAACTCACTGTACACACTCTGCTCCAAGCCGGGCCAACGAACCTAGTCCCACGGCACTCTAATCCTGACTGATTCAAATAAGCGAGACGAGGACTGAGGCCAGCCGCTAACTGCTAACAGCTAAGGAAGTGAGCGAAACATGCCCATAATAAATCACTCAGCGAAAGCGCTAATGTCATGCACAAGGACGATCACTTATGAAACAGTGCAAAATGTTCTGAAAACACTCCCAATCGGGTGAATACGTGGCGGTTGACTGAGTGATACTTACTGGGATTCACTAGAATTCACGGTTTCCCACAAAGTTCAATGTCACGAGTTTACTTAGATAGAGAATCACGCCAACTCGTGACAACCATATCATAAAGTTTAGCGCACACACACTATACAATCACAATTCCTTCCTTGTCCCTTCCTCTTCCATCTCCACCATTCCCCCTCCCCACTCCCTCCCTCTTCCTGTCCTTCCCATCCCTCCACACTGTTGCAGTCATCTCCATAAGCAGTTCAGGATGGAGACACCATAACACATCATTGGACTGAAGAGTTAACCTTGTTTATCCGATCCATCAGCAGCCTCCATTCTATCCAACTTAATAAACAGGATAAGCTGATGATCGACGTCTCTCTCTCTCTCTCTCTCTCTCTCTCTCTCTCTCTCTCTCTCTCTCTCTTATTTTTGTGTAGCTTTTTTATTCTTTTTCTTATACCTGATCGTTATGTTACTTTCCTCTTATTTCTATTTTTCTTTGCATCTTTTCACTTTTTTTGTCTTTTATTCTTTTCCCTCTACTCTGTGAGCTTGGTTACTTTGGGACCATTTTTCCGTCTTTAATTTTTTTCTGCTTTTAATCGTTTTCCTATCAGTTTCTGATTTTCTCCTTGATTCCAATTAGTTTCCATTTAATATTTTTCATATGTCCGACTCTGGGAAAGACTTGATTATCCGTTCCCTGAGGCCCATCATTTTCCTGTGTGCCATGCTCTTTCACAATTCATCACTTCGAAGCTAGTAGCCTACTCAAAGTACTCAAAGTCTATACTGAATACAAGTAAGGGCTGTCTCATTTAGGAACTTTGTAGGACCCTAGTGGTATTATCGACAGTATTTTTATGAAATATAGGTGTGTCATGTGGAAGGTCAATAAAGTCTCTCTATCGATTGCCAGATGCCTCAATCCCGTAAGGGGTGGCCACAACCAAATCGCCTCCACGTTGCTCTGTCCCCCCCTCCATTTCACTGCCCTCCCTCGGCTCACACACCCCTCTCTCATATACCTCTCCATTCCATGCCTCCATCTCATCCTCGCCCTTCCCCTCCCTCTCCCTCCCTCCACTTCATTCCATAAGTTCTCCTCGTTAGTCTCTTGTTTCTCCGTGCTCCCCACATGGCCAGTTACTTCAGTGTATTTCTACTGTACTAACGCTTTCTGTCATATCCACACCCTCACCACAACACTCCTTCACTTCCTCATTTGCCAGCCTGTTTCTCCATGGAACTCCAAATGCTCTTTTCAGATAACTCATTTCCACTGCTCTCACTCTTGACTTGTGTCCTTCCAGCAATGTCCAAGCTTCACTCCCATACGTTAGAGTTTGTATGAATATTATCATGGAGGAACTTTTTTACTTCCATGCTCGCTTTCCTATTTGTTATGACTGCTTTCAACGAGCAAGTAACCTTTCTTTCTTGTTGCACCCTTTCAAGCACTTCATCTTCCAAACTTCCATCCTTAATCAACACACTACCTAGAGTAAGTACTTAAATGCACTCACATTTTCCATTTCCTCATCATTCAACCTCACTGTACATTAAGCGACTTCATTTCTCTCGAAGACCATAACTTTACTCGTCCCTACATTCACCTTTAGATTTCGTTTCTTATACACTCTGCCAAACTGAGTCACTAAGACTTGTAGTTCCCCTTCGTCTTCACTTAAGACAGTATCATCCACAGACAACAGTACAGGAAATCTGCAAACGCTTCCCTCTTTCATTAGAGCTGCTCCCACATTCACTGCCCCACTTTGTACTTCTTTTATAACACCATTCATATACAGATTGAACAACCATGGAGACATGACACATCCCCAACATTCAGATAGAGATATTAACTCAGTTCACTATCCACATGCAATACAGCCTTAGTATCCTCATACATACTCTTCGCGGCACTTAATGACTTCCCATTTACTCCATTATCAATCAATCATTTCCTGTGGCACCCTCGGGGATGCATAGGGCCTCGATGAACTCACACCACCACATCCTATCTTGTGCTAACTCCTCAAGATCTCCCCAACACTCATCTCCAGCTTCCCGCCTCATTGTCCTCACCCACGTCTCTTTTGGCCTTCCTCTACCTCTCCTACCAAGTGCCACCCACCCTGGTGTACCTCGTACTATTCCCTGTCTCCTATACACATGTCCTAGCCACTTCCATCGTGAGAATCTAACATATTCATCGATCGGCTGCACTCCCGTTATTTCTCTAATTCTACTATTTGGTATCCTTTCCTACCACTTAACTCCTAATATTCTTCTAAGTGCTTTATTTTCAAACACCAAGAATTTATTTTCCATAGTCACTGTGCTGTACCAAGACTCGTGTCCATAAATTAAGATACTCCTAACCATTACCTTATAAAGTTTGATTTTTGTATGCACAGAAATTTTTTTATTATTCCAAATATTTTTAAGCATTCCCATTGCCTGATTAGCCTTCTTTAACCTTTCCTCGAATTCAAAGTTCAAAGAACCATCCTTGGCTAAATAAGTACCTAAATATTTAAACCTATCAACTTGCTTTACAACCATACCTCCAATTACACATTCCTGCGCATTTTCCATATTCATATTGATTATTTCAGTTTTTCCACAATTAATAACCAAACCCACCTTGCGACCTTCACTCACCAAACAGTCCAACACTCTCTGCATCTCTTCTGGCCCATCACAAATCAAAACTATATCATCTGCATAATCTAAATCCAAAAGTTTCCTGTTCTCTCCCCAAAGTATACCTGCACCGGTTTCTGTTCCAACGCGTTTCATAATGTAATCGATGACCAATATAAATAGTAAAGGCGATAGAACACCACCTTGAATTACTCCGGACTTGACTTCAAACGAATCACTCAGACAACCATCAACCATCACTTTACAAAATGTGTCCTCATGCATGTTCATAATGACCCTCACAAACTCCTCTGGTATTCCATAATGTCTCATGATCTTCCCCATAGTCTCTCTCGAAACACTATCAAAAGCCTTTTCAAAATCAACAAAACAAAGACTTAACGGTACTCTCATTTCATTAACTTGCTGCATCAAATGCCTAACTATAAAGATCTGATCATTGCAACCACGTCCCTTTCTAAAACCAGCCTGTTCATCCCTCAGAATACCCTCAACCACCGGCTCCAACCTATTTAACAACACTCTACTGAAAACTTTCAAAGCTATCGGTGACAAAGAGATTCCCCTCCAATTACCACATTCACTCAGGTCTCCCTTCTTCGGAACTTTAACAATTACACCATTCTTCCAAACTGATGGTAGTAACCCCGTCACCCATATCTTATTGAATAGCTTGATCAAGATCATTATTAATCTATCCCCCTCCACTTTAAACATTTCCGGAAATAAACCATCCTCCCCTGGTGCCTTATTATTCTTTAACTGTTTTACTGCTTTCTCCACTTCTGCAAGCCTCAACTCTCCTGTTTCTATATTTAAATCTTCCTGAGCAGACGGTATATCCTCTTCTGGTGGTATTGGTCTATTAAGAACTGTCTCAAAATGCTCTTTCCATCTATTTTTAATATCTCCATGTTTGGTCAATAAAATTCCTTCCCTGTCTCTAACTGGTATTTCCTTGCGTTTACCTGCATTACCACTCAGTTCTCTAATCGATTCATATGCTATTCTTTGACTCTGTCCATCATTTTTGTTTATTAAGATTTCAGTCTCTGCAACCTTTTCATCCACACATCTTCTTTTATCTCTCCTAGCTAACCTTCTTACTTCTGAATTCAAACTCCAGTACGCAGCTCTTGCTAATTCAATCTCTCGTTCATCAGCGCATTGCATCTCACTCCATCAGCGCATTGCATCTTACTCCATTATATTATCAACATTTTCCACATCCCTTGCCCATCCACTCTGTCATATGCTTTCTCCAGATCCATGAAGGCCACATGCAATTTCTTTCCCTTCCTTGGAAACTTTTCCACTAAAGACCGAATGATAAATTATCTGATCTTCACAACCTCTTCCCTTCCTATAACCTCCCCGTTATTTTCCTGACTCTGTCATTAAATATCCTACCATATACTTTTCCTGTTACACTACAGTAAGAAGAAAAACGCCCCTATGAATACCAAACACTTCTTTTTCCCCTTTTCCTTTGTACAGGGGAATAATTACACCTGACTTCCAATCCTCCGGGACTTTACCTTCTTCCCAGACCAATCACCACATCTTCCATAACCATTCTATTACTATCACTTTCCCATGCTTCAGCATTCAGCAATACCCGCCATCAGTTCCTGGGGCCTTCCCCATTTTGACTTTCTTCATTGCTTCCACTACTTCCATCCTACTGATCTTTTCCTCCCTTCTCATCTCCCTCCTCCCAGTCATTCCCAAGCCACTTATACTCGCATTACTTTCAGTCTCTATGTTTAACAGTTCCTTAAAGTTTTCTCTCCATCTTCTCACTATCTATCATTTTTATCTTTCACTCCTCTACTAACTTCTCTTTCACCCTGTCTAACTCTCTTTACCTCCTTCCAGAACATTTTCTTTCATTCCCTCCACTTTATACTTAGATTTCTTCCAAAGACATCATCCATTCTCTTCTTACTCTCTCTTACTAATCTTTTTAACTGTCTCTCCATCTCTACATATAACTTTCTCTTCCATCTCTCAACTTCTTCCATGTCCCTGTTTCCCATCCACTCACTATGTGCTGTCTTCTTTTGCGCCATAGTTTGTCTCACCTCTTCATTCCACCATACTGTTCCTTTCACCCCCTTTACATCTTCTCTTCACCCCACACACCAATTCACATCCTGCACAGATTTCTTCGACCTCCCCCAACTGCTCCAAATCATATTTACCCATTCGCCCATGTAGTTCTCTCTTTTATTCTTCCTTTTTTCATCCTCTTGCAACCTTTCTACCCTCGTTGTATGAAATACTTCTTCCTGTCCTTCCCTCCTTCTATTCCTCCATCGCACTTGAACCTTGGCTTTCGCCAACACCAAGTGGTGGTCTGGTAGTCCACTCTTCTAAACCTTTGTATGCTCTTGCATCCATTACATACCTTCTCATTTTGTCATTCATACATATATAGTCAAACATTGTCTTCCATTCACTCAATTCTCCACCTGCCCTTCTCATTACTGGCCACGTATGCCTGTGGATTATATCTTGCCTAAAGAGGGTATTGGCTATCACCAACAGCCTCCTTGCACAAATATTCACTAGACCACTGCCATTTTCATCTACTTCAGCAGGCACACCCCACACACCAACTACTCCATCGACTTTCACATTTCCTACTTTTGCATTCATATCTGCAGTCATTAACATTCTCTCATTCCTCTAAAATTTTTCCATGCAAGCTTCCACATTTGCCAAGAGCTCTTCTTTCACTCACCATGAACGATCTTGTGTTTGCGCATACACACACGCAATCGCCCATGTTTGTAATCTTACTTTCAGTCTTACCGACACATTCCTTGAACCACTGATCCATAATCTCTTATATTCTCCTTCCATCTCTTGCACACAACAATACATATACCCTCTTTTGCCTTCTCATTATCGCGTACTCCCGCGCATAAATATTGTACCCCATCCATACTCCCACTCTCTCACACTCTTGTCTCTCCATTTGATCTCCGTTAATACACATATGTTCACTTTTGCACCGTGAAGCACTTAGACAATCTCTCTCTCTTTCATCTCATCATTCGCAACCCTTACATTCGTTGTCACTGTCCTAACCATGTCCTTTGTCCGATCTTGGTCGCCACCCGTTTGTCCGTCTCAGTCAGAGGCTTCTTGTTTATATTTTTAGTTAGTTGTTTTCCAGGGAGGGCACTAACCCTCCACTAAGCCACTTGTTGACACGTAGGGAACACGTAATGGTTGGTTTGTTGGTTATAAAGTTACCACCCAGTGTATCAAAAGATTTCTTGGTTTACAGGAAATCTTTTGTCCTGCCACTCAGTGTAGAGATTCCTCGAAATAGAGTACCACTACACAGTGGGTGGATGATGGGCGCCTCTACCGACCGTCAGTAAAGGCAGCTTAATAAAATTTCCAGTAATTTAACTGTTTTGATCAAGTTTACTGTCTTTTCTCTTTTACTTTTTTCAGCTTTTTTGTTCCCCCTAAAGCATGTAAACGATGAGTCCGATTTTTCTCGCAGTCCCATGTTCTATTTTCCCCTTCACTTATTTACATATTTCTTCTCGTAGTCGTGGCAGCTCCTATTTTTTCTATTCCTCATCCTTTTTTTTAACCCCAATGGTCCAGTGACGTATATTTCATTTCATTCTTAAGAACACAATCAATCATTTCCTGTGGCACCCTCGGGGATGCATAGGGCCTCGATGAACTCACACCACCACATCCTATCTTGTGCTAACTCCTCAAGATCTCCCCAACACTCATCTCCAGCTTCCCGTCTCATTGTCCTCACCCACGTCTCTTTTGGCCTTCCTCTACCTCTCCTACCAAGTGCCACCCACCCTGGTGTACCTCGTACTATTCCCTGTATCCTATACACATGTCCTAGCCACTTCCATCGTGAGAACCTAACATATTCATCGATCGGCTGCACTCCCGTTATTTCTCTAATTCTACTATTTGGTATCCTTTCCCACCACTTAACTCCTTATATTCTTCTAAGTGCTTTATTTTCAAACACCAAGAATTTATTTTCCATAGTCACTGTGCTGTACCAAGACTCGTGTCCATAAATTAAGATACTCCTAACCATTACCTTATAAAGTTTGATTTTTGTATGCACAGAAAAATTGTTATTATTCCAAATATTTTTAAGCATTCCCATTGCCTGATTAGCCTTCTTTAACCTTTCCTCGAATTCAAAGTTCAAAGAACCATCCTTGGCTAAATAAGTACCTAAATATTTAAACCTATCAACTTGCTTTACAACCATACCTCCAATTACACATTCCTGCGCATTTTCCATATTCATATTGATTATTTCAGTTTTTCCACAATTAATAACCAAACCCACCTTGCGATCTTCATTCACCAAACAGTCCAACACTCTCTGCATCTCTTCTGGCCCATCACAAATCAAAACTATATCATCTGCATAATCTAAATCCAAAAGTTTCCTGTTCTCTCCCCAAAGTATACCTGCACCGGTTTCTGTTCCAACGCGTTTCATAATGTAATCAATGACCAATATAAATAGTAAAGGCGATAGAACACCACCTTGAATTACTCCGGACTTGACTTCAAACGAATCACTCAGACAACCATCAACCATCACTTTACACGAACACAAGAAAATTAAATTCAAATAAGGAAGGACCTCTATTAGTAAATGTGTTGAAGGTTACTATAATCCCTACTGTTCCATAAGACTCTTCTGAATTTAATAAAACTATTGGAAGGTAAGGAAACTAAAATATAAATGACATTTCATATTTCAAAGGGTTACGTATTGCCATGATTTCCAATTTCTGGTTTCGAGTGAGTGACTTTCTTTCTCACTTTACACTTGCTTTATATCTTTCTTCCCAGAACGAATTTTTCTCATAAGAGAGTTGTTAATGATTGTTGCAATTCCCCTTCAGTTGATTCTTCCCCCCCCCCTCTCTCTCTCTCTCTCTCCCATTTTTTTCTGTCTAAATTTCCCCTCAGCAAACTAAGAGCATTGTGTTGATATCGGTTCATCTCATTCAGTATTGTGTATTTTCCTGACTCATACACCACGCCTGAAAAATGCTACTTGCCCTTAGGTAAACTAGAGCTTCCTGATTACTGCCTCGTGTACCTAGCCTAGTAAGAGCTGTGTACACTGATCTTTTCTTTTAACAATATACATCTTTAATTCTTTCATGGTGGGGCCAACTCTAGTATTCTGCTCCAGCTAACACCAGTTCAATTTGGCTTAGGAGCAGCAGTAGCAGCCTTAGTGTTCATTTATTCAGCAAAGGGACCTGTTTATATACGAGCAGTTTTTTTTTTTTTTTCTTGTAGTTACTAGTTGATTTCGCGATGTTCTTGGAAACATTATTTTGTACACACACACACACACACACACACACACACACACACGTACGTACAGGTACATTGCAACTCTCTCTCTCTCTCTCTCTCTCTCTCTGTTGAAGGGCTTAACATGAAACTATCTTCATAGAGCTGCGGGAAATTATTGCAGTCAGTTTGTAAATGATTCTCTCTTTGAAACTCATAGAATACGTGAAATTGCTTTATTAAAATGCCTCCTTCTGGCCAATAATGAACACCGCTAAATAATCAGATGATGCATGAGCAGATGCATCGTCTGACATGTCATATCAGCCCAAAATATCAAGCAAGGCAACTTTGCATTTATAAAGACATTCATTAAAATGCCTCCTTATAGCCGAAATTGTAAATTGCTTTATATTCAGTTGGTGCTTGAGCTGACGCCACAGTTGACATGTTAAATCAACTCAAAATTTCAATCTGAACAACATTGTATTTCATAAGAAACTCGCTGAGAGCGCTCGCAGACAAGATATTCGAACTTTCCTTGGAGGAGAAAAAAAATTCCACAGGTGTACCAATCATAAAGCTTTTAGATTCGCCGCAGGTAAAAAGAACTGACGGAAACTGTGTGAGAAAAACAACGGAAAAATTTGCGTCCGCAGGCTTCTTATAGCTTGTATGTAATTACAGTGTAATAACACTACAAAAATAATAATACAAACCAGCAATAACAGCAACACAAAAACAGCAACGGTAATTATAATAAAAAAACAAACAAACAAACAAACAAGCTCATATTGTTCTCCTCAACGTTGCACATGAGGCGCCGTTATGCTTTACGCCTACCCACTTCCCTTAGAGCCGCAGCCTCTCAGCCACCATCCAACTCGCATGGAAAGTCAGTGTGAAAATTACGAATAAGTGTGAACGTCCTGTAACATACTTACAGTTTATCAGTCAAGATGGTGGTAATGAGGCGGCTCCACTACCTGGTTCTACAGGTATCGCTCACATTCTTCCCTCTCCCCCGGAAGGAAAATGGCGGAGTGCAGGAGAAAGACAACACCAGTAATCAATGGAGAGAAAATTTCCTTGGTCTGTTGGGGGTGAGTGTTAGAAGGTGCAAATCTGCAGACAGTTTGGTTGATACGGGATATAGACAATATTTTTTTCTTACCTACGACATTAGCTGCACCGCCACAAAGTTCACGACTGTCAGGAAAAAGAAAGTGTCAGTCAAAAAATAGTAACATGTGGGGAGGTTCCTGTATGTTATTTATACAGTTTCATTCCAAGCTACCGACATGAAAGGCAACTCTGTGTGTGTGTGTGTGTGTGTGTGTGTGTGTGTGTGTGTGTGTGTGTGTGCCAGAGAGAGAGAGAGAGAGAGAGAGGAAGGGAAGGAGAGAGGGGGGGAGCAAGTGTCAAATCACCTTTACACATGAGATCTCAAACTGGCACTAAAATTTTACAACTCCGAGATAACAGAAGCCATAGCACTTAGGAAGGGCTGAGGAAATAAAGGTAGAACTGATAGTACAAATGCACACACATAAGGTATGACACTGATGGTAGCTGCTGGAGGGAGAACTTTTGTATGAGGGGAAGGTAGGGAGAGACCTTCCTCCGTATTTCTCTCTCTCTCTCTCTCTCTCTCTCTCTCTCTCTCTCTCTCTCTCTCTCTCTCTCTCTCTCTCTCTTTCTTTTACATCTATAGTAGGAAAAGTATTGGAAGGCGGAGGTGCAGATAGGGTTGTAGATCATTCAGAATCAAACGTGTTACTCTATGACTCGCAACATGGCTTTAGGCGGTATAGTGTTTGACAAAATCGATTCCGTTCTTTCAGTGCATGCTCTCTGAACATGACCAAATGCCGGACAAGTGATGTTCTTTATTTGGGCTCCCAAAAGGTCGTACCCCTGAGAGAGAGAGAGAGAGAGAGAGAGAGAGAGAGAGAGAGAGAGAGAGAGAGAGAGTGAAACGGACGAGTCTATTCCAGCTGCGTACGGTAATAGCATACCACATCTCATACTGCAGAGTCCAAGAAAATCTCTAACACATCGCTAAAGTCACTACCCAAGAAATCTAAAGAGTGTAGAGAGATATGACATGCAGAGACGCAGAAGTATGAAATGAATAGTCATACATGATCAGTGATGCCGTTTCGCCTCGTGCTGCTAACACCTCAAGTGCAATGCAGACACAACATCACTAAATTTCCCTCTGCACCTCAGCGTCTGGCAATAGATAGATAGATAGACCTCAGCACACGAGATGATTCACTTTAGTGTGGAATATGAAGCTGGTGATGACATGACACCTCTCCCACTCGGCTTAATTACTGCTCAGGTTAATATCATTCTTGTCGTCTCTATCAACCATAAGAGAAGCAGATCGTGCCTCAAATTTTGGAAATGTGTATAATATTACATAACATCTTTTCGTATTCACTGACGGACATCAGTAAACATAAACACGCATTAGCAGAGATTGGAGAGTACATAGTAAGTAATTCGAACTTTGAGACACTATGAGTCTCTCGCCAGTGGATCTAGATAATCAGATGGCGCGTGACTCTTTCCCTTTAGGCACAGGCACTGATGAAGTTTGGAGCCACTGGCTATGAGCCAACGACGGTCGTGTTTTTACAGATAGCAAACACAAATTTCACCTTCAAAGCCGCTTCATGACGCGGCTACCGTGAAGAATATATTCTGTGGAGTGATCTTGATTCCTGAAAATTCACTCACGCAGAATGTATACAGTCAATGTACTCTCTGGAAAGTAGCTTAAAAAAGATCACGAGCGGAACTATATGTTTAATCACACCTACCATGCAAAAGCAAATGGATGGAATCAATAGCACCAAGGCTGGCCAGACTCTACCAACAGAGTGAAAGAATGGCAATATCGTTAATGGTCGACGCGGAACTCACAAGCCAGGAAGCCAACCAGTCATGCCTTCCTTGTATTCACGCCGTGCCTCTTGTGTTATGTAATAAAGTTTCTATCCCGGTGTCAGAAATTATAGGTTCCAGATGCCCGTCAAGTGCTGGTTCCAGGCGAGGGGGAGCTGACGCCATTGTTCACGGGGGTTTCAATGGTTTCACTGTGAGGGACTGTCGGAGCATTGACACAGTCCGACGTAGGTATGTGAGTGTGTGAGAGAAGTGTCTGTGCTAGGGGTGTGTGGGTTTATTAGGGATGTGTGGGTGTGGCTGGGTATGTGTGGGTTTGGTTGGGGTGTGTGGATGAGGTTGGAGTGTGCAGTGTGGCTGGGTGTGTGGGTGTGGTTGGGTGCGTAAGTGTGGATTAAGTGCGCTGATGTGGTTGAGTGGGATTGTTATGTGTGAGTATGGTAGGGGTGTGCTGGTGTGGCAGGAATGTGTGGGTATGATAGGGGTGTGTGGGTGTGACTTGGTGTTTGGGTGTGGCTGGGTATGAATGGGTGTGGTATGGGAGTGAGGGTGCAGTAGGGGTGTGTGGGTGTGGTGTGGTATGTGTGGCTGTGGTTGGGTATGTGTGAGTGTGATAGAGATGTATGGGTATGCTTCAAGTGCGTAGGTATGGTAATGGTATGTTGGTGTGGTTGAGTGTGTGGGTGTGGTTGAGTGTGTGGGTGTGGTTGAGTGTGTGGGCGTGGTAGAGGTGTGTGGGGGTGGTTGAGGTATGTGAGCGTGGTAGGGGTGTGTGGGTGTGGTTGGGCGCATTGGTGTGGTCGGGTGTGTGTGGATGTGATATGTAGATGTGTGGGTGTGGTTGGAGTGCACGGGTGTGGTAGAGGCGTGTGGGTGTGGGTGGTAGGAGGTGAGTAAATGTGGCTGGTGTATGTGGTAATGAGTGTGGGTGTGAGGACGGAGGCGTGGGTAGAAAGGTGTGAACGTTTGATGAATGTGTGGCCGACAGTGTAGGGATGTGGTAGGATGTCGGGGTGTATCATCGGGGTGTGAGCTGAAAGGTATGAGGGTTTGATGGGGGTATTGTTATCGGAAATGGGAATGCAGTAGTGATGTGTGACTGAAGTTGTGGATATGTGGCAGGGGTGTGGGGAAATAGGGTGGTAGTTGGAGGCGCTATAAGGTGGTGTGGGGGTCTGAGTTATGCAAGAGATGGAGAGGAGGATGAATGGGAGATGAACGGTGAGAAGAGGATGTGTGGTAAAGATGTGTGGTAGGGGTATGTGGAGGGACATGAGGACTCGGAGGTGTGTGAAAGAGGTTTGGGGCTGCGATCAAGAGGTGTGGTAGGGATGTGGGTGTGTGTTTTCCGGGTGTAAGGGAGTGTGGTAGAGGCAGAGTAAGGGTGTGTGGATGTGTGGTAAGGTTGTATGAAGGTGTAGTAGGGGTGTGGGTTTTAAGTGATGCGTATGGTAGAGGCATGTGGGGGTGTAGTAGATTTGTGTGGGTGTGGTAAGAGTGTGGAGGGGCGTGGGTGGGCTGTGAGAGTGTAGGGAATGGAGCTATGAGTGTATAATAGGGTTTTAAGGTTGTGTCAGGGGATGGCGGATGTGGTCGGGGGGTTGGGGTTGTGGAATTTAGTGGTGTGAATTTCGCAATGGAGGTGAATGACAGGAGGAGAGGAGGAGGACTGTGGGAAGGAAAGGAAATGTGAGGGATTGCAGGAAAAAGGGAGGGAGGGAGAGAAAGGAGGACTGACAAACGAGGGAGAGGGAAAGGGAGGGACAGATTTTATGAGGTGCTGTGAAAGGGAGAGAAAGAAGGCAGGAATAGGATCTGTTGGAGAGAGATAGAGAGGGAGGATGTAGGGGGTAAAGAGGAGAGACTGGAAGCGAGGGGGCAGGGGGAGAGAGGAGAAAGATGAATATGCAAGAAATGTAGGCGTACACAGGGATTCCAAGGAGTAAAGTACAGATAACAGGAAACAAAATACCTTGTGGGAAAAAGGCAACAAAAGACGAAAGCCGTCCTTTATACTACTAGAGTTTAGACCATCCGGGAAAAAAGTCGACAGAAAAAAGTTAGAAAAAAAAAAACATGTTGCTTATAAAGAACAAACATGGAGGAAGAGGAGAGAAGGTAGGGGGAATAGAAGAGAGAGAAGAAGAAAGAGGGAAGGCAAAGAGAGAGACTGGGAGGGGGAGGATGAGAATGGACTAAGAAGAGGGACAGAGAGGCTGAAGTGGGAGGAGTGACAGAAGGAGAGGGAGAAGAAAAGACATGAGGAAGGAAAATAAGAGAGGGTCTGTGGGAGGGAAAGAAAAGATTGAGAGTGATGCGAGGATAAAAGGGAGAGAGAGAGAGAGAGAGAGAGAGAGAGAGAGAGAAAATACAGGGGGACAGGAAGAGATGGAGTGGCGAGAGTACGCATGTGACTTATGCAGTAGGGGATCATGCAAGGGGTGTCATGCAGGAGGGGAGAGGGCTGAGAGGGAGAACAATGTTGGGAGGATGGGTGGCCGATATTTAGAGGGAGAGGGGAGAGAAAGAAAAGAGAGGAGAATTATGAGAGTCTGGAAGTGAGGTATAGAGAGGGGGAGAGGAAGGAAAAGCAATGGGAAGGAGTAGAGAAAGGAAGTGAGTTAAAGGAAGGGAAACTGAAGGGAAGGGATGGTAGCCTGGAGTGGTGCTTAAAGAGAGGAAGACTCAGTATGAAAGTGTGAGAGAGACCAGGAATAAAATACGGCATATGTTTCATGTTTGTGCATAGTTGTAGGATGGATTAGTCAGGGTATCATACTGTAGAAGTAAAATGAATGTTTTAACCACAATGGCTTTTTGTTAATGTAAATAAAGTGGTCACGTCGGATTAAAAAAAAAAAAAACTAAAAAGATGTCATGATAGTAAAAATGCTGAAGAAACTCTTTCGTCATATTGTCAGGGATAAAAAGGGGTTCATGGGAGGTATGATGGTAAATGGGAGATGTAGCGGTGCATGAGAGGTGTGGCGGTGTGTGGATATGGTGATGCATGGGAGGGCGTTAAGTGTAACGTGGGTGTGACGTGCTTGTTGGGAGTTGTGTGTGTGTGTGTGTTCTTACCTAATTGTATCTTTACAGGAATGAGTCAAGCTCGTACTGTCCCGTGTCTTAAACCATATTTATCGTACATATCCTTTGTGTGTGTGTGTGTGTGTGTGTGTGTGTGTGTGTGTGTGTGTGTGTTTTATAGTTACGCAAAGTGAAAGAATAACAAGGCTGGCAGGAGCAATTTTTGTCCTTTACAAGGAAAAGGAAAACTGTAAAACAAAGAAAATTGAACTAAGAAATATCCCAAGTCAAAATCCTGCATATCGAGATGTTTATATTTTGAGCCTGAAAGACTCATGGTCATAAGCAGTAGTGAAAGCGGGCTGAGGAAGACAGATTCAAAGATAAAATTACCAGTTAACTCCTGCATTACAGACGTAGAGAGGAAAGAGGTGTAGATGGAATGAGGTATGTGAGATCTGTGAGGTTTGAGGATTGTATGGTGTGAGGTGTGTGATGCAGTAGATACAGATGTGTGAGGTATCAAGAAAGACGTTCATGTAGTGGGAGATGTGACCTATGAAATTTGATGTACTTGGTATACATTGTAAAGTATAAGAGATGTGAAGAGTGAGAGGTCATGTGTGTAAGGGGAAAGAGGGCGACAGGCATGAAACAATGTGAGTGGGAACCTGGTATGAATTTAGTTGTGTGCGTCATCCCGGATATGGCGTCGAAGGGAGGGTGTGAAGGTGAGTGAGGTATGGGAGGGAAAGTAAGGGAAGGTGGGAGTGGGAGGGTGTGAAGGTGAGTGAGGTATGGGAGGGAAAGTAAGGGAAGGTGGGAGTGGGAGGGTGTGAAGGTGAGTGAGGTATGGGAGGGAAAGTAAGGGAAGGTGGGAGTGGGAGGGTGTGAGACGGCGAGTGTCGGAATGTGAATGAGAGAGAAACATTGTATGAGGACTGTGAGGTGTGGGGAGGTGAGTGTAAAGGAGAATGAGTGTGAGAGTAGGAGGGAAAGGATACAACGATGGGTGTGAGGGTGTGGGTACGGAGGAAAGGGGGTTTGGAAGGGTGTCGGTGATAGGATGGATGTAGGAGTGAGGAGAAGCATGGGTGTGAGAATGTGAGAGGTAGAGAGTGTGAGTGTGGCTGTGGGTGGATGTGGCAGTGTGAGTATAAAGAATGAATATTGGAGTGTGGGTGTGAAAAGCAGAGGGTGGGGCATGGGTGTGGAGGGGGCGAGTAGGGGAGTGTGAGTTTGGGAATTTAGATTTGGGTGTCTGGGTATGAGGGAGACTGGGAGTGAATGTGGAGTGTGAGCGACAGCAACGCGGTCCAGTGCTGGCTCAAACTTGGGTCATTTTGATTGGGAATCCGGCACTCTATCAACCGCGCCACCAGTTGTGTGTGTGTGTGTGTGTGTGTGTGTGTGTGATGCTTGGAATAGATGGGGAGAAGAGAGAAAAAGTAGAAAAACAGGAGTGGAAGAAGAAATATATGGAAAGAAAGAAGAATGAGAGATAATGTAATGGATGAGGAAAGAAAAAGGCAGAAGTAGTGTGGGAAGAGAGGCAATGCGTGTGTGCGTGATGGCCAATATCAGTGGTGTTCCTGAAAAAAGCTTCCTCCATCACTCATGCCAGGTTCTCTTGTTCACCAGGCTCTCACTTTATGTCAGACCCTCACCCACTCACCTCCCTCAACCTCCTGACACCCCAGTTTCTTTGCTTCTTTTATACCTGTATTCCTTTTCCATACGTAAGAGTAAAATCAGTACGATGGTATTTCTTGATACTAATGATGGTCGTGTCGATTATTATTATTATGGTGATTCAGTCATCAACTGGAATTTTCCATTTATATATTTTAAATCTACCTTTAACTTTAATCTAGCCTAATCCATTTCGAACCAGCTTTATAATATTCTATTAATGTTCACTCTCCATCATTCTAACTTTATTATTTTTATATTTCAGTCCCACTTTAATTCCATGCAATCATTTTTATTTGAACAATTTCAGTTTGTTTTTACTAATTATGATAAATTAATCTATGGTAAGAACTCTCGAGGCAGATATTGAAGGCTAGATCACACCCGTCCGAGACGATAAAGTCGATTACCCTTTACAAAAGGTATATATATATATATATATATATATATATATATATATATATATATATATATATATATATATATATATATATTGTCACGAATTTGCGAGAGCGTATTTGTAGGTTCGTGACATTTTCTTTCAGCGTGAAAAACGCGAATCCTAGTGGAATTCCCACTGTGTATCACTCAGTTCAACCGTCCTAGCATTCACTCAATTGGGACGGTTTTCAGAAAATTTTTTCACTGTTTCATAAGTGATCATCCTTGTGCGAGACATTAGCACCTTCACTGAGTGATATATTGTGAGCGTATATCGCTCACTTTCTTTCCGTTGACCATTGAAGCAAGCACGGCCAGCCCTCGCCCTCTGTCAGGTTTTGATCATCGTGAGAGCAGGTTCGTGTGCCCAGCGTGGAGCAGCGCCGCTGTTGTACAGCGAGTTCCTGAAATCTCCACCTAGACGGTGAATTGGCGAAGAGGTTTAGCGTATTGCAGCGTCCGTCCTACGTACCGGCACCCAGTCATTGTGCTTAGCCCCCTCTACTGACCAGTATTTCTTTTCGTTTTTCCTAGGTTTAAGTTTAGCTTTTGAGTGAGCGAGTGTATTTCCCTTGTTATTTTGAATTCATTTTGAGACTCATGTAACGTAAAATTAATTCAGTGTAATCAATAAATTTATAGTTCTTTTCTTTGAGCTTAATGTAATTAAAATCGTGTTTTATTTCTCCATATTAAGCTTATTTTAGTTGCCACTCCTAGTTCGCACAAACGCTTTACATTATTCATAACTGGTACTTAGGCCAGCCCTTTTGTATTAAGTTTAAATCCGTTGTGCCAGCCAGGAGTTAATGCACTGGCAAGAACCTGTTTATTACTATTAGCTTTAGTTATTGATTGTCAGGGGTGGAGTCACTTTCTCGAGAGGCTAACAGTACTACAAACAGCACTCGTGAGTAAATAGTCTCTGCTGTGTACTGTTGAGAAAGTTTATAAATTCTCATCCTTAGAGAATCGGTTAAGTAAGCCGGAATAAAGTAAAACTTACTGCTTTATTTTACAAGTCAATTCTTTGTCCATATTTTCCAAACATATAACATTTAAAGCATTCATAATTTTAAACTCACATCCCCCCGTGACATATATATATATATATATATATATATATATATATATATGTGTGTGTGTGTGTGAATATACAGTATATGTAGAGAGAGAGAGAGAGAGATTGGGGCAGGGTAGCTCAGTGGTAGAGTGCCTAACTCGAGACCAATGGGTGGAGTGTTGGCGCCCCGCCCAAGTTGTTGCCCTGCTGGGAGAGGTAGCGCTCTCATTGTACCAGCCGTGGCTCTCTAGGCTAGAACTGTGGTCGGAGGGTCGTGTCCACCCAACCGTCAATGGTGACATTAGGAAGGGCATCCAGTCATAAAATAATACATGTTCCAAACCAAAGCCCTCCACCAAGAGGCAACACCTTAGCCTTTATCGAAAAAAAGAGGACACAGCATAAAACTAAAACAAACAATAAAATACCACTACAGTTACCTTCACCACCAAAACCACCACCACCACCACCACCACGGCTAGCAACACCATCATCATGATCACACCTACCATCATTACCACAGCCACAGCTACCACCACCACCACCATCAGCATCACAGCTACTACTACCACCACCACCACACAGCTTCCACCATCACCATCACAGCTACTGCCACCACCACCACCACAAGCCACCACCTCCTTCATACTCAACTACCACCACCATCACCATACTCAACTACCACCACCATCATCATGATCACAGCTACCACAACAGCCATCACAATTACCATTACCACCTACATCATCACTGCTACTCCACCACTACCACCACCACCACAATAGCTCCTACCACCACCACCACCACTATCATCATTACAGCTACCATCACCACCACCAGCACCCCCACAGCTGTCACCACTACCATCGTCATCATAGTTACCACCACCACTTCCCAGAATTACCAACTCATGCAAACTGAAATTCAGACCTGGAGCGGTGGCGTCTTCATCGCGGGTCTACCCCCCAGAGGCTGTTGAAGAGGAGGACAGCATGGGGGCCAAACCAACGCAAACCCCCCCCGGCCCCTTACGGGGCTCGAGTACCTGGGAGTGGCTTCGGTCACCCGGGCAAGTACCACATCTCCCAACACACACACAACAACACCGTTTTTTCTACACCGAGAAATGACTCCCCGGCTGTCATTTCTCGACGACTTCTAGCCAGGGACATTGAGAGCAATCCAAGACCCACCAACATATACATATGTCCAACATGCTCAAAACCTATCACGTCGAGCCGACAGACAAAGAGTTCAATTCAGTGCAACTCCTGCAAGAACTGGACCCATTACACCTGCACAACACTTGCATCCAGAAAACATTACACAAACACCTGGACTGGCTCCTTATGCTCCTTCCCCCCACCCATCAACCCCCCATCCAATCCTACTCCTACTTCCTTCACACCTCCACAGCCAAACCCACTGACTCTTCCCACACCATCTAGTCACCCAACTCCTCCCATTCCAACCCATCCTAATCCACATCAACCCTTACCTCCATCACAGCCTCCTCCTACCCCTTCCCCTCCACCCACACCACCTCCCCTCCGTGCTGCAGCAGCCGACACACATCGTACACACAACATAAACATCCTTCAGTTAAACATAGATGGCATAAACACCAAAATACATGAACTCACACAATTCATCAAACAACAGAACATACACATTGCCATCTTACAAGAAACAAAACTACAGAGAGCACAGAAAACACCGACATTTCATAACTTCACCACCATTCGACAAGACCGGGCCGACGGCGGTGGCGGTGGACTCATCACCCTGGTACACAAATCCATCAACTCTGCAGATACCAGTGCACACACAAAGCCACTTCTCCCCCCACATGACACCACAACAGAAATACAATCAATTAAAATACGCACTGGTAACAAACCACACATATCAATCACTAACACATACATTCCCCTCCAGTCGTCCCCCACAGTACCACACAATTACTTTCAACAGATACACCACATCACTGTCATACCCAACATCATCCTGGGTGGTGATTTAAACGCCAAGTCGTCGGCCTGGCATGTCAACAAGCCTGACACAGACAGAGGGCTAGTACTACAATCCCAGACAGATCATCTTTTCACACTAAACAGTCTAGACCAACATACCCAAATCCCACACCAAGCCCTCCTCCCATCATCTCCAGACATCACCTTCTGCTCCCCAAACCTCGCTCCCACTACATCATGGAGAGTGGTCAAAACACTAGGTTCTGATCACCTCCCAATCATCATCACTACCAAAACCAGAATCACCCCAGCTGGCCACAAACACACATACACTAATTATAAGAGAGCCAACTGGGAGGCCTTTGTAAATGAAACAACAACATTTCGAAACACTAAACAGTACACCCATCACAAACATAAACACCGCTGTGCACACTTTCAATACAATCATACAAAACGCAGACATAAGACACATCCCTAGAGGCAACAGAAAGAGACACAACCCCAACTTAACACCAGAAATTCAAGGCCTCATCAGACAATGGGACACACTGCGACACTCCCCAACACCCCATACACAAGACACCATACAACAAATACAAGAACTCAACACTCAGATAAACAGTAAAATATCAGAACAGCAAACACGAGTCTGAGAATCAGCTGAAAGTCTCTCTGATTAAAAAATCGAAGTTCCATGGAAGATGATCACTTGCAGCATAAAAGACTGCAAATTGCAGCGAATGACACACATCTGATTAGCAGCAATAGTAGGACTTCCGTCTTTATTTTCACATAAACACCATTATTAACACCTGTCATCATTTATGCATTGTCAGTCCCAGTTGCTTAAAGTTTCTGCAAGTCTAGTTCGTTATTATCTGAAGACAGTTCCATAGCATCACACATTGCATCAGCATTGCAATCACTGCTTTCAATCGTATCCAAAAACGTCTCTTCAGTTTTCTTCCTTTTATCAGATTAATATCTACTGACAATACCTAATAAATCTGCCACAGAAATGCCATTACTTCCATCAACCAGTACGTTAAACTTTCTTTTACCTATATCAACTCTCAGTTCGTTGTGTAAGTGAAGGATAATCAAATTACCGACCACTGCAGTATGTTTCATATCTTTACATCCTTTCTGTCACTGAAACATTTTGCACATGTCTGATAGATGGTCTGCCACTCGTAATGCACAGTATTCTGCTAAGAATAGAGCTGCTCGGCCCTCTTATTTTCTGATGTAGTTGCTTGTTTTTGAAAATGGAAAAACTCTTTGCCTCTCAGAAATAAATGGTTCTTATGCTTTTCTGTGATCGGCAGTGTTTTGTTGTTTTTCGCTTTCACTTAGTTTTGCATTCAAGGGACACTTTCAGTATTTGCAACAACTCTTGGTGTCATCTCCTTCGAGTCCATCAATTAAAATACGCACTGGTAACAAACCACACATATCAATCACTAACACATACATTCCCCTCCAGTCGTCCCCCACAGTACCACACAATTACTTTCAACAGATACACCACATCACTGTCATACCCAACATCATCTTGGGTGGTGATTTAAACGCCAAGTCGTCGGCCTGGCATGTCAACAAGCCTGACACAGACAGAGGGCTAGTAGTACAATCCCAGACAGATCATCTTTTCACACTAAACAGTCTAGACCAACATACCCAAATCCCACACCAAGCCCTCCTCCCATCATCTCCAGACATCACCTTCTGCTCCCCAAACCTCGCTCCCACTACATCATGGAGAGTGGTCAAAACACTAGGTTCTGATCACCTCCCAATCATCATCACTACCAAAACCAGAATCACCCCAGCTGGCCACAAACACACATACACTAATTATAAGAGAGCCAACTCGAAACACTAAACAGTACACCCATCACAAACATAAACACCGCTGTGCACACTTTCAATACAATCATACAAAACGCAGACATAAGACACATCCCTAGAGGCAACAGAAAGAGACACAACCCCAACTTAACACCAGAAATTCAAGGCCTCATCAGACAATGGGACACACTGCGACACTCCCCAACACCCCATACACAAGACACCATACAACAAATACAAGAACTCAACACTCAGATAAACAGTAAAATATCAGAACAGCAAACACTAAACTGGAAAAATTACCTCCAAACACTTGACCACAAAACAAACATCAGCAAACTCTACAAAACACTAAACAGCATCACACTTTCCAAAAGTAACACCACACACTCACACGCTGCCATCACAACAACAGACACCATACCCTCAAACAAACAACAAGCAAACACTCTCATCAATCACTTTTCACAAGTCAGCCATCTAACCCCCATCCGGAAGACCGACGTATCATCAGACGTAAGAGACAGTTCCCCACAGACCCAGACTATGCACCTTTCACTTACAACCAGACGAAGCACATCATTAACAATCTCAAGCACTCATCTGCCTGTGGACCAGACTACATAAGCAACATTCACCTTAAACACCTAGGACCACAAGGCATACAAGCATTCACCAACATATGAAACTACAGCTACTCACACAACATAATACCCAACATCTGGAAGCATGGCAATATCATCACTATCCCTAAACCCAATAAAGACCTCACGTTACCCTCCTCACATCACCCCATCACACTCCTCTGCACCCCCTCTAAAGTCACTGAACGACTGATACTACAACTAGTCACACCTCACATTCCCCTAGCCCAGTCACAACATGACTTTAGGCCACTACACACCACAAACAGACCTTACACAGAGAGTTTTCGATGGCATAAATTCAGCCAGGCCACCACACAGAACACTCATAGTCACAGTCACACTAGACATTAGCAAAGCTTTTGATGCCATCCCCCGCCACAACCTCACAAACAAAATATTCAACACAGACATGCACAATAACACAAAAAGATGGCTGGCAAACTACTTAGCAGGCAGATGTGCACACGTAGCATTTGTCGGTCAGTCTTCTAACATCAGAAACTTCACAAACGGCGTCCCCCAAGGATCTGTTTTGTCCCCTACACTCTATAATCTATACATGCACGACGTACCCACACCCCACACACCACAGATACACATAGCTTCCTGTGCAGATGATATAACACTTACATGTACGCACCAAAATGCAAACACAGCTGCATACACCATTCAACCTTACCTCAACACACTACACGAATGATTCACCACAAACAGGCTCAAAATAGCCCCAGCCAAATCTACAGTGACTCTTCTCACAAACTGGACAGCAGAACACAGTCACATCCCACACCTCACCTTAAACAACACTCCCCTACCACACACACACACACACACACACACACACACACAAAATCCTTGGTGTAACATACAATACATCAGTGTCATTTAAATAACACATCACAAACATTAAAAATAAAATAACACCAAGACTCAATGCTTTGAGGTCACTTTTTATTTTTTTTTTTTTATGCGAGGAAGAAGGAACCAAAGGCCATGAGCCCGCAGTAACAGTTCCCTCCAAGAGAAAAACAAAATACAATAGAGAGCCAAATTCAAGATCCGATCATTTTGACATGCCTGGACACACTGCGTTTGAAAGACTGGAGATCATAGGCAGCAGGAAATACAGACAGAGGGAGACAGTTCCAGAGCTGACCTGTTGCATAAATGAAAGACTGGGAGTAACGGTTAACTCTTGCAATACATACGTTCAGTGATGAATTATGCAAGCCCTGCCTGGGCTTCTAACCTCACCAAAACACACTACAACACTCTACAGACCATACAGAACAAGGCCCTAAAAATAATCACAGGCTGCACAGCTACTACACCCACAGACCACCTACATCAAGAAACCAAAGTCCTCAAAGTCAAGGATCATCTAGACATGAGAGGCACCCAGTTTCTTGCTGCAGCCTTCACAAATCCACAACATCCACTACAGTACATGGCAGCACATCCACCCACACCAAAGGAACATCAAAACAACACCCAGCACACGATACCATACACAAATACTGTCATCTCTCCCCCCTCGCCCACCTCAGACCAGCTTCCAGAAGCATATCCACACTCAGATCACTCGCCGCTTCATTCAATCACTTAAAGACAACACACAGCTGCATGCACAGCCTCCTGACATCCACCCTTCTGAATCCTATCTTCCTCGTGAGGACAGTGTCCACCTGGCCAAGCTAAGATGTGGGCACCATCCAGCCCTCTTAACCTACCAGAAGAGGCTGGATGACTGTCACTGATGCCTGTCCAGGATGCAACACAGCACCCCATACTATTAAGCACATTATGGAAGACTGCATTGCACACAATCACCTACGCCAACAACACAACATACACTCTTTGAGAGCTCTGTGGGAAAGCCCGGTCTCGGCCGTGGCCTTCCCAAGGGGCTCGAGGCTGTTCAGCCAGACTGCCTAGGGAACAACTACTACTACTACTACTGAAATTCACGAGATCGATCTTTATATATCACTAGTAGTTGCTAAATTATTAACATTTCCGCGGTCCGACCCCCCTGCTGCCAGTAGAACCCTCCAGTTTTCCCCCCACCTCACTCCTCCTCCTCACCTGCCACACGCTTGAGTTTTTTCATTTCCGATCATTTTTTAACCTTAAATATTTCTATTAGCGGACTTGTTTTTTTACTGTTAGAAAGCTGAGACTTTGTGGAATAAGATGAAAGAAAAAAGAAAGTGATATTGCCTAAAATAAAATTGTTATACTGAGTATAATTTGAAAAGCGCATAAGAATGTTTTATACCAAATCTGTGCACTGGAGTTTTTTGTGTTATGATAATTTTTCACCCCGAAATAATTGGCTTAGAGGATTTCTTTTTATACTGTTAGAACACTGAGACTTTGCAGAACAAGATGAAATAAAAAAAATAGAAAGTGATATTGCACAAAGCAGTTATGTAAGTTGAATGAGCACATAATGTTTATACCACCTTTTTAAAGCATTGTTTTTTTTTTTTCACTTTTCGAATTTTCCAATGAATGAAAATACTATCATTGAACTGGAAATTCAGTCAGGCTAACATCAGAACAAATTTCAGGATGCTAGACGAAATGTCTGATTTATGGTGAATACTTCCTTTGTTTGGACGTGGATCCGAGTCTAAAGAACTGGTTGAACACTTTCAGGTTGGATGCGGGTCCGTTTCCAAAGACCGCAGAAGTGTTAAATATGAAGACTACAATAAAGTTAACAATGAAAACATTATAAATGATCCCCATTGGCTGAATACATTATCATCAGAATAATGACATGAGGAAAATGCAGTGTAACATATAATCTACTAATAACACTTCAATGACCATCAGCACATGCTTTGATGGTGATTAAAACAAATCATTCAAGACCCAGAACTGGCTCATCTTCCTCCGTGGCCAGGTTACAGGTTGAAGGATCTCGTGAGTTATTATCAGACTTTTCCTCCAAGCTTCCACTGTGCCAATGTTCTTAATGACCTCCTTGGGCAAGTCATAGTCATGGCAGCACTTTCCTAGCCGTCACAGTCCATGCTTTATGGTTAAGTGTACTTCCGTACACTTCACACTCATTCTATTCCCAAGTACTTACTTTACAATGCTCATTTGGTTTAATACTGGTCAACATCAGCATTAACGTGGGGTAATGAGAGTACTGATACAGTTAGATCAGAAAGATCTATGTACCGGTTTTCCCTATTGGCATCTCTGTAATCTGTTACTTCTGCCCAAAGCTGAATTGTCTAAAACTTATTTCCACGCTATGTGGTGTAATTTTCTCCAATGAAAGTCTATGCAGATGAGAGTACTTTCATCACCAACAACCGTCTTATCCAAGTCCAGAATCCCTGGTTTAATTGGTTGAAAATATTCACTTGCATTTAGTGGCCACAAGACACGAACGTCATCAAGCAAGGGATTTTGCAGTTGCTTTACATGTTCAATAAAAAAAAAAATGGATACACCTTTTACGAATATCTGCCTCATCAGGAAACTTGAAGTCGTTCATTTTCCTCTCATGCCCATAACCCAAATAAGGGTATAGATAAAGCAAGCTTGCTACTGTGCCACTTTGGTAATTTTTACCCTGGGACGGTGATCTTAGAGCACAGGGGCCCAATCAGCTGAAGCTAATCATTCAGTAATTTTGTTGGATCATTCACCTTCTGCTTCAAAATTTTTGTTGACATACTGAACTTCTAAAAGAATGAGCTTTAAAAACACAATAAACACATAGTTTTTCGTATTACAAAGGTTTGACTAAAGGAGTTCAGCAGTATAACAGCACTCGTCTTTCTGTGCAAATTCAAAATGAGTTTTGAGCTCAGTCCACTGGATGAGAACTCTGACTACGACAACTTCTATCACTGCCTTCAAAGGGGTGTGTCCTTGTTTACTTAAGCAATAAAGCTCCATGTACCTTATTTGTCTCAAAAGACGAGTCTGAGAATCAGCTGAAAGTCTCTCTGATTAAAAAATCGAAGTTCCATGGAAGATGATCACTTGCAGCATAAAAGACTGCAAATTGCAGCGAATGACACACATCTGATTAGCAGCAATAGTAGGACTTCCGTCTTTATTTTCACATAAACACCATTATTAACACCTGTCATCATTTATGCATTGTCAGTCCCAGTTGCTTAAAGTTTCTGCAAGTCTAGTTCGTTATTATCTGAAGACAGTTCCATAGCATCACACATTGCATCAGCATTGCAATCACTGCTTTCAATCGTATCCAAAAACGTCTCTTCAGTTTTCTTCCTTTTATCAGATTAATATCTACTGACAATACCTAATAAATCTGCCACAGAAATGCCATTACTTCCATCAACCAGTACGTTAAACTTTCTTTTACCTATATCAACTCTCAGTTCGTTGTGTAAGTGAAGGATAATCAAATTACCGACCACTGCAGTATGTTTCATATCTTTACATCCTTTCTGTCACTGAAACATTTTGCACATGTCTGATAGATGGTCTGCCACTCGTAATGCACAGTATTCTGCTAAGAATAGAGCTGCTCGGCCCTCTTATTTTCTGATGTAGTTGCTTGTTTTTGAAAATGGAAAAACTCTTTGCCTCTCAGAAATAAATGGTTCTTATGCTTTTCTGTGATCGGCAGTGTTTTGTTGTTTTTCGCTTTCACTTAGTTTTGCATTCAAGGGACACTTTCAGTATTTGCAACAACTCTTGGTGTCATCTCCTTCGAGTCCAGCAAGTCACTTAATATTTCTGTTCAAAGAGCCTCTCAAGTTGAAAAAGCTGACTGTACTAGTAGCTCATAAGGACAGGGCGGTCATGTTGAGTGGTACAATATGAGTACATCCAGGACAAGCGATTGCAATGGATGTTATGTGCCTATTTTTATATTAACTTTTTTTTTTTCTGTAGCAAAAGTACTTTCATTACTTGTTCGTACATTGGTTTCATCAAAAACTTGCCAAAAATTTCCTCAAACAATAGAAGAAGTAGCTACATGGGTCCTTCAAAAACTTCTTTGCCTCGCCTAGAAACACAGAGGAGTAACCACAACCTTTGGGTATGACTATATACTATAAAGACTCATATGACTATGTACAAGAACTTAACTCTATGTCTTTATTTGTTTGCAGGTGAAGTCACTTGAAATTTAACAGGTTTGAGCACAACCATATTCCATGATAAAGAAATGGGCTGCTGATTTCAAGCAGAGCACAGAGAGCACTGACAATGAGCAACAGCCGGGATGCCTTAAATCATTGACCACAGACAGTCAAGTGCAGGTCATTCACTTCATGGTCCTGAATGAGAGACTTTTGTTGGTGCAACAGATAGCCAGCACCCTGGACATCAGTTCTGGCTCAGTGCACACTGTTTTGACTGACATCTTGGGTATGAGCAAGCTCTCGGCAAGATGGGTGCCCAGAATGTTGACACCAGACCAGAAGCTGACCAGACTGGAAACGTTAAGGACACATTTGGCTCGTTTCCAGGCTGATCCAGCCAATTTTTAATGGAAATTTGTGACCAAGGATGAAACTTGGTTTCACCACTTTAAACCTGAATCAAAGAATCAAACCAGGCATTGCACCAGTCACCATGGGTCTCCATCTCCCCGCAAATCCAAACAAGTGGAATCTGTCGGCAAGGTGATGGCCTTAGTGTTTTGGGACAAAGAGGAAGTTCTCATAATTGACTACTTGCAAAAGGGTCAAACCATTAATGGGGCCTCATATCCATCAGACTTACGACAGTTGAAAAAAGCAACCAAAGAGAAATGGAGAGAAAAGAAGGGGGTTGTTGCTCCAGGACAGTGACCCTGTCCACAGAGTACAGGTGGCAGTGGCTGAAACAGTTAACTGTGGCTTTGAACTGTTGCCTCATGCCCCTTGTTTACCCAGACTGGGTCTGTCTGACTTCTACCTGTTTCCTAAACTGAAATCCCACCTACGTGGTCACGATTTTTGGAGTGATATTTAGGTCACCCATGTTGCTGAGGCATATTAGGAGGCTCAAGATGCCACCTTCTTCCACGACAGGATAGCAATGCTTGAACGTCAATGGACCAAATGCATTGAATTAGAGGAGACAATGTTTAGAAATAATACAAGATGAATCTTAATCCTGTGATGCTTATGGGGTGACGCTGAGAACTTTTTGAAGAACCCATGGAAAATACTGCCAAACAATAGAGAAAGTAG
>NC_136960.1:23204532-23304532 GCF_032717465.1 Coenobita brevimanus
TTTGCTGTCTCTGCTCCCATTCATCAGGCTTTCAAAATATTCTCTCCATCTGTTCCGTACTTCATCCCCATGGGTTAATAATCTACCACCTACATCCTTCACACCATCACATTTCTTTCCCCTTTCACTTCCACATTGCCGGACCTCTTTCTAGATTAACTTTCTATTTTCAGAGTAGTTAGCATTCATTTTTATTCCTAGATCATCATTTACCTCCTTCTTTTTCCTCTTCACTAGTCTCTTTATGTGCTTCTTGCTCTCAGTATATTCAGTTCTTATTTCAACCGAAGATGGGTGAAGTAAGGCCCAGAGAACCAGAAAAACCTTGACTAAATGAGATATTAACCAAAGTTTGCTTAATTGAATGATCCACGCTCCCATTCACTCATCATTCAAACCCTCGGGTACTTGGCTGCACCTGATAAGTCAAAAAATAATCTGTACATAGGTTCTCACCCACCTGTATAACAGAATCAGTCCGATTACTGTCAAGTTGAAAAGGATTTCAACCCCTGGTCATACACTCCGCATGAACTTCATCTAACCTGATCGATTGCTTGTCAGTTCCCTTCCCTCTTCAGCTCCTATGCCTCTCTCTCTAACACAGTTATTTACCATGTCTATTCACCATCTTCTAGGCCTGCCAGCCCTCCTTCTCCTCCCATATTCGCTCAGTTTACCCTTTTCACCACTGTTCACACCAATCTCTACCTTCTCATACCATATAACCAAACTCTCTTTAACCATGGTATCCCAAATCTTCCCTATACTGCATCTTTCACGAATAATCTCTCTCTCTCTCTCTCTGTCTATCTATTGCCAGACCCTGAAATCCCGTAAAAGGTGGTAACAAACAAATCGCCTCCATGTCGTCCTGTCCAACGCCGTTTCACTGCCCTGCTTTCGGCTCACACCCCTCTATCATATACCTCTCCACTCCATCCCTCCATCTCATCCTCCGCCTCCCCCTCCCTCTCCCCCCCCTCCACCTCACCCGCATACACTCTCCTCATTAGTATCTCTCTGTCTCCATCCTCTCCACATGGCCAAACCACCTCGGAGTATTTCTCCTAATGCTTTCTATCACATCCACATCCACACTACAACGCTTTTTCACATATTATATAGTTACTTTTCCTGTCCATTCTGTGCAGCCAACACACACTCTTAATCAGTCTCATCTCCACTGCTGTTACTCTTGACTTTTTCATTTTCATGCCACACCATAGTCTTATACCTGTATGGTAGAGTATAAGCAGGAAAACTCCTTCATGTAAGCCTCTCGCAGCTGCCATGCTTAAACTTCATTTTTTAAACAAGGCCCTTCATTGCACCAATCAGGTTCCTCCCCTGCATAATTACTTCTCCTTTTTGTCAGTGCACCCAAGCACTTAAACTCTCTCATGAATTCAGAACTCTCCACAATCACCATACATCACACTGGGAGACACCTTCTCTATCAATGATCATCGCTTTACTCATATTTACATTTACTTCCAAGGCACGGCGCTCATCGACATCAACAGAGCTCTGCACGAGTCTGCCAATCTCTTGTCTTGTATATGCAAGCAGAGCGGCATCATCTGCACATATTGGATGTGAGATACTCCATCGTTCACCATTCTTTACCAGCGCCATCCCTTTCTCTATTTCTCCTGTTTGTATCTCTCCCATAACAGCATCCAAATATACATTAAACAACCATGGGGACAACACACAACCTTGTCTCACGCCAACACTGATTAACCATTCACATAGATGTCCACCTACCATCATACGCACTTCACTCCTTTTGTTGCTAGTGGTAATGATCAATCTCAGTCTGTCCAGTCCAGCAAACCCACAAACAGCAATCAAGCAACCACTCCGGCAGGGCTGTCCCTTCTAGGAAGCCGGTATTCTCTTGCCACCGACAGTGCCTCGCCACAGCTAAGAAAAGGGACAAAGTGTGGAGGTTTTGTTCCTGAATAGATCCTGTATTTGCATTTCTCCACCCATTTAGCAGGGACACCATAGTAGGCTCCACTGCTCTGTGGTCTGGATATATAGTTTCCACCGGGCGTTGTTAATGGTTTCCTGAGTTACAGAAAATCGTTAAACTAGTCTGTGATTGTAGAGCCACTTGAAGATGAAAGATTAGTAATAAAAGTGACAGGAAATAAAGGAGAGAAGAGTAGGAAGACAAGGAACAGTTCTTAATTGCACTCAGCGTTTTACGATCTACACCATACATCCGTGAAACATTCCATAAGCCTTCCCCGTTTGCCGTGCCATGCACTTTATTCCAGATCCATAAATGCCATGAATACTTTTAAGTCCTCACAGGCCTTCCCCACTAACTGTTTCATTGCAGTTATATGATCCACACATTCTCTACCATTACTAAAGCTACATTGATTGTCATTCACCATGCATTCTGGCGTATCCCTTAATTTTCTCTAAGATAATTCTTCCATTTAACTTTCCTACAACACTTGAGAGACTTATGCCACTGTATTTTCGGACTCATTTCACTTATCATTATTCTTGTACTTGGGTACAATCACAGCCTTTTCCCACTCTGCTGGTACGGCTTCACTGAATCATTACTTCTTCATTAATTAAAACAAACTCTTCATTCCTTTCTTTCCATTACACTTAATTATCTCTCCATACCCCTCATTAACACCTGTTGCTTTCCTTTTCTTCAACCATTTCATAGTATTCTTCACATCTGTCAGTGTTACGTTTTCTGACATTATATTCCTTCCCTTTACACCACCAAAACTAATCATGTATACAGGCACTCAGTTTTCGCCAGTTCCCTTCATTTGCCTTTCGAAATATTCTTAACA
Organism: Coenobita brevimanus; assembly: GCF_032717465.1. Classification (NCBI taxonomy): domain Eukaryota; kingdom Metazoa; phylum Arthropoda; class Malacostraca; order Decapoda; family Coenobitidae; genus Coenobita; species Coenobita brevimanus. The sequence continues at coordinate 23,207,367 of NC_136960.1, forward strand.
TTTGCTCCTTACTTCACATCCAGTGAGTAGCATTCTTCGACTTCCATCCCTCACACTTTCATACTTCTTTTCACCTTCACTTTAACATTTTTTCACTCCTTTCAAAACAGTTTTCTTGTTTTCAAAGTAATTTCCATTCATTTTTCTTCCAAGATCATCATTTACATACTTCTCATGTTTAGTGGCCTTTTTGCATGCTTCTTACTCCCAGTATACATTCTTGTTCTCTCATTTGAGTCCCTTTCCTGCATCAACTCTAGCCACTACTTTTCATCCAACTCTCTGTCAACTCCTCATCCCACCATACTGTACTTTTATTCTTGGTTGCTGACCCCCTGATACAATACACTGCTTAAGCGTTCCTAACTAAACATTCCATAAATGCATTTCACAAGTTGTCCAAATTCATTTGCTTCAGTTTCATTCCTTGCTACTCTTTCACTGCTTTAGCATGAAATTCATCTGTTGCTTAATTGTTTCTCAGTTCCTCCACTTTCAATCCTTCGTCCTGAGCGCTCCCCCCTCCTTAGCCATCTCATTCCTCTTAGCCTAGCCTTGCATACCACACCATATGACCAGATTGACCTTCGCATCTCTCTCTCTCTCTCTCTCTCTCTCTTTCTCTGTATATATTGTTACATAGCCTATGATTTCATCCTTTGTGTAATTCTAAAGTACAGTATGCTGCATGTTTGATCACGAGCGTGTTCTACCTCACTCCCCCCCTCCTCCCTTATAGTAGAGTAAGTCGTTCTTTCTGTTGTTCAGAGCAGGAGTGTCAACTCTTTGTTCCCTCTGGCTTCATTTGCGCGTCCTTCTTACAAGTTGTATCAAGCTCTGCCAGCCCCTATATAATGAGCTCATCTCTGCATTAATTGCCACTTAGATCTACTCCTCATTTTGTTCACATCTCTGTCCTCCCCTGTACAGTTATTATTGTGAGTGCTCAGAAAGTCTCCAACCATCTAGCAGCTGTGTAATTTGAGTATAACTGTTATTGCATTTTTTCTTGTACTGTGTAGAATAAGGTGTTAATTCTTAGGCCTAGTGGGGTTTTTGTGATTCATGTGTTTTGGGTGTCAGCCATTATTAATAGTATTTTGTATCTTTAATAATATATCTTGCATTCACTGAGCATTAGCCGGTTTTCTCATTTCATCAGGGCTGACTTAGATAAATTTACTCTTGCTAATTTCGTGTTAATAGAGGCTATTGCAGTTAACCATATATTTAACCTGTTTTTTGCCATTACATTATCCTTATGAGTCCTGAATGTTTTATTGTTAGTTTGAGCATTAAACTTTAACTTGTAATTTTACCTAACTCTTTTGTTTTGAACCTGGAACTTTACGGGACAGTAGTTATTTTTTAGTATTCTCACTTAAAGTGTACATTATCTTTCTCTGTTCCATAACATAAATTTGGCGACCTCTTATCAGGATATTCAGGATATTATCATAAGGATATTGCTTGATATTTTGTGACTGTGATTTATTCATGATGTCTACTATTACTACACTTGATGAAGCCAAAGATTTTTTGTCAAATGTGCAAACAGTGTGTGATGTAGAAAACAGAACAAAGAATGAACTTAAGCTTGTTGCTCAACAATTGGGAATTGCAGTTCACTCTCATCATTCTAAAGATCAAATTGTTGGCATAATTAATAAAAGCTTGTTTAATGTAACTCCTCCAAATGAGCAAACGCAGATTGAAATAGCTAAGTTACAGCTAGCTCTGCAGGAGGCTCGTGTTAAGGAAGCTGAGTTTCAGGCTCGTGCTAAGGAGGCTGAGTCTCAGGCTAAGGAGGCGGAGTCTCAGGCTCGTATTCAGGAGGCTGAGTTTCAGGCAAATGCAAAGGAGGCTGAGTTTCAGGCTCGTGCTAAGGAGGCTGAGTTTCAGGCACAAGTTGAACTTGCTAGGATTCAGGCAGACCATGAGTATCGCATGAAACAAGGTGGAACTGGATCATCTAGCTCTGATGATTTTGATGTGGCTAAAAATATTAAACTTGTCCCTCCTTTTAATGAATCTGATTTAACAAAGTATTTTCAGTTGTTTGAGAGGGTAGCTACAGGTGTTAATTGGCCCAAGGAGTATTGGCCAGTACTCCTTCAAACTGTTCTCACCGGTAAAGCTCAAGTAACTTATGCATCTTTGCCTCAGGATCAATCTGATAATTATGATGTAGTTAAGAGCTTAATTCTTAAGGCCTATGAGCTTGTTCCTGAAGCCTATAGAGTAAAATTTAGGACAACTTATAAGCAAGATAAGCAATCCCATGTTGAGTATGCAAAAATCAAAGAAGATCTGTTAGAGCAGTAGTTAAATTCTAAGGATGTGGATTCTGATTTTGGTAAATTTAAGCAGATAATTTTGCTGGAGGACTTCAAGAGGTGTGTTAATAAAGATGTAAGCCTATATCTTGATGAGAGAAGAATAGATAATTTGTCTGATGCTGCAGTTTTAGCTGATGAATATGTTCTCACTCACAAGAGATATTCTAGAGAAAAAAGGAAAGCTGAGAGTAAGTACGTTGCCTCTACTCAGAGTACAGGTAACAGGAAAGAGAATAAAGATGATGTTTCTCAGGAAGTAAATACCAGCTTCACCTCTAGATTTCAGAAACGTAAATGTACTTATTGTAGTAAGCTTGGTCATACTACGGAGAAATGTTTCAGGAGACAGCGTGATGTGAACAAAAAGGAGTCTTTAAATATTCAGTCAATTGGTCTAGTGTCCACCATTGAGAGTTCCCAGAATTCTTTAACTGAGTTAACTGAACCTGCTTTGAGGGGTAAATTAAATCCTCATGATGAAGCTCCTCTTTTGAACAGTAACGTGGGTGACACTCTCAAGAGTTCATGTGCTAATTTCCTGTCTGGTGGTTTTGTCAGTCCTCTGGACAGTAATGACAGGAAATCAGTTAAAATATATCGTGATACAGGTGCTTGCCAATCCCTTATGCTGACCAGTGTTCTAGGCTCTAATGTTAATTCCTCTGATGAAACTGTAATCTTACAAGGTGTAGGGAATAATTACTTCTCTGTCCCTCTGTGCAGAGTGAATTTAGAGTCTGGTTTTGTTAATGGTTCCGTTATGGTTGGGTTGGTTGAGACACTCCCAATGTCAGGTGTAACTTTCTTACTTGGAAATGATATTGGTGGAAGTCAAGTGTGTCCAGCTCCTCAGTTGTCTAGTGAGCCAGTGGCTGTGGCCCAGGATTGTGGTGTCCCTGATGTGTTCTCTGCATGTGCTGTCACTAGGGCTAAGTCTAAAATTACTGGTGACTTAGAGGATAATGATGATGATGATGTTATCCTAGCTGACACTTTTCTTCCAAATTTGGAACACTCACCAGATGAGGCAGTACCCCGTAGTGTTGATAATTTGTCTCGTCAAGAGTTGGTTGATTTGCAGGTTGCTGACCCTGAGTTGAAAGGTCTAGCTAACTCTGCTTGCAGTGAGGAAGAGTCAGCTGGTGCTTCTACTTGTTATTATATAAAGTCAGGAGTACTTATGAGGAAGTGGAGACCCCCAACAGCATCAGCCGACTGTGAATGGGAGGTTGTACATCAAGTTGTTATCCCTCGTGTTTGCAGGCAGGATATCATTAGAGTGGCTCATGATTCCAGTTTGGCAGGATACCTTGGAGTGAGGAAGACTGTGGCACGCATTTTGAAACACTTCTACTGGCCAGGTATCTTCAGGGATGTTTCCTGGTATTGTAAGTCTTGTCACACCTGTCAAGTTGTGGGGAAGTGTAATCAGATCGAAAAGGTTGCACCTCTAGTTCCCATTCCTCCTTTTGAGGCGCCATTCACCCGTGTGTTGGTGGATATTGTGGGCCCTCTTCCTAAGACTTCTTCAGGATTTTCTTATGTGTTGACCCTGATTGATATGGCTACTCATTATCCTGAAGCCATTCCACTTAGAAATATCTCAGCAAAGAACGTGGTTAAGGAAATGCTAGGGTTCTTCACAAAGTTTGGTCTGCCCAAGGAGGTACAGTCAGACCGGGGAAGTAATTTCATGTCAAATGTTTTCAAGCAGTCTCTGAAAGAGTTGGGCATCACCCAGATCACGTCTTCAGCTTACCATCCCCAGACCCAAGGAGCATTGGAGAGAAATCATCAAACACTCAAATCGATGCTCAAGAAATACTGTTTGGAACATCAGAAAGACTGGGATAAAGGTCTTCCATTCGTTGTATTTGCCGCAAGAGAATCTCCAAATGAATCACTGGGCTTCTCACCCTTTGAACTACTGTTTGGCCATGAAGTAAGAGGACCCCTTAAGCTACTCAAGGAATGCTGGCTGTCGGAGGAAGATGACGTCAACCTGCTGGAGTATGTGATGAAGTTCAAAGAACGGCTGTCCACTGCTTTATAACTGGCGCGAGAGAATTTAGGAGCTGCTCAGGAGAAGATGAAGACTTGGTATGATAAGAAGTCCAGGTTACGCCACTTTCAGCCAGGAGATCAGGTTTTGATTCTGCTATCAGTGCATGGGCAACCTCTTCAAGCCAAGTTTTGTGGTCCTTATTTCGTGGAGAAGAAACTCAGTGATGTCAACTATGTCATCGCCACACCAGATCATAGAAAGAACAAGCAACTTTGTCACATCAACATGCTAAAGTTATATCACAGGTGGGACGAAAATAACCCAGTCTGCACTGTAGCTGTTCCACCCGAGTCTGCAAGTGAAGTTCTCCCATGCAGCATGAACCTGAGTGATAGTTTGGGGAAGAATCCTGATATCATGAATGATCTCCAGACTAAGCTTTCTCATCTAGCTCCCGAGGAAAGGCAGGAGTTTTCAGCATTACTGCAGGAGTACCCGCAAGTGTTCCGTGCTACTGCAGGAAGAACCACTGTGTTGATGCATGATGTCGATGTTGGAGACGCAAAGCCAATTAAATTGCCTCCTTACCGTGTGAACCCAGTGAAAGTTCCTCTCATCCAGAAGGAGCTTGGCTACCTGTTGGACCACAAGATGATTGAGCCCTGTCAGAGCGAGTGGAGTTCTCCTGTCACTCTAGTCCCTAAGCCAGGTGGGTCACAGCGGCTTTGCATCGACTACAGACGTGTTAATCAGATAACCAAAACAGACACTTACCCTCTCCCTCGCGTGGAAGATTGCATAGACAAGATCGGAAAGGCTAGGTACATAAGTAAGTTTGATTTGTTAAAGGGATACTGGCAAGTACCTATGACTGAATGTGCTAGGGAGATCTCATGTTTTGTAACACTAGGAAAGACTTTTGCATGTTCTGTATTGCCATATGGTATGAAGAATGCACCAGCCACATTTCAGAAGCTCATGAATGTTGTAACAGAGGGTTTGGCAGGGTGTGTTGTTTATATTGATGATGTATTAATCTTCAGTGACAACTGGAAAGATCACCTATGCCATGTCAGTAAATTTCTTAAGCGTTTGGTTCAGGCTAATCTTGTAGCTAATTTATCAAAATGTGAGTTTGGTCAAGCTAAAGTTCAGTACCTTGGGTACGTAATTGGTGATGGACATGTTGCACCACCAGGAGCTAAGGTTCAGGTTATAAGTGATCTTCCCAGACCTAAAAGTAAGAAAGAGCTACAAAGATTTTTGGGAATGGTAGGTTATTACAGGAGATTTGTTCTTAACTTTTCAATTCTTGTATCGCCACTTACAGACCTACTGAAAAAGGGAGTTAAATTTGTTTGGACCAATAACTGTGAATCCTCTTTCAGCAAACTTAAAACTATCCTATTAAGTCAGCCAGTGCTCGCTACTCCAAATTTTGGTAAGCCTTTTAAGATGGCTGTTGATGCAAGTGATACAGGAGCTGGGGCTGTTTTGCTGCAAGAGGATGATCAGGGTATTGAACACCCTGTATCTTATTACAGTAAGAAGTTCACTCCACATCAAAAGAACTACTCAACTATTGAGAAAGAGCTTTTGGCCTTGATTTTGGGTTTACAGCATTTTTCATTTTATTTGTGTTCTGGTTTTGACCCCATAGTCATTTATACCGATCACAACCCACTGAAATTCCTTAGTAAGATTAAAGATAAAAATCAGAGATTGACAAGATGGAGTCTAATTCTTCAGGAGTATGCATTAGACATACAACATATCAAGGGGAAAGAAAATGTTATTGCAGATTGCTTATCTAGACTTTAGACAGATTGTTTTAGAGTAATAAGAAATTTCCTTTGTAAATTTCTTTTTCTTTGTGGGGAAGTGTTACATAGCCTATAGTTTCATCATCCTTTGTGTAATTCTAACTTATAGTATGCTGCATATTTGATCACGAGCGTTTTCTACCTCACTCCCCCCCTCCTCCCTTATAGTAGAGTAAGTAATTCTTTCTGTTGTTCAGAGCAGGAGTGTCAACTCTTTGTCCCCTATGGCTTCATTTGCGCGTCCTTCTTACAAGTTGTATCAAGCTCTGCCGGCCCCTATATAATTAGCTCAGTCTCTGCATTAATTGCCACTTAGATCTACTCCTCATTTTGTTCACATCTCTGTCCTCCCCTGTACAGTTGTTATTATTGTGAGTGCTCAGGAAGTCTCCAACCATCTAGCAGCTGTGTAATTTGAGTATAACTGTTATTGCATTTTTTCTTGTACTGTGTAGCGTAAGGTGTTAATTCTTAGGCCTAGTGGGGTTTTTGTGATTCATGTGTTTTGGGTGTCAGCCATTATTAATAATACTTTGTATCTGTAATAATATATCTTGCATTCACTGAGCATTAGCCGGTTTTCTCATTTCATCAGGGCTGACTTAGATAAATTTACTCTTGCCAATTTCGTGTTAATAGAGGCTATTGCAGTTAACCTTATATTTAACCTGTTTTTTGCCATAACATTATCCTTATGAGTCCTGAATGTTTTATTGTTAGTTTGAGCATTAAACTTTAACTTGTAATTTTACCTAACTCTTTTGTTTTGAACCTGGAACTTTACGGGACAGTAGTGATTTTTAGTATTTTCACTTAAAGTGTACATTATCTTTCTCGGTTCCGTAACAATATATATATATATATATATATATATATATATATATATATATATATTATATATATATATATATATATATATATGTGTGTGTGTGTGTGTGTGTGTGTGTGTGTGAATGTAGAGAAGAGTAAAGTATATATATATGTGTGTGTGTGTGTGTGTGTGTGTGTGTGTGAATGTAGAGAAGAGTAAAGTTATGGTTTTCGAGACAAAAGAAGTCAATGAAAGTATTTCACTAGACTCTTCCGTCGTGGTTGGTTTGTCTGAAAATCCCCTTAATTTTCATCCCCACTTCTTCACTGTATCCATCTAACTTTGTCAGAAATTATTCCCTTCTCAGTCACGGGAAAAAAGTAAACTGACACAAATAGATTAGTTATGGCTTTTAGCAATAGAGAATGGGGCACAGACAAGATGTACAGAAAATGTATGTATTGAGGGAAAACTGAGAAACCTGTATTTTTACACACATTATCTAACTAACATGTGCTGCTTAAAAGTGTGTCTGAGGGTGCACTGTGCATGTACACTAACTAGGTGTCATATGATGCTGAAGTTCCCAGTAGATTCGTACCGCAAGTCCACACACTCTGCAAGGTTTCTCCTCCAACCATACGATGATCCTATCCCCACCGTAATCCTCGGGTGACTGCAGGGCTGAGGCACACCGTAGTGCTGCACGCTCACCCTGCCTCACTCCACTCCAGCCTCCACGTCCAGAGTTGCCAGATGTGTCTAGACGATCCCACCCTTCACCGCACTGGCCTCGGTGAGCCGATATCTTGCACACCAGAGTGAGCCAACTGCCAGTTTGTGCTTGAAGGTAGAGATATCTCGCCAGGCAGAGATACAGAGAGAACGAGATTACTCTGATATCTGCTCTACTTACTCCGCAATTAGTCCCTTTGCAACAGGAAAGTAAGATTTTCCTGTTTCACCTGCAGGATCACGAGCAGTTGCAAGGGTTTTTCAATGCACAAATCCCTTTAGCATCTTTTCGTATCCTAGCACTGAACACCAAATTTATGTGTGACATCCCACCACTGCCACCAAAAATGTTTCGGCTGTGTGGATTCCTCATCTGTTCACTATTATATCAACTTGGAACCCCACAGCTGATCACCAATTTATATATCAGCTTAGGTGTGAACTCACTATTCCAAGCAAGGTTATAATGTTGCACCTGGTTGAAGTCACTTCCGGCTGACACTCCACCAAAACGTCTGGAGATGGTGGAAATCGGTGTAGAATCCTGTTGAAGGAATTTAGAGGTAGTGTGTGCAGGTGAACTGAAACTGAACAGATTAAATCTCGGTTTATTGGCCACAGAAATATACAAGTGCGACACAGAGAGCTCAGAATTAATACATCCCTCTCGTTCTAATGATACGTGCGTTCTGCCCTAGCTGGCCAGTGTCCCCTCTGGGTGTGGCGCTGGGTCAACATAAAATAGAGATGCCAAACCCCACAGATAACTGGGATTTACACACGAATAGAAGCATCATAACTGTACCATGCACATTATACACCTCAATAAAATAGTGTTGATTACATTAAAGTATACCAACAAGGTAAATATTTCCCCAAGACTTTATACATATTTGCAATTCATATTTCTCTATCACCTTCCTTTTACCCTAGGTTTTGATTAAAAAAAGCTGTCTGATTGTGCATCCCATCCCAAGCCACACTTTACAGTGAAATGGTGTTTGGTTGTTTATCATTCACTCTATATCACACATTGTTAATTTTGAATAAACAACTTTGTAATACATAACAATAATGTGAAACTACAATTCATCATGGGAAAATGATGTTGGCACCAGAACACTAGAATATATATGGTTTTATTGAAAAATTGATAATCACAGATTTAAGTATTGTAAAACGTATTACGGTGCTGAAAGTGTGGATGTGATGCAAATGTGACCGGAGTTTGCATGGATCTTTTAGTTTTTTTGTTCATTGTGACCCCGCCTTGGTGGGATCAGGCTATAAAGGGGTCATATGTGCATCATATTTACACTCCAATCACCTTTTACTGTTACCTAACTTTGTGACCCTTCCACAGCACATGGAAAAATAAAATAAAAATGGCCATTTCATAAGCACAAGGTCTGGGTCACTGGCGTCGCGACACCCCCGTTACCACATTGCACCATCTTTCTCCCTTGCATGCCTTTGATTATATCTGTATCTATAATTTTATCTATATCTATTTCTGTCTATCTATCTATATATATATATATATATATATATATATATATATATATATATATATATCCCATTGGAGCCCAGTGTCCCCAGTATTGGACAGAACTGATAATTTTCGGATCTTAATAAAGTAGGGAACCACCGGATAGGGACCTATGAGCTTTGCGACTATGAGCCGATAAGCGGAGGGCAGTATGCTTAGTACACTCCCAGCACAATGCCTCGCCCAGCAACTCTGGGATCCAATGGGATATCTATATCTATCTATCTATCTATATACAGTAGACAGATAAATAGATACACACACATATATATATATATATATATATATATATATATATATATATATATATATACGTCAGAAGTATCGAGCGCCCTGCGTCTCTCCTATGAAACAAACCTTTCAGCATTGAAAAAACATATAAATGATGCATTTTATTTACCTTTAGTGCTTCGTAGGGTATCCTTCATGCTTCTTCACGGACCTGAGACGTCTTGGAAGTGAAAGGGCGAGGCTCCTGAGGTGCTGGAGGGGTATTTTGTCCCAGGAGTCACGAATGGCGGCTTCCAGCTTAGGCAGGGAGCTCACTTCCTTCCCTTGGAGATTCTTCTTTATGAGGTACCAGAGGTTTTCAATTGGGTTGAGGTCTGGGCTATTTCCTGGCCAGTCTTTCATGAATGATACCTCGCAGTCACAAAGCCAATTGGTGACTGATTTGGCCTTGTGAGCAGGTGCACCGTCCTGCTGAAACGCTCATGCACCTGTTGGCTCGAAGGAGTCTGGTAAATGATCACACAGAAGCTCCAGGTAAACATTCTGATTCACTCTGCAGTTCTTGGGAAGCACAAGAAGCTTCCCCAAACCCTGACAAGAAAAACAACCCCATACCATGAGTGACTCAGGATGTTTAACTGTGCTTTCAACATACCGTGGATCAAGTGGGTCACACGTGCTCCTCTGTTACAGGTGACACTAAACGTTGCCTCATCAGACCACAGCACTGACAGCCATTGCTTCTCACCCCAGTTAAGATATTTGTTAGCAAAGGCAAGCCTACGAAGTCGCTGGTTCTTGGTGAGAAGAGGCTTTCTCACAGGCCTGTGACTTGTGTAACCAAGTTCATGGACCTTTCTAGACACTGTCCGCACAGACACCTCACCAAACACTTCCGGGTTGCTCTCCTTTATTTTCCTTGCACTCACACGAGGATTAGACTCCACTGCACATTTTAAAACATTAATAGACCTTGGGGAAGTTTTCCTAGGCCTACCAGACCGCAGTTTCTTTGTGGGAACATCACCACTGTTTTCCACTCGAAACCGCCGCACCACCTACACACTGTCGATCAAGCCACACCAACCAATTCACTAATTTCCTTTGTCTGGTGGCCTGCCTCCTTTAGAGCAATCATCTGGGATATGATTTCACTCGATAGTTCATGGGTAGGTGCCATAACAAAGTGGCAAAAGCCAAAACACTGCAGGACACTCAGTAAAAAAGGGCGCAAAAAGAGAGGGAGATGCAGCGGAGTTCCTCTCTCTCAAGCAGCCCGTGGGCAACTGAGGTGGGAACCAACCAGCGCGTCGGAAGGCTTCAGGCTACTATGACGTCATGCTAGCACCGCAAACTTCTGGCTCAATTTTTACTACCAAAAATGGGTGATTCTTTTTTGGCCAAAAGTATTGCACCCGGCCATGGGCGCTCGATATTACTGACGACTGTAAGTATATATATATATATATATATATATATATATGAGAATGATTATCCTTTCAGAGTAGAATAGTGTGTCATATGACCACAACAGAAACCTTTAGTTAGTTTCTCTATATGCATATTGTGTTATTCCAATAATGAAAACTATGTGCAATTGGCCCGTTGGTAATAATTTAGTTGACTCTTTTGCACAAATCCATATAAAGGTAAAATATTATTATTGTATATTTATTTAAATGCACATCCATAAGCCCACATAGGAAATTCTGTATATGACGAATGACTAATACGAGGGAACAATAATATCATGTTTATTTTCTCCTGCAGTTACAAACGACCCAGCATTCTGGAGGAGGCCTGCTCTGGTCATGTCAAGTGCAATGTCTGGGGCTGAGTGTGTCAACACGGCATGGGTGACGTGTTTCAAATAGAAGGTCGATTAACAGCGGACAAATACATAGAAATTCTAAATGGGTGTTTCCTGCCTTCCCTCCAGGGAAGAGATTACCCTTTTCCTTCTGGGCCCATTCTCTTCATTCAATATAAATCCCTGATCCACACTGTTCCCGCTGTACAGAGGTGGTTTCACAGGAAGGACAACCTTGAGCTCCTTGATTGGCCCAGCAAAGGAGCTGGCATGAATGTCACTGAGCACATGTGGGCCCAGATTGTCAACACCTGGGAAATGGTAACTGAAACACCAACACCCTGATGGCCCGCATTCAACCACAATGGGAGTATCACAGGCACAGGCCAGAACTGATGCAGTCACTTGTGGTATCAATGACTTGGAGGCTTCAGAAAGTGATTGGGAAAACTGGTGGGTGGACTGGATATCAGGTATGGTAATAATAAATATCAGAGCTTATGAGTCTTTCATCCCCTTCAGTGTTTATTATTACTATTAAAGAGACAAAGCAATATATTCATTTTAGTTTACTAATCCATCCATCCACTCATCATCCAATCCTACATCGCCAATAATTTAAAACAAGATGCTGTTCAACGTTGTGGTAGCATCCGTCAATTATGTGACTAACTTACAGCTTAGACAAAATGTAAGGAGACCCAACCTGCCGTGTGTTTCATAGCTTACACATGAGACACTGGTGTGTGATATTTTATCATCTATTTAACTACATAAATGTAGTTTGAAATTAAAAGGTCAATTGCAAAGGGCAAGGCATATGGTAAAATGTTACCTGTCAGCGTTTCCTAGCTATGACTATACAAGTATAGCATGTATTCTGGGTAAATGTAATAATATGTTACCTAACCACATTAATTCATGCAACATGGAAATAAAGTAATAATAAATTCACTAGTCTTTTACATATAGAGAAGGATATAGATTACATATGTCATAGAAATATCAGTCGTGATTTTGATGAGATAGGGAGACGCCCTGTCGATGTCCGGTACCACGCCTTGGGTGTATACTGTGTGTGTGTGTGTGTGTGTGTGTGTGTGTGTGTGTGTCAGACATGCGAGTCGAAATTCTCGAACTCTGAACCCCAGACGCTTTGGCATTGGCAGTGCTGACTGTATCACGAAAATCTGACCGGAGCTGTACATGGTCTTTCTGGAGTAGAAAGAATGACTGAACTAGAACAAAATAATGGGATTAGAGTGTTCGCAATCTTGGCCCGGGCAATGCACGGTACCCCTACCAGTATACATATTATATTGTCACAGGGGGATGTAAAATTAAGAATAAATGCTGATATTACTCAAAAGCAAAGACAAGGAATTGACTTGTGAAATCAAGTAGTAAGTTTTACTGTATGCTGGTGGCCAATTCTCTTAAGACAAGAATTTTATAAACTTCTCAACAGAACACAGCAGAGACTATCTACTCACGAATGCTGTATCATTAGTACTGTTAGCCTCTGAGAAAGTGTGATCTTTTCCCCCTGACAATCAATAATTAATAATAATAATGAACATGTTCTTGCTGATGCATAACTCCTGGCTGGCACAATGGATTTAAGTTTTGATACAAAAGATCTGGCCTAAATACCAGTTGTGATTAATTTAAGAAGTTTGTGAAAACTAGGAACGGCAAACTAAAGTAAGCTCAATGTGGAGAAATTAAACACCATTAATACATTACATTAACTCAAGGGAAAGAACTGTAAATTTATTAATTACAATGAAATAAATTTGTTACATGAATCTCAAAAATGAATTCAAGAGGGGATTTCACTGTCACAGGGGAACTAATGAATTCAAATAACAAAGGAAATACACTCACTCACTCATTCAAAAGCTTATCAGACTTAAGGCTAAAAAACAAACGAAAATACTGGTCAGTGGAGGGAACGGAGCTGAAGCTATGAAAGACTGGGCGTCTGTCTGTTGAACACCAGGCACTGCTATTCCATTGCTTGTATGCTATGCCGATCATCATAGGAGGAGAGATCCGGAAATCGCTGTACAACGGAGGTGCTGCTCTCTACGCTGGGCGCAAACAACCCTACTCTGGTGGCAGTTTGAAGCTGACTGACTGAAGTAAGCAAGCAGGGGCACAAAGCACGAGAGATGAGTGTGGCTCAACTTAACGGCTGAGAGGCAATGTGAAAACAACAACCACACAAAAAATTTTGCTCAGTGAAATGCACTGTCTATACAGAAAGACAGTCACTTATGAAACAATGACAAGGGTTATGAAACTCATTACGATCTGAGTACCAAAGCGAGGCAGTTAACGGTCTGAGTGAAAATTTATGCATTTCAATGAAATTCAGACGTTCCCTTATATGATACTAATACAGTGTCGCAAATTAATTCGTAACATTACGTCCCATCAAAATGATATTTTTCATAGAAAATTTAACAGCAGGTGATATTTACATCTTAAGTCACTCACACAAGATTCACACTGTGGTGTGTGTACTATCCTGCTACAGGAGGAAATCACTGTCCCCAATGAGCGTAAAAACCTTGTATTTACGTTAATAGGAGCAAGCTTGATAAAAAAAAACTCCATGACGATGGTGAAAAATCCCTTACTCAGGTCAAACTGAGCGAAAAGTTCGCTACATTAACATTAACAACTAATTGCTATGTAGAGTGGTGTATGTAATACACGGTGTAGTTGTGACAGTTATAAGTAACTGTGCCTATGTGTAAAATGATATAATACAAATTAATAGTAAATGGAGACCACGAGGCAGAAGAGAAGAGGTGGCAGCATGCGGCAAAGACAATCAGCTGATCTGCACGGGAAAACTGCTATGACTGCCAGCTGTACCTGCAAAATTAATCAAGGTGGAGCATCAAAAGTGTCAGTGCGACAGACAATTTTTATTAAATTACAATTTCTCTCTCTGTCTAGTAGTCAGTACATATGCAACAAAAAGTACACTATCATTTTCTTAATGGATACATTATTAACCAGGAAACATAGTCCTTGGATTGCATAAATCTCTGAGGACCCCTGTAGTTTCCTTGTTAAAACTAGATTCTTAACCAGAAAACATGCTAGTCCTTGGATTGCATAAATCTCTGAGGACGGCCAGTAGTTTACTGGTTAAACCTAACTCTACACTTACAATTAATATCGGCAAGCTGAGAATCCCTACACAATATCAGGCAGGTCACATTTTAACACCCAACGTGGTGTGAACACTCATGTGAATAATGTGCATTCTCCAGGAATCCTCAGAGAGGCCCACAGCTCGAGACACAAGATAATTCAGACACAGCCTCGGATTGCCTCTGCGGGGGTCTCGAACTTTCCCCTTATCCTGCGATACCTAACTATGTACAGACTCTGGACATAATGTGTCCTATGTGACCTACGAACAAAATACTGGGAGCCAAGCTAGTCCTTGGATTACTCAAATCTCTCAGGACCCCTGTCATGTGGACTCCAGTGAACAACAGTTGCCCGTTAGTCATCAGTTAGCAGGAGAGACATCAGGTCTGTGCCCACATTGTCACTTCCCTTGATGTATCTCACAACAAAGTTAAACTGCTGGAAATACAGTGTCCAGCGTGTCAGTCTTGCATTAGCCATCTTAGTCATGCTGAGACTAGTGAGTGGCATATGATCGGTTTCCAGAGTGAATGGTGCTCAGTATAAATAATAGTAATATTCCCTAACACCATCAACCATGGCCAAGAGTTCCTTCTCGACAGTACTGTAATTCCTCTCGGTAGGTTTTAGCCTACAGCTGTGATATGTCACTGGGAAAGTTCCACCTTCCAATTCTTGCTTTAGTACAGCACCTACTCCATCTTTGAAGCATCGGTGCACAGTACAAAAGGTTTATTGGAATCAGGCTACTGTAAGAAAGGCTCCTACCACAGCATATTCTTGAGGGTGGCAAAGGATCTCTCTTGTGCTTCTCCTCATTCAATGGTGTTTGGAGCATGTTTCTGAAGCACCTCGTACAACAGTTGGGCAATGAGAGCAAAGTTGGGGATAAAACTTCTATAGTACCCCACTAGGCCGAGGAATGCCGTAACCTGTTTCTTGGTCACAGATATCGGGGCTTCCCTAAACTTTCTGATCTTGTCGCACAGACACTTGCAGTGATTGTTGCCAACAATATGTCTGAGGAACTCCACCTCACTGTGCGCAATTTTACACTTACTAGGCTTCACAGTCATGTTGAAACCCTGGAGTCTACTTAAGACAGTTTCCAAGAGTCTGAGGTGCTCCTCCAACATGGCAGAATGAACAAGAACATCATCAATGAACATTTCTACTCCTACAGTACCATGGAGCACTTGTCTCATTGCACCATTGAATACTGCTGCGGAATTGGTAAGTCCAGATGGGAGGACTTTATACTGATACAACCCCCTAGGAGTAGCAAAGACAGTGAACTGACAGCTCTCGGGGTGAAGGGGAATCTGAAAGAATCCCTTCGCCAAATCAAGCTTCGTGAAATATCGTGACCCTGCCAGCTTGGAGAAGATGGCAATATGGTCACCCATTGGCTCAGCATCCACTTTGGTGCTTACATTTAGCCTCCTATAATCACCACAAATCCTGACTCCACCATCCTTCTTGCAGACCACTACCATTGGACTACAGTAAGGAGATGAGGACTTTTCAATAATACCTGCAGTCTCCATGTTGGCAATTTCGTTGTCTACTGCGTCCAGTAGTCACATGGGAATTGGATATGACTTAGCCTTTTCAGGAGTGTTGGTGGTCAACTCAGTTTTGTGACACTCAACCTTTGCGAGTCTAGGTTGGTCAGAGAAGACATCAGCATACCGACAGAGCAGTGACCTTATGACATTCTGTTCACGTAATGCTAAGTCAGTGTTAAGTAAGACATCTCCGACAGTCTCCTTCTGACGGGACTGAATGGTTAAGGGCTCCTCATCTTGGTCATCAGCTGGGATCACTGCAGCTGCCCCAGTTTCTTCCAGTGGCAGGTCAGTGTCATCAGCTACCCGTGGGCCAGTCTCCTCGTGGTTTGACTCATGAAAAGCCTTCAACATGTTAACGTGGAACCTTTTACGAAGATTCCCCATCTGAATTATGTAGCTGAGGTCTGAGATGCGCTCTACTACATCATATGGACCCTTCCACTGTGTCAGCAACTTATTCTGGACAGTGGGGCGTAACATCAAGCATTTATCACCTGGACTGAACTCCCGAAGCTTTGCCTTCTTATCATAATAAGCTTTCTGAACTTCGCGTGCCTTGATCAATTCTTCCTTAGCTAACTCGCATGTTGAATGGAGGCAGTCAGCTAAATCAAGGACGTAGATGTAGGTGGTCTTGACTTCAGGGTTGGGTTCTTCATCGTCCCATAACTCACGAAGAACTCGAAGTGGCCCATGGATCGACCTTCCATACACCAGTTCAAAAGATGAGAACTTCAAAGAATGCTGTGGGGCTTCTTGATAAGCAAAAAAGAAGGGGAGCAATGAACCATGCCCATTCCTTTGGCTGTTCAGTGGCCATGTGCTTTAACATCTTCTTGAGAGTCCCATTGAACCTCTCACACAACCCATTACACATGGGATGATAGGGCATAGGTCGCAAGCCTCGGATGGACAACAACCTAAAAGCTTCGTTCATCATTGCAGAGGTGAACTGCGAACCCAAGTTGCTTAACCCGTCATGTCCCAAGGTTTTCCTAACCTCCGACATCCCCCAATCCCGAGGTATTTTCGATTTTTTTTTTTTGGCTAAAACCTTCGCTTTTGGTGAGAAACATCGAAAATTCATAGAGAAATCGCTCAGCTGAGGTTTAAAATACTCAATCCAGGCAGGAGTTCCTCCTTACCTGACTGGGTTTTCTAACATGCTGGCACCAAAGAAAAAGAGTTCTATGGGAGGGTAACTATTTTATCCACTCATAAACGGTATTTATTTATTTACTTGGTACGAATTTATATGTAGTATGAGAGTATATTGGTTTTCAAGCAGTAATAAAGGCATTATAAGCATTGTTTCACTCACTATTTAATCACCATACCTGACCTTTTTTTGCCACATTACATGATCATTATTTCTGACTGTTTCTTCTTCTAATGCTATGTAAACATTGTCG
This sequence comes from Coenobita brevimanus, assembly GCF_032717465.1. Lineage (NCBI taxonomy): Eukaryota > Metazoa > Arthropoda > Malacostraca > Decapoda > Coenobitidae > Coenobita > Coenobita brevimanus. The sequence goes on from NC_136960.1 coordinate 23,224,827, forward strand.
TCCACATTGTCATCGATTGGGGAATCACTCTGGCTCTGAGTATCTTTACTGGCCAGGTCACTGGTAACAGGTGAATTGCCGAGACAATGGCATGAGGGGGGGAGGGGGGAGGTTATGCGGTGTAAGGCATTGTCCCTGCTTGGCATCTTGTAGAGGAATAGAGGAAGGTGTCCCGTGTATACATATGAAAAATCACGGGCGAAAATTGAAAATTGTGCAAATTAGGGACCTTGCAATTGCACGACGTACTGGTATGTCGCCGGGACTGGCAAATGCAAATCGTTGCAACGTACCCATACGTCGACGGGACGGGGCGTGTTGAGACCTCCTTGGGGATACCTATGTGACAGAACACCTCAATCAATGCCTTAGCAACAGTGACGGCCTCAATATTTTTAACCCGTCACGTCCCGAGCTATTTCGCACCTCCGACACCCCCCAATCCCAAGGTATTTTTGATTTTTTTTTTTTTATGGCTAAAACCTCCACTTTTGGTGAGAAACATTGAAATTTCATAGAGAAATCGCTCACCTGAGGTTTAAAATACTCAATCCAGGTAGCAGTACCTCCTTACCTGACTGGGTTTTCTAACAGGCTGGCACCAAAGAAAACAAGTTTTATGGGAGGGTAACTATTTCACACCACTCATAAACGGTGTTTATTTATTTACTTGGTACAAATTTATATGTAGTACGAGAGTATATTGGTTTTCAAACAGTAATATAGGCATTATAAGCATTTTTTCACTCAATAACTCATCACCATATCTGACCTTCTTTTGCCACATTACCTGATCATCATTTCTGACTGTTTCTTCCTCTAATGCTATGTAAACTTTGTCCTCCACATTGTCATCGATTGGGGAATCACTCTGGCCCTGAAAGTTTTTATTGGCCAGGTCACTGGTAACAGGTGAAATGCCGAGACAATGGCGTGCAGGGGGGGGCGGAGGTTATGCAGTGTAAAGCATTGTCCCTGCTTGGCATCTTGTAGAGGAATAGAGGAAGATGTCCCGTGTATACTTATGAAAAATCACGTGCAAAAATTGAAAATTGTGCAAATTAGGGACCTTGCAATTGCACGACGTACCATTACATCATTGGGACTGGCAAATGCAAAATGTTGCAACGTACCCATACGTCAACAGGGCGTCTCAGGTTAAGGGCCATGGCTTAAGGCCACCGTGTGCTGAAATCATTGATGGTGAGGATATACTTGGTCCGTTACTAGCACTAGGTAAGATTGCCCCAACAATGTCAACTGCTACTCTCTCAGGCGGTTCAGAGATTATAGGCATTGGTTTCAATGGTGCAGGACAGACACGTCCCCAGTCAGTGGTAGGCTTACACACATCACAGGGACGCACAAGCCTATACTTGGTTTCATGTAGTCTGACGCATTGAATTTGCCAGCCGAGGACAGATGGATTCGGTAACACTGCATGATGTACTCGGTCGGTGTTTGGTGGATTTCCGTTGTGTTTGAACGTGCACCAAATTGACTTTGTATTCCAACCAAGGCCCTCATTGATTTGTAAGATACCAGAATATACAGATACAAATTAAAGCAATGATAACTTTAATGATAAATATGTGCCTCTCAGATTACTAGAGAAACATGAACGACAATGATAAAAAAAACTAAGTAAAGTTGCAACTGGACGCATACGGACAAGAGTCAGCAACTGATTTATTTAAATTCATTTCAATATGTTTGATTTCGTTCACACTGAACGCGGTTTTATTACAGCAGCGGAGTTAAACTGTTATTTTCTCATGGGGTTTGCTTTTATCCTACTTTTCTTTCTTCCACCATTAACAAAAATTCTTTTCATTCTACAGTGATGTAATCCATTATTTTCCCAGCTCTGTCACGGGGACAGAGTTACATGCTTGAAGAGAGGGTGCAAGGTGACCAGGGATAGGGTGTACATCTGTCTGTCTGTATGTCTGTCTCATGATACGAAAATGTTTCGGAAAATCAAACACCAAACTTATTCATGTAAGAAATAATTTTACTGAATCTGACTGGGAATACAAACAAATGCAGATATTTTAAAGCTACTGTTACCTATGAAGGTAATGAAAATGTGTATGTACACTATATATATTGAGAATAGCATGTATTGACCCCAGTGAGGTGTGTGTGTGTGTGTGTGTGTGTGTGTGTGTGTGTGTGTGTGTGTTCTTACCTAATTGTTCTTACCTAATTGTATCTTTACAGGAATGAGTCAAGCTCGTACTGTCTCGTGTCTTAAACCATTTTTATCGTACATATCCTAAAATTTGTGAATTGTTTTGGCACACACTATTTCATTCGGTAGTGCATTCCACTGATCAATTGCTCTGTTTGGGAAACTGAATTTCCTCACGTCTTTATCACCTCTCTTCTTATGCAGTTTTTTGCAGTGTCCTCTTGCTGATGCTTCCCCATATGTTAAGTAATCATTTATGTCTATTTTCTCCTTCCCTGATATGCATTTATATAGCATTATCATGTCACCTCTTTTCCTTCTCTCCTGTATTGTTGGTAGATTCAGTTTATTTAGTCTTTCTTCGTAGCTTAGATCCCTTAAGCTTGGTATCCATCTTGTAGTGGCCCTTTGAACTTTTTCAATCATGTCTATGTGTTTTTTGAGATGAGGACTCCGGACTACTGATGCATACTCCAGGGTTGGTCTGATGAATGATGGTATTATCCTTCTTAGCATGTCTTCATTTATGTATGTGAATGCTATTCTCATATTTGCAAGCAGTGTATACATGTTCCGTACCTTCTCAGTGATGTGATCAGCCGGAGATAGTCTGTTATTGATAATCACACCAAGGTCCTTCTCTCTTTCTGATGTGTATAGGGTTTTATTTCCTAACTTATAATCCCAATCAGGTCTTTTTCCATTTTTACCAAACTTGATTACACGACACTTGTCCACACTGAATTCCATTTGCCATGTATTACTCCATTCATGAAGTTTATTTAATTCTTCTTCTAGCTCTTTACAAGAGTCTGTGTTAGTAATTCTTTGTATTTTTGCATCATCTGTAAACATATTTAGATAGCTTTCATTTCCAGTGTTACTGTCTATATCATTTATATACACTAAAAACATGATTGGTGCCAGCACTGAGCCCTGTGGTACTCCACTAGTCACTTCTTTCCATGATGAGTAGTTTCCCCTTAGTACTGTTCTCATTTCTCTTTGTATGAGAAAGTCTTCCATCCAACAAACCAGTTTGCCTGGAATTCCTCCTTGATGGTACAGTTTCCATAAAAGTCTTTGGTGTGGTACTGTGTCAAATGCTTTCTTGAAATCTAAATAGATACTGTCCACCCATCCTTCTCTTTCCTGTATTGTATCTGTTACTCTGTCATAGTAGCTCAAAAGATTAGTAACACATGATTTTCCTTTTCTGAAACCAAACTGTCTTTCTGTTATCATATTGTGTTCTTCTAGATGATTTACCCAACCTTTTCTTATAAGCTTTTCTAATACCTTGCTTACAACACTGGTCAGTGATACTGGTCGGTAGTTGAGTGGATTTTGTCCATTCCCTTTCTTGAAGAAGGGGACAATATTTGCTTTCTTCCAAATATCAGGTAGTTTACCTTGACTCAAGGATTTCTTGAAAATTAAAAATAATGGTTTACTTAACTCTTTTGCACATTCTCGTAGCACCCAACAAGAAATTTCATCCGGACCATTTGCTTTTCCTCTGTCTAATTTACTTAACTCCTCCTGTATTACTTTTTCTGATAATTGTACATCTGGTAGTGTGTGTGTGTGTGTGTGTGTGTGTGTGTGTGTGTGTGTGTGCTCACACAAATCATAATTATTAGAAGCTAAGAGTATCTAGGGTTAGGTTGTATATTAGCAAATGAGGTAATGAGGGGCATGGTGTAGACTGTAGACTGTGACACTGTGTAGTAGTGGTAGAAAAAACATTCGTGCCTTCACAGAACCTCTGAACCACCTCGCCATGAACGTCTGAATTCCCGCCACAGTCGTTAACTGCGTTCGTATGCATCTAGTCGCGACTTTACTTAGTTATGTTATCACTGTCGTTCAGGTTTATCTCTAGTATTTAGAAGGCACATATTTATCATTAAAGATATCATTGCTTCAATTTGTTTCTGTATTTTCCGGTATCTTACAAATCAACGAGGGCCTTGGTTGGAATACAAAGTCAATTTGGTGCACGTTCAAACACAAAGGAAATCCACCAATCACCGCCCGTGTACATTGTGCAGAGTTACCAAATCCACCTGTCCTAGGCTGGCAAATTTAGTGCGTCAGACTATGTGAAACCGAGTATAGTATTTTCTTGTCCCATTCATGGCCAGAAAAAGCCAGCATGGATGCAGTCAGAGTTTTTCTTTTGGCCTATGTGACCTCCCATCACTGAACAATGACCTAATTCAAACACTGCTCGGCGATACTTTGCGGGAACGACAAACTGCAGTTGAACCTCGCCCTGGGGTGTTTGTGACTCTCAGTACAGCCATCCTCACTTACGAAGGAACCTGGCTTGACCTCCCGGTGAATGCTTAATCACATTACCCTCCAGCTTCTTAACTAGGAGAGTGTATATGAGTGAGGTGGAGAAGGGGACAGGAAAGGGGAGACCGCGGATGGAGAAGAGGGACGGGGTTGAGAGGTATATTAATAAAACGGGTGTGAGTTAGAGATAAGGCAGCCTGCTGGCGGAGGACAGCTTGACATGGAAGCGAATCGTTTGTGGCCACCCCTTCCGGAATGAAGGTGTCTGGCTATAGATAAGTAAACAGACAGACAGACAGACACAAGCAGACAGATTTATTGACAAATAGATAGACAGACAGATGGATAGACCTATGGATATATTATGACGGACGTAGACAGATATATGTAGTTAAACAGCCGACAGCTAGATAGATAAGTCGACAGATAGAGAGACAGATAACACTATGTTATTTTATTTACCGAATGCCTGTCCGAATATATGAACCTTTGCATCCTGATTGCAGCCTTCATGCATGTCAAAATGCCTGCTTGACTGCTTGTCTGATGATAATACGTTGTGATGAGATAATGGCGACTGGCGAAGGACGTAGGAGAGAGAGAGAGAGAGAGAGAGAGAGAGAGAGAGAGAGAGAGAGAGAGACGTAGACAGAAGAGGGACAGTCAGACAGAGAGAAGCAGATGGTTGTGTCTGCCTCAGTATAACCTCACCCTGTCTCAACTCTACCTCACCCTGCCTCACCCCTACCTCATCCTGCTTTACACCAGCCTCACCCTGCTTCATCCCAATCAGCGTCATTTCTACCTCACGCTGTGTCACTCCTACTTCACCTACCTCATCCCGTCTCACGCTCCTCACCCTGCCTCAATCTACCTCACCTTGTGTCACTTCTACCTCACTGCTTCTCACTCCTGTCACTCCTACCTATCTTTGTATTACGATATTTCTCTTTGTCTCGCTCAGTCTTCTCCTGTTTCATCTTCATATTTCTATCTCACGCTTCCTCACTCCTACCTCACTCTTATCTCACCTTACTTCAGTCTTTCCTCACTCCTGTCTCACCTTACCTCACCCCTAACTCATCTTAACTCACTTTTTCTCATTCCTACTTCACTCTACCTCCCCTTGTCTCACCTGACCTTGGCTCACTCCTACCTCACCCTAATCTTACAATTTTTCACTCCTGCCTCACAACCACGTCATGATGGTTCACTTCAACCTTGTCTGCCGTCCCACACTGTTTCACCCTCTGCCTCATCCTTCCTCACCCTGCCTCATCCATTTCCCATCCTTCCTTACAATGCCTCACTCTTCTTAATCCTTTCTCACCAACATCCTCATTTTACCTCTCCTTGTCATATTCTCTCCCTCATCTTGCTTAAACCCTCCTCACCTTGCCTCATCCTACCATACCTTCCTTCGCCTCCATCATTACCCTACCTCACTCTACCTAACTCTTCCCTCTCCCCTCCCCTCTTTTCTCTGCCTAACCTCACTTCACCATGCCTCCCCCTCATCCACACGCTACCTCCCTCTGCTTCGTCCGTCAACAAGTTGATACAAGGGTGAGTGAAAGTTTGGTGGCTGTTAGTGGGACTGCAGAGAACTCAAAAACCCTGCCTCTCCACCAGCCACTCACTTTATCAGTTAGTACCTCAGCTTGCCTGGCGCTCCAGTGGCCTGAGGACCAGATTTGGCTGGAGGTTAAGTGGTGCAGTACGTGCAGGTCTGAATTTCCAAAAGAAATAAATTCTAATTCTCTCTCTCTCTCTCTCTCTCACACACACACACACACACACACACACACACACACACACACACACACACACACACACATATATATATATATATATATATATATATATATATATATATATCTATCCATCCATCACCCAGTTCTACGTTGCCCCATGAGGAGCGTAGAAGCCCGGGGCTAGGCAATTTGGTCCTTACATTTAAGATGAGAGTGACCAGCCTCACTCATCTCTGAGTGGCATTACATGAGCAATAACCCCAACCATCTCTTGGATATAAACCTTCACCGGCTCAATCCGACTGGAGCGCTGTAATTGCCCACTAAACCACCAGGCGCCATAATTTGGTTATATGGTTACCACCCGGAGTTGTAAATGGTTTCCTGGTGTACAGGAAACCATTAGGCTTGTCAATCAGTGCAGAGTCACCCATAGGCAGAAGGAAGAAGAAAGAATGAAGGAAGGAAAGACAAAAGAGGGAGTGTAAAGTCACCCGTAGGCAGAAGGACGAGGAAAGAATGAAGTAAAGAAAGAGAGAAGAGGAAGGAAGGAATGAAGAGAGGAGAGGAAAGGGCAGACACCCGAGAGCAGCACTGCATCGAGTGAGTGAATGGTGAGCGCCCCCACGTACCACATATATATATATATATATATATATATATATATATATATATATATATATATATGAGGGGGTGAGTATGGAAGTTAAGAAGTCACTGCATGATGGTATTGTGATCCCTACCCTGACGTATGGAAGCGAGGCGTGGACCTTGCAAGAGGGGAACAAGTCAAGAGTGAGAGCAGTGGAAATGAGTTACTTGAGAGGAGCATGTGGAGTGACGTGGAGGGACAGGTTGACGAATGAAGAAGTGAAGGAACGCTGTGGGGTAGATGTGGATGTGGTTGAGAAGATTAGGAGAAATACACTGAGGTGGTTTGGACTTGTGGAGAGAATGGAGAATGAAAGACTGACTAAGAGGGTGTATGTAGGTGAGGTGGAGGGAGGGAGAGGGAGGGGTAGACCGAGGATGAGGTGGAGGGATGGAGTTGAGAGGTATATGAGGGATGGGGTGAGTTGGGGGGAGGGTAGTCAAATGGTGGGTGACAGAGTGACTTGGAGGCGTTTTGTCTGCGGCCACCCTTTGCGGGATTAGGGCGTCGGGCTATAGATAGATAGATAGATAGATAGATATATATGTGTGTGTGTGTGTGTGTGTGTGTGTGTGTGTGTGTGTGTGTGTGTATGTAATTTGTCCAATTGTGTGCTCAGCTTTGCAAGAGTGCCAGTGCTGAGTGAAAGTAATTTTTTTTTTTTTCCTTAGTCTGTGTGAGTTCTCCTGCCTTCAATTCTTTCTCGTGTTTTTGGAGTTACGTTGGATTTACTTACCACACTCAGAGGCCGAGGATGAGATGGAGGGATGGAGTGGAAGGGTATATGAGAGACGGGTGTGTGAGTTGGGAGCAGGATAGTGAAATGGCGGAGGACACGGCGACGTGGAGGCGATTTGTTTGTGGCTACCCCAAACGGGATTGAGGCATCTGGCAATAGATAGATAGATAGACGTTCTCTTTCGGTCGGTTCATATCAGTGGCATCTACCGACTCTGACACACACACACACTCACACACACACACACACACACACACACACACACACACACACACACACACACACACACACACACACGCACACACACACACACACACACACAAAATACATCCATTTCAATATTTCGAGATCCACAGGCATCTCCCACTTATTCATAGTTCATCAACATGGGAAGATTTAATCTGGCTGTCATTCTCCCTCTCAGGAGAAGGACGTACAATAGAGTAAAGCAATTATGTTGCTTACTAATGAGTGAGCTATGAATGCGACACACATATACTCACTCCTCAATTAAGTATTCTACTGTAGATACGAATACATTAAAATGCCTGGGATTGTTATTCTTGTTTTGGTCACAGGCTCATCTGAACGTGAACCCAGTGGATTGCATGCTGAAACTGCCTTTCTACAGTTCACCAACCTCCATTCGTGCTACTGTGAAGGAGACCAAGAACGTCTGTGTAATCAAGAGAATTACATTAATGCCACCACATGAAGTTGTCCGTCTCCGGTGCCTATCTAAAGATTGATGTACATATTCGGGATATATATTCATATCGGTAGCTTATATGTATTTTCAAGCTGTAAATACAAGAGTTGCCCTTTCCCGCTGTTAGAGCCACACTGACAGCTAAAAAAAAAAAAAAAAAAAAATCAATTTATATGCATTGTGTCCACAACAATAACAAATGCAAATGAGCGTTGCATCATATCCAGTCACATCGACCCTTAAAACACATTCAAACACCCATATACAATGATGCGCCTAAATGGAAACTTGATCAATAAAATCATCAGAGAAATTACCTGTGTAAAAATACAGGTTCTCTCTTCGATCAATACATGTCAGCTAACAATCCCCATCCTTTCTCCTTTCCACCACACTGAGTTGCCTTCAGGTATCACCTCTTCCACCCTCCACTCAAACTTCTACCCCTCTCATCTCCCCCTCTTCCCTCCACCAGTTTCATCCCCCTCACTCTCACCACCACCACCCCTTTGCCATTCCTCTCCCCTCAGTCTCACCAACCCACCCCTATGTCCTCATCACCACCACCACCACTACCATCTCTCCCTTACCCACCACTCTTCCTGTTATTACCACTGTTCTCTCACCATCACCACCACTACCACTGCCACCACCACCATTCTTACCACCTCCACTATTCTTACCACCATCACCACCACCACCACCACCACCACCATCCTACTACCACCACCTCTCCTACCACCACCACCATCACCCTACTACCACCACCCCTATTTCCACCACCTCTCGTACCACCACCACCACCACCGCACCCACTGTTTCTCGACACATTAACCCTGTCTGTGAATCATATATTATATATTCTTTTTCTGCTGTCGTTACACGAATAAATTATGCTCTGAAGAATCTGAGAGCACCAAAATGACAAAAAGATTTATCACGACTAGCGATTTAACTGGCAGTAAAGAAAGGCGTGTTTTATTTTAACATAGGACTGATGATTTTATTCAATTCACAGAAACTCAATCCAGTCAAAGGTTTAAAAATGGATTCCCCTCCATCTACTCAGCTGCTGATCCAATTATGTGCCTTAGTTTTTATTTGACCACTCGTGACCACTATATCTTGGTCTATCCTTACTGATCCAGACCTATCTTAATCGTTCCCAACATATGCCACCCTAACCTACCATAGTTCAGCTTAAGGACACATAGTCTATCCCTCTTCCACTTCCTAACCTAAATTACACACTCTTATCTTACCTTAACTTAACTTAACCCCAGAAAAATCCCTTTTCTTTTATACTGACCATTCTTACCGGGAATATCCTAATCATTCCTGTTATAAGGCAACCTTTCTTGATGTGATCTGTCCTACCGTGCCTGAACTTAACCACTTTACCTAACTTAACTTAGCTTACCCTAACCAAACCTAACCTAACATAACCTAAACTAACGAAACCCAACCATACCTAACCCAACCTAACTTAACCAAGCCCAAACCAACCTAACCTAACCTCACCTAACCTAACCTAACCCAACCTAACCCAACTCAACCCAACCTATCCTAACCTATCCTAACCCAACCTAACCTAACCAAACCTAATCCAACGTATCCTAACCTACCCCAACCTAATTTATTTTGACCTACCCTTTGTAATTAAATCTAACATGACATAACGTAATTCAACTTCTGCTGTCTTGACATAGCTTAATCCAACCAATGGCAGGCAAAAGGCAGAAGAAAGGTAAAATAGGAAAGAACACAAGGAAGGAAGCATGTAAGAGGATGCGTTAGGGAGGATAAAGAGAGAAGTGAGACAAGGGTGAGGTAAGAGGGAGGGAATAGGATGAAGCATGAAGGAGGGTGAGGCCGGAGGGAGGGTGACGCAGGAGTGAGGATGAGGCAGGAGGGAGTGAGAGGCTGTAGGCAGTGTGAGAGAGAGGGAGCGTGAGAGAGGAGAGAGAGGGTGAGGCTGGAGGAAGGGTGAGGCTGGAGGGTAGGTGAGGCAGGAGGGAGGGTGTGGCAAGAGAAACATGACAGAGAAGGAGTGGAAAAGCAGGAAGGGGGTAAGAGTGAGGCAGGAGGGAGGTAAGGGTGAGGCAGGAGGGAGGTAAGGGTGAGGCAGGAGGGAGGTAAGGGTGAGGCAGGAGGAAGGCAAGAGTGAGGCGAGGCAGGAGGGAGGTAAGGGTGAGGCAGGAAGGTGGCAAGGGTGATGGAGGCGAGAGGGTAGGATGGGACAGGAGAGAGGAGAGAGACAAGGGAGAAGAGATGGACAGGAAAAGGATGTGAGGAACGAAAGAGGGGGGAAGTCAGCAGACAAGGGGTGAGGCAGGGGAGAGGGGAAAGGCAGGAAAGAGGTGTGAGGCAAAAGAAAAGGGCAAGGCAGGAAACACGGGTGAGATAGAGAAGTGGGGCAGAGAAGTGAAACTGGGTATAGGGGTGAGGTAGAGAAAAAGGACTAGGCAATAAGTGAACCATGAAAAATAGGTGAGGCAGGAATAGTTGGCGAGGTAGAGAGGACAAGCAGGAAAAAAGGGGTGAGGCAGAGAGGCCAGGAAAACATGAGTGAGGCAGAAAGAAGAGGCAGAGAAAAAAAAGTAAAGCAGGAAAAAAAAGAAAAACAAAAAAGAAATGAGGCAGAGAGTTGAAGCAAAAAACAGGGTAAGGCAGAGGAGTGAGGCAGAAAAATAGTGAGGCGGGAAAAAGTGGTGAGGCAGGAAGAAGGGGTGAGGTATGAAAAGGTGTGAGGCAAGTAAAACGAGTGAGGCATAGAAGGGGGTGAGGCATAAAATGGAGTGAGGCAGAGTAAAGGGATCGACAGTAAAAAGGGATGAGGCAGAATAACGGGGTGAGGCAGGAAAAAGGGGTGAGGCAGGATAAGGCAATAACTCACCCAGTGGCCGAGTGGTTCGTGACTGTAATACGAAGGTGATTAGCCTGTGCTGGACCGCCTGGGGCCTTCACACATCTGTAATATTTCTTGTGTTGTTTGGGAGATAAAGTTTAGGCAGGAAGAGCTAAGAGAATATTCTCTCTCTCTCTCTCTCTCTCTCTCTCTCTCTCTCTCTCACACACACACACACACACACACACACACATTGACTCCTTCACTGCCACTCTCTGTCAGCTCACAGTTTGTCTCTGTATTTCCTGTGCTTGGCCATACACAGGGTGTGGTCGGTATGAGACGTCCAGCCACCCTCCACCCCCCATCCCTCTGTCCAGGTCTCAGTGGCCGCGAAATGAAGAAACTCAGCCAGGCCTTATTTGACTTGCTGCTGCCGATTCACAGGACTCGCTGCTGGGGGACAGGCAGGCAGGAAAGGAAGCAAGAAGTAAGGAGAGAGACAGGCACGGAAGGAAGCAGGCAATCACAAAAAAGCTCAAAATCAGGAAGGTAAGTAGACAGGCTGGCAGGCAAGGAGGCAGGCAGACATAAAAGAAAAAAATAAATAAGAGGAAGCAAGGTTGGCAGGCAAGGAAGGAAGATTGATAGATTAAGGAAATGTAGAAAAATGGACAGCATGACCAAACGAAAATGAAGCAAGCAGGGGCAGCCAAACAGACTAACAAGAACAAAAAATATGTAAGATGGCAAATCATGGATATGTTGGGGCAAGCAGAAAAAAGACAATGCCAAGATGCTATCTATCTATCTATATACCAAGGCTGCTTCCCCCAAAGGAAAGGGAGGTAGCCGACACAGGACAACACACTCCCAGTTTACTCATCCACTCAAACACATTCATTCGCATCTTAGCCCCAAAGGAGAGATGGGACAGATCCTCACCGCACCACACCGCAGGAGGGTCAACTGGGCAGTGCAATCAGTGACGTCTGTAGCAGGGCCCAACAGCAGAGCTGGTTTACCCTTGCCACATCATAATGGACCCATCCCCTTACCCACACCTGACCTGATCAGCTGATCAAACAAAATGAGGGAGAATATCCCTTCAGGATTGCGCTATCATTTATTCATTCACAATTTCTCTCTATTCATTTCTATTAGGCACAGCCACTCTTCCTTGCTCAACAGACATCCCTCTCACATCCAGCACTCTCTTCACACTGTCCATCCATCCTATTTGTGGCCTTCCTCTCAGCCTTACACCTCTCACATTAGATCTAGTTATCTTTTACACAAATCGCTCATTATCCATTCTCTCCATATGCCCAAATCATCGCAACACCCTCTGCTGATCTCGATCAGCCATCTCCAGAACAACTCCAGTTCTCCTTCGCACTTCATCATTTCTCACTCGATCCATACGTGTCACTCCACACATGCTCCTCAGACACGTCACCTCCATTACATTCAAACTTTTCCTCTCTGCTACACCCATATTCAATGTTTGAGCCCCATATAATGCAGTCGGTACCACGACACCCCCATACAGCCTTCTATTCACATCCATTCTAAGTGAATGACATCTAAACACTTTATTCATTCCTCCCAGCATCTTTCCTACTTCATTCACTCTAAGCTTCACTTCTGCATCTATTTTTCCATCCACAGCAACATGTGACCTTAAATACTTAAAACACTCTATCTCCTCAAGCAACTCACCATTCAAAACTATATTCATCCCCCTACCATCTACCAACCTCGTACACTTCATCACTTTACTCTTATTCTCATTTACTTTCAATTTCCTCCTTTCACACACCCTTCCAAACTCCTCAACCAACTGTCTCAATCTCTCCTCTGAATCAGCCACCAGTGCAGTATCATCCACAAACAGCAGCTGCTTCAGATTCCGGTCTCTACCATTAACATTCGCCAGACTCAGACCTCCACCTAACACTCTAGCATTCACATCCACTCTCTACCACTAACATTCACCAGACTCAGACCCCCACCTAACACTCTAGCATTCACCTCCCTTACAACACCATCCATATAAATATTAAACAACCATGGCGACATCACACATCCCTGCTGCAGCCCCACTCTCACGGGAAACCAATCACTCACAGTATTTACCACTCTTACACATGCTCTACTATTTACATAAAAACTTTTCACTCCATTTAGTGACCTATAATCAAGTCCATGCAATCTTAAAACAGTCCACAACACCTCCCTATCAATTCTATCGTACACTTTCTCTAAATCCATGAATGCCCAAAACACATCCATACCTTTCGCTAAATACTTTTCACACACCTGTCTCACAACATACACCTGATCCACACATCCCCTCCCTCTCCTAAAGCCACACTGCTCATCACCAGTCACTCCCTCTGTACCCTCTCTAACTCTCTTAACACTACCATATGCCTCACCTACAACACTTAACAGGTTTATACCTCTAAAGCTAGTACATTCATACTTATCACCCTTACCTCTATACAACGGGACCACACAAGCACTTGCCCAGTCAACTGGCACCATACCTTTCACAAAGCACACATTCAACAATCTTACTAACCAGTCAACAAGAGTCACTCCACCACCCTTCAGGCATTCCACAGCACACCCATCCATACCTGCAGCTTTCCCTGTTTTCATCTTCTTTACTGCCTCCTGCACTTCCTCCCCCATGATCAAAGAATCATTCAACTCTCCCAACACATTTATTCTTTGCACCCTTCCATCCGCCACAGTCTTAGCCTCCCTTTCCTCCTCTACATCTAACAGTCTTTCAAAATACTCCACCCATCTCTTCCTAACTGCATCCATCTCAGTTAGCATCCTTCCATCCTCTGCTTTTACTCACACTTCCTTTCCGAACTCTTCCTTTCGCATCCTTTTCACCTCCTTCCAAAACATTTTCTTATTCTGTTGAAGATTCTCAGTCAACCGCCTACCCCACCTCTCATCTGCTGCCACTTTACCATCACGCACAGCCCTTCTCGCCCTGTTCCTCTTTTCCTTATACCTCACATATGACATCTCATCCTTCCTCTGCAGCCACACTTCATATGCACGTCTCTTCTCAGCCACAGCCATACTTACTTCCTCGCACCACCATTCACTTCCTTTTCTTACACCACCACCCACAAGTCTCACACCACTCACCTCTTCCGCATGCCCCACCACAGCACTCATAAACAACTGCCATTCCTCCTCCACAATGCCATTTTCCTGATCTTTCACTGCGTTCCACTCATCATTTAGTTTCTCCTGATACTCTATCATTTTCTCTCTTTTATCCAACTCACTTTCAAAACCTCCCTGCCACACCTAACTCTCGTAGCTCTCACCCATCTCTTACCTACTCTTAACATCCCCTCCACCAGGTAGTAGTCAGACATACCTCCATCCTCCCCTCTCAGAACTCTCACATCCAACAATCTTCCTATTACATTCCTGGACACAACCACATAATCCATCAGTGCTCTATCAACAACCCTTCCACCCTCCTGTCTCACCCATGTATACTTATAAATATCATTCTTCTCAAACAGGGTATTTCCAATCACCATCTCTCGCTCAACGCACATCCCTGTCATTCGTTCCCCATTTTCATTTCTTCCAGGCACACCATGCATACCAACTACACCTTCAACTGATACATTGCCCACTCTAACATTCAGATCTCGCATCATTACCACATTCATATTCGCTCCAAAACTCTGCAGACACTCATCAACATCATTCCAGAAAGACTCCCTCTCTTCTTCATCCCTTTCACTACCAGGCCCATATGCATTCACAAATACCCACAACTCACGTTCAAATTTCGATTTCTCCCACAACAGTCTCGATGACACCTCCTTCCATTCAATCACACACTGCTGCACTTCCTGGCTCATCAACAAAGCCACACCTTCTCTTGCCCTTCCTCTATCCACACCTGACAATCTTCCATTCACACTTCCAAACTTAGACTCATTTTTCCCTTTCATCTTTGTTTCACTCAGAGCTACAATATCCCAGCCCTTACTGTGGCCTGTCTCTTTTTAGGAACTAAAAAAAAATAGAGGAGGGGGTCCCTAATCCCCTTACCCTGCCCCTTTAAGTCTCCTTTTACGACACGCAGGAAATACGGTGGCAGTATTCTTCCTAACACAACCTGGCCGCAGAGTAGTAGTACCACCCCATAATGCGGCCAGATTGTGTACCCCCCCCGACACTGGGGACTAGGAAGCATACTGGAAATATGCAAGCAGGAAAATGCAGACAGGCATGAAAGCAAAAATGGAAGTTGAGAGACAGGTAGGCTGAAAAATAGGAATCTCAAACAGAAAGGAAGGAAGGAGGAACAGACAAAGAGATAGACAGGAAGACAGTCAAACAGAGAAAAAAACTATAGGGGCAAGCAAATGGAGAAACATGCAGTACGAAAAAAAAAAAAAAGACAGCAATCAAAGGCTAGCAGAAAGATTTTCAGGCCAGACAAGCAGGAAGAATAGACAGACACAGAAAACGACGGCAGTTTATTAAGTAAGGGAAGAGGAACGACCATAGAGGCAAACAAAGCAAGCATAGATAGGCAAACAGACAGACTGACAAGAAAACAGACAAATGGGATACGAGTGACACCCCAGGCAAACAGGCAGACAAGCAACCAGGCAAACAGGTGAACAGAATAGGACAGACACACCAACAGAAAGGCAGACAAAAAGACAGACAGGCAAATAGAAATACAGGTCAGGTAAACAAAGAGACCATAATGACAGAGCAGACATACAAAGAAAGACACAAACAGAAGCAGACAGACCGGCCAATCAAACAGAAAAGACAGAAACAAGGCACGGACATAGACAGAGGAACAAAACGTAAGACATACACACAGACAGAAAGACAGAGAGACAGAAAAACAGCGGAGAATAAAGAGCGAAAAGGTTGTAGGCAGAGACAAGGCCAATAGCTGTCAAGGGAGGCGAAGAGAGAGAGAGAGAGAGAGAGAGAGAGAGAGAGAGAGAGAGAGAGAGAGAGAGAGAGAGAGGTGTATGGTTAAGTGAATGAGTAAGAATGTGTAAGTGACTCAGTACTTGCATGAGTTACTGGTGAATGAAGAAGAAAGTCTGTGAGGGACGGTGCGTGAATAAGGGAGTGAGAAAAGTGAACGAGTGAGTGAGCTGAGTAATGACTGTTTGAGTGAGAGTAAATTAGTCAATGAAGGAAATTGTTTCGGTGTGAGGAAGACTAAATGAGTGTGTGAGACAGTGAATAATGTCTCTGAAGTAAGTGAGGAGGACAAGAATAAAGATCAGTGCGTAGGTTCATTAAGAAGTTGAGAGAAAAGTAAGGGAAGAAGAAGAGTAAGAATGTGTAAGCTACCAAATGGAAGAGGAAGAGGAAGAAAAAGCTAAGTCGAGAGGTGAGGTGAGGTGAGTGAGAACGAGGATAAGGAAGAGGAATGGAAGATAGAGACGAAGAGTGAAACTGAGCAAGTGAATAAGGGTGAATGAGCAAAAAAGAAAAAAAAAAGTTGAAATAAGGATAGGAAGTGAAACAGAAATGTAAGAAGAGAAGAAAAGAGGTGTGTAGAGGAAGTGATTGTCTGAACGACGTGTGACTATGGAAGAAGAAACTGAAGAAAATGAAGAAGTAAAAGTGGATTGAAAGGAGGAAGTGGAAGTGGGAGGTGAAGATTAAGAAGAGTAAGAGGAAATGGAAAAGAAAACAGGAATATAGTGATGGGAAATAACCGAGACGGAATGAAGACGAAAAAGGGACAGAGAAAGAGACTTGGAACTGGGAGAGGAAGAGCAAGTGGAAGAGTATGCAAAAAATAAAGCAAAAACTAACATATTTTTTTTGTTAGGGATCGAGGCGTGAGTAAGGATAATGGAGAGGAAGAGGACGTGGAGTGATAGCGTGTAGAATACTAATTGGAGTGGAAGTATGTGCAAGAGGAAGTCCTGTCATGATGTGTGGATGAGGATTTGTTGTGGTGGTATGTGGAAAAGGGTGTGGTATGGTGGTGTGTGGAGGAGTACGGGGTGTGGTGGTATGTGGAAGAGCATGTTTTGCAGTGCTATGTGAAAGAGTATGTCGTGTGGTGGTGTGTGGAAGATGTTGTGAGATGATATGTGGAAGTGTATGTTTTGCAGTGCTATGTGGAAGAGAAGGCTATGTGGTGTGGTGGTATGTGGAAGAGGATGTGTTGTAATGCTATGTGGAAGAGTGTGTCGTGTGGTGGTGTGTGGAGGAATATGTGGTGTGGTGGTGTGTGAAGGAGTATGTGCTGTGGTATTATGTGGAAAATATTATATCATGTGGAAGTGGAAGAGGATTTGGTGTGGTGGTATGTGAGACAACAGAATACAGGATGAAGGAAGAAGAGAAGGAAACAGAAAAGGAGTAAGAAAAAAGAGAGAGAACAAGAAGAAGAGCAAGAAACAGAAAAAGAGGAAGAAAAGGATAGAAAGCAAGAAGAAGACATGTAGTGTAATATGTGGAAAAGCAGGAGGAAGTATAGTGGTGGGAAGAGGAAGAGAGAAAATTGAGAAGAAGAGTGAAAGAACGAAAGGGAGAAAGAGGGAGAGATCGCGTAATAGGAAGTGTTGTGTTGGTACGCTGAAGAGGAAGAGGAAGTTTTGTGATAGTTTGTGACGAAGGAGGAAACTGTGACAGTGAGGGAAAAGGCGGAGTGAGGAAGATGGGGAGGAAAATGTGTAAGGGAGGAGGAACAGAGAGAGAGAGAGAGAGAGAGAGAAAGAGAGAGAGATGGAAGTTGAAGGCGGGATTACGAAGATTGGGAAAACGTAAGAAAGCTGGAAAAGAGATAGATAAAAAAAAAAATATAATGGAAGAAGATGGGGGTCAGAAGAAGGGGAGGAGAAAGGGGACAGAGAAGGAAAAGAGAAAAAGAGTGAGAAAAGGAAAAAACGAGGTGGAAAGGAAATAGAAACTTCAAGATACGAACGAAGAAGCAAAGTCTGTTAGCTTTTTTGACTGTTTGATAAAAGCATGAGTGGGTGAGGAAGAGGAAAAGAAAAAAAGAACAGTAAATGCATTAATGAGTGTGTGGACGGAGAATATTGAAGGGGAAGAGGACGACAGCTAAAAAAGATGAGTAAAAGTGAGTGAGCTATGAGTGCGTACTGGGTGAGTGAGTGGGTGAGTGAGTGACGAAATGGAAGAGGAAGGGGTAGAGGAAGAATATTGTGGTAGTCTCATGTGAAATGTGAGAGCGGAAGAAGGAGGAGTGGAGAAAAGAAAGAGGAGGTGGAATGATGGTACGTGTAGGAAAAAAATGTCAAGAAAAGAAAGAAAACAGAAAGGAATAGGTAAAAAAAAACGAAAAAGGAGATGGAAGTGTAGTAGTGGTATGTGGAAGAGAGAGAGAGAGAGAGAGAGAGAGAGAGAGAGAGAGAGAGAGAGAGTACCAGAAAATGAGAGAAGACGACAGGAAGACGCGACAGGAAGATGGGAGAAGAGGAAGCGGAAGAGGAAGGAGGGGAGGGCTCAGGTCAAGTGGTGAAGGCAATCACAGAGCAGGTTAAAAACATCCTGGAATTTTATGGAGGAAAAAATGGAGATGGAAAATTCGGTCGGATGGCAAAAGAAGAAAAGGAATTAAGATTTTTTTTTTTCCCAAGTGCTAGATTTGGGAATGGTGACGAGCTACTTAGAAATATTTACTATGATGCCATTTTCATATTCGTGTAACGGTCAGACGATTTTCTTCAGCTAAGGATAAGTAAATGAATATGTGAGGGAACGAGGTACGAAAACTGAGGAGGCCGGGGTGTTGGCCAGGAGCGGAGTTGGATGGATGATGTATGTTCTTAAGCACATAACAAGGATCTGACATCCTTTATTTGTCATTGCCAACTGGGTGACTCTGAATAATGTATGGGAAGTGCATCTATTATGAGCTGGTGATTAAGCCTGTCAGACAGTGTGCAAACCAATTCACTGGGTTTATTGCTGATGGTCCTGCCTCGCTTGTACTTATCTTTCCATGTTTCAGAGCCCGCTTTTAGTAAACATGAAGCTGATGGTGATTATGAGTGTTTCTCTTTTTCTAATTATTTAGAAAAATGTCCAGCATATTGTCCTTCACCTACTTTCGATTATCTTTATTTTTGTTCAAAGGGAAGGAAGCAAAGCCCGCAGGCATGAAATCCTCCATTTAAGGGAGTTAAAGTAGAAAGCCAATAACAGTATCCGTTTTGTTCATCTAAGGCTTTGATGAACATATGCACGGAGTGAGGTAAAAACGAGATTCATAGACAAAGTGCATGAGAGGTATATAGGCTGCTCCATATACTATGCATCCCAATTCTTGTGTGTTGTGAGGATCTCGCAATCTGCTCGTGTAATATGCAATTTAGTACCTTTTCTATCATTTGCATTCACAGCAATGATATTTTTAGTGCTTCTTTTATTGGTCATCTACATACGCTGTCATATGAAGGAAATGGAAGTATAATACTGACAACGTGTCGTATTTGTGTGGAATTTGGAAGCTCACTAGCACTTCTTCCTTACATTTTTTTTTTTTCACATAGTGCCTGTTGGTTCGTTTGTATGACTCCTAATTGTAAGAGAGAGGTCGTGCCCAGATGACCAGCCATCATAATCATCATCATTATCCTTGTCACCGTTTTCCTACTGTCAGATCTGTGTTCGGCCTGGGAGTGGCTTGTCAGGGGCTGTCAGCCTTTATGCTTGGAGAACAGAGAAATATTTTTAAAATTTTACTTTGTGACTTCCTTTAGATGATTATACGCAGCTTGGGAGTGCCTACCTGTAATCCATGTCTTAAATTAAATGTAAATAAATCCATTATCTTGTAATTCTGTATAATCAGCAATGTGTTCTTGTTTCAGTTGTGTTACTTGAGACTGGCAGTGTCAGTATGTAGGAGACGAGAAGCACATAAGTGCACGATTGATGATAAGATCGTTTTGTTTTTTGGTCAAACGGATATGAAACTACTGAATAATATGTCTCAGATCTATTGGGCGCCAAAGATCGCATAATTAGCTTTCATAACCCACTGTTCAATGTCTCATTCTGTATCGTAAGGAAGTGGATCGATATTGATGTCTGCAAATGTACGGTGCTACTAGGTTACATACATTACTTGCATGATTTACTTGGTGTATGCAACATTATATGAGGCAGTTGTGTTTATCCCCTGCAATCATCAAAATATTCTGTCTGAGTCATGAAGGATCTCTCGTGGTGAAGAGGTTAATTGAGTTTTGTTGTTGCCCCTCATTACCAGAGGTCATCCCTGTCGGAATGGAATCGTCTGTTGGAAGAAAGGTTTGGGCTTGAACGATGTCTCTGTACCGAGGAGATTACACTTACTTTCTCCCACATATAGTGTTTACACTCAAACAGAAAAAAAAAAAAAAAAAACGAAAGAAAAAAAAGAGAAACAGACAGACAGAGTATCAGATAGGCAGACAGACACAGATAAATACAGAGACAGGTAGATAGTCAGTCAGAAACCTACAGTGCTCATATATGGAGAAAGTGACAATTATTTATTTATTTTTAGCGAGAACACTTAACTTTGAGAATAATAACAGGCTGAGTGGGCATTTAGTTATTTCTCTCTCTCTCTCTCTCTCTCTTGGTTGAAGGGTGGGTATGAGGGCTAATGATGAGGAAACTTATATTCAGATCAACATGAAACTAGTTATCTAAGTTTTGAAATGAAGAGGGTGGGTGGGGAGGAGGAGGTGGAGGAGGAAGAAAAGGTGAAAGGAAGTGGGAGGGGGAGGAAGAAGCCTGAGGGAAATTATTGAGGAGAAGGCGGGAGAAGGAAATGGATGAGGAAGAAATGGGAAGAAAAAGTATATTGTGGAAAGAGAATGGGAGAGGAAGATAGAGAAGGAGGAGGAAAAGGCTGAAAGAGTGGAAAGAAAAAGAATGAGAAGAAGTAGGAGGAGGAGTGTGCGGATGAAGATGATGAAAGAAGAAGCGGTTTAGGTGGAAGGAAAAGTGAGAATGAGGTTCAGGAGGAAGGAAAGGTGAGAATGATGATAGAAGAAATGAAAAGGAAAATCAAGGACATGAGAGAGGGAGAAAACGGATTAAGAATGATGAGGAGGAGAAGAGAAGAAAGAGAAGATGAGAAGAAAAAGGAAATGAAGGAAGCAGAGCGACAGGTAAAGAAGAAAGGACAGTAGGAGGAGAGGATGAAGGAAATGGGTAAGAAGAAACTGTGGCAGGAAGGAAGAATGACAAGATGAGCTGGTAAGAAGAAGAGGTAGAAGAATATAGGAAGGCATGAAGAGATGATAAGAACGAAATAATAGGAAATGGAGAAAGAAAGAAAGGAGACACTGAGGAAGGACACAGGAGAGAAAATAAAAGGGAAGCAACAGAGGACTGAAGAAAGAGAGGGAAACAAATAGAGGAAGACTGATGCTAAGGTGGGAAGTGAGAGTAAGTGAATGAAGGGAAAGAGCGGAGAAAGAGATGAAAATTATGATAGAAAAGAAAAGAAAACGGAAGACAAACAAAGAAGCAGAATAACGACAGTATATAAAAGATCTGAGAGAGAGAGAGAGAGAGAGAGAGAATGAAACTGGGATAAGCAGATTGAACTAGTACAATAAAAAATAAATAAATTCAAGTGAAACAAATAGAAATGGCAATACCGAAGAAGGGAATACATGAAACCAAAATAATGAGAGAAGAGGAAAATACGAAGTAATAAAAAAGCGGAAGGGCGAATAAAGAAAGATAATATCCACAGATGAAAATTAATAAAAACGAGGAAGGCGGAGAATGTGAGAGAAAACGTCACAAAAAGGAGCGAGTAAGAGAGGGACTGGAGGACTTAATAAGAGACTGAAAGGCGTGAGAGAGAGAGAGAGAGAGAGAGAGAGAGAGAGAGAGAGAGCTGTGTGTGTGTGTGTGTGTGTGTGTGTGTGTGTGTGTGTGTGTTTATCAGCATGTGCCTGCAAGTATTTTACCTGCATTTGTGTTTGTGTACAGTTGTAGGTACATATGAATTCGCATGTGTGTGTGTGTGTGTGTGTGTGTGTGTGTGATTATATTTCTGTGAGAGTATTTATCTTATTAAGTGTTTGTATTTGTTTTCGTGATATTTGTGTGTTTAGGTATAACTGTATGCTCTTGTATATTTCTGCGTGTGCTTATTCATGAGGTTGTATTGTGTTTGTGTATTTTTTGAGTGTGTGAATATTGAGCTTGTGTGCCTTGTTGTGGGATTTTTGCGCCCAGTTATTTATTTATTTATTTTTTTTAAATTGGCGTATAAGTGCTTGTGAGTATAAGAGTTAGTGTGACGCAGGAAGAATAAGGAGAAGGTAGGAAAAGACACTTGGAAAAAAGAGTTGAGAGAGAGAGAGAGAGAGAGAGAGAGAGAATTGATATACCAGAGTTACATGAATAAATAAGTAATCACAAATGTACGGGTAAGTAAAGAACCTAAGAAAAGGGATATTTAGGAAAATGGAGACTGATTCTGACAAAGAGGAAAGACATTGGCAATAGATGGAAAGAGGAGAAAAATGATATAATTAGTTCTGAGAAAATAATGACAAAGAAATCGAACAAGACGAATGAGCGATGATATGAGAGAAAAAAATTGTGATCACAGTGGAAGGAAGCAAGATGGAGGTATGAAAAACAGAGAAAATAATTGAAACTTATAGAAAACGTCAAAAAAAAAAAAAAAAAGACGGAAGCAGAAGAAGCAAGGTCACCTCTACTAGACAAAGATGATTACATGGCAGTGATGAGAGAGAGAGAGAGAGAGAATAATAAATTCGCATAAAAATCCAAAGAAAACGTGGAAATTAAATTAAAGGTCCGACAGAGGAAACTCGACGAATAGACGAGACGATAGCACACACACACACACACACACACACACACACACACAGAAAATGTGATGAAAAGAGAAAGGGAGACGAAAAGAAGGGAGAGGTAAATCATATTAAAATAAAAAAAGAGGAATTAAAGAAACAAACTGAAGAAAATTTAAAAAGGGGCAAAAAGGAATTAAAAAAAAAAAAAGGCTAAAATGAGTGTCTTGGTAAATGCCAGTTCGTATCCCCTTCACCGGAATAAAAAAGAGAATTGGTAAAAAAATATCAACAACTAGAAAGAGTTAAATAAGAAAAGGCGATTATATTAAAGGAAGTGGAAGAAATATTAGAGAAGGAGCCGATGAAGGAGTCGTAGAATAATCAACAACCCACACAATTACGACGTTTGGGTATAGACAGACAGACAGACAGGCAGACAGACAGATAGACAGACAGATTGACAGACAGACAGACAGACAGGCAGACAGACAGATAGATAGACAGATAGATAGATAGTTAGACAGATAGATGGATACAAATATTGCCATATAATAGAGAAAAGGGCTGAAGGAAGATAGAGAAAAGGGTCAATAGAGACAGAGAATAAGTCCCCACCATATTCCTAAGAAAGTAAGAGTAGAATCCAAAGATACGAGCTGAAATGTTGGAGAAAATGCCAAAGGAAAAATTAGAAAGAAAAAGGTGGCACAGCGAGGAGGCAGGTAGACGAAGCCTGCCCTCCTGCCCTTGACGACGACTCCACTTTGCACCTCAATTTTAGTCTCCACTTCAAAGAGCTGGCCCTGTTTGACCCCGCCTCGTTGCTGGAGGGATATTGAAACTGCACAAGTCGCCCCTGTAATTGGAGGGATGCGTTGGTTGGTCAGGAGAGAGAGAGAGAGAGAGAGAGAGAGAGAGAACGGGAGATAGTTTTCTTTTGTTTCTTCTCTAATTAACCTTGTATGTATCTGACTCTGGACAAAGAAGAGATAACCCGTTCTCTGAGGCCCAGCTTCTCCCCTGCGTGTCCCATATCTTCACATGTCACCGGTTCGTTGCTAATACTCATCATCCAGACAGTAGGGAGGAGCCTTCCCGAGGTGCCGCCGTTGTCCTGGATGGAGAGAAGCTGCCCTCCTGCTTGGGAAAAATTTCCTCATCCTGCCCTGCTTCCTGTTAGGAGTATCCCTTCTCAGTCACCATATTAGATTAAGGTTGGGTGGAATCACAGATAACACGTTTCCTGCTTGTGGAATAGGCCCATATAACATGACACACATAATGAAGCACTGCACATGCCACACTAAGACGCAAACACAACACAAGAGCATTAGATAAGCTATGGGACAACCACACAGGAACGATTCCTTACCTGCAGTTAACAGATCTGCTCGATCAAACGAAGCAGGGTTGAGCAACAACAACCCACCATCCATACTGAAAACATGGTATAGTTGTCTCATTCCGAACTGGTGTGAGTATTAGCAGTGACGTTTCATAAGTCGTCGGTTAGTCTTGATTAATATCAGTAAAGTTGGTTGCAGCGAGATTTATATCACCAGTCTTCCCCAACCTGAGATTGAAATTTCACCCTGCAGACAGCGGATCAATTAATTGTTTGACCATAGCCTCTCCAAGTTATAATCCAGTTGTTCAAATGAATGAAGTACATTTACATAATGGAACTGTGTTTAGGGTGAGGACTGGTAAGAGGACATATTAAGGCATGAAGCTAACATATACATATAACACTCACACACACACACACACACATCTCTCTCTCTCTCTCTCTCTGTATATATATATATATATATATATATATATATATATATATATTCGGAATAGGAGAGACGAATGGCATAAGTGTATTAGTGGCAAAGTTTGCTGAAAGGTATAACATGGAATAATGAACACTCTTTCACAAAAGAACAGGATGTAAAGGACCTGGAGAAGCCAGATGGAAAAACAGAGAATGTAATCGACTTCATTGTGGAAGATAAGAAAACAAAATAAGTATAGGAAGTGACCATAGAATGGTGGGTTGCACAACCAGATTCAGTTTCAGAAGTGAAAGAAAGAAACTGACAATAAAAAGGCATGCCCAATAAAAGTAGGTGAAAACAGTTCTGTTTTATAAATAAAGAACATATTTCAGGCTCTAAGTTGCTACGTGTGACATCCATGAGTTGAATGACAGACTAACAGAGGTTTTAAAGTTAATCAGCGGAGATTGTAGGGAAAGCTAATATAACCAAAACCAACAAGTATTAAAAAACGACCCAAGTGCCCATGAAAACAAGAAGGGAGATGAAAGTAAAGACGAAGAAAGATGAAATAGAAAGAGCAGAAATGAGTAAGCTCTTCAACAAGAGACAGAGAGAAGAAAAACCTAAGAGAAACGGATCAAAACCACCACCAAAAAAAGAAAAATTCTGAAACAGGTCAGTAGCAAAGTTACACTAGGAAAGCAACAAATTATGTTACTGACAGACAAAAAAGGTGAAGTAATCAAATGCAGAGTGAGAATGGTGAAGAGAGCTGATGAACTTTACAGACAACTCTATGCATCAAAGACATTAGGCTACATTGTGCCAATAACTAACTTTTCATTCGACACAAGTGAAATGCCAGAATTAACACTAGATAGAGTAAACTTTTCCCTTAGATGTATGAAAAGAGGAAAGGCCCTTGAAGAAGGAATAGTAACAAATTTACTGTCGGATGCAGGAGTAGAGTTTCAAAACCGGTTTACCCACTTACGAGTATTTACCCACTGTCTATAAAAGAAGAAACTTCCGAAAACATGGTGTAAGGCGATAGTTATTTTGCTGTATAAGAAGGGTGACTCAAGAGATTATTTGTCGTTTCATTAACTAATTATCAGTTATTTACAAACTATTCACTAAAATCTTTATGAGCAGAAAAAAAAAAAAATATCCTCGTGAGCAAGCAGGATTCTGAAGCTGTTATTCGACTACTGATCATATAAATGCAATGAATCAGGAACAAGAAATCTAGAGAATATAATAAACCACTGTGTTTATGATTTGCTGATGACGAAAAGACTTTCAACTCAGTGGACCACATAGCGACTGTAAATTTGGACCGGGAACACGGAGTAAACGAGAACAATGTAAAACTGCTTGTAAACATATGAAAAATGGGAACTGCTACAGTGAACATACTACTTCCCCAAGAGAGAGAGAGGGAGAGAGAGAGAGCCGTGCGTCTAGGAGATACAGTTAACCAAATAATTTATAGCATGCTTTGAAAGCATTTCCAGAAAACTAAAATGGGAGAACAAAGGAGTTAAAAATGATGGAGAAAACTTCAACCATTTCCGAATCGTTGATGGCATTGTCTTAATCAGAAACAGCAGGGACATTGCAATAAAACTTTAACTGAGCTGAAAAGAGAAAGTCTCACAGCAGGGCTAAAGATCGGCCCGAGTAAAACTAAAGTTTAATCCAAATACATCAAAGGGCATAATCAAAATGTAAGAAGACATTCTTGAAGAAGCTGAGGAGCACATTTTCTTGGGGCAAATACTAAAACTAACGAAAGACCATGAAAACGAAATAAAAAGATGCATTGCAATAGCATCGAAAGCTTTCGATAAACATAGAGACATCATGAAAAGTACTTTGCCAGTATGTAAGAATCGAAAAGTGTTTAATGAATGTATAAGCCCGACTATGACATACGGTTGTGAGACCTGGAAACCGGCAAACTCAACGGAAAACAACTAATTCGTCCATTCTCAAAGAGCAAAGGAAATGCCAATATTGCGATTATTTTCTGAGAGACAGGAAGAGACCAGCTTGGGTGAGGGAACAGAGTAAAGTAAAAAACATTACAGAAGTTATAAAGGAACAGAAATGGAGATGGATTGGTCATGTCACAAGAATAAGGAATAACCGATGACGTAAGAGTCTGGCTCCACAAAACTGTAAGTAGAGCAGAAAAAGGCCAGACGAGATGGAGGGATGAAACGAAGTTTGCAGCCAAAGCCTGGCGGAGATTGGCTCAATCAAAGAATTCGTGGAGAATGTACTGCGAGGCATTTGTTCAGCAATGGACTTATAAGTAGAAGCTTTCCGGGAAGGAATGAGCATAACTGTGGGAAATGATAGATGAGTTTCATTCTAAGAAATGTTACATGAACTTATGTCCAAGTCTCAACCACTACAGAGCTACATTTTCTGATAACTTATGGGTTAAAATAGTATCTCATAATTTACCCATAAAATCATTGGTAATTAAAACTCCGTAGAGGATGAAATTAGAACACATGACTATAACATTTTTTTTTCACGTGGATATTCCTCATTTGTCCATCTATACCTTCCCAAAGATATTCTCTTTCGTTCCAGGACATCCTATATATATATATATATATATATATATATATATATATATATATATATATATATATGAAGCCTCTGTGGTACAGTGGTAAAGTGTGCGTTTTCGTACACTGAAGAACGAGAGTTCGCGCCCTGCCAGGGTAATAAACTTTGGGAGCTTTGTTCAGACAACGTACTGCTTCGCGGACATAAGGGGTGCTGTGGTTGAACAAGTGTCGCATACTATAAAGTATGCT
Organism: Coenobita brevimanus; assembly: GCF_032717465.1. Lineage (NCBI taxonomy): Eukaryota > Metazoa > Arthropoda > Malacostraca > Decapoda > Coenobitidae > Coenobita > Coenobita brevimanus. Next base: position 23,252,485 of record NC_136960.1, read on the forward strand.
TGCACCCAGTCGGCTTCTGCGGGCCAATTACACTTGGATCACAGACTACACACACATCCAAATCCACTCGAACTCTACAATTACACTTACAAGCACTTCTCACCCTACATACAATCTCTACTAGACAGCCTAAGCCACTTGGTAGAGATACATTGGCTGTATCGTCCCTACTTCGGTCGGGATAGGCCGGTCCTGCAGTGGACACTCAAACGGCTGATGAGATTATATATATATATATATATATATATATATATATATATATATATATATATATATATATTATATAGAGAGAGAGAGAGAGAGAGAGAGAGAGAGAGAGATCCCATTTTAGCCCAACATTCTCAATATGGGACAGAACTGGGAATATTCTAGAGTTAATAAAGTAGGGAACCCCCAGGTAGGGGCCTATGAGCTTCGCAACTATGAACCGATAGGTGGAGGGCGGTACGCTTAGTACCCTCCGGGTACAATCCCTCGCCCAAGAACTCTAGGGGTCAATGGGATATATATATATATATATATATATATATATATATATATATATATATGTAAGTTCATGGGCGCTCCCAGCTGCCCGAGTATTTCGGGAGAAACTGTGAAGGGTAGGTGTCAGTGAAGGGTATAGTAGTCGTAGCCGAGCTGTAGGTAATAGTGAGTACATATGTGAGGAGATAACCTCAGTTCACTTGTAGTCGGTGACAGGAGAAGATAAAGATGAATACTGGGTTTAACTGTAGTTTCTTTCTTCAGAGGGAATATCTCAAAATTCTATACTCAGAGTGTCTCACAAGAGCGTATTGAGGTGATAGCAGTTTTGTGCTTGCTACTCTATCGAAGCCTCTCTCATTAGGTCCCCCCTTCTCACTCTCTCCTCTCCAATCTCCTAATTCATTCTGTCTTCTTCTCGCTTCTCTCTCGTATATGAGAGCTTCTCTCACGTGGATTATACGGTTGTCAAATGTTCTAGAAGCCTGTGTGTGTGTGTATGTGTGTATTCCTGTCAGGCGTCACGAGGTGCAGATTGCACATTCTTCAGGGGGAATGTACTGACGATATTTCCTGCCGGCCCTACCCATGACTGACTTAACCTTCTAGATCACATCTATGCTACTAGCAATTATTTATGATGTTTTAGAGTCCTAACATCGCTCGGTCACGCCCTGCTGGCGACCTACAACAGCCTGTAGTAATCAATTCTTTTCTATTATAATATTGTAGAGATGTAATATTTATGATAATATTGTACAGACATAATAATATTGTAGAAACATAACAAATCTTTGTAATACATTGTATTTTTTTTCATGCAAGGAAGAAGGAACAAAGACCAGGAGCCCGCAAACCGTTCCTTCCAAGAAAAATAACAAAAACAAAAGAGAGCCAAATTTCAAGATCCGTTCATTTCGGGATGCCTGGACACACTGCATTTCATAGACTGGAGATCATAGGAAGTAAGAAATCCAGACAGAGGGAGACAGTTCCAGAGCTGACCTTTTGCATAAATGAAAGACTGGGAGTAACGGTTAACTCATGCATTAGAGAGTTGGACAGAAAAGGGATGAGAGTTTGTTGCTAGACGGGTGCTACACGCCCGTTGTAGAGGTGGAGGGATGCAGGCAGACAGTTCAGAGGAGCAGTGACCGTTGAAGTAGCGATAGAAAAGGGATGAAAATGCAACAGTGCAGCGAAAAGGCAGACGTTAAGGGAGCCAGTGAGAGGAGGAGAGTTAATGAGACGAAAAGCGTTTGACTCGACCCTATAGAGAAGAGCTGTATGTGGGGAGCCTCCCCACACAGTGAGAGATGTACTCTGCACAGGGACGAATAAAACCCATGTATAAAGTCAACAACTGTGCAGGGGTAAAGAAAGTACGGAGTCGGCTTAGCACGCCTAATCTCTTGGATGCAGATTTTACAAGAGATGTAATATGATCTTTCCAAATCCCGAGTGAATGAAACCCCAGGCATGTTCCAGGATGATGTAGGATTGAGCTGGATATTATTAGAGATTAGTGGGTACTCCCCAGTCAGAGATACGAGCCAAGTCAGACATTATGTGTGCCATAACCTCATCCCTTGTTTGTTGAAGTAACTGCTGAGATAGACGTTGCAGGAACCAAATGGAAAGGTGAAGGGTGGAATCATCAGCATACGAATGGATAGGGTTAGTTGTACAGCTTAGAAGGTCAATGATGAATAAAAGGAAGAGAGTTGGTGATAAAACAGAGCCCTGAGGAAAACCACTGTTGATTGATCTAGGAGACGAACGATGGCCGTCTACAACAGCGGCTATGGAACGACCAGAAAGGAAGTTATAGATGAAGGTACAGATAGAAGGATAGAAACAGTAAGAGGGCAGTTTGGAAATTAAAGATTCATGCCAGACTCGATCGAAAGCCTTTGAGATGTCAAGTGCAATGGCAAAGCTTTCACCACAGTCCCGAAAGGAGGATGACCAGGAATCTGAAAGGTAGGTGAGAAGATCACCAGTGGAGCGTCCCTGGCGGAACCCATACTGACGATCAGAAAGAAGGTTGTGATAGGAAAGATGCTTTAAAACTTTTCTGTTAAGAATTGACTTGAAATCTTTTGAGACACAGGATGTTAAAGCAGTTGGACGATAGTTAGAGGGCTGGGAATGGTCACCCTTCTTTGGGAGCAAATACAGTACATAGCATATTGTAGTAATACATTGTATGTGTAATAAATACACTATAGTAAAACTGAATATAGAATACTGCATAACATATTGTAGTAATACAATAGCATGAATGTGTATGTATAACAGACATACACATATACTTATGTAGTGGCAAAATTGCCAGGTCATTACATTACATATGGTGTTATACCTATAGTAATGCCTAACTTGTATGATGATTCTGGTAGTACAGAATTGTAGGAACATTTTAGTTACATCGTATGAATGTAACTGTTACATAATTGTGGTAACACAGAATTGTAGGAACATTGTTGTTACATTGTACGAAAGTAATTGTGACATTATTGTATTTTTAATTGAAGTAATATTGTAATTGTTACATAACTATTATTAGTTGAAGTAATATTGTAATTGTTACATAACTTCAGTTATATTGTAGTTAACTGTAGTAACTGCAGTAATATCGTAGGTATTATAACTGCAGTAACATTGTAGTTAATTGCAGTAACTGCAGTAATATTGTAGGTACTGTAACTGCAGCAATATTGTAGTTAACTGTAATAGCTGTAGTAATACTGTACAACTACACTGTATGTTATACTGTAAGTTGCGACATAATTGTGTACACATACATATAATTACACAGTAGTAACACCATAGCAGCAATCAATTGTATTATGAATCAGTCATCTATAACACTTGCTGTAGTAATATTACACAATGTATATGTTCCCTCATCGTTTCGTATCGAAAAAGAAAAATCTATTAATTAGCTAACCCAGTCATGCTGCGCTTGATGGTAGTGATGTGCATTACAACTGGCTCGTGGAGAACAATAACTTGCTCTTTGTTTCATTTATAGAAGGAGTTTATACTGTATTGTGGCATTTGTAGCAACAGTTGCACGTATTTTTCTTTGTTTTTTATGCAGTCTTCATTTATTTTTGTAAGTATTGTGTTCTCTAGTTTTCCATCGTTTGTGTTCGCTTTTCGATGGTGTCCGTGGTTGCATAATTGCTGGCTAATCCTTGGGACCCTTTTTAAGGCTTAGTTATGTTGCACAGTTATTACTGAAAATGATATTATATAACCTCATATTTTGTTATTTTATATAAAAATATATATATACACTAATTATACAACATTAACTATATACACTCACTTGTTGTTCGCTTGTACCTGTGGTGGGCAATTTGTGTCTGCACCGTGTGGAAATCTTTGTCATCACCACTGTGTGAAAGTGGATGTTCATTTTTGCTAACGTCATTCATGTTCCCCATCTCTCTCTCTCTCTCTCTCTCTCTCTCTCTCTCTCTCTCTCTCTCTCTCTCTGTTCCTGATTTTCCTTATAATTTAATTTGTCTGGTCCCCCTAGATAACTAATAAGTGTTATTATAGTTCTTTTAATCGCTCACTGGGTAAATGTGATAATATATTTTATTTATTACATTTCAAATATGTTGTTGCTTAGTTCTGAGCATGAAACACGTATTTTATATATGTAAAAATGGTAACACTCGTTGGGAATAAATGCATGCTATAATTAATGAATGAATATATACAATATATACTGTAATATTTATTGTTGGTGCAAGTTCTTAGTGACTGACTTATGCAGATAACTGAAGTAGGTATGTGTACGCAAGTTGTAACTATACAGCATGTTTTAAACGTTTATGCAGAATATTTTGTCTACCACTGTGTCTATTACTGTGTATTGTATAAATGAAGTAACTATGCAACTCACTAACTTTTACCGTGGTGGGAATGGTGTTAGTGATGATGCAGGTGGTGATAGTGTTGTCAGACAAGAGTTCATTGACGTGTTGTGGTGGTGTTCTTAGCTTCTCAGCAAAACGCCAGCACAGCGACCTCCCACTCTGGTAGCTGTGGTGAGTAAATGAGTAATGGAGGGTAATGATGAGTGAGTAACGATTAGTAAGATGAGTGGTGAGTGAGGGCTCTGAAAATTGTTACATCTCTGTTTGATCTGATAAATTACCAATATGCTGGGAATCGAACCAGGGACTCTCAGGTGAGAGCCAGGCAGCATACCACTACACCACGACCAGGTAAAAGTTAACTCACGTTGTCACAATCTTGTAACCAACGTCCCTCCGCCCCTACTGTGGGCATCAAGAGGATGAGTTAACCCCCTGGCACTCGGGCAAGTAGATGCTTTTAATCTATCCCAAGCACTTACGGCAAGTCAGAATGAAGAGAGAAACTTGTACTTCATTCTGACTTGCAGTAAGTGCTTGGGATAAATTAAAAGCATCTATTTGCCCGAGTGCCAGGGGGTTAACTCATCCTCTTGATGCCCACAGTGGGGGCGGAGGGACGTTGGTTACAAGATTGTGACAACTTAAGTTAACTTTTACCTGGTCGTGGTGTAGTGGTATGCTGCCTGGCTCTCACCTGAGAGTCCCTTGTTCAATTCCCAGCATATTGGTAATTTATCAGATGACTTTTCCTGTGTACAGTACAGGTTTCTCTCTTCATCTCTGTTTGACTTGTTCACCTCTGCATCAGCGCTGTGGAGACTGAGGGCGGTTGTAGGGAGGGGTGGGAGTCTGGTGGTTGTTGCTGTGTTCCCGCTCTTTGTTTGCTTGTTTTTCCCACTCGTACCTCGTTCTTCTTACTGTATACTCGCTTGTGGTTACTTGATCGTAGAATTGTAGTTTCTTGATAATGTAGACTCGCAGATTCGATGGTTTGTTGATTTGTAAGCTTATAGGCTTGTAGATTTGCATGCTCGTATGCGTTGGTTCGTACGTTCGCGCCACCAAAATAACACATCGAACTTGTAATTGATTATATAGTAGTCGTAGCCGAGCTGTAGGTAAGAGTGAGTAGATATGTGAGGAGATAACCTCAGTTCACTTGTAGTCGGTGACAGGAGAAGATAGAGATGAATACTGGGGTTTGATTGTAGTTTCTTTCTTCAGAGGGAATATCTCAAAATTCTATACTCAGAGTGTCTCACAAGAGCGTATTAAGGTGAGAGCAGTTTTCTGCTTGCTACTCTCTCGAAGCCTCTCTCATTAGATCCCCCCTTCTCGCTCTCTCCTCTCCAATCTCCTAATTCATTCTGTCTTCTCGCTTCTCTCTCGTATATGGGAGCTTCTGTCACGTGGATTATACGGTTGTCAAATGTTCTAGAAGCCTGTGTGTGTGTGTATGTGTGTATTCCTGTCAGGCGTCACGAGGTGCAGATTGCACATTCTTCAGGGGGAATGTGCTGACGATATTTCCTGCCGGCCCTAGCCATGACTGACTTAACCTTCTAGATCACATCTATGCTGCTAGCTATTATTTATGATATTTTAGTTTCTTGATAGAGGTACAACTAAAGCAAGTTCATCAGAGCATTGACGGTAAAAACATCGGTTAAATAATGCTAAAGATGCAATATCTCTACATACTGATAATGGAGGAAGGTCCTGCGTAATGGCAAGATTATTGATTACTCTAATGGCTTTATTTTTAATTTTGTCCAGCTACCTCAATGCATAGATATATAGATAGATAGAGAGACAGATGGATAAATAGATAGATTGATACATAGACGGACAGATATCTCTTTGTGTGTGTGTGTGTGTGTGTGTAATTCACCGGGTCGGTCAGGATCACTTGATGGTCGTGATGGTCAGCTTTTACCCTCCCGGAAGGGAGCTGAGAGCTCATATAGTCCGATCTAAGGGCAAGGCTGTGACCTTCACACGCACACACCCGTCCCCTTGCTCAAGGGGGACAGTAACCACCCACTTCGTCAGTGAAACTTTTCGCAACCTGAGCGAGGCGCGAACTCCCGTCCACCAGTTGACAAGCGGGAACGTTACCACTGCACCAGCGATTGTGTGTGTGTGTGTGTGTGTGTGTGTGTGTGTGTGTGTGTGTGTGTGTGTGTGTGTGTGTGTGTGTGTGTGTGTGTGTGTGTGTGTGTGTGTGTGTGTGTGTGAGGTTCAATTGTGCAATTCATTGTTGGAAAATGGGATTACTGGGATCATGATGACGATGATTATCGTGACCATTTCCAGGGAAGGAATAAAAACTGGTAACAGCGGTATGCATAATGTCTATCCTGTTCCATAAACCTTTCCCAAATTCAGTGAAATTGGTTGATGGTAAAATAACAATAGGTTAATAATAATAATAATAATAATAATAATAATAATAATAAAAAGATGACATCACTTTAATACTAATCCTTCCGTGTGTGTATATATATATATATATATATATATATATATATATATATATATATCATCCTCAGCCGTTGAGGTCCACTGCAGGACCGGCCTATCCCTACCGAAGCAGGGACGATACAGCCAATGTCTCTCTACCAAGTGGCTTAGACTGTTTGGTAGAGACTGTATGTAGGGTGAGAAGTGCTTGTAAGTGTAATTGTAGTGTTGTAGTGGCTTTGGATGTGTGTGTAGTCTTTGAACCAAGTGTAATCGGCCCACTTTAAGCCGATTGGGTTCAGGCATACTAGTATGCGACACTGGTTCGACCACAGCACCCCTTGTGTCCGCCAAAGTAACAAGTGGCTTGGTGAAAGCTTTCCAAAGTTTTTACAACTCTGGCGGGAGGCGAACCCACGCTCACCAGCATGCGAAACTCACACTCTACCTTTGGCGGACACAAGGGGTGCTGTGGTTGAACCAGTGTCGCATACTAGTATATATATACAGTATATATATATATATATATATATATATATATATATATATATATATATATATATATATATATATATATATATATATATATATATATAGGTAGAGTGTGAGTTTCGCATGCTGGTGAGCGTGGGTTCGCCTCCCGGCAGAGTTGTAAAAACTTTGGAAAGCTTTCACCAAGCCACTTGTTACTTTGGCGGACACAAGGGGTGCTGTGGTTGAACCAGTGTCGCATACTCATATGCCTGAACCCAATCGGCTTAAAGTGGGCCGATTACACTTGGTTCACAGACTACACACACATCCAAAGCCACTACAACACTACAATTACACTTACAAGCACTTCTCACCCTACATACAGTCTCTACCAGTCTAAGCCACTTGGTAGAGAGACATTGGCTGTATCGTCCCTGCTTCGGTAGGGATATATATATATATATATATATATATATATATATATCCAGACAAATTCTTTATTAGAGATACTGCTAAAGGAAGGTGTTTACGGAAGATGTTAGATACAGCCTACAATGATCCCTGTAATACGAAAGGTCTTTCTTAGGCTTACTGGAGCCATCTGGCAGTAAGAGGATTCGAATAAGAAGACATCACAGATAATTAAAAGAAGGTGCTAATTGGGTCTCCCGGGGTAAATAAAATCGTCTGCTATTATCTGTTAATAGGAACTTCTGTTAATACTAATATTAGTGAAGAATAACAACCCTTAATAGAATGAATATACTACAAATGACGCTATCTTAATGTAGGAGTTAAAAACTCCGTTGTTTGGCTATTTGCTGCTGTTTGGGTCTTTTCATTGCTGTTACATGGAGTCTCCTGCTGTGTTAGTGGGCTTCCCGCTGTTCTAAGAGAATCCCCGTTGCTATAAAATTGAGTGTGGGACCATTTTCTTTTTCGGTTTTGTATTGAGTTTACCCATTTTCCTCTTCTTTCTGTTCCCTTTCTCATTTCATAATCTCTCTCTCTCTCTCTCTCTCTCTCTCTCTGACATTTACTCTGGTGTGAATCCATCCACACATTCCGTTCAGGCTAACACCAGACGATGTTGAACCGAAGAAAAAATAAAAATAAATACATAAATTACTTCACGTGTTCATGGGAAACTAATGCTCTGGTTATTGATGATGGTGATGACAGTGATGATCAAAAAGTAATGAATAAAAGAAAGTAAAAATCCCCCACCTAAACTACCGCTAGAAAATCACTTGGAAATTTTATGCATTGAAAAATTAACCCCTTGAAGACGAGCTGAATGAAATCACCGGAGATACCAAGGGAAAAGAATCTTCCACGTCTTGAATGGTGTACTAGAGGGTGTACTGAGCCTCAGCTTCTTCAGACCAAGGGACTGGAGAGAGTCGCCTTCTTGTAGTGGCACCGATATAGCCAGGCTTCCCAAGGGTCCGGTGGTACAAACGTTCCTCGACTACCGCCCTCTCTCTCAAATAAAAGGATTAAGGAATGCTGGACGATGGCACCTTCAACCTGCAGTCCACTTGGTTCTCGCTTTAGATATGCCTGGGAAAACAGCGAGAGCAACATCAGTAACAACAACAACAATAATAATATCATCATCATCATCATCATCATCATCAGAAAGTCTATAATTTAATACTCTTCCAGTCATCATAATCATCATCATCCGGACCTCCTTTCCCACCCTGTTGAAGGATAAGGAATAGCAGCATCCAGACAGCCCAAGTTTGTTCCAATGGGCCACGCTTCCAGTCACTCATTATTCAAGCCCCCTGAATCCTGGCTCTATCTGATGCGCCAAAAATTTTCACCACATTCTGTAGCTTCACACACCAGAAAATTTCATTAAACATTAAATTACTTTCCGACTTGGAAAGAGTTAGATGTAGCCTCCATTAATCGTGTCATGGTCGGGACAGTCTAGTGTTTTATCTAAAAGATCACCAGGCGATTTATTCATCTGACAGTGAATTATCACAACCTGAGAGTTTTAACCTATTCTCTCCTATACTGTATACGCATTAACTGGGCGAGAACTTGCAATCCCTTCGTCAACAATGCAGAGCTGTAACAAGAAATTAGTACCTGAATATGGCGCTAATCACCACGAAGTGTTATAGAAAGGATGTAGACTGTAGAGCCATAGTACTGCCCTATTTTGCTACTAAGCTACTGGAAATAAGCTTCAAAAGGACGAAAATCTACGCCTTGTGAATGAGAATGAACTATAATGGTCCTTCCTAAGTACAATAAAAATCTTCTTGTGGCAAGAATGAAATAACTGAAGATGTATAATTATGTAGGGACTAAAAGGACCTGAAGCCACCCAGGGGTGAATAAAATAATCTGAAGAGAGCAACTCAGTGCAGGAAATGCCTAGAAGAAGATGATCTCTTTTTCATCATAGTCTTGCTATCCACAGACGATTCTGTTTAGCCGTTAGCAATCGTTCCACTTCCTGGGTTTGCTCTTAATCTGAATAAAATACCCTGGAAGCAGTACGAGTAAACTGAAAGCAACCTCCTTGGGTATGTATAGTTTAAGGGTGATTGGTTAAGACAGTTCTGGTATCCTGTTCCAAGTAACGACAAATTACTCTTATTTCATTCAGAGGAGCATGAGTCATGGCAGCCCAAAAGCTGACGAATCCAAGTAGTCTGTTCTCCCCTTCCTGGTACCTTACATTCCCTCTAGACTATCCTGTTCAATGACCCTTTTAGTATGAGGACGTCTTAACAATTTCGTTCCCTCTGTAGTCAGACAATTACATTCAGAATGTGTGAGATTTCTTGCAGTGATAGGTTTAGGTAAAGAGAAAATCCCCACCACCTGTTGGAGTATAATGATATTTTTCATTTCACTTTTATTACCATTGACAATATTATTCACGTTAAGGGAGACAATCTCCATACTGAGACATTCTCCATCTCCTCTTTCAGCATGTTGTCTTTGTCATTTCATGCTTACCCCTTGTAAGGTAACCTGGGGTCTATTGGACCCCACGCTATTTACTTAGTGTTTTTCATATATTAGTATAAGGTCTTGGGATCTGGTTTTCCATCTACCTTCCTGACTAGTAGACTAGTTTACGGACGTGATGGAGTCAGTTCGGGACCTGGCTCTATTTTCGTGCTTAAGGGCTTTTGGGGTCCAGTGGACCCCAGGTTACCTAACCAGTGATTTTTTTCCCCCATATATATCTTCCATACCAAAAATTATTTATTATGACATGTGCTTCTCTTTCTTCTTAAAGATATGTACATTGGCCATTGGTCTACAGCAGGCACTGATAGAAAACTGGTGGAACATATCAGTTTTGGTATGGCAGCCACTAATCTCAATTGGTACCAGGTATAAAATTTGTCAATGTTTTTCTTTTTAATTTTCCTTACAATAAAATTTCGTCACTTGTATTTTCGTACATTTTGCCCCAAATTGAAGGAAAAGGGCTACAGAAATTGTGTACGAGTGACTGTGTGAATAAAGATGTAAGTGTTTTTGGTGATTTTCTAAAGATTGGGGTCTGGCAGACCCCGAGTTACCTGACATGTTATTGGAGTAGTATGGTTACCTAACAAGGGTTACTACCATGAACGATACTATTTACGTTAAGGGCTGGGTCGTTTGCACAGGGCCCTCCTGGTCATCATCACATGACTGTGCCACCTCCAGTGTTGCGGTGCCCTAAATCTGCTCGTCAGTGCAGTAAAATTTTCTTTTGCAATATTAGGGGACTTCACTCCAAAATCAACTCTGTTCAAAATTTCCTCCAGTTTGAATCCCCTGATCTGCTATTTTTGACAGAGACACAAGTAAGCTCCACCTCTGATTTAGCTAGATTTAATTTTCCTGGTTATAGCTTCATTCAAAATTTCAGATCCAAAGGAGGCATATGTTGTCTTGCTAAATCAGAAATTGCCCTGGAGGAGATTACTAAATATAATTGTCCTTATTTTGACTATTCCATCTACAAATTAAATTCTTTTGGTAAAATTAAGTATTTCTGTTGTGTTTATCGTTCCCCTAATGCCCCTCCAAAAACAGAGTTTATTTGACTCTCTGTCTTCACAACTAAGTGTCCTCAGCATTAATACTGCATCAGAAATTACTATTCTGGGTGATTTCAATGTCCATAATGTTGAATGGCTCACTTATTCAGCCAGAACTGATGACCCTGGTCTTGAATGTGAGCTATTTGCAGACTCATTTAATCTCACCCAGTTAGTCAGTCAACCCACCCTTGTACCAGACAACCCTGATCAAAATCCCTACCTATTGGACTTGTTTCTAACAACCAATTCAGAGAATTATTGTGTCGAAGTGAAGTCCACCCTCAGATCCTCGGATCATTGTCTGATTCAAGCTACCAGTTTAACACCAACCACACCCTCCTGCTCTGAACCTGTAGTGGTGACTAAATGGCACTACAACAGGGCAGACTGGGAGGGACTCCATAATTTTTTCTTGGATGTTCCTTGGACCTCCTTTTACTCCCAAGATGTAAATTCCACATTGGGCCACATACAGGATTTCATTAAAGTGGGCATGGAAACATTCATTCCCCATCATAGTTACAGAAAAAGATGTAATTCTCACAAATGGTTTGACCACAATCGTGCTAGTGTAACAGAACATAAAACAGTAGCCTATAACACTTATACAAGGACCAGAACCAAAGAAGCTTTTAACTATTATAGAAATAACAAACCATGCCAAAACTATTATCAATCATTCTAAATCAAACTTTCTGCATAGACAGGCTAACAAACTACTAAACTACCCAAATAACAACAAAATATTCTGGTCAACCCTTAATTCATTGAAAATTTACTTCACTACCACCTCTTCCATTCCACAGTTACAGTCCCCCAATGGAAATCTAGTAAGTGACCCACATGGAAAAGACAAACTTCTTGCTGACATTTTTTCAACAAACTCAACCCTAAATACAGAAAATTACAATATTCCTGTACCTGATTTTGATACCCCTCAAATACCTTTCATGATTCACACCAGATACGTACAAACTGTATTACAGAATCTCTCAGCAGACAAAGCTACTGGTCCAGATGAAATTCCTTCAATAGTTCTTAAAAATTGCTCCTCAGTGTTGGCTCCTGTATTGGCAAATTTTTTCAGCTTATGCATCCGTACCTCACTTTTGCAGCCTCTTGGAAAGAAGCAAATATCCATCCTGTTCCTAAAAGGGGGGAACTTCTGATCCAACAAAATACAGACTAATTGCAATAACTTCCGTTCTCGGTAAAGTTTTTGAGACACTAATTAACAAACACATAGTCAAGCATCTAGAAATCAATAAATTACTCAGTGATCGGCAGTATGGATTTAGACGAGAACGTTCAACTGTAGACATTCTTTGCCTTCTTACCCATCAGATTAACAAAATAATAGACCAACACAGTGAGACACATACAATAGCACTAGATATATCAAAAGCATTTGACAGATTATGGCACCGGGCCTTATTGCCTACGATGTCACACTATGGCCTTGCATCACTGGTTCCTCTAATTGCTTCTTACCTTCATAATAGAAAAATACAGGTCATGGTAGATGGTATTTATTCTCAATTTCATTCCATAAATGTTGGCGTACCTCAGGGATCAGTTTTGGCGCCAACCCTCTTTCCCATTCATATAAATGACCTCCTATCTGTCACTCACAACCCAATACACTCTTATGCTGATGACTCGACCCTTCATAGTTCTTTAACATTTAGTACCTCCTTTACACAATTTGATATTATAAATTCCCAATTAAATACAGCAATTTCTCTGAACCAGGACCTTTCCAAAATTAATCAATGGGGACAAAAATATCTGGTCTCATTTAATTCTCAGAAAACTAAATACATAAATTTCTCCAACAGAAAGAATCCCTCAGACTCTCACATAATTTTAAATGATGTCAGTATTCCCGCATCCACTACAATTGATATCCTAGGTGTTACTCTAAACCCCAACCCAAGCTGGACAGTTTATGTTAAATCCCTGTCTAAAAATGCTTCAAAAAAAATTGGGACTTATGGACAGAGTTCGTGAGTTCTTCACTGACGAGCAGATGGCCACAATATACAAAAGTCATGTGCATTCTCAGATCGAATACTGTTCACCACTGTGGAGTGGATGTGGAGCGGTTGCATTGAGGCAGTTCAGTTAGACAAAATTCAAAATAAAGCCATTAGATTAATCAATAATCCTGCCATCACGTAAGACCTTCCTCCATTATCAGTACGTAGAGATGTTGCTTCTTTAGCATTATTTTATAGATATTTTTACCGTAAGTGTTCTTACGAACTGGCTTCAATTGTTCCTCCCTTTCACATTTTCTCCCGAAATACTGGGGCAGGTGCGAGCGTCCATGAATTTACACTCTCTCCCCCGCAATGCAGAACCTCTGCTTATCAAAATTCATTTATCCCCAGAACTAATACTCTCTGGAATTCACTTCCTGGGAGTTGTTTCCCACAAACATTTAATCCACTTCAATTCAAATCCAGTTGTTATAAATATTTTATGAATGGAGGATGCCTTTAGGCACATGGACTTATTTTTTTTTTCCCTTTGTGTTTCCTTCCTCCATTCATTATCTGTTTAAAAAACAAAACAAAAGGGAGGTGTCTCATAGTTAGGATATTGTTGCCGTAGTCTAGTCACTATTGGATTAAAGCGCACACTATTGGTTGAAGGGTCGAGTGTTTTATTCCAACGAAGATGGACCTCTAGTCATAAAGTGTTTGGTGCTTCGACAGAGCCCTTCAGATACGAACAGCGTATAGTCCCACACCAAGAGTGGAATGCATGGCGTAAAAATTGATATTACATTGTTGCAGGCTAAGAAATACTAGTAATTTCCATCACAAACAATCTCGGTAATCCTCTTCTTCTTATTTCTGATACCGTCTGAAGGGAGGTTTCTCGCAGTAAAACGGGTTATAACTTCCTCTTTTCGTAACTCAACCCCAGTTTCTTTGATACAGTAAGAGATCCTATGTGAAACACTGCATTATTATCAGATGCAGTTTTCCCTTAGCGTGACCTTTTTCTCTACTGTTTCGATCCACTGACGTATTCTCTGTGATATTTTTGCCATAACAAGATTCTTTGAGGGTCAACTTAGGACTCATCTCTCACACTGAAGGTGTTAGTTAAGGTTCTATGTGAGCCTCCAGTCAGAGAAATCTCTTCTAAGCTAATTAAAGTTGTCTAGAACACAAGGAACTTTATGAATTTTATGTCGCACTAGTGAAAACTCTATAACCCACTTTCCTTGATGTGATAAGAGCCTCTGAATAAAATAGTGCCGTGTTATCTGATGTGATTTTATTTAAGTGTACCGTTATAAGATGTAATGTCAGTTGAATGTCCGAGCTGTTCTCTCTTGCTGATGAGGTCATTTGTAGCGACTTTTCCTCTTCCTGAATCTCGAGTATCTACATGTTTAATGAAAAATGAACTATTTGTATTGTAGAAATACAGGTTGAACTATTATTCCTGTTATATTAAAAGCTAAACAATCTTGCTGGAATGAACAAAAAAGTATTTTCTCTGAAAATATGAGAACATAGAACAAATAAAATTGCACTAAGAGCTGAATTATCAATGTGGTTTCAGATGTAATGTCAGTTGAATGTCCGAACTGTGGCGGATGAGGTCACTGGTAGCAAATTTTCTGGCTTCTGAATCTTGAGTCCCTATTGAATTAAGAAAAGTTTTATTGTTCTTTCTGTAAAAATAAAATCTGAAGAAAAGTTTAATTGATTTTTCTGTAAAAATAAAGGATGAAGAAAAGTTTAATTGTTCTTTTGGTAAAAATAAAAGCTGAGATATTCTTCGTATTGTAGTTAATCCGCAGCGTCCCATCGACATGAATTAACGTCCACACGTTTTGTCACTGCCAATCCCATCGACGTACATAAATGCGAATCAATTGCAAGGTCCCTAATTTGCACAATTTTCGATTTTCACGAGTGATTTTTGGTAGGTATACACGGGACACCTTCCTCTACAAGATGCCAGGCAGGGACAATGCCTTACCCAGCATGGCCTCCTCCTCCCTGCATGCCATTCTCTTAGCAATTCACCTGTTATCAGTGACCTGGCCAGTAAAGCCATGTCATGCCACGGTACGAAATTCAGGGCCAGAGTGATTCCCCAATCGTTGACAATGTGGAGGACAAACTCTACATAGCATTAGAGGAAGAAACAGTCAGAAATGATGATCAGGTAATGTGGCAAAAAAAGGTCAGGTATGGTGATGAGTTAGTGAGTGAAACAATGCTTATAATGCCTATATTACTGTTTGAAAACCAATATACTCTCGTACTACATAAAAATTCGTACCAAGTAAATAAATAAATACAGTTTGTGAGTGGTGTGAAATAGTTACCCTCCCACAGAACTCGTTTTCTTTGGTGCCAGCCTGTTAGAAAACCCAGTAAGGTAAGGAGGTACTGCTACCTGGATCGAGTATTTTAAATCTCAGGTGAGCGATTTCTGTATGAATTTTCGATGTTTCTCACCAAAAGCGGAGGTTTGAGCCAAAAATTTTTTTTTTTCCAAAAATGGTCGGGATTGGGGGGAGTCAGTGGTGGAAAAGTGGTCAGGATGGGGCAGGTTAAAGTAAATCATTCTTGTTGTAGTAAAAGCCTGAACTATGCATACTGTAACTGTAATAACAGAGAACTAAAAATTCTTGCATTAAAATTCTAACCTGAAGCAGTAATTAGTAATTTGCCGATAATATTCCATGCCGTGGAGCCAATGGTAGCAATTTTTCTCCTTTTTGAATGTGTATCTATCTATCTAT
Source organism: Coenobita brevimanus (assembly GCF_032717465.1). Lineage (NCBI taxonomy): Eukaryota > Metazoa > Arthropoda > Malacostraca > Decapoda > Coenobitidae > Coenobita > Coenobita brevimanus. Next base: position 23,268,657 of record NC_136960.1, read on the forward strand.
CTATTGCCAGACGCCTGAATCCCGTAAGGGGTGACCACAAACAAATAGCCTCCATGTCGCCTTGTCCTCTGCCATTTCACTGCCCTCCTCCGAGCTCAGACACCCCCCATCTCTCATATACCTCGCCACTCCATCCCTTCATCTCATCCTTGGCCTTCCCCTCCCTCTCCACCTCACTCACATACACTCTCCTCGTGAGTCTCTCACTCTCCATCCTCTCGGTATGGCCAAACCACTTCAGTGTATATTTCCTAACGCTTTCAGTCACATTCACGTCACGACTCTCCTTTAAAATTCATGTAAAATCTTCTTCTAATGAATCTGATAATTCTTGTTGCACTATATAAGATAAATTATTACTCTTGCTTTAATACGAAAGGATGAACAAGTATAGTCAATATGTTTTCGGCTGACAAAGATCTCTAACCCAAATAAGCTCGGTTAATAGTCAAGCGTAATCAGACTGGAGGATAAGTTTGACTAGTTATCAAGGAGACTCATTCTAATCTTATTATTAAGGTTCATAGATTTTCATGCAACCAGAACTTAGTATAAAATTTGTAAATGTGGCCCAATTCCATGAGATAAAAACAAACTAACTAAATTTCTGCAGCCATAAATGAATATACCTATGGAGTTTTGCATAAATAAATTTGATATTATTGTTGCATTGAATGAAATGTCAGTTGAATATCCCAGTACTTCTTTATGGCTGAAGAGGTCAGTGGCGGCAAGTGTCCTGCTTTTCAAATCCCAGTGCACAGAAAATGATATAATCAGGAAGAGAGAAGGGGGTACGGGAGGCGACCGAGGATGAATAAAGGGATGGGCTGGAGAGGTGCATGAGTGACGGTAGTGGGAGTTGGAATGAGGGTAACCTGATAGCGAAGGACAGGGTGATATGGGGGTCAATTCGTTTGTGGCCATCCTTCCTGGATTGAAGCGTTTGGCTATTCATAGATACAGATAGGTAGGTAGACTGACAATAATATGTCTGTGAATCAGATATATATATATATATATATATATATATATATATATATATATATATATATGTATATATATATATATATATACAGTATATCGTGATGACTAAATGGCACTACGACAGGGCAGACTGGGAGGGACTTCAAAATTTTCTCATGGATGTTCCTTGGACCTCCTTTTTCTCCCATGATGCAATTTCCACATTGGGCCACATACAGGATTTCATCAAAGTCGGCATGGAAACATTCATTCCCCATCATAGTTACAGAAAAAGATGTAATTTTCCTAAATGGTTTGACCATAATTGTGCTAGAGTAACAGAACATAAAACAATAGCGTATAACACTTATACAAGGACCAAAACCAAAGAAACATTTAACTATTATAAAAATATCAGAAACCATGCCAAAACTATTATCAATCTTTCTAAATTAAACTTTTTACATAGACAAGCTAACAAACTACTAAACAATCCAAATGATAACAAAATATTCTGGTCAACCCTTAATTCATTCAAAACTAACTTCACTGCCACCTCTTCCATTCCACAGTTACAGTCCCCCAATGGAAATCTAGTAAGTGACCCACATGGAAAAGCCAACCTTCTTGTTGACATTTTTTTCAACAAACTCAACCCTAAATTCAGAAAATCATAATATTCCTGTACTTGATTTTGATACCCCCCAAATACCTCCTTTCATCATTCCAGACATGTACAACCCGTATTACAGAATCTATCAGCAGACAAAGCCACTGGTCCAGACGAAATTCCTTCAATAGTACTTAAAAATTGCTCCTCAGCGTTGGCTGCTGTATTAGCAAAATTTTTCTGCTTATGCATTCGTACCTCAATATTTCCAGCCCCTTTGAAGGAAGCAAATATCCATCCTATTCCTAAAAAGAGGGCAACTTCTGATCCATCAAACTATAGACCAATTGCAATAACTTCCGTTCTCGGTAAAGTTTTTGAGACTAATTAACAAACACATAGTCAAGCATCTAGAAATCAATAAATTACTCAGTGATCGGCAGTATGGATTTAGACAGGAACGTTCAACCGTAGATATTCTTTGCCTTCTTACCCATCAGATTAACAAAACAATAGACCAACACAGTGAAACACACACAATAGCACTAGATATATCAAAAGCATTTGACAGAGCATGGCACCAGGCCTTATTGTCTAAGATGTCACACTAAGGCCTTGCATCACTGGTTCCTCTAATTTCTTCTTACCTTCATAGTAGAAAAATACGGGTCATGGTAGATGGAATTTATTCTCAGTTTCATTCCATAAATGCTGGCGTACCTCAGGGATCAGTTTTGGCACCAACCCTCTTTCTCATACATATAAATGACCTCATATCTGTCACTCACAACCCAATACACTCTTATGCTGATGACTCGACCCTTCATAGTTCTTTCACATTTAGTACCTCCTTTACACAATTTGATATTATAAATTCCCAATTAAATACAGCAATTTCTCTGAATCAGGACCTTTCTAAAATTAATCAATGGGGACAAAAAAACCTGGTCTCATTTAATGCTCAGAAAACTAAATACATTAATTTCTCCAATAGAAAGAATCCCTCAGACTCTCACATAAATTTAAATGATGTCAGTATTCTCATATCCACTACAATTAATATCCTAGGTGTTACTTTAAACCCCACACTAAGCTGCACATCTTATGTTAAATTTCTTGCTAAAAATGCTTCTAAAAATCTGGGACTTATGTACAGAGTTCGTGAGTTCTTCACTGACAAGCAGATGCCCACAATATACTAAAGTCATGTGCGTTCTCAGATCGAATAATGTTCACCACTGTGGAGTGGATGTGGGGCGGTTGCATTGAGGCAGTTGGACAAAATTCAAAATAAAGCCATTAGATTAATCAATAATCTTGCTATAAAGCAGGACCTTCCTCCGTTATCAGTACGTAGAGATGTTGCTTCTTTAGCACTATTTTATCGATATTTTTACCATAAGTGCTCTAACGAACTGGCTTCTATTGTGCCTCCCCTTCACATTTGCTCCCGAAATACTCGGGCAGCTGGGAGCACCCATGAACTCACACTCTCTTCCCCACAGTGCAGAACCTCTGCTTATCAAAATTCATTTATCCCCAGAACTGCTACTCTCTGGAATTCACTTCCTGGGAGTTGCTTCCCACATACATTTAATCCTCTCAATTTTAAATCCAATTGTTATAAGTACTTTATGAATGGAGGATGCCTTTAGGCACATGGACTTATTTTTTTTCCTTTGTTTTCCCTTCCTCCATTCATTATAAAATATATATATATATATATATATATATATATATATATATATATATATATATATATATATATATATATATATTAGATAGATGCGTAGATAGGTAGATATAGATAGACAGATAGATGGATACTAGTAAACTTGCACGAGGGGGGACCACCAAATTCCGAAAACTGCTAATGCACGACTTCATTACAAAACAGCAATTCCACTTTAGTTCCCTTCAATGTACTCCATTTGAGGCGCTATGCACCTGTCCAGGTGCTTTTCCCATTCCTTGAAACACTTCTTGTAGTTGTCTTTTGTCACCTTATCCAGAAACTCCGGCAATTGTTCCTGAATATCGTCTACACTCCTCTCCTTTCACTGATCCATCTGGTGAACAAGCCTAAATTTTTTCTATCCTTAATGACCAAGAGCAGCTTGTACAGCATCCTACCCTGACTGCCTTGGAGAGAGCTCCACCCTACTTGACCTCTACCATACAATTATTCCTTCTGCTTACGCTGTTAATCTTTCCTCTCCATTGGGCTCCTCCAATCACAACCTTATTACCTTGACCTGTCCTATCACTCCGGTATGGCCTGTGGACCCTCCAAAGAAACGTCGTCTGTGGCACTTTGGAGCTATGGATTTGGGACACCCTCAGGCAGTAATTCTTTGATTTTCCCTTGAATGATTATTGCTCCCATGGCCATGGAGAAACTGAGTGTGCTTTGAGCATTACGGATGATTACGGAGGTTATTCTCTCGGGCATGGAAGCATGCATTCCCTTCTCATATCCATTGACTAATGCAAGAACACCTTATTCACGCTTGTTCTAATGCTGTCAGCAACAAGGAGAGGGCCTATAAAAGGTACCAGAGCCAACCCACCCCTGAATCACATCATGCTTATGTCTATGCCCGAAATCATGCTAAGTCTGCTCTTCGCTCTGCTAAAAATAATTTCATCCGCACTAAATGCTCTCAACTCTCCCACTCGAATTTTTCCCGCTCCATCTGGCACCTTGCAAAAAGACCTTCCTAACAACTTTACATTATCATCCTTCCCTCCTCTTTTCTACTGTGATGGCTCTGCACCTATGTCTTCTACTGATAAAGCAGATCTCTTTGCTCAGACTTTCTCCTTCAATTCCACCTTAGACGATTCCAGTTCTGTTCCTCCTTCACTTCCCCTCTCTGGCTTCCTTATGGCTGACATTAAAATTTCTTCAGCTGATGTATTTTCTGCCATCAATGGCCTCAGTACTAACAAAGCATATGGGCCTGATGGAGTCCCTCCTGTTGGCCTCAAGAACTGTGATTCTGTGCTTACACCCTGCCTAGGTAAACTCTTTTGTCTTTGTCTATCTACTTGTACCTTTCCTTCTTGCTGAAAGTTTGCTCTCATTCAGCCAGTCCCAAAGAAGGGTGACCATTCCCAACCCTCTGACTATCGTCCAATTATTGTAACATCCTGTGTCTCAAAAGTTCTCGAGTCAACTCTGAACAGAAAAATTTTAAAGCATCATTCCTATCACAACCTTCTTTCTGATCGTCAGTATAGGTTCAGTCAGGGATGCTCCACTGGCAATCTTCTCACCTACCTTTCAGACTCCTGGTCATCCTCATTTCGGGACTTTAGCGAAAGCTTTGACATTCCACTTGACACATCAAAGGCTTTCGATCGAGTCTGCCATAAATTTTAATTTCAGAACTGCCCTCTAACTGTTTCTATCCTTCTATCTGTGCCTTCATCTATAGCTTTCTTTCTGGTCGTTCAATAGCAGCTGTTGTAGACGGCCATAGTTCTCCTAGATCTGTCAACAGTGGTGTTCCTCAGGGCTCTGTCCTATCACCAACTCTCTTCCTTTTATTCATCTATGATCTTCTAAGCTGTACATCTAACCCTGTCCACTCGTACGCTGATGATTCCACCCTTCACCTTTCCATTCAATTCTTGCAACGTCCATCTCAGCAGTCACTTCAACAAACAAGGGATGAGGCTATGGCACACCTAATGTCTGACTTGGCTTGTATCTCTGACTGATGTAAAAATAATCTTGTTGTTTTTATTGCAACAAAAACTCAAGTTTTTACACATATCAACCAGATGCAGTTTTCCACAGGAGTACCCACTATGTTTAATAATATCCAGCTCAATCATGCATCATCCTTGAACATGCTTGGGGTTTCATTCACTCGCGACTTATCTTGGAAAGATCATATTGCATCTCTTGTAAAATCTGCTTCCAAGAGATAGGGTGTGCTAAGCCGACTCCATACATTCTTTACCCCTGCACAGTTGTTGACTTTATACACGGGTTTTATTCGCCCCTGTGTAGAGTAAAACTTTCATGTGCGGGAAGGTTCCCCACATACAGCTCTTCTCAATACAGTGGAGTCAAAGGCTTTTCAACTCTCCTCCTCTCACTGGCCTCCTTCAACCTCTGTCTCTTCGCTGCACTGTTACATCTTTATCCCTTTTCTATTGCTACATCAGTGGTCACTGCTTCTCTGAACTGTCAGCTTGCATCCCTCCACCTCTATGACGGGTGCATAGCACCCAGCTAGCAACAAACTCTTTTTTTTTTTTTTTTTTTTTTTTTTGATAATGAATGAAGGAAAAACAAAGGAAAAAAAAATAAGTCAATGTGCCTAAAGGCATCCTACATTCATAAAATACTTATAACAATTGGATTTAAAACTGAGAGGATTAAATGTATGTGGGAAGTAACTCCCAGGAAGTGAATTCCAGAGAGTAGTAGTTCTGAGGATAAATGAATTTTGATAAGCAGAGGTTCTGCATTGTGGGGGAGAGAGTGTGAGTTCATGGGCGCTCCCAGCTGCCAGGGTATTTCGGGAGAAAATGTGAAAGGGAGGAACAATTGAAGCCAGTTCGTTAGAGCACTTAACGATAAAAATATCGATAAAGTAGTGCTAAAGAAGCAACATCTCTACGTACTGATAACGGAGGAAGGTCCTGTTATAGCAGGATTATTGATTAATCTAATGGCTTTATTTTGAATTTTGTCCAACTGCCTCAATGCAACCGCTCCACATCCACTCCACGGTGGTGAACATTATTCGATCTGAGAATGCACATGACTTTAGTATTTTGTGGGCATCTGCTCGTCAGTGAAGAACTCACGAACTCTGTGCATAAGTCCCAGTTTTTTTAGAAGCATTTTTAGCAAGGGATTTAACATAAGTTGTCTAGCTTAGGTTGGGGTTTAAAGTAACACCTAGGATATCAGTTGTAGTGGATATGGGATTACTGACATCATTTAAAATTATGTGAGAGTCTGAGGGATTCTTTCAATTGGAGAAATTAATGTATTTAGTTTTTTGAGTATCAAATGAGACCAGATTTTTTTGTCCCCATTGATTAATTTTAGAAAGGTCCTGGTTCAGAGAAATTGCTGTGTTATTTGGGAATTTATAATATCAAATTGTGTAAAGGAGGTACTAAATGTGAAAGAACTATGAAGGGTCGAGTCATCAGCATAAGAGTGTATTGGGTTGTGCGTGACAGATATGAGGTCATTTATATGTATGAGAAAAAGGGTTGGCGCCAAAACTGATCCCTGAGGTACGCCAGCATTTATGGAATGAAACTGAGAATAAATTCCATCTACCATGACCCGTATTTTTCTACTATGAAGGTAAGAAGAAATTAGAGGAACCAGTGATGCAAGGCCATAGTGTGACATCTTAGACAATCAGGCCTGGTGCCATACTCTGTCAAATGCTTTTGATATATCAAGTGCTACTGTGTGTGTTTCACCATGTTGGTCTATTGTTTTGTTAATCTGATGGGTAAGAAGGCAAAGAATATCTACAGTTGAACGTTCCTGTCTAAATCCATACTGCCGATCGTTGATCAATTTATTGATTTCTAGATGCTTGACTATGTGTTTGTTAATTAGTGTCTCAAAAACTTTACCGAGAACGGAAGTTATTGCAATTGGTCTATAGTTTGATGGATCAGAAGTTCCCCCCTTTTCAGGAACAGGGTGGATATTTGCTTCTTTCCAAGGGGCTGGAAAAATTGAGGTACGAATGCATAAGCGGAAAAATTTTGCTAATACAGGAGCCACACTGAGGAGCAATTTTTAAGTAACGGTACTATTGAAGGAATTTCTGTCCAACTCTAATGCATGAGTTAATCGTTACTCCCAGTCCTTCATTTATGCAAACAGGTCACCTCTGGAACAGTCTCTGTCTGTCTGTTTTTCCCTCTTCCTATGACCTCCAGTCTTTGAAACGCTGTGTGTCCAGGCATCTCGAAATAAACGGATCTTGAATTTGGCTCTCTTTTGTATTGTTTTTTTTTTCTTGGAAGGAACGGTTTGCGGGCTCCTGGCCTTTAGTTCCTTCTTGCTTGCATTAAAAAAAAGTCAAATCTTCTGGTTTTCAGTTCTCACTTGATCTTGGGGAATAAGAAAAAATCACAGTGACCGAGATCTGTTGAGTATGGGGAGTGTGGGGCAAAAACGAAGTGATTTTTTGCCAAAAACTTATATATATACGTACAGAGACAGAAAGAGAGATCAAAACCGCGACTACAGGAAATAAAGTGACAAAAAAACAAGGGAAAAGTATAATAATACACAGTACAGGAACTTTAGGGGAAAATAATTGCCCACGTTTCTTTCAATGAAAAAAAAAATAGAGAATACTTTACACCTTGAGTGTAATGAAGTAAATTATTGTTTTATTTCTGACACTTTCTTACGATATTACTCGGCCTAGGTGAGGGCTCTTGCAGTGATGGGGGTAAGGTCATATCCATTCTTGCTATTTTCAGACAATGTAATGCCACATAAAAAAGACTTCTAGCAGCGAAGAGCTTTATAAATATTCAACACTTCCTGTTGAAAATCTCTTCGAAGCTTAATAACATTTTTTGAGAGTAGCAAGAATAGGGGAAGATATCATCGTAATGATGGCGTTATCGTATTTACCACGAAAACATGATTTAGAACATGATTTAGTTTATTTTATTCTTACTGATTCCCGAATATTGAATTTATGGACTTGTACTGAAGGCTTTAAGTATGGGTCATGTTCGAGGGTCATGTTCAAAGAGAGAACAAGACCCTTGCCGTCTCTTTTTTCTAAAGGCAATCTACATTATTGTAAGACAATGTACAATAAACACACAAGTAGATAATTTTCAAAACCTACCGAGATTAAAACGCCACATAAGCTTAGCCAACGAAGCAGCCAATGACAGAGCTGATGACAGGGAGAGCTGGAGCTCCCGTTTCATCAGCCCCCGGGACTAGGTCCCGACCATCCCCCTTTGCTGAACTTTTTCAGTGTCTCAGTAACACAGAGAGTAGACCAGCATGCTCTCCAGTACAAGTTTCTCCAACTATCAACACCAAACTACATGCACAATACACACCACACTTCCTTTTCAAAATATTCAAAAATGGCGTCAAATAGCATAGCCTTGGAGTCCCCAGGGGGGGGACCATAAATACCCCCACCTTCAGCCCCTCTCCCGGTGACGACTCAAGGTGCCTGGAACCACTGTCTGACTCTCTTCTTCTTCATTTCTGCAACATTCGTGGCCTTTCCTCTAACTTTCGCTCTGTTGAGTACCACCTCTCCTTCTCTAAACCTCACCTTCTTTTCCTAACTGAGACTCAGCTGTCTGAGGCAACTGACAGCAAACCCTTTTCTGTATCCTCCTACTTTCTCTATACTCATTTCAAAGCCAAAGGTGGCTGTTGTGTATATATACGCAACAACTTATCTTGCTCTCGTGTTCCTGAACTCGAATCTTCTGAATTCTCTACACTCTGGCTTCGGCTTTCCTGTCATTTTCTGACTAAATATATCTGTGCTGTTTACTTATCTCCTAATTCTACTGACTATCAAAAATTCTTTGACTATCTTACTTCTACGATGGAACACATTCTAACCATTTCTCCTTTCTCTGAAATTTCCATTCTTGGAGATTTCAATGTTCACCACCACCACCTTTGGCTCTCCTCTCCATTCACTGATCCACCTGGTGAACAAGCTTACACTTTTTCTATCCTTAATGACCTAGAGCAGCTTATACAGCACCCTACCCGTATCCCTGACCGCCTTGGTGAGAGCTCCAAAATACTTGATCTTTTCCTTACAACTAATCCTTCTGCTTACACTGTTAATCTTTTCTCTCCGTTGGGCTCCTCCAATCACAACCTTATCACCTTAACCTGTCCTATCGCTACGGTGTGGCCTGCGGACCCTTCAAAAAAACGTCATCTCTGGCACTTTGGAGCTGCGGATTGGGAGTCCCTCAGGCAGAACTTCTCTGATTTTCCCTGGAATGATTATTGCTTCCATGGCCGGGAGCCATCTTTATGTGCCTTGCACATTACGGAGGTTATTCTCTCGGGCATGGAAACATACATTCCTTTCTCATATCCTTTGACTAATGCACGAAAGCCTTGGTTTAATCATGCTTGTTCTAATGCTGTCCGCAACAAGGAGAGGGCCTACAAAAGGTACCGGAGCCAACCCACTCCTAAATCACATCTTTTTTACATTTCTGCCCGGAATCGTGCTAAGGCTGTTCTTCGGTCTGCTAAAAATAATTTCATCCGTACAAAATGTTCTCAACTCTCTAACTCGAACTCTTCTCGCTCCTTCTGGCACCTTGCCAAAAACCTTTCTAACAACTTTACCTCATCATCTTTCCCTCCTCTTTTCTACTCTGATGGCTCTGTAGCTATTTCTTCTACTGATATAGCAGATCTCTTCGCTCAGACTTTCTCCTCCAATTCCACCTTAGACGATTCCAGTGCTGTTCCTCCATCACTTCCCCCCTCTGACTTCCTCATGGCTAACATTAAAATTTCTTCAGCTGATGTATTTTCTGCGATTGCTTTCCTCAGTACTAATAAGACATATGGGCCTGATGGAGTCCCTCCTGTTGTTCTCAAGAACTGTGCTTCTGTGCTTACACCCTGCCTAGGCAAACACTTTCGCCTTTGTCTGTCAACTTGTACCTTTCCTTCTTGCTGGAAGTTTGTTCTCATTCAGCCGGTCCCAAAGAAGGGTGACCATTCCCAACCCTCTAACTATCGTCCAATTGCTTTTAAATCCTGTATCTCAAAAGTTTTTGAGTTTATTCTTAATAGAAAAATTCTAAAGCATCTTTCCTATCACAACTTTCTTTCTGATCATCAGTACGGGTTCCGTCAGGGACGCTCCACAGGCGATCTTCTCACCTACCTTTCTGACTCCTGGTCATCCTCCTTTCGGGACTTTGGCGAAAGCTTTGCCATTGCACTTGACATCTCAAAGGCTTTCGATCGAGTCCGCCATAAATCTTTAATTTCCAAACTCCCTCTTACGGTTTCTATCCTTCTATCTGTGCCTTCATCTATAGCTTCCTTTCTGGTCGTTCTATAGCAGCTGTTGTAGACGGCTATCGTTCTTCTCCTAGATCTATTAACAGTGGTGTTCCTCAGGGCTCTGTTCTATCACCAACTCTCTTCCTTTTATTCATCAATGACCTTCTAAGCTGTACATCTAACCCTATCCACTCATACGCTGATGACTCCACCCTTCACCTTCCATTCGATTCCCGCAAAGTCCATCTCAGCAGTTACTTCAACAAGCAAGGGATGAGGCTATGGCACACCTAATGTCTGACTTGGCTCGTATCTCTGACTGGGGTAAAAATAATCTGGTTGTTTTCAATGCATCAAAGACTCAATTTTTGCACCTATCAACCCGACAAAATCTTCCACAGGTATACCTACTTATGTTTAATAATACTCAACTTAATCCTGCATCATCGTTGAACATGCTTGGGGTTTCATTTGCTTGGGACTTATCTTGGAAAGATCATATTACATCTCTTGTAAAATCTGCTTCCAAAAGATTGGGTGTATTAAGCCGACTCCGTATCTTCTTTGCCCCTGCACAATTGTTGACTCTATACAGGGGTTTTATCTGCCCCTGTGTGGAGTACAACTCTCATGGGTGGGGAGGCTCCCCACATACAGCTATTCTCAATAAGGTGGAGTCAAAGGCTTGTCGTCTCATCAACTCTCCCCCTCTTACTGACTCCCTTCAACCTCTGTCTCTTCGCCGCAGTGTTGCATCTTTATCTCTTTTCTATCGCTACTTCAATGGTCACTGTTCCTCTGAACTGTCTGCATGCATTCCTCCACCTCTACGACGGGCGCGTAGCACCCGTCTAGCAGCAAACTCTCACCCCTTTTCTGTCCAACTCTCTAATGCAAGAATTAACCGTTACTCCCAGTCCTTCATTTATGCAACAGGTCAACTCTGGAACTGTCTCCCTCTGTCTGTATTTCCTGCTTCCTATGATCTCCATTCTTACAAACGCAGTGTGTCAAGGCATCTCAAAATGAACGGATCTTGAATTTGGCTCTCTCTTGTAGTTTATTTTTCTCTTGGAAGGAACAGTTTTTGCGGGCTCATTGCCTTTGGTTCCTAGTTCCCCACATAAAAAAAAAAGAAAAAAAAAAAGTCTCCACCTGATTCGCCTGAATCGTATATCAGCAACCACCCATGACAGAACCATCAGATCCAGCCTAATGATGGAACAAGATAGTTCCGAAACGTCGCTGCACTTTGGGGAACTTCTGAAGAAACTCCAAGAGGATCACCGAAAAACTGTACGACAAATAGAAGCCATGCATAAGAAAATCAATAAAAAAAATGTGCCATTGCTTTGAACCCATATGCCTCCAAGAAAACATCCTGCCAGGCTATACCAATTCATATATATATACATATATATATATATATATATATATATATATATATATATATATATATATATATATATATATATATATATATATATATATATCTGAATGTAATGGAGATGAGGTGTCTGAGGAGTATGTGTGGAGTTTCGCGAATGGATCGAGTGCGAAATGATGAAGTGCGAAGGAGAACTGGAGTTGTTCGGGAGATGGCTGGTAGAGTTGAGCAGAGGGTGTTGCGATGGTTTGGGCATATGGAGAGAATGGATAATGAGAGATTGGTGAAAAAGATAACTAGATCTGATGTGAGAGGTGTAAGGCTGAGAGGAAGACCACGAATAGGGTGGATGGACAGTGTGAAGAGAGCACTGGATGCGAGAGGGATGTCTGTTGAGCAAGGAAGAGTGGCTGTGCGTGACAGAAATAAATGGAGAGAAATTGTGAATGAATAAGTGATGACGCAGCCCTGAGGGGATATTCTCCCGCATTTGGTCTGTTCAGCTAGTCAGGTCAGGTGCGGGTAAGGGGATGGGTCTGTTATGATGTGGCAGGGGTAAACCAGCTCTGCTGTCGGGCCCTGCTGCGGATGTCACTGATTGCATTGTGCAGTTGACCCTTGTGCGGTGTGGTGCTGTGAGGATCTGCCCGTTCTCCCCTTGGGGCTAAGATACGAATGAATGTGTTTGAATGGATGAGTAAATGGGGAGTGTGTCGTCCTGTCTCGGCTACCTCCCTTTCCTTGGGGGAAGCAGCCTAGGTATATAGATAGATAGATATATATATTGCCAGACGCCTCAATCCCGTTTGGAGTGGCCACAAACAAATCGCCTCCACGTCGCCCTGTCCCCCGCCATTTCACTGCCCTGCTCCCAACTCACACACCCCTCTCTCATATACCTCTCCACCCCATCCCTCCATCTCATCCTCGGCTTCCCCCTCCCTCTTCCCCCCTCCACCTCACTCATACATTCTCTTCGTCAGTCTTTCACCCTCCATCCTCTCTACATGGCCAAACCACCTCAGTGTGTTCCTTATAACACTTCCTATCACATCCACATCCACACCAAACTATACATATATATATATATATATATATATATATATATATATATATATATATATATATATATATATATATTTATCATCTCATCTCATCAGCCGTTTGTGTGCCCACTGGAGGACCAGCCTATCCCTACCGAAGTGGGGACGATACAGCCAATGTATCTCTACCAAGTGGCTTAGGCTGTCTAGTAGAGATTGTATGTAGGGTGAGAAGTGCTTGTAAGTGTAACTGTACTGTTGGAGTGGCTTTGGATGTATGTGTAGTCTGTGAACCAAGTGTAATTGGCCCGGACAAGCCGACTGGGCGCAAGCCTACTTTATAGTAAGCAACACTGGTTCAACTACAGCACCCCTTGTGTCCGCCAATGCAGTGCGTGGCCTGAAGAACGCTCCCAAAGCTTATAACCCTGGCGGGTATATATATATATATATATATATAGATAGATAGATAGATAGATAGATAGATTGATTGATTGATAGATAGATAGATAGATAGATAATAGATATATATAGATAGATATGGATAGATAGATAGATAGATAGATAGATAAAGTATTCTTAAAAGTTTACTTCTGTCATCTCCAGACGATTTCATTCAGTTTAGGCGAGGCTCTTCAACCTGGCGGTGCTAGATACAGCCTTCATTAATCCCTTCACAATTCGGATGTTCTAGTACGTTGAATACAGTTATCAAGAGTAAGCAAGGAAGAAATTTAAGACATGTCCTTAGAGTGACGGGTGTAACCGACGAAAGTGAATTAGAGAAGAAATGTGGCAAGAGGATGGAAAGTATAGTTTTGAAAAGCATGGAGAACAAAGAGTGAAAGGCGCCTGTGGAGAAGCGGGAGAGGGGTATGAGAAAGTCAAGCGAGTGGAAGGGAGAGCTGGGACGGGAAAAGGAGGAAAAGAAATCAGGAAGTGGGAGGGAAGTGACAGATCTGAGAGGGGACGCAAAACTTGGAAGCGAGGAGATGGAGAAACGCGGGAAAGAGTCAATTGAAAGTCTGGGGAGAAGAAAATACATAGAAAACCTGGTAGGAAAACGAAGGAATGAAATACAGTGTGAGGAAAAATACGAAAATAGAAGAATAGAGAGAATGATGACAACATGGGATGGAAAACTTCGTTGTTAGAAAAAGGAAAGTATAAAGAGAGAGAGAGAGAGAGAGAGAGAGAGAGAGAGAGGGTAAAAGATGATGTCGGTCCCGAAATGAAAAAAATGAAAAAAGAGAAAATTCAATGCTTCCGAAAAATAATTAAAAGGTAGAAAAAATTAACTTCTTTGATACACTCCTACTTACTCTCACATCCTCCTATACACATGTACACCCACGCCTTCCCTGCCTGCCCCCCTTCCCCTCAACACACACAGTCCCCACTTCCGTAAGTTTCCCCTCCCCCCTCTCTCTCTCTCTCTCTCTCTCTCTCTCTCTCTCTCTCTCTCTTTCTCTATCCACAACAAACACCGAAACCAGGTCCATACACTCCCTAACCTCCACACTCCCATCCTCCACCTTTCTACCCATCCCCCCAACACACAATGAACCTTATCCTCCCTCCAGGGGCGTCCGCAGGATTTTTTATAAGAGAGGGGAAAAATAAAAGAAATTAAACATACATGTGCTGTTATAATATACCAAAATACACACACTCCAAATAGGCGTAGGCATATACTTACATGGGTTACATGACTTAACATCAAATGCATAAAGGGACAGAATGCATGAATCGACTCAAATCACTCAGTCATCCTTGAACAAGAACTAAAGCACTTTGGAATTCCAAGGGGGGCAACTGCCCCCTTTGCCCCCCGCTCCGGACCCCCATGCCTCCCTCCCTCTCGCCATTCCCCTTTACCCCTTCGCCTCTTCCCCCATCCGACCCTGACCCCATAATGAGGTTGTCAGTCATATGCATGTTGGACCTCCTCATTACCTTGCTGTAGGAGAATGAAGCCAGTAATCAATGCAGAGTAGCATGCGTCGTAACACGAATTTCAACGCGATTTATTTTGCATGATACCTTAGCATTCTTTTGTATGTTACGTACGTTGTTTAAATGTCTTTATAATTTGCATCAACGGCATACTAGCGGATTTCAAGATGTAACTGTGCAGGATAAATCGCACAGGAAGTTATGTTATGAAATATCTAGAACCACTTATACGATCATTAGTCCTATATTCTCGTTAATTGCTGAGGCTTCCTACTACAACTTCCATAGCTACTTAATTATTCGCATGGCACGTTATTTTCCGGCCTCATGTCATTTATGCAATCCCCGTCGATATATAAGCACAGGATATGAACGCTACAGTTAACAATGAAGTGTTGTATACCAAGTAAATCACTAAGAGAGGTGTTAGAAAACTTTCTCAGGTGACTAGAATATGACATTTGGTTTACAGCAATATTCTTAAGTCCTTCACCAAAATGGCGTAATAGATGGTCCGTTTTTGCCGCTTCCAGACGATTTTATTTAACTTAGAAAAGGCCTCTCGCTCGGAAGGTGTTGAAAAAAAGCTTTGCCTAAACCCTCCAGCTCAGAAACTGTCTCCTTATTTAAACAAAATCGTCTGTTGATGGCAAGAATAAATGTATCATCGGCCTGAAGTGGTTAAAACCTTCTCTGTGATGACTAGTTCTCTATTTTCTTGCTTTTATCTCGACTCTCATTTACCTTCGGATAAACATTCTGACTTGAGGAGTCAGATCTAACCCATATGTAACACTGCTATATATTCTTTCAAAGTTTCCTAAAGTAGCCTGACTCTATCACGAACGTCAAAAAATGGTACATAAAATGTCTTCGAGGGTATAATCCTACAATCTAGACTGGATTTCCTTGTTCCTTTTTGCTACCAGTAGATTCTAGTTGTGCTATAGCCACTCAGCGTATCGAAAAAGAATGGGGATACGCTGCATAAGCGTATGATGGGAAGGATGGCACTAGAGAGAAAAAGGTTTGGCTGTATGGCAATTGGGTAAGGAGGATGGCACTGAAACGATAAAGGGTTTGCTGTAGAGTCGTACGAAAAGGAGGATGGCGCTAAGAAGAAAATAGATTCACTGTACAGCTGCACACTGCAGAGAATTGCACTACAAAGAAAAGGGGTTCTCAGCATAACCGTATAACAGGAAGGATGGCACTGAAAAACCGCCGTTAGAACCAAAGTGAATTAGCGTGACACGAGGAGGAAGGCAGAGAGCGTGTGTGTCCGCCATAGCTCACGCCTGGCCAGTAACTCATATGCAAAAGCTCGATTACTGACGTGGATTAATGGATCAAAGTTTTCTCGCGGGGAATTTGTGGTCGGCTAAAAATAACAGAAGGCCTCTTGATGGTAATATACCCCGCCCTTAGCCCCCCTCCTACTCCTTCCATCATCGTTCCTTGGAACAAGGTTGTTTGTATGCGTGTGAGGTTGGGAGACTGGGTGTTTGTGTATGTGATGCAAGTGTGTGTGTGTGTGTGTGTGTGTGTGTGTGGGTGGGTGGGTGGGTGTGTCTTCTTGTTCGAAATATACTCATCTCTACCCCAACCACATCTCTGTCATCACTGTTTCTCATGGGATGCTGGGTGGGTATTACGAGTATATTATCATTCTCTCTCTCTCTCTCTCTCTCTCTCTCTCTCTCTCTCTTTCTTTCATTACACATTCCTATCTGCTCTCCCCTTTCCTTTCCCTTATTGCTCCCATGAACTCACGTGTATATTTTATTCAGGCGTTAAAGTTTCATTTCACCTTACTGTTCTTTATTCTCATGAAGCATACATTTCTGACGTTTTGAGGTGTTTTAGATTAGTGTAATGTTATATCCTAACACTGGAGGAAGTAGCAAAATTACGATTTGACTCCCTTCGGACTTAACCTGCTTACCTAACCTTGCCATCTTCGTGATCTAACTCTGATGTCCTCTGAACTTACCTTCAGCATGCAGAGGGATACAAATTAGAGAAATTACCTAAACTAAATCTAATCAACCTAATGTAAAAGTGAAACCTACATCCTTGTAAGCTAACTGCAGCATCCTACTGACCTAGCCTTGATACTCTTCGCACTTAATCTTTGAATTTTTAAAACGTTTTATTCCTGAAACAGCTCAGACTTCCTGGATTGTGAAAAAAAAAAAAAATATTAGAACACATCCTAAAACTTAAAGTAATTTAGCTGATATATTCATAGTGGTCTGTAATTTCAAGACAATTTTGCCTGGTAGCAGATAATTCCAGCTAAAGAAATCAACATCACCTAAACATTCAGTTTCAACTCTGAAAAGTATTTTACAGCATCATGAGGAGAAAAAAAAAAAACTATATAAATAGCAAGAGAAGAATTGGAATGGACTGTCTGAAGATTCTAACGAATGTCTATAAAATATGTAAATTCTCCATGAAATAAACTAAGAAAATCTTATATTGTTACATACATGAGTGTAATAATATTAAATAAATAAAACCAGGCAAAATGTATGAGTAAGTAAAAGATGAATTACCGGTAATAAATTAAAAATGAGTCTCAAGATCCCACGATAGAATAATAACTTTCCGCCTTAAAAACGCGCAGATATCCAAGAAAAATTAAGGAGAGTTACATGATTTATAAAGAACTTCAACATGACCTTTGACTTCTCGGTAGTACCAAACAGTGTGAATCAGTTGTAAGAGAGCCTCTCGTATGGAGCATTTGGAAATACCTTCATTAACCCCTTAACCGCGGGGCGTCACTTTCGTGACGCTTGGGAGCAAGGGATCATACCGCGGGGCGTCGCTTTTGTGATTCTGTGTTATTTTGAATTCACCTGGGCTTCCAAGTGGGGGCTTGTATCATCTATCAGTACTGCCAATGTCCAACACTAGTCAGCACTCCTAATCTCATCTGTACTCCCATCCATTGTTGACAATTTAGCCATTTCTCCCCTTTCTTGACTCCCCTCCCTACCCCCCCTCCATTACCCTATCCTCTCGCCTGCCCGGCCGTGCTACAGCTAAGTAAATCTTCGCTGGAATTTTTCACTGATTTCATCCATTGAAATAAGCCCTATGTCCTATTCTTATACCAAATAATATATACAAGAAAGAAATAAGGTAAGTGAGAGTGCCATACACCTGGAATTGGCTAATTATCACCTGACAACACCTCACGTGCACTCGTTCGCTAATTTTCGCTGTTTTTTTCCCCTTGAAATATGCTGTATAATCTATTTTCGTAATAAATATACATGTAAGGAGGGAAGGGAGAAGCCTAAGTGATATTTACATTCACCTGGAACTACCTAATTTATAATGTATTGTCTAGAGTTCTTGCCAATCATTTGTGCTATACATAGCTGTTTCAAGAGCTAACATTGGTAACACTGAATATTCCCTAAGTAGGCCTCTACCACGGCCCTCCCTTATCAGTTTACTCTCATCTTCTGAAGTAGAGGTACGTCTGTTTCTTCTTGCTGACTTCAGGGACTTTTTCACCCCCTGCAAAGGGCCCTGTGACCTTTACCCCCTACTAAACCTCGTGTGGAAAGAGGTAAAGGGCTGACAATTGATAAAAGAGTGACTACGATCTTTCTATTGAGTAAAACAGTGCAAGTGGAATTGTAAATAATGTGTAAATAATGTGTAAACAGCAAGTGAAAGTAATGAATGTAAATATACGTGAACAATGGAAAATAGTTTTATAAGTTACTTCAAGTGACAGTGCATAACACAGTGTATATAAAATGGAAATGTAAATAACGTAAATAAAATAGAGAACGTAAATAGAAATGTAAATGAGTAGTATTATAAGAATACGAGTATATACCCTAGGAGTAATGAAAGTGAAAGTTTCACTCTAGCATGTCTGAATACTATGAGTTATGAGAGTGAAGATGAAAGTGACATTCACTCTCAATGCTAGTATACAGGACGAGAAAGTGAATGCTACATATTTTACTGAAAGAAATTGAATCCCTACAGTGACAATAAACTAACACTACTGAAGGAAACTTATGGATAAAGACTGTAGATATATATAAGTGTTATATAGTAATAGAAATATAAAGTGTGAAGGGTTTTATGAATAATAAATGACAGTGTACCAAGAGCGAACTAGTGCCAGTGCGACGGTCAGACGCACTCGTAATTTTCATTGCTTTCACAGTGTTTTTTTTTTTTTGGAGTATGGATCCCAAACTACTTGAAAATCATAGAGTAGTGTTTATAATGTTAATATCTGGCTGTGGTAATCATATTACGGGGGTTGTCGGGAAGTATAAAGTGGAGACTTCGTTACCCAACTTCAGAGGTCTCCACAAGTCCTACGGTAACTGATGAAGGCTCAACAAACATTCCAGGAGAAAGCTGAAGGTATGTGCCATAAGCATATTTAATATTAATATTCTAGGACTAATAACTGATTTTTGGCAAATATTTTTTGAGAGTCTGTCGGAGCCCGAATAACCCTGCGGCACACGCAAAACATTGGTAAACATGCCCTCGGTGTCGGGGTTAAGCACTGAGGCAAGTGTCGGGTCAGGCTGTTGTTCTTAGACAACATCTTGACTAGAAATCAGATCTTGCGGAGTTGCGACGGTCAATGGGGTGACACGGTTCGGAGCCTTAGCCATGGCTCGTGTTACTGCAACAGCCGAAGTCTGAGTAGCAACATCTACATTGCAACTATTTTTGACACCTGATATATTACCTATAATGAGGTCAAACAAAGGTTCTGGCATGACAACAGCAGCTGTCACGCAAGTGTAGAAAGGAGATGCCACCTGGACGCATGCCTCAGGGAACAATCTCACTGATCCTTCAATAAGTCTAACTTGGATCTACCTACCTATGTACTCATTGGGCTGAACTAAACTCTGCTTGATGGAGCAACCTGAGGAACCATTGTCTCTCAGAACATTTACGGAAACACCTCCCACAAACCCTGGCTGAACAAGAAAGGCAGTGTTACTGGTGGAAGGGTCTGAGGAGTTAGCAGCCAGTCATTGATGAGACTGCAGAACGAAAGATGCATCAAATGTGGTGTCCTGAGAACTAGATGCCTGAGGGTCGTACTCACCATCTGAGGAGTTGGAGCATTGACCACCTGTGGTGGAGAGTTCTACTGTCGTAGAGGGTCTAGTGAACTGTGGGGAAGTACCTGTACTGGTGAGGACGGCACCACCATATGCTTCGGCACCACCATACGCTTGTTGCTTGTTGTGGAATGAAGGCTGCATTTGCATCCTGCCTCCAATATGCTAAAGTTGATTGACCTGACTGAGGGTTACGTGGTTTGTCCTTGTTTTGCTGCTGCTTGAGATACTGCTGCTGGTTGGGGTACTGCTTGTACTTCTTCCAACTGGGTTTCTGCGTATTTTGCCCCTGGTCCTTCTTCTGTGGTTTGTTTGGACCTTGGCCATTATTCTGAGAACAGCCTTGATGCTGGGGTTCAGTCTGAGATGGTTTCCCAGACTTGTCAGCTTTCCTGTTCCAGGTCTGTTACTTACGAGATTGGTACCTGTACACAGTGAAAAATGCCTTTCCACCTTTGGCTGGCATCCTTTACCTGGCCGATCTTAAGCTGAGCCATAAGTTCAGCAGGCCATGTCTTCTCTAGCTGTGTGCACAGCTTGAGGTCAATTGTCCCCTCTCACATGCGAGGGGTTTCATCTTTCTCCATCCACTCATCTAAGTAAGCAGTGAGATGATCGAGGAACTGAACAGCAGTCTCCTTTTCTTGGACGCACGCCCTCATGAACTGACTCCTGGCATCGTCAACTGTGAGACCATACGCTTTGATGAGTGCGGCCTTTATCATCTCATACGTGAGATTGTCTCCATGAATTCTGTGGAGAATATCGAGTGCAGGGCCCTCAAACAAGCTAAGAAACTGGAGTCCCTTAGCTGCCTCATCCAGCTGGCACAGCTGCACCATGTCTTCGAAACAAGCTATGAATGGCTCGATTCACTCGCCTTCCTCATATGAAGGAAGCTTGTGGCATGAGGTTGCCAGAACATGTGCAGGAAGAACACTCGTGGAGCTTGGGTCAGCTGCACCAGCTGTGCCTGAAGCTAAGGAGTCTCACTTGAGCTTCAGCATCTCAAGTTTATGTTTCTCATGTGCCTCGTGCTTGGCACGCTTGTGTTCAATTTCTCTCTCTCGATGTTCTCGCTCATATTCACGCTCTCTCTCATGTTCTTTGTGCTGTTCTCGCTCATGTTCGCGTTCTCTCTCCCGTTCCTCGTGCTGCTCTTGCTCAAATTCGTGCTGTTCTCGCTCATGTTCGCGTTGAATTCTATGCTTTTCATGGGCATCACTCACACGCTGCTGTTCAAGGGTGAACCGTGAGAGCACATAGTCTTTATTTTCCTGGGGATTGGTAAGCCCCATATCCTTGGCCATGATGCTAACCCAACTAAGGCTGAGTGGACTAAAGACTGGGTACTGACTGCTGTTTCGCAGAGGAATGCTAATAATCGAAAGCAGAGAATATAGGCACAGGCTGGTGGTGACCAGTCTTATCTGCTGTGGAGAAGGATTCACTGTCACAGGGGGGACTAGTGAATTGTGAATTGATTTATCTCCTGTGGAGGAAGATTCACTGTCGCAGGGGGACTAGTGAGTTGTTACTCGTTTTATCTCCTATGGAGGAGATTCACTGTCACAGGGGGACTAGTGAACTGTGACTTGTTCTATCTCATTAAACTGGTAAGATTCACTGTCACTGGGGGACTAGTAAATCATGACTAATCTTATCTAGTTAAACTGGTAAGATTCACTGTTGCAGGGGGACTTGTGAACTGTGACTAGTCTTATCTAGTTAAACTTGTAAGATTCACTGTCGCAGAGGGACTAGTGAATCGTAACTAGTCTTATCTAACTAAACTGGTAGGATTCACTGTCACAAGGGGACTAGCGAATAGTGACTAGTCATATCTAACTAAACCGGTAGGATTCACTGTCGCAGGGGGACTAGTGAATCTGTGACTAGTGCCTATAGCCTTTAATGATAACAAATTCCTAGGTGTGAGTGAGTGAGTATTATTTCGTTAATAACTTTAGAGCTAGGAGTTAATATCCTCAAATAAGGTCGCCAGATGTCATGGGGGGATGTAAAATTAAGAATAAATGCTGATATTACTCAAAGTAAAGACAAGGAATTGACTTGTGAAATCAAGTAGTAAGTTATACTTCATGTGGCTTACTTCACCAATTCTCTAAGGACGAGAATTTTATAAACTTTCTCAACAGAACACAGCAGAGATTATCTACTCACAAATGCTGTATCATTAGTACTGTTAGCCTCTGAGAAAGTGTGATCTTTACCCCCTGACAATGAATAATTAATAATAAAAATGAACAAGTTCTTGCTGATGCTTAACTCCTGCCTGGCACAACGGATTTAATTTAAATGATCGATAGTTAACTAACAAATTCCTGTCTAATTATTGCACATTACTAATAAATAATAATAAACTACTGATGTAATATACTCGTAGAACAAACATCATTAACTGACAGAACTGATGAAAGTATTAATTTTCATCATTAATAAATACAATGAAACTGTCGGCATATCTGTATGTACTCATCGACTCTGGACCTGTATTCGTTGCGTGAGTAGCGAGGAGCACGGTAACGCATGAGTACAACCAAAAAGTAGCGGCACTCTCAGTTTTGCTACTGGCTAAAAAAAGTAATGGCGTAATCACCATCACTATTAAAATAGTAGTGACGCTATGTAGCGCCGCTACTAATAGCGGCGCCATTCCCAGCTTTGCAAGTGGAGGTGCATAAACACAGCTGTTTAGCGCCACGCATCAAGTTCAAAGTAAGGTCGAAAAAAAAGTCAGATTTTATTTCCTTCTTAACATCTTTTGGCCTTTTTTGGGTTCCGAAGGCCTGGGTCCAAAATGTATATATATATATATATATATATATATATATATATATATATATATATATATATATATATATATATTTATATATATATATATATATATATATATATATATATATATATATATATATATTCTGCATGAAAGGATCGATCATTTTCATTCCTAATCATCATGGTTATCACCATTCAGTCTTACTTTTTCCACTAATGCCTGTCGTGGGGAAGATCCACAAATAAGATGCAAAGGCAGATACAGCTAGAGTTCTTTCAGTGACAGTGCTCTGATAAAAGTGCCTCACAGATAAAGAGAATAATCTAAAATCAAACAAAATTAAACTGAGAAGAATGAATTTAAAAAAAAAAAAATACATATATACCTATATTAATGACAACAATGTATAATTTTCTGAACGCGACGGGCAGAGATGGAAAGAGAAAGTATGTGAAACCAAGAAAATAAACAGAATAAAATGTAGTTGCTGCATGGAATCGAAGGAGCTGAAACTGCATTAAGAGTGTGAATAAGAAATAAATATAATGAATGAAACACAAGAAGACTTAAGCATGACAATTAATGCGAAGATGACATATTGGAAGAAAAAGGGCCAACGAGAGGAATGAGAAATGAGAAGAGAATGAAAGATTTCTTAATAACCATGACGCACAGAAGAGAGAGAGAGAGAGAGAGAGAGAGAGAGAGAGAGGGTAAAAGGAGAGGAACAGACAGAGGAGGAGGGAATTTCAAACGAGAATAAAGCAGTGAAAGCAGAGAGAAAATGAATGACGACACCAATAATGAGTGAAATATATGACGCGATGAACGGGGGAGAAGGGAAAATATGAGAGGGAGTGACTGGGCAAGAATAAGAGGAAGAGAAATGGCACAAGAATGCAGAGGAAAACAGCAAGTAAACAAGAATATGAGTGGAGGAGGATGCACAAAGAAATACAGGAAAAATGAGAATATCAGGCGAGATAAGACAGGAAATTAGGGCAGGAAGAAAATAAATGTGAGGAAGAAAAGAATCGAATAAGAGAAACAGGCAGGAATGAATATTAAAATACGGAGAAATATGAATAAAATATCTGAATACAAAAAAAAAAAAAGAGACTTGGAAGAAAATGAATCAATTAAACAGATAAACAAAAATAGTAAAAACTAAAAGACAGGGTAAATATTGCCTCCCCCTTTTTCTTCCTCTGCTTCTGGCAACTTTCAGCCATATTTTCTTCTTCCTCTTACGTTGTGCTTCACCCTGCGCTACATCGTTATTCCTATTAATCATCCACTGTTTTATTGCTCTTCCGTTTGTATCTCCTCCAGCATTTCTCTTGCGCACTCTATGCATCCCTCCCTCCTCCTGAATTTCTCTGTCACATGCCATATTGCTCATTCTTCTTTCCTTTGTCCATGTCCTCGCTTTCTCCCTCGGCGATCCTTTTCTGTTTCTCTTCTTTTGCCTTCCTCTACTTCTTTCCAACCTCAGTTCTCACTTGTAATCCACTTCTTGTTGCCTTTCTCTCTGCCTTGTTTACTTCTCCATGTTTTCCTTCACTTCAGTTAATTATATTTTCATTGCCACTTTTGAGAGATAAAGGGACGAGGTGGATGGAGAGGTACATGAGAAGGAGGATATGAGTTGGAGAATGGGCAGTCATATGACAAAGGACAGGTGAGCATGGTGGCGATTCGTTTGTGGCCACTCCTTATGGGATTCAAGCGTCTGGCAATAGATTAAAAAAAAAAAAAAAAAAGATCAATTCTCACATGCTCCTCTCTTTATTTTATTTTTCTTCTGTTCTCCTCGCCATTCCATCTCCACTGCATTTAATCATCATTCATCGTGAGCTCCTTCAGTCTGCCTTCCTCTTTCATGCTCTGTCATGTTTCTTTTATTATTCTTTCTTCTTCACGGTTTATTTCTTTTATTCATCACCCTTCCTCGAGTTTCTCCAATTTTCCCTCATTATTTTTTATATATTTCCTATCTTTGTCTGTTTCTCGAAAAATGGTCCTTAATACTATTATATTCTCTCCTATTCTGGTCCTCGTTCTCATCCCATTTTCAAATATCTTTTCTTTCTATCGTTTTTTCTTCTTTTTCTTCCTTCTTCTTCTGTATTTTCTTTTACATTTTCTTCGTCATCTAGTTACATTATAAAATTTCCCTCATATTTCCTGTTGAGTTCATACTTCTCTTATATATATATATATATATATATATATATATATATATATATATATATATATATATATATATATATATATATATATATATATATATACTATTTTAATTTCTCTCCTTCATTATCAGTATATTATATTTCCCATTTCTTCCCTTCAACTCCTTTTCTCATCACTGTTCTTACATTATTGCATGTGCACTGCTACTTTCTTCCTCTAGTTTCTCGTATTCTGCAAAGCAAATGCAATTTTTCCTGTTCTTTCAGCTGTATCTATTTATCGGTCTGTCTATCTATTTGTCTTTCAGTGTATAGTTTTCAATGTATTCGTTTACTGTCGCATTATTCCTTGATGTTCTCTCACTTATCTCCGCCAGGAGGTATATGTTTTACCCCGCTTTGCCTTGTCTGTCTGTCTGCCTACGTGTTTGTCTGTTAGCAAGATCACTCAAAAAGTTATGAACGGATTTTCATGAAACTTTGTGGAGGGGTAGGGTATGGCCCAATAAACAACCATTTAGATTTTGTTTGTGATCCGGAATTATTTGTTTGTTTGTTCACACCATATCTCCAGAAGTTCTTAATGAATTTCAGTGAAACATTGTGAAACGGTGACCCATGGGCCAAGAAAGAATTTATATATATATATATATATATATATATATATATATATATATATATATATATATATATATTTTGGGGGGATCCTGATCAGGATCTGGCATTGGCGGAAGCATAGGCTGTTTGAATGCCCCACTACTGCTACTTATTATTATTATTATTACCTTCGCCAAGGAGGTTATGGTTTAGCCTATTTGTTTGTTTGTCTGTCTGTTAGCAGGAATACTCAAAAAGTTAGAAACAGATTATGATGAAATTTTGTGGAATTGTAACTTGCAATACTTTGGTAATAGAAACTCCGTGTACAAACAGCTAGATAAGGAGTTTATTACAAGCTCACAGTAAAATAGTCTGCCCGGCTAGGCTGTCTGCTAAGAACTGATGCAATAACGCCGTCTTCAGGCGTGGGAAAGCATGCTGACCTAGCAAATTTAGTGGGGGCATGTATGCATTGGGGGGGGACATATAAACATCGGGGGTAGACATATTGTGGTGGGGGTACACTACTCCCCGGGTAGCTGAGATGGTGTCTCCTGACACCAGGAGGTAAATGGTGGGTGATTATAGTAGTAAGGCAGGACCGGGGAGGTTTGTACAAGGGATAAGTATGATACAGGGGCAGTAGGGGAGACATGGCCATGTTGAGGGGAGGGAATTTGAAGGATATATACATATAAGATATACAAGGAATAATAGGTACAAATTCAGTAAGGGTCGAAGGTATATATAAACAGAACGGGAAGTACACAATAATAGTTTGATACATGATAAACAAGGAGTAGATATGAGAGTTCTATTGTTGTTCTTCCTTCATTTTTTTTTTTGTATTTTCTGTAGGATACACTGTCACTCAGTAATGCATGAAAGAAATACCATCATTTTCTAGTTGGCAGAGTGCTGTTCACAGGTTGGTTAAAGGTTAGATGGCATTGGTAGTCACGGAATGTGAGGGCACTAAGAACGGGGAGTTTCTACGTCATCTGTAGGGCGTACTATGCCGGTAGCGACTCTGATTTCCTGGAGTCGACGTTCCGTTTTTCTGACACAACAATGCACTGCACAGATGATGAGTAGAAAACCTATGAAAGCGATAACCACAGGGGGAAACACAACTGTGGGATGAACCCATGAACGGCTGAAGGCCAGAGAAAATTGATCCATAATGAAATCACTGTCATTGAGGAAGGTGAGCATGCGCAAGTGAGGGGAGGTGATGGTAATGTTGGCAGAAGGTAGGGTTGAAGGCATGTCGATTGGTTGAAAGATGTCATAGGAGTGGGTACGAACAGCTTGGTGATAGCGAGTGGCGTAAGTGATGACGGACTCTGATTTGATGGTACAATAGTCAGGTGCTTTGTAGAGACCACTAGCGGGGACGGAGCGAACGGAAGAACCAGGACACATGATTGTGACAGAGATGGGAACAGCAAAGAAGAAGTACTGGACATGGTTGAGGTGAGCATGGTGGACCGGGAGGTCAGGAGCTAGGACAAAAGAACAGGCCGAGTAGATGGAATGGTTGCGAACTAAAGCAGACTCACAGGGTGTAGCGCTGCTAGGGAAGATAGCGAAAAGGTGGGCTGCACAGAGACGAGACGTCAGAGTAAGGGAGGAACATTGCTGGAGGTCTGTGGAAGAAAGGAAGGCAACGGAAAGATGATCATGGGAGAGGAGGAAATATTCTGAAGGAACAGATACCTGTAACAAGGAGTTGTTGAGGCGGAAAGGGAAGGGAATGATGTGGAAAAGGTTAAAGGTTATGGCAGAACGGAGAGGAATATGGACGACGACGTATGTAGTGAGAAGAGTGGCTTCGAGAACAGGATAATAATATTCAAGGGAGGAGTAAGGGAGGACTGGGGAGAGACCGAAGGTGGAGTGAGCCCATTCCAGGACAGAACAGGAAGCTGAGACAGGTACTAAGTCGGCAGTGACACGTCCATTGATAGCATCGACCAGGATACGAACCAAGGTAGAGACTTGAGACAGGAGAGAGTCAACGGCCAGTTGGAGATTATCCATGTTGAGTTTGAGGTAGAAGAACTGAGAGATAACGTTGAGATCTGAAAGGTGGCGTTGTAAAATATCGGTGAAATTGTTTAGAGTGGACGTGACTTCACTGAGTTGGGTTGTGAGCTTCTGTAACATAGTGTGTTGAATTTTAATGACTCGGCGTTGTGATTCTAGGGCTGAAGCTAAATGAGTGAGATCAGATTTGAAGCCAGAAATGTCACGGGCTGTAGCAACGCCAAACAAGCCACTCAGAATCTCACCGCCGAAGTCGAAGAGACCTCGTTTCACACGAGAACGACCCACGGGTGTCTGAATGGAAAATGTGTCATTGAGCTCAGTGAATCTGTTACTTGTGTATTGCAATTGCCAGGAGAGTGGGAGGAAAAGGTTATAGAGATACTCATTCGGGTTGTGTGTCCCCATGAGGGCCGTGAGATGGTTCCTGATTCCGTGGAGCTGGTGCGCGAAGGCAGGTAGGGCAATGGCTACGTTGGCCAGGGGAGCAAGATTGTAGCGCAAAGAGGCGATGTCGTCGATAAGCATTACCTCGCCTCCCGAGCCGACCAAGGCCCCGGGACGTACTCCACCATCGTCCTGACCTGACCCAGACCCCAGGAGGGTCAGCACTGCCAGCAGGGAGATCGCTAACATCGTACCTAGAAAATCAGGGTAGAGTTAATGGGGGAGGTCGTGAAGAGGTTGATGGGCAGAGCGCAGTTTGGACCAGTATTGATTGGGTGATGAATGAGCAGGTGGAGATGGAGATGAAGGAGACTGAGGGATAGGTGGAGACAAGGTAGACTGAAGGATGGGAGGAGGGGAAGAGGGGGCAGGAGGTTGAGTAAGTGACTCTTCCAACACGAGGCCACGGGGTGCTCGCTTTAAGGCATCGACGTGGACCCATCTGGTGTCCCTAGTGGACAGGTCCTGGAGGTGAAATTTGTTGCCTTGTTGAGTGAGGACGCGGTGGGGCCCTGTAAATTTGTCATCCAACTTAGAGGAACACGTATGGGAATGGGCAAAGACAAGATCGCCTACATTGATAGTGATAGGAGAGGCGGACTTATGTTGGCGCTGCAGCATGTCCTCCTGAGAGGAAGCCAAAGTGGATTGGACATACTGGTGGATTGTCTGGAAGTTGGCCAATTTTAGTTTAACATAATCATCCATGTTGTAGATGGGTTCTGGCTTTGAGGATAAGAGAGAGTATGGGAGGTCCTTGTCAAAACCAAAGAGGACAAAGAAGGGAGATTCAACAATGGATGCATTGATGGAACTATTGATGGAGGATGCCACTTGGGGAATCCAGTCATCCCAGGACGAACTATGGGAGCCTAGGTGTCTGAGGCACTCTAAGATTTTTCGGTTGTGGCGTTCTACAAGGCCATTGGAAGCCGGATGGTTAGGCACGACATTGCACTTACTGATCCGAAAGTGGCGACAGATCTCATCGAGAAGGCTATTGTTGAACTCTGTACCGTTGTCAGTAAGAATGGTATGAGGGGTACTGAACGGGCAATTACGTGATCTACAAGGGCACGTGCAACGCTCTTCGCGGTCTTGTCAGAGAGGGGAACGAGGACACAGTAGCGGGAGAAGTGGTCGACCGCTACGAACAAGTACTCAGTGCCAGATTCTGTGAGAGGTAGTTTTAAGAGATCGATTGAGACAGTTTCCCATGGTCGTGATGGGATTGGGTATTGTAAGAGAGGTGCTGGTAAGCCGGTTGATCCTTTGTGACGGTGGCAGGAGAGGCAAGAGTCACAGTGGGCATTGATATCGCGGCGCATGGTTGGCCAATAGTATTTGAGACGTGCTTGGCGCAAGCATCGGTCTTTACCTGGATGGGAAGCTTGAGGAGTATTATGAACAATATGAAGAACCTTTGGGATCAGGGCAGCAGGGACAACAAGTTGGCGTACTTCGCGATTGGGCATATCTTTGCCTGTTAGCAGTGTTTTCCTGTACAAGAGATCATCATCTAGCATGAACTCATCTAGTGATACTGGCAGAGTAGGTAAGGTCAAGGCATCGCCAGATTCTAGGAAATAAATGACTTTGGACCACATGGGGTCTTGGCGTTGAAAGTTTCGAACAACTTCTGAGGTTAGTGTAATTTTCAGTTACTTCAGGCTGCAGTGATGTTATAGCTGCTGCTACGTGACGTGAGACTGGGTCTGCGACTACATTCAACTTGCCTGGTACATATTGAAAAGTGGGATTAAAGTCCTGGATGATGACAGACCATCTAGCTAACCTACCTGTTAGGTTGCGATTTTTGAACAAATCACAGTGGAAGGTGGTCTGTTTGGATATGCACTGGATAACCATAGACGATATCTCTGAAATGTTTCAAGGACCAGATTACCGCTAGCGCTTCGAGATCTGTGACACGGTAGTTACGTTCAGCAGTTGTAAGGGTGCGACTAGCATACGCTATTACGCGCTTCCTTGATGCTTCATCGAGTTGCATCAAAACGGCACCAAGTCCAGTGCCTGAGGCGTCTGTGCAGAGAAGGAAAGGTGTGGTATAATCAGGGAATGCTAGAATAGGGGCATTTACAAGAGCTGTCTTTAGCTTTTGGAAAGCCTGTGACTGGTCGTTAGTCCAAACAAAGGGCAGATTCTGCTTGAGTAAGTGGGTCAGAGGAGCGGCGATCTGTGCATAATTCCTGATAAAGCGACGATAATAGCCACTGAGGCCCAGGAAACTTCGTACAGCGTCGGTAGTGGTAGGTTCTGGGAAGTTAAGGATCGCCGTAGTTTTATCCTCATTAGTATGAATGCCTTGTGCATCTACGACATGGCCTAGGAATTTGATTTTCTTTCGCAGGAAGTCACATTTACTGAGATTGATTTTCAGGCCTGCGAGCTGGAGGCGTTCAAAGACTTGCTGGAGTTTGGTAAAATGATCAGGGATGGATTTACTCACAACAATGATATCATCTAGGTAAGCAAAAAGAGTGTGTCCCATCATACCGCTGAAGACTGAATGGATAAGTCGCATGAACACGGAGGGAGCATTTCTCAGACCAAAAGGGAGTCTCTTAAACTGAAAATGTCCGGAAGGGGTGCTAAAGGCTGAAACTGGGCGAGAGGACTCTTCCATTTCGACCTGCCAGTACCCGCTGAGGAGGTCTAAAGATGAAAAGACTACGTTATTGTCACCAAGGGATTCTAGCAAATCAGTGAGGACAGGTAATGGGAAACGGTCTGGAATGGTGACAGAATTGACCTTACGATAGTCGACTACTGGTCTAAAGTTGCCGTCCTTCTTTGGTACTAAGAAAAGTGGGCTATTCCATGGACTGACGGAGGGTTCAATAATGTCCTGGTCTAACATGTTCTGTACCAGTTGATCAGTTTGCTTTCTCTGGCTGTGAGGCAATCGATACGCTGGTATGTAAATCGGCTGAGTTCCTGGGAGTAGTTCAATCGTATGTTTGACAAGGTCTGTTCTACCCATCAGTTCACCGGGTAAGGCAACCACGTTTCTGTACGAGGTCAGAAGGTCGAGGAGTTGAGGCGCATGTTCTGGGAAATCTGTGCAAGTGAGATGTGAGAGCATATCGGGTGAATGCGTCGGCGCAGATCCCGTAGAGTGAATAGTACATACACCGATTGGCGTATCATCAGTCTGAATAGTAGGAATTGAGGAATCCTGGCACACCTTTACGGCCGCTGGGTATACTAGGAAGTCTCCAATCTTTACACCACTTTTAAGTTTTAGTGGAGCATTTGTGACATTGAGCAAGTACAGGTAGCATAAACTGTCCTCTAAGACTGTACACCACGCTGACACATAAGTCAAGCCATTCACACAACACGTCTCAGGTAGGGTTAGTACATCCACTCCTTCTTCCGCACCGGCAACACAAACAGAGACTTTGGTGAACTCATGCGGTAACAAAATTGTGCACGTATTCGTTACTGCACGTTTCGTCTCTGCGTATTGGAGAAGATCATTCAGACTGTGTGAGGTAGGTAACTGAGACATGTCTGAGTCAGCGATAGTGTTGTCGGGAGAGGATGTAAGAGCCATGTTCGAGGGCTGAGATGATGTATCAGGGGACATTGAGGAATTTATGTCCTTGCTCGCAGTCAGTAAAGGAATGATCTCTGTATTCTCAGATGATGATAGTGGTGGTTTGGGCTGGGTTGGACTTTTTGGTAGTGAGAAGGACAGAGGTAATTGAAGGACTGATTTGATCGTAAGAACAGGACGGGGACATTCCATAGTGTAAACCGGGAATCCAGAAATGTTTATACTACCACAAGCAGGTAATAATGTAATGGAATGTTGTGCCATGGTGGAGAAACCAATAAGGGCATCTGCGGGATACTGCAAGTCATTAGTGACATGAAATTCAATGAGGATAAGGGGCAAAGCTCTGTGGAGTTTGACTTCAAGGATGACTCTTCCCTTAACCTTAAACTCTGAGCCGTTAACACCACATAGGCGAATGTCTGGTGGTTCTAGGAAACTGACGTGGCTGTGATGGCGATGAATAATTTGTAAGGAATTTTGGAGATGAGATTTACTATAGATCCTGTGTCCAAGAAGAATGACGTTGGTATGTCATGACTGCTTCCGAGAATGACTAAACCCGAGGATGTTATGGGACCTACATGGTGGATGGGGAGTTGGGTTTCTGGTTCTACGTGATATTGGTCCGATACGGGCTCGGCGCTTCCCCCGACTGTGGGCGGTTGAGGTAACGACATTCCTCAGTGGTGTGAGTCGTGCTTGATTTGTGGTATTTGCAGTGTGGACGGCGTGAGCGGGAAGGCGTACGCTGTCTGGTTTGGGAGTGAGGACGTCTGTATGTATGGTCGCAACTGGATGCTCGATGTCCAGGATGACCACAGTACCAGCAAAGAATCGAAGATTGTCTGTTTTGTCGGATCGAAGATTGTCTGTTTGATGGATCACGGCCTGCGGTAGGAGAGCGATGTGTGGCAGGTCTGCCGCGTGTGGTGGGACGAGAGTGAGATTGGTTTGGGGTAGTGGAGGTGTGACAGACTGAGGAGGCCAAGGTTTGGGTGGTGCCCTGACGCGTGTAGTTCGAACCTGTTCTTTCATGAATAGCTTTAGTGACCTGAATAATTTTATCCCCTGGATTGAAACCGATTTCCAAGGCGAGCTCTCGCTGTTTAGGAGTAAGCCAGAGAAGGAATCTGAGGTAACCAATTAAGTCAGCAAAGTTGGTGAGTGAAAGCATTGGAATGCCATTCTTGTCTTCTAACCATTTCGTGCCTACCAGTAATTGGAGCATCTCGCTACTAGTTGCTTTCATGGCGGCGGCAGCTTCGCGGAGCTTGGCATATTGCGCTGGGGTGCGCAAGTCCTCATCTAGTTGGTTTAGGAGATTAATGAATCCCATGAGAGACGCGGTATTTGAATGCTGGCAACAAAGGCTGATGAGTTCCGTACGAAAATCAGCAAAGGTACGAATGCTATCGAAATGTCCTGCACGGATCGCGGATCCGATGTCTGATTTACCGTGATGCAAGCGACCGAGGAGGTAAGCTACTTTGAGCGATTCCTCGGTAATTTGTCTATTATTTATTTCGGTTTCGACTTCTCTGAGGAAATCATAGACAGACCAAGTTGGGTCCTGGCCGGTAAATTTGGGACGATTGGCATCGTCGAGATAGATAGACTGTGGAGGGTTGGCCATGGCTGGAAGTGCAGAAGTGGCGGCAGGAGAGGTGTGGGAGAGAGAGAAGGTAGTGGCAGTTAAGGGCGAGCAAGACGGGGTATGAAGGGAGGCAGGAGAGGGAACGACAGGGGAAGGAGTAGAGGAAGAAGAAGGGAGTGTAGAGGCAGGAGTAGAGGAGGAGGTATCTGGATTTACGAGGGTAGGACGGGTAGTAAGTGATTCTGCGGGAAGTGAAACGGGAGTCGCAAGTACAGGGCGGTGGTACTCTTTGCCACTTCGTAAATGAGTGATTGTGTTAGAGTCGGCAGACGGGGTATGAGCAGGTGATGTTTCCGGGTCGAGAGGGCTGGTGGTAAGCGGTTGACGGGGAAAGTATGACATTTAATGCGGCAATGGAAGATGAAAGGATGAAGACGGATACGTAGGTGGAAATGTATAGATAACAATGAGAGAATGGAATACACTAGGTGTGAAAATGAATGAAGGTGCGGGCATGGATGGTTTAAATAAAATGCGAAGGATGAGATGGATAATAAATAACGTAGGTGAAGATGAAAACGGGGTAATGGAAATGAGATGGAATATTTACAATAACCAATCTGTAGAGAAAATCGAGGATAATCTCTAGAGAAAAGAAAGATATACTATAGTTACACAGTAGAAACGGGAGTGTCGAGATGTATGACGTGCAGGGTGGCTGGGCGTAGCTGGGCCGGGGCAGAGCGGGGCGACGGGGCAGGGCAGCGGTGGAGAGACAGCTGGGCGGAGAGGGAAAGAGACGCCACGATGAATCACCGGCAAGGAGTGGCAGTCTTAGGAGGCTCCGTAATGCAGACCAGATGCGGGCGACGGCGGAGGCCGGTGGTGGGTGGGGATGGCAGATGTCGGCGCAAGGCAGGTGTAGAGCTGGTGAGTTGCAAATGCAGAGAATGGTGGTGGGCAGGCAGCGGGCAGACAGTGATAAGTGGCACCGTGGGGGCAGGAGCGATGATGAGTCCGGAACAGGTGCTGGGAACAGGTGCAACAGGTGCATAGGTCGGCGACGGTGACACATGCGGTCAGGAACAAGGCGTATGGGTGCGGTTGTTTGAGAGGTGAGCACTGGTGAGAAAAATGGTACACTCGAAAAGCACAGCCAAGGTATGACACCACTAGAGGCACGGAGGAGGGGCGAGGCTGGCAGATGCGAGACGTCGTGTATCTTGTTGTATCACAAAAAATCCAAGGAGGCGGTCAGAATGTGATGGTTCGAAACACCGCTGCTACCAAATGTAACTTGCAATACTTTGGTAATAGAAGCTCCGTGTACAAACAGCTAGATAAGGAGTTTATTACAAGCTCACAGTAAAATAGTCTGCCCGGCTAGGCTGTCTGCTAAGAACTGATGCAATAACGCCGTCTTCAGGCGTGGGAAAGCATGCTGACCTAGCAAATTTAGTGGGGGCATGTATGCACTAGAGGGGGACATATATATATATCGGGGGTAGACATATTGTGGAGGGGGTACAGAATGGTGGGCCATGGGCCAAGGTAGATATAATTAAATTTGGGGCCGATCTGGGTCCTAATCCGAAGTATCCCTCACAGTATCTCCAAAAGCTGTCAATGCATTTCAATGAAATTTTGTGGAAAGGTGGGCCATGGACCAAGAAAGATTTTCTTAAATTCTGGGACGGATCCAGATCCGGTTCCGGAACCTGTACCCACGGATCAGGATCGGCATCCTTTTTAATGGCAACGGCATTGGCGGCGGTATGTGATCTCTGAGTGCTTTCTAGTATCCTCTGGTTTACTGCAGTCCATTACTCTTTCCTCTCCCCGCTCTCTTTTTTACTTACACGTTTCCTCCTCCAGTCGTTTAGTATCACCATCCCTTCCTGCATTCATCATTCACACGCCAAATTCTCTCTCTTCCTTTCTTCCTCCGTCGACATCAGTTCCTCCATTATTATTCCTGTATTTCTTCGCATTTGTCCTTTTCCGTTTTATTGTTCATTATCCCCCTCTCATGAATCACCCTTTCTATTTACATATACAGAGTCATTCTTCTCCCATCTTCCTCGTCTTCTCCTTCCTTTTCCTCCTCCTCCTCCTCCTTCTCCTCCTCGTTTGTCTTATTCTCCATCCCCTCCTCCTCCTACTGCTCCTGTGTCTTCAATTTTTTCCCACTTATCTTCATGTATTACCCCTATTTGTCTTCCGCTGCTTCTTCCCACCCTCCTCTCCCACTCCTCAACTTCCTCTTCTGTCCTCTCTCTGCCTAGCTCGTGCATTGCTCATGGTCAGCCTTCCTCTGTTTTATTGCTCCATATTAATACCATTTCTCGTATTCCTCTTTGTCACTGTATTTCCTGGTTTTCTCTCTTTCTCTTTCTGTATGAATATCTTCAATTTTCCCTTTCTGTTCTACATGTATTCCTCTTCTGCCATATCCTTTATCCCTCTCTCCTCCTCCG
>NC_136960.1:23309532-23432032 GCF_032717465.1 Coenobita brevimanus
GGTTCACAGACTACACACACATCCAAAGCCACTACAACACTACAGTTACACTTACAAGCACTTCTCACCCTACATACAATCTCTACCAGACAGCCTAAGCCATTTGGTAGAGATGCATTGGCAGTATCGTCCCGACTTCGGTCAGGACAGACCGGTCCTGCAGTGGATACTCAAACGGTTGATGATGATGGTGATGATGATATACCGGTAGAGAGACAGAGACAGACAGACAGAATGTATGCATGCACTTACTGTATATATGTAATAATGAATGCATAAAGATTTGTGTATATATATGTTTAAAAATGTATACATATGTGCACTTGCCTAGAAATAGTCTTCTCTTAAAATATCCTCATCAGAGTACCCTTAATGTGCCTCTGGCGGCGTTGTAGTGTTGAAATAGAAGTACGACAGGTGACATGTATGAACTGTGCAGACAGACATCCGTTTTCATTCATACACTTACTTTAACACTGCGACTCTGCCATATGTTCATTAATTCATTACGAAGGGGAAATAAATTAACTGTGACATATGTAAAAATTTTTAAATAATACCCAGTAGACAGACAAACAGACAGATAAACAGACAATAAGAGAATGAGGCAGATGTACACTCGGTCCCAAAAGTTCGTTTCCACGTGCCACGTATGTTTGTGTCAACAGAGTTGGTAGCACTGTGAAGGGGTGGAGTCAGGGTTATGGAGGCGGAATCTTGGCGGGTGTTTCGCGTATACTGACCCCACCGCCCAATTACAGTGGCCTGGTGATTCACATGGGTATGATGGAATGCCATGTTGTTTAACGTCATTTAAAAGGAGGGACAAGTTTAACATTTTTAGCCACATCAAAATCATCAGAGCTAGATGATCCAGTTCCACCTTATTTCATCCGATACTCATGGTCTGCCTGAATCCTAGCAAGTTCAATTTGTGCCTCCTGAAAACGTGCCTGAAACTCAGCCTCCTTAGCACAAGCCTCCTGCAGGGCTAGCTGTAACTTAGCTAATTCAATCTGCGTTTGCTCATTTGGAGGAGTTACATTAAACAAGCTTTCATTAATCATGTCGACAATTTGATCTTTAGAATGATGAGAGCGAACAACAATTCCCAATTGTTGAGCAACAAGCTTAAGTTCATTCTTTGTCCTGTTTTCTACATCACACACTGTTTGCACATTTGACAAAAAATCTTTGGCTTCAGCAAGTGTAGTAATAGTAGACATCATGAATAGATCACAGTCACAAAATATCAAGCAATATCCTTATGATAATATCCCGAATATCCCGATAAGAGGTCACCAAATTTATGTTACGAAACAGAGAAAACTGTCCCGCAAAGTTCCAGGTTCAAAACAAAAGAGTTAGGTAAAATTATAAGTTAAAGTTTAATGCTCAAACTAACAACTAAACATTCAGGACTCATAAGGATAATGTAATGGCAAAAAACAGGTTAAATATATGGTTAACTGCAATAGCCTCTATTAACACGAAATTAGCATGTGTAAATTTATCTAAGTCAGCCCTGATAAAAGGAGAAAACCAGATAATGCTCAGTGAATGCAAGATATATTATTACAGATACAAAATATTATAAAAAATGACTGACATAAAAACACATGAATCACAAAAAACCTCACTAGGCCTACGAATCAACACCTCATGCTATACAGTACAAGGAAAAAAGGTAATAACACTTATACTCAAATTACACAGCTGCTAGATGGTTGGAGACTTCCTTAGCACTCACAAAAATAACAACTGTACAGGGGAGGACAGAGATGTGAACAAAATGAGGAGTAGATCTAAGTGGCAATTAATGCAGAGACTGAGCTCATTATATAGGGGCCGGCAGAGGTTGATACAACTTGTAAGAAGGACGCGCAAATGAAGCCAGAGGGGACAAATAGTTGACAATCCTGCTCTGAACAACAGAAAGAACGACTTACTCTACTATAAGGGTAGAAGGGGGGAGTGAGGTAGAACACGCTCGTGATCAAACATGTAGCATACTGTACATTAGAATTACACAAAGGATGATGAAATTATAGGCCATATATATATATATATATATATATATATATATATATATATATATATATATATATATATATATACATATTTTTGCCTTAATGACCAAAGGCTTCGGGCCCAATGGTCGATAGGGAAAAAAAAAAAAAGCTAAAGTTATTTGAGGGTTGAAATTTTCGTGAGAAGGGTCTGTTGAGTACCTTAATATTTGTTTTCGTTCCCGTTATGTAGCTCCACTGTTGAACCGCATCCACACCCGCACAACTGTATAACCGTAACTCAGATAAGTCTTAGTTCGTGTGTCGTGGTCAGGAATTATTATTATTGTTATTATTATTATTATTATTATTATTATTATTATTGTTTTCATGAGTTTCAGACCTCTCTTGTCCTGCCTAGCATTGTATCTATTGTTTACTTATTTTTAGGATTTCAGAGCATTATTGTGCATAAAATATTTAATTTGTTTTGATATTTCTTTTTATGACATTTCTAGTTATTATTTTTTCTAAATTAGATGTTCGTTATTGTTCAATCAATATTCATTTGTAAAATTTAATTTCTTTTTCAGTTTTTTTGTTTTAATTTCCTCTAGTTTCCCGTGATTTTATTATTGACCGTGGGATGAGAACCAGAGTTATATCTTCTGAAGTGTGCCTTTCTTTGCTTCAAATTTCTGTTTCATGCAGTATATATTTTATTCATTTATAATGCAGGCAGATCAAAAATACTTTGATATCCTTTGCGCCACTTTAGAGTCGTAACAAGATAATGGCTTAACCTCATCAGAATAATACTCTGAAGAATCCTGTGTTTATATTTATTATTGTGAAATTTTCGTAATTTACGGGTGTAGGCGTTAAACATATTGTTTCGACAGCTGCCTGTTTCAGTGCTATCATGGAGGGCCAGAGTAGTGATAGCACTGTGGCTCCATTGCACATTATTAACGAACAGGATGCCCGAGATTTTCTTAGAAGCGCTTCAACAAAGGATAGAGTTAGACAGTTAAAGACACAGGAGTTGTGCATAGCTAAAGTTTTGGATATCACATCTGAATCTTCTAATATGTTCCTTCCTGCAAACTTTATCTGTCATCAGTTATTTGGGACCGACCTTTACTATGTTCCTCCTTCATTGCCTGACCTCGAGAGTGAAAAATCAGAGCACTTATCTTATGAGAGCCTTGTTAATCAGACTTGTTCATCAGAGAGAGATTGATTATAATGAAGGACAAGCCCAGCGTGATCACGAGCTTAGAATGTTACAGCTCAGATGGCAGATGCAGACGGAAGAGAGAAAGAAAGAGAAAGGGAACTGAGAGACAGAGAGAGGTGGAGAAACTTAGAATGAAAGAGATGGAAAAGGAAATTGAGTTAGAAAGGATTAGATTGGAACAATAGCGATGTGGTCAGGAAACAGGCTCACTTCATCAACATGTAAATCCGACTCAGCTAGTTCCTGCGTTTGATGAGAACCTTGTACTGGAATTCTTCGACCGTTTTGAAAAGGTGGCCGAAAGCAATCGATGGGATAAGGATTTTTGGGCTTCCTATGTACAAACGGCGCTTAAAGATAAAGCTTTGAGGGTCTATGATAGTTTGACAAAAGATGAAAAAGATTATGAAACTTTGAAAGTGGCCGTACTTAGTACTTATGAGTTAAGGCCTGAGGCTTACAGGCAGAGATTTAGAAACTGTAGAAAGCGCCCTGATGATACTCATTTAGATTTCTCTAGGAGGTTGTCTGATGCATTTCAGCAGTGGATGCAGAGCAAAGACGTTAAAGATTCATACCAGAAGTTAAAAGATTTAGTCATTCTAGAGAGCTCATGGAGAACATTGACAAAGAATTAATGGTTTACTTGGCTGATAAAGAGTTAAAACTTCTGCTGAAGTCACGGTCTATGTAGATGATTATGTACTGCTTACGAATTTAAATATACCGATAAAAGCTCCCCAGAAGTCCTCTCCTAAGCAGTGGTATCCCCCACAGACCCAGAAAACTTCAACTGTGAGTTCAAAGTCAGCCCCCAACTCACACTCACACAACTCCAATAACAACCCCAACACACACAAACACTATACACACCCACACTCTCTCCGATCATCTCACCGCCCACTTGCTCGTATTGCAAGAAATTTGGCCATACTGTCGATAGGTGTTGACGTAAGGCTGGTGTTTCTAAACCAGTCAGTTTTGTCTCTCAAGCTCCAGTGGTTACTCTTTCAGTTAACTCTCCTGTCGTGTGTCAGGGAAGTTCAAATGTTTTACCCCCTTCTAGCGTTTCTGTTGTCCCAGAAGGTGGAAGGAAGGAGGCCACAGATGTTTCGGAGCCTGTCGTTTCAGGAGGTGTTGTACAGGCGGTGATGTGCAGCGTTGCCCCTGCGTCCTCTTACAGCCCCTATCTCTACAGCAGCTTGGTGGTGGTTGACGGTGTCCAGCATCCTGTATGTATTCTACAGGACACCGGTTTGTCTATTTCTCTGCAGGTAAGGCCTAACAGTTCTGTGTCTGAAGTTTCC
This sequence comes from Coenobita brevimanus, assembly GCF_032717465.1. Taxonomy (NCBI): domain Eukaryota; kingdom Metazoa; phylum Arthropoda; class Malacostraca; order Decapoda; family Coenobitidae; genus Coenobita; species Coenobita brevimanus. Next base: position 23,314,089 of record NC_136960.1, read on the forward strand.
GTTGAAGAGTATGTTTTAATCAGAGGTGTGACTGGTGCAAAGACTGTGCCATTGATTGTTTGTGAATTGAAGTGCCAGTTGTTTGATGGTTCGGCACGACTGGGTCTTGTTGATTATCTTCCTGAGAGTGGTGTTGATCTAATTTTGGGGAATGATTTAGTGAGAGGTGAAGAAATTACCACTCCAGTGTTGTCAGAGGTGCCTGTACCTGAGGTTGCACTAATAGATTCTAAGGAGGAGGAAGTGTTCCCTGCCTGTACAGTGACAAGGGCTATATCACGTGTGGCTGAGAGTCAGCAGCAGAATCCCTTTGTGATCTGCCCTGTGATATTGTCCCGGGAGTAGTAGATGATGTTCCCAAAGTTGAGAATGTAGATTGCCCGGATGATGATGATATTATTCTGTCTGTTACGTCTTGGGTGCTTCAGAGGATGTTCTGCCTGTTCCACTGGAGGAGGAGGATATTGAAAAGTTCAAGGAGTTGCAGGTTAGTGATGAAGAAATTAAGAAATTGAAGTTGAATGCTGTGGATAGTTTTGAGGAAGAGAAAGGTGGTTGTTTTTATATGAAGGATGGTGTGTTCTGGAGGCGGTGGAGACTGTTAATGCTGATGACGGGATTTGGGATTATCATCAAGTGGTGGTGCCGAGTGTTTGTAGGCAGGAATTGATAAATCTTGCTCACTCCACCCCCTTTGCAGGTCATATGGGTGTGAGGAAAGCCATGGAGAGGCTGCGGGCAGAATTTTACTGGCCCCGCATGGCAGCAGATGTGGCGAAGGCAGTAAAGTGTTGTCATACTTGTCAGGTGGTCGGTAACCCTAACCAGAACATACCAAAGGCACCTCTTATCCCCATTCCAGCTACAGATACCCCCTTCTCTCACATTATCATATGCCTTGGACGTCCACTGGTCACCAGTATCTTCTCACCATTATTGACCTCTCCACTAGATACCTAGAAGCCATTCCCTTACGGACCACAAAGGCCAAACCAGTTGTAAAAGCTTTGCTTAACTTTTTCACTAAATTTGGTTTGCCCCAGGAAATTCAATCTGATAGAGGGTCTAATTTTCTCTCCAATGTTTTCCAACAATCCTTAGCACAACTTGGTGTCTCCCACATAAAGAGCAGTGCTTACCACCCTGAATCTCAAGGTGCCCCAGAGCATTACCATCAGATGCTCAAGACGATGCTTCGACAGTACTGCCTGGAGCACATGAAGGACTTGATCCATGGAGTGCCATTTCTGCAGTTTGCCATGAGGGAGGTTCCACAGGAGAGTTTGGACTTCTCTCCCAACGAGCTTGTGTTTGCCCACCGAGTCCGAGGTCCCCTGAGCTTGATTAAGGAGACGTGGAGCACCGGTGTGGATGAGAGTCAGAGCTTACTCCATTATGTGCAAGATTTCAAGATCTGTATGTGCAAGAATCTGAAATTGGCCCATAAGAACTTGAAACAGGTGCAAGAAAGTATGAAGTGTGGTATGATAAGAAGGCCAGGTCATGGGAGTTTAACATCGGTGATGAAATGCTAGTGCTGCTGCCACTGCAGGGTCAGCCACTAGCTGCCAAGTCCAGTGGTCCCTACCCTGTAGTGAGGAAGATTGGTGAGACTGACTACCTGGTTGAGACGCCTGGTAGTAAGAAGAAACACCAGCTGTGTCATATCAACATGATGAAGCTGTATCACCATGCCCCTGAGTCTCCAGCTCCTGTTCATTTTGTCTTGACTGGCATTGCTGCGGGAGAGAATGATAAGGACGACGTGGTGGAGTGGGACTGTGACACCCCTGTTTAAGGCTGGCTGGAGAATGGCGAGGCAGAATCCATCTTAAAGTCCAAACTGTCTCATCTGCCTCAGGACCAATCATCGAAGCTGTTAACCCTCTTCTCCAGCTATAAAGAAGTGTTCAGTTGCGACCCTGTGCTGACCAACTGGATTCAACACGACGTAGATATGGGTGATGCTGTTCCAGTGAAACTGCTACCTTACCAAATCAACTCACAACGACTTGGTGTCTTATGCAAAGAGCTCGAGTATATGTTGGATCACGGGCTCATTTTTTCCTGCATTAGTCCCTGGAGTTTCCCTGTGATGCTGCAGGCGAGGCCAGACAGCTTTGCCAGATTCTGCATCAATTACTGTTGAGCGAACTCCATGATGAAGACGGACACTTACCCCTTGCCCCAACTCGAGGATTGCGTCGATCGTGTTGGTGCTGCCAAGTTCATTACAAAAATAGATTTACAGAAAGGTTTTTGGCAGGTACCCTTAACAGAGCGGGCCAAGGATATATCGTGCTTCGTAGCTGAAGGGAAAACCTGTCATTGTAATGTGATGCCGTATGGTATGAAAAACGCCCCGGCAACATTTCAAAGATTGATGAAGAAAGTGGTGGGAGGCATGGAAAATTGTGTAGTCTATATTGATGATGAAGTAGTGTATACTGATAATTGGGAAAGCCACTTAAAGGAACTTAGTGTCTTACTGTTGGAACTCTCCAAGGCTCACTTTGTTGTGAATTTGAAGAAGCGTGAGTTTGTGTGTGCCCAAGTTCACTACTTAGGTTACGTGGTTGGGCATGGTTGTGTGCGTCCCCCTGACTCTATGGTGGAGGCCATTAAGAGTTTCAAAACCCCCTCAGAATAGGTATGAGCTAAGGAGGTTTCTCGGCTGTATAGAATATTATTGAAGGTTTCTGAAAACCCTTGCTACTGTGTTGTCTCCCCTCACTGAATTGTTGAAAAAGGAGAAAAAGTTTGAGTGGTCCAGGGAGTGTCAGGAGAGTTCTGAGGTGGCCAAAGAGACCTTATGTAACTACCCTGTGATGGCTGCACCTGATTTTGACAAACCATTTAAACTGGCTGTAGACACTAGTAACTTTGGGGCTGGTGCTGTACTCTTGCAAGACGACAGTCAGGGAGTTGAGCATCCCATATGCTATTTCAGTAAAAAGTTTTCAAATCCTCAACGTAACTATTCAGTGATAGAGAGTCATTGGCCCTAATCCTCGCTTTGCAACACTTTTCTTTATATTGCCCTGCATTGGGCCCCACCATAACCGATCAACACCCACTCAAGTTTCTAAATAATCTGAAAACAAAGAATCAGCGAATTACACGTTGGAGTTGTTCCTTCAGAAGTTCAATTTAGATGTTAAACACATTAAAGGTACTGATATTGTTATCGCCGATTGTATGTCACGTAACTGAAGTCAAATTTTCCAAAGGGAAAATTCTTTTTCAGGTGTGGGCGTGTGACACGTGACTGATATTATGTATTAATCTTTGGTATACTTTTTATGTTCTCATGTATAAAATAATCGTTTAGTTGCCTTTGTAATCACAAGTGATTGTTTAGTTATCAATATATATATATATATATATATATATATATATATATATATATATATATATATGTGTGTGTGTGTGTGTGTGTGTGTGTAAGTCGTATGTATATGTGTACGTTTGAAAGACTCGTGAAAACCTGTTGTCTTTTCCCATGTGCCCCTCATTTATAAAGACTTACCATTTTTCTATAGTGTGGGGGTATGGACGTGTGTTTTGAAGTATCGTTGTTATAAAAGCATTGTGAATCCCGCTCAGACAGCTTTTGGCGCCCCAGTGTTTCCGTATTCATGAACATTGTGTTATAACTATTAGCACATTGGGAATGTTTTGTGCACTTAAATCGTGAAAGGGCGTCCTCAATCACTACTTTTGCATCCACACTGATGTCATATAAATGCCACTGTTACCATGCGAAAGTTAGCTGAGGGCTGAAATTTTCGTTAGAAGGGTCTGTCGAGGGAGTACCTTAATATTTGTTTTCGTTCCCGTTATGTAAGCTCCACTGTTGAACCTAAGTCTACTAATACCAAGTCGGTTCACTTTCCCTCAGGGCGCAGGGAGGCGTGGCTTGTGTGTGACGTCAGTTGGCTTAAGTAACAGAAAATGTATAAAAGGGCAGACTCAAATTAAGCATTTATAATAAGGGAAAACAAAGAAGGGGAAGAAGTGCGGACTCGTTTAACCGTATAACATAGCACTAGGTTCCCTCACACCCCTATGCCTTCCCTCACATTTCAGTCCCTTCCCTCACTTCAGACTGAAAATGTGTCATGCTCTGGAAAGTGCAGCATACATCCACTCACCACCAAGGTCAGGCGTCAACTGAACTTGGGTTTTGTGCCAGCTGACGTCGCTCTAATGCTCCGCCCTCTGCGCCAGCTTGGACCCGTTCTAGATGGAAGTGATCCGACTTGGTATTAGTAGACTTAGTGTTGAACCACATCCACACCCGTGCAACTGTATACCCGTAACTCAGATAAGTCTTAGTTCATGTATCATAGTCAGGAATTATTATTATTGTTATTATTACTATTATTATTATTATTATTATTATTATTATTTTTAATTACTATTATTATTAGTAGTAGTAAAGTTGTGGTGTTTGAGAGGAATGAAGTCACAGAGTGTGCAGTGAGGTTGGATGGTGAGGATATGGAGAATGTGAGTGCATTCAAGTACTTGGGTAGTGTGATGAGTAAGGATGGAACTTTGGGGGATGAAGGGCGTGAAAGGGTACAGCAGGGAAGGAAGGTTGTTGGTACACTGAAAGCAGTGATGAGAAATAGGGAGGTGAGTATGGAAGTTAAGAAGTCACTGCATGATGGTATTGTGATCACTACCCTGACGTATGGAAGCGAGGCGTGGACCTTGCAAGAGGGGAACAAGTCAAGAGTGAGAGCAGTGGAAATGAGTTACTTGAGAGGAGTATGTGGAGTGACGTGGAGGGACAGGTTGACGAATGAAGAAGTGAAGGAACATTGTGGGGTAGATGTGGATGTGGTTAAGAAGATTAGGAGAAATACACTGAGATGGTTTGGACATGTGGAGAGAATGGAGAATGAAAGACTGACTAAGAGGGTGTATGTAGGTGAGGTGGAGGGAGGGAGAGGGAGGGGTAGACCGAGGATGAGGTGGAGGGATGGAGTTGAGAGGTATATGAGGGAGGGGGGGTGAGTTGGGGGGAGGGTAGTCAAATGGTGGGTGACAGAGTGACTTGGAGGCGTTTTGTCTGCGGCTACCCTTTGCGGGATTAGGGCGTCGGGCTATAGATAGATAGATAGATTATTATTATTAAGTGTTTTCATGGGTTTGAGACCCCTCGTGTCCTGCCCAGCATTGTATCTATTGTTTACTTATTTTTAGGATTTCACGGTATTATCGTGCATAAAATATTTATTTTGTTTTGATAATATTTCTTTTTGTGAAATTTCTAGTTATTTTTTTCTAAATTAGTTGTTCATTATTGTTCATTCATTATTCCTTTGTAAAGTTTAACTTATTATATATTTTTCTCTCTTTTTATTTCCTCTAGTTCCCCGTGATTTTATTATTGATTGTTGGATGAGAACCTGAGTTATTGCTTAGAAGTGTGCCTTTCTTTGCTTCAAATTTCTTTTTCATTCGGTATATTTTATATTATAACGCAGTCAGATCATCATAAATACTTTGATATCCTTTGCGCCACTTCCGAGTCTTAACGCTAGTCACGATAATGCTATGGGGAAGTAGATGACAGTAGTGGCTTATTCTGTCACTGAGCTACGAGAAATCAGCTGGAAAGAAATCCACCAAGATAAAATAAGCAGCCTGCAGACCCAGAACACAATATCTGTGTTCTTTAGACTTGAGATATGCTTCTCCTCCTTGTTTATCACCAGTTAGTCTACCATCTCGTTAACTCCTGTGTCAATGTCTCTCTCAATAAGCAACAAAAAATCACCAAGGGGATATAACACTTCTTTTCACTTCTCCAGTGTTGACATTAATCCATCATCTAAGGCATCATTTTATATAATCTTGAACCCTGCAGTCGCTTCTTAAAACATCTTTTAAAAATTCAGCAGTTTACCTTCACACCACACATAACACCTTCTCATAATTCCTTTGCGTTCACTCTGTCGTATGCTTTTGCAGTTCCATATGTCATAAAACACGGCACTTACAAAACTGAATAGGGAGGGAGCTTGATTCCATTATATCACCCGCTCACGTCACATTTTCGGTTGCGCCACTGATACACTTACATTCCAATGTCTTTCAATATATTCGTACAATGAATAAACAAACGCATACGTTTATCTTTTGTTATGAAGTAGTGTACATCTGCCAAAATGGATAGGGACGGGGTACAAATCAATGCCACATCCCCCCAAACTCCCCTGGGATCCTCTAATACAAACACTGACAAGTATCCTTCTCTGAACAATCAACAAGGAACGCAAGTTTTTTTGTAACCATGAAATTGGACATAAACTAAACAGAAATGAGGGTGGGGAGGACTTCAAATGCCATCCTTCCTTATCCTTACACCACCCTCCTGTGACGCGTCATCACGTACATTTACAAACAAATATCTTTCACTACATGTTCAGTAAACGTACACACACACACACACACACACGTATATATTTTGTTTACACTGCCGCATTTATAGAATTACGAGAGCGAATCACTCCCACAACCAAATTTCGAAGGCAATTTTGCAACACGCAGATTTTTCTTTTGATTCCATCCACTCGGCAACCTAATTTTGGAAAGCCATTTTTCCCTTGAATTTACATATTTCGAGATCATATTACCTCCACTTCATAACCCGCTGTGAATTTCGAAACATTTTTATTTGACCTTACTCTACATATCTCTGTGTTTGTCTGTATGACTCTTTATTCATCAGGCTTATTTTGTTTACCTATATATTTAAAAAAATTATCTGTTCATAGGTTAACTGATTTGTGTATTATTTATTCATATATTCATTTAGATGTCCGTTTATTCATTTCTTTATATCCACCTGTGTATCGGTTTTTCCAGATAACAGTGTCCATAACTATGGGACTATCTACAACTGTCATGTTATATCTATTTCTGTTTCTCTGTCTACAGGTCGATCCGCCTACCTGGTTGTCTGTCTGTCTATCAGTTAGCCAGTCAACCAATCTATGTCTCTCTTTATCTGGCTGTGTGCCTATCAATAATTCTCTCTCTCTCTCTCTCTCTCTCTCTCTCTCTCCCCATTCATTCACCTATTTATATGGTGGATTCTGTTGCATCGTTGGCGAAGTAAGTTCAGTCACAAGACTCCCATTGACCTCTTTAGCATCTCAGTAACAGCCCCTCCACCCACAACATACTATCCTTCTCTTATCTACTGAACTCCAGTCCCCTGTCCTTCCAACTTTTTTTATTGGTCTGCCTCTCTATTTCCTTCCCGTATCCTATTTAACCAAATATCATAATGGTTGTAACATTTATCTCTATCCAACTTCTCGTTTCCTTTTTATATTCACGTGATTTACTTTAGTATACACTCAGGACACCAAATATCACGAAAACTTTTTTTTTTTTTTTAAGAAGCATTTTCCAAACTTGAGAGTACAGTATTTTTAGCATTTACATATTTGCAGGACCTCTTTCCACTCTAAAACTTAGTTCTCAAGCTACAAGTTGTTATGTGGAATAATTATAAGAATGCAATTTCATCTACTCCCACAGTTAAATATAAGAATAGAATTAATACTTACAAAACATTACAGTACTTCTAGTAGCTACATGTACATCTAAGCTCCTAGACTTTACATATTTTCAAGTGAATTTTTTTGAATTACGACTGCGGCTTCCTCCGCTTCAGCAGAACTCTACTCCTGAATGTGTTATTCCTTCCCACGGATGGCCTTTTTTTTTTTTTTTTTTTCAGTATTCAAAGTTCATTATATTTCTAAATCTGTTTCACTACTCTCATGGAAATAAAAGATACGGAGGGAGATATGGAAAGCAAAGAGAAGTTATGAAGTTAAGGTTTCTAGTGAATCGAAAGAAAACCCCAAGGGTTTTTATCAAATGTACAGTGCGAAAAATAAAGATAGTACAGGACCTCTTAGAACAGAATCAGGTGACATTCCCAGTGTAGATAAAGAAATGTGCTCCATCGTAAATAATTATTTCATATCAGTGCTTACCTGGAAAATCTAAACCTGGTCCCTCAAGCAGCAAATGTTTACGATGATAATACGGAAAATATTCTTAGTTAAATAACCATTAGTAATGAGAACGCATTGAAAGAAATTAATAAGTTAAAACCTCACAAATCACCAGGTCCGGACGATATATATGCCAAAATTGTAAAAGAAACCAAAACGATTTATGTCAGCCACTTTTAACGTTATATAATGACTTCAATTTCAGGAGAAGTTCCAGAGGCGTGGAAGACCGCAAACGGAGGGCCTCTTTTTAAAAAAGGTGATAAATCAGCTGCGTCGAATTATCGTCCGATAAGTCTAACGTCAACAGTATGCAAAATGTTAATCAATTTTGGCAAATAAGATTAGAGAACACTTAGAAAGATTTAATCTTATAAATGAAAGTCAGCACGGATTCAGGCAAGGACGATCCTGCCTCACAAACATATGGTCATTCTTCGTGGAGGTCTATGAGGCAGTAGATAGCGATAAGCTTATGATATTATGTATATGGACTTCAGTAAAGCTTTTGATAGGGTCCCACACAAAAGGCTAGTTAGAAAGGTTCGAGCACACGGTATATAGACGGCGATGTCCGAAAATTGATAGAATCCTGGCTGAAAGAACGAAAGCAAAGAGTATAAATAAACGAAACTAAGTTGGATTGGGGATTAGTAACTAGCGGTGTACCACAGGGTTCAGTACTCGGTCTCTTATTAATTATATATATATATATATATATATATATATATATATATATATATATATATATATATATATATATATATATATATATATATATATATAGTTAGGAATCACTAGCAGTATCAGCATATTTGCCGACGATACAAAAATAGGACGTATCATTAACTCGACTGACGATTGCCACAAATTACAAAAGGACCTCGATATATTGACCAAATGGTCTAAAAATTGGCAAATGGAATTTAAATTTGAAAAATGTAAAGTATTTAATGTAGGTAAGACCATTGGATATACTAAATACAGCTTAGATAACAAAGAAACTAGTAAATCGGAATGTGAGAGACCTAGGAGTTACGGTTAGTACAGACCTCAGACCCAGGCAACAGCGTATTAACCCGTCACGTCCCGAGTTATTTCGCACCTCTGACACACCCCAATCCCGAGGTATTATTTAAAACATTTTTTTGGGCTAAAATTTCTGCTTTTGGTGAGAAACATCGAAAATTCATAGAGAAATCGCTCACCTGAGGTTTAAAAAATACTTGATTCAGATAGCAGTTCCTCCTTACCTTACTGGGTTTTCTAGCAGGCTGGCACCAAAGAAAACGAGTTTTATGGGAGGGTAACAATTTCACACCACTCATAAACGGTATTTATTTATTTACTTGGTACGAATTTATATGTAGTAAGAGAGTATATTGGTTTTCAAACAGTAATATAGGTATTATAAGCATTGTTTCACTCACTAACTCATCACCATACCTGACGTATTTTTGCCACATTACCTGATCATCATTTCTGACTGTTTCTTCCTCTAATGCTATGTAAACTTTGTCCTCCACATTATCATCGATTGGGAAATCACTCTGACCCTGAATGTCTTTATTGGCGAGGTCACTGGTAACGGGTGAATTGCAGAGACAATGGCGTGCAGGGGGGGGGGAGGTTATGCAGTGTAAGGCATTGTCCCTGTTTGACATCTTCTAGAGGAATAGAGGAAGGTGTCTCGTGTATACATATGAAAAATCACGCGCAAAAATTGAAAATTGTGAAAATTATAAACCTTGGAGTTGCGCAACATACCAGTACGTCATCGGGACTGGCAAATGCAAAATGTTGCAATGCACCCATACGTCGGCAGGACGCCTCGGGTTAATACGAGAACTAAAGCAAATAGAGTCCTAGGATTTCGAGAAGCATGAGCAACAGGTCATCAAAAGTAATATTGCAACTTTACCTAGCATTAGTAAGGCCACATTTAGACTACGCCGTACAATTTTGGTGTCCTTACTATAGAATGGATATTAACTCGTTAGAAAATGTACAGAGAAGAATGACAAAAATGATACATGATGTTCGGAACCTGTCATATGAAGACAGACTAAAAGGACTAAATCTGCACTCACTAGAGAGGCGTAGAGTAGGGCGAGACTTAACTGAGGTGTTTAAGTGGATGAAGGGTATAAATAAGGGAGATATTAGCAAGGTACTTAAAGTGAGCATACAGGATAGAACTAGAAGTAATGGTTTCAAACTAGAAAAATTCCGTTTCGGTATGGAAATTGGTAGATATTGGTTTCGTAATAGAGTAGTAGACGAATGGAATAAGCTACCCAGTAAAGCAGTTGCTGCCTCTCCCACTGGGAGTTTCAAGCATTGGCTAGATAAACATATGACAAATAAGGGGTGGGTATAGAAAAATAAAATCTAATAACCAATACTAATTCATTCTTTTTCCTTTTCAGGTTACAGTATGATAGTCTCTCTTTCTTCTTTCACACTTTCCTATAAAATGTCCATGTCAGTTTTTCTATACTGCGTGGTGTTCTGACTTTTTCATGCCGACTTTCGCTGGAGGGTTTGGAGGTCAGAGGAGAGCCTTCTTCTTTTGCTATCTTTATCTCATTGTAGTAGTTCAGTTAATCCTCTAGTAGCTGCTTAGCATGGGCAACCGGCCTACAGCAATTGTCCTCTCTTCTTATGTTCTTATGTTCTTATTATCAAAAGTATTAGAAGGCCAAATATTTCCACCACACAGCGTAATTCCCAAACATTACTTAACTGAATTTATGAATTTACGAATAGGATTGTGCTGACGAAGAGCCTCCAAGTAGTGGCGCTGTGAGTCCGGGGTGGAGGAATTGCGGCGTCCACCCGAGAGTCAAATCTCCTCATATTTGCTCGCACCTCGCCATGGGGAAAGATCTTAGCCCAATCCTGACACTGTGCTGTCTGCCACAAGGGGGGGCTCGGTCTTAACACGGTGTATGCACTGTACTGTACCGTACCTGTAGGATGGCCCCACAGAAGCAGTGGCTTACTTGTGGCTGACGGATCTGTTCGATCTGACAGACCAGGGTTAAACAACAACAACAACAATGACAAAGAAGAGACATTGGAAAGGAAATTCTTCCTTTCCAAACATCAAATGTATTTGTGAATTTTCTCTCCTCATCCAAACGGCCCAGCTGAATTCCATTAAGTTCATTATAATTCAGATTTTCCTCTGGCTTAAATAAGAAAGATTTTTTTTTTTTTTGTATGGATTGATTGTGATCCTCCTTTGGAAAAGCCATAAAAAAAAATAATTCTCTTTTTCTTGATATATCATGCTATGTACTAAATTCATTATTTTTTCAGTTACAGAATTTATAGATTTACAGATGTATTATTGCTCTTCAACAATATGATCTTAAAATCCCGTTATTAATATTTACGAAATAACACAGCATATTTATTACCACCCTGTTACTGAATATCGAAACTTCACTTAGTTCTTCAACGGAATATATGAAAATTTTTAATAAAATTTGGTCCCCTCCAGCAACTTTATTTCCCTTTAAATGTAGGTTTTACAAAAAATTTCACTAATCCATGAAGTTACTTCTAAGCTAGCCCCATAACTCCCCCCACTTTTATGTGGAATTTATATATTGACGATATTTTGTCTTACTCTCCCACTTTAACTCACCTATTTAAATGGAATTTATAGATTTATGAAAACGGTTTCTTCCCTTCACTCCAGCCGTCTGATATTCTTCCATGTATATTTCTTACCACCTAAACGACTCTGGAAAATTGCAGACAACAAAGGCTGGCCAACAATTTTCCACCATTTACCCTGGCTGGCGGGTAGGTATGGGGTGGGGACTGTGTGGGGTGTGGGCAAGCTTTTGTGGCAAGGTTAGTTCCAGCCCATTACTTCGGTGGAGCATATCTTTTTTAGAGTTTTTATCATCTTGCGTCGTCCTACAGAGATATACAGACACAAGGAGTGGAGATTACTTTGTGTGTGTGTGTGTGTGTGTGTGTGTGTGCATTATCCTTATTTAGATCACAGGCTTTTGTCCTGATTCAGCATACTACACATCTCATTGATAATATTGGGGAAAAACGGTGTTGATGATGATAATGATGATGATGATAATAAAGACTGATGCTCTGGATTTATCGGAAAGCATCTTTCTTGCTCTGTGCTTGTCATGTTTGTTAAGATTTATTAAACATACCCATGCTCGCGAAGCATGAGATGGTATTATCCTGTACTTGACGTATATATATATATATATATATATATATATATATATATATATATATATATATATATATATATATGTGTGTGTGTGTGTGTGTGTGTGTGTGTGTGTGTGTGTGTTAACAAAACTACTAAAACATACTGCATCTCATCCGATTTGGACGAAACGTGGTGGAAGACTCGAGGGCAGCCTAGGGATTGACCTAAAATTTTTGAGACAAATATAGGGCAAAGGTCAAGGTTGCAAGGTAAGATCAACATACAGAGTGTTTATCCGATTCAGAATAAACATTTTGGAGGGGTTCAGTGTAAGGCGAGAATAATCTGATTTTGAAAATGCCCGGTTAAATTTCAAGGTCACAGGGAAGGTCAAAGGTCAGGGTCATAGGACAAAACCATCTTCAACAATTTTGAACAGTTTAAGACTAGTCTTTGTGAGTGGCCTTTTGTAGAGAAAGGATGAAGGTATTCGACTGAGAACATTTGGTTGAAGGACAAGGCCACAGGATAGGGCCAAATTTTGGGCCTTTAAATCATTTGGTGGACCCACGAGTATGGCGCTAAGTTCCCCCTCTTGCTTGATTATGTTGTGCCTTTGCTAAGCTGAAACAACGAGCCAAACACTGAAAGCCTTCAAAATTTGTCCCGCACAAGGTGGGTTCAGGGGAAGGACAAAAGTAAGATAGCTATATTCGAGGCATCTGGACCCACTGAACCGAACCGGTTATTACCTCCATCAAAAAATGTGGTTTTAGGGCCTCATTATAATGTAGCCATACAATTTTACTCCTTGAAGAAAGCCAATGTAGTGAATCATATCACACATTTTTGGTCCTACAACAGGTCATAAATTATAGGCGATGCTCTGGACTGCAACTGAGAATAAAGTGAGCAGCAAGTGGACTCCCAGGTGTCAGGGTCAGCTGCATTCATCATCACAGGAATTCGCACCGTGGAAGACGAAGAAGCCAGTCTCTTGACAATTGGGATATTAGACAGGAGGCGTTGACGACGAATGCTGAGTTTGGAGGCCGTCTCTTTGGCTTAAATGGTATTTTCAAATCTCTTCATTTGATGTTTGTTTTGCATATTACATCGAAGATAGAGGAGCCAGTCATGTGACCTGATAAGGTATTAGATAGACGAGAATGACCGCAGGTATCAGACGCGATATATGAGAGCAAAAGTAGGCACTGAGAAAAGTGTGGAACGAAAGATCGGTGTCTGTTCAAGAGATGGGTGTTTGATGCCAACAATGCTGCATGGATGCTAGGTGTGGGCTCTGAATGTAAGAGGACAAGAAAAGGGTAGAGGTATTGGATAAAGTTTCTTAGCTCTGTATGTTGAGCAAGACGGAATGATGTAGTGAAACGACACCGAAAGAGGTGTGGAAGCAGATATAGCTAGTCTGATGGAAAGGGCAGGCCAAGGTATGTTAAAGTGGTGTGGCCATATGGAGAGAATGCGAGATGATTAAGACGTAGGGATCATAACTGGACGTTGTGAGAGGGAGAGGCCGAGGAGAAGGTTGAAAGATAGTATGAAAGGCAGGATAAAATTTCTAAACTAATGTAAATTAATCCTTATGAGATGGCAATAATTATAGCATTTTACCACTCAGATATTTAATCCGGTAAATGTTGCATGCCACCTTCAGAATGTTAAAGCCGTCTAAAACCACCTCATGTAAAAAATACTCTTAAAATCTTTCAGTGTTATATAGTTAGATTTCTCACAGTGGCTGCAGTCGAAGTAAATTCCTTGAACACATCAGTGTTACTAATTTTATTCTAGTTAATGTCAGATGGTTTTTCTGCATCAGAGAAAGCCCTCTTTCTCAGAGATATGCTTTGCCTAGTATTTCTTGAAATGCTAGCTGGTATGGATTTATTCATTCCAAGTCAACAGTTCACTAAAAGATCGAACTCTCCAAAATGGTTTGATGGCAATTATGCCGGAGCAACAGCCCAAAAGTCATTAGCATATAACTCTTACTTAAAATCAAAAACATCTGAATCACTCTCCCAATTTAAAATTGCTAGAAATCATGCAAAAGCTGTATTAAATCTATCTAAATCAAACTTTCTTCAAAAGCAAGCATCAAAATTACTTAACAACCCTAATGACAATAGAATATTCTGGTCAACTCTTAATTCTTTCAATAATAACTTTAACAAGTCATCTTCCATTCCCCCACTAAAATCTTCAGATGGCAACATTACAAATGACCCACGTGGGAAAGCAGATATCTTTGCCAGTACCTTTGCCAGAAACTCTACCATAGACGATACCAGCCAGAATGTCCCAGTACTGGAACTTGATTCTCCTGAAATTGCCCCACTTAAAATACTGACAAGATACGTAAAATCCATCCTAGACAATTTACCTACCAACAAAGCTCCAGGCCCAGATGGAATTCCGCCAATTGTTTTGAAAAAGTGTTCCTCTGAACTTGCCTCTGTCCTAGCTAAATTATTCAGACTATGCATACGTACTTCTTTATTCCCAAATTCATGGAAAGTAGCCAATATCCACCCAGTTCCGAAGAAAGGAAGTTCGTCTGACCCCTCCAATTACAGACCAATAGCTGTCACATCTTCTCTTGGTAAGGTATTTGAAACTTTAATTAATAAGCACATTGTTAAACATCTTGAATCCAACTTAATTAGTGATAGACAATACGGTTTTCGCCACGAAAAATCCACCATTGACATACTCAATCTCTTAACTCATATCATCCATCAATCAATTGATCTTTTTGGAGAAACTCGTGCAGTAGCTCTTGATATCTCTAATGCTTTTGGTAGAACATGGCACCATTCTCCGCTGTCCAAACTCCCTTGCTATGGATTAACGTCTTTTGTTCCTTTGATTTCATTATATCTTAGTGACAGGAAAATAAGAGTAAAAGTAGATGATGTATATTCCAATTTCCACTCGGTTAACGCCGGCGTGCCACAGGGATCAGTTCTGGCGCCAATCCTATTTCTGCTTCATATTAATGATCTCTTATCTGTCACTCACAATCCCATTCACTCATATGCAGATGACTCAACACTACATAGTTCATTCACACTCAGACATCCATTTACAAAGTCTAATATCTCCACCTCTCAACTCAGTACAGCCATCTCCATAAATCAAGATCTATCTACAATCTACCTACAATCAGTGAATGGGGACAAAACAACCTTGTCTCTTTTAATGCTAATAAAACTAAATATATACAGTTTACTAATAGACAGATATTGCCAGATTCCTACATTACTACTAATATTCCCATCTCCAAAAGTATTGAAATTCTTGGTGTCTCACTTAACAGTGTCCTCAGCTGGACCTCTCATGTCAGATCACTTGCTAAAACCGCCTCAAAGAAACTTGGATTATTGTACAGAGTCCGTAACTTCTTCGCCGATGAGCAGTTAGCTATCATTTATAAGAGTCATGTGCGCTCTCAGCTTGAATATTGTTCACCCTTGTGGAATGGTTGTGGAGAGGTTGCATTAAGACAACTAGACAAAATTCAGAATAAAGCTGTTAAAATCATTAACAACCCTGCCATTACATATAAACTACCTCCCCTGCAAGTAAGAAGGAATGTTGCCTCCCTTGCAATATTTTACAGAGATTTTTTCGGCAAATGCTCAGACGAAGTTGCGTCCATGGTGCCACCTCTCCATGCCTTCCCTCGTGCTACACGGGCATCTGGTAGCGCTCATGACTGGAATGTCACTCAGCCATATTGCAGAACTTCTGCCTATCAGAATTCTTTCATTCCCCGAACTGCATCTCTCTGGAACTCGCTTCCCCAGAGTTGTTTTCCTCCAAATTTCAACCCACAACTGTTCAAGTCTAACTGTTACTGACATTTTATGAACAGAGGACACCAGGAATCTGGTGTATGGATTATTTTTTTTACTCAATTGTTTTTCCTTCCTCCGTTCTGTTATTAAAAAAAAAAAAAAATAAACAACTTCATTGGCCTACTCGGAAAAATCAACTTTTTCATTTTATAGATTAGCTTAAGGTCGCCCATGGCGGCATACGCTCGTTTCGTCTGTCACCCTTAGTTTATTTTTTCAGAATTTATAAATAAACAAAAACTGTACGAATAGTTTTCATTAAGGCTCGAAGAAGCTGGACTTGGCTCCTTTGGCTCCATTACAGAAAAGAAACTATTGAGGGTTAAGTATTATTTTTAAAATAGAATACTTTTCAGAACTTAAAAACAAAGCAAAATTTGCGAAACTTAGGGAGTGTTCCTGCAAAGTTTCATAAAAATATATCCAAGTTTCTAGGAGTAGTAGATGGATAAGCCCCGATACAAACAGACAATGGTCCATCATTGTGTAGATAACGTACAAGGGAAAATTAAAGTCTCATGTTCTACCGATATACTTTTTTTTTGTTAAGCATTATATTTAAAGGTCCAGAACACAAAACTATCAATGTGTCATATTCAGAAGCGAAAAGTTAAGCAAGAGGTGCCAAGGATCTGTCTAAAGCCACTTTAATGTGAATGTACAATGTGTAGGAAAAAAAAAAAAGACAAAGAATAGGCGTCATGGAGCCTCCTAAAACCACGATAAGAACGTTCTATATAAGGATATAAACTGGATAGGATCAGGTGTCAGAGAACGTCATAAACCCAGGAAAATTTGAGCGAATGTGGAAATAAACAGGAAGGGAAAGGTGTCAGGGAGGCTCCTAAAACTGTGAAAATAGGTCCTGTTATCCCCGGGTAGGCAGGAAATCTGGAGGTCCAAAATACAGAGCCAAAATGATGATGACAATATTAGCCTCGTGTGACACCTCTCAGCCCAATAAATGCTGGAGAGGCAGGTAGGAGGAGGGGAGGAAGGGAGAGAAGGTAGGGAGGGTGAGAGGTAAGAAGGGAGGATGTGATGTGGAGGGAGGGCGATTAGGGAGGGTGAGAGGTAAGAAGGGAGGATGTGATGTGGAGGGAGGGCGAGGTATATAATTATATAGATGTGTGGGTAGGAGGAAAGCAAAGGAAGGGAGAGAGGTGGATGGAGAGAAAAAGAAAAAAAAAAAGATAAAGAGGGATGATGGCGTGGGGAAGGAGGGAGGGTGAGAGGGATAGAAGATATGGGAGGAGGAAGATTTGGGCATTTAGGAGAAAGAAGGAAAGGAAGACTGGGAGGAGGGTAAGGAGGAAGAAAGATGTGGAGAGAGACGTAGGGCTGTTTGGAGGATGTGAAAGTAAAAAAGTAAGGTTGACAAGGAGAGAGAGAGAGAGAGAGAGAGAGAGAGAGAGAGAGAGAGAGAGTTTCGCTTTAAGTATGAGGATGGGCTTAGTTACCCACAGATGAAAGTTAAATATGCTCAAGGTTTAGATGAAGGTTAAGAATAAGTTTATGTTTAAGCTTATAATTGACTAAGGTCAAGATTAAAATTAAGAATAAGTTTAAGATTATGGTTAACTTTAAGATTAAGTATAAGACTTAGTTTAATATCA
This sequence comes from Coenobita brevimanus, assembly GCF_032717465.1. Lineage (NCBI taxonomy): Eukaryota > Metazoa > Arthropoda > Malacostraca > Decapoda > Coenobitidae > Coenobita > Coenobita brevimanus. The sequence continues at coordinate 23,331,835 of NC_136960.1, forward strand.
TGTTCTTCCTTAAAATTGATATAAATAATAATTTAATGTTTAACCTAACTTTAAAGTAAAGATCAAGATTAGGAATGAGATTAAAAACAAGCTTTCATTTTTGCTTTAGGTCCTTGGAGGAAAACAGGGAGGAAGGAAGTAGAGGGAGAAGTGTTAAGTGCGAGGATGTGAGGAAGGGAGGGGGGAGAGAGAAAACAGAAGGGAGGAGGAAAGCAGGTGGGAAGACTGGGAAAAAGTGGGGGGGAGGAAGAAAGCTTAGTTGAGAGAAGGAGAGAGAGATTACCTCTCTCTCTCTCTCTCTCTCTCTCTCTCTCTCTCTCTCTCTCTCTCTCTCTCTCTCTCTCTCTCTCTCTCTCTCTTTCTCTCTCTAATATAATGGTAAATGATGATAGTAATTAGTACTAATAATGGTAATATTAATAAAAATAAATAAATAAACAATAAATAAATGGTAACATAGAGACAGATAAACAACTAAATAAATAGCAATAAATAAGTAAATAGTAATAGTAATGAATAACAATAAACCTCGCTAAATCAAACCTTCTTCACAACCAAGCATCCAGTCCATTAAACAATCCTAATGACTATTGAATATTGTGACCAACTCTGAATTCTTTCAATAATAACTTTAACAAATCATCATCCATTCTCCCACTAAAGTCTTCAGACGGTACCATTAGAGGTGACTTGCGTGGTAAAGCGAATATCCTTGTCAGCACATTTGCCAGAAATTCTATCTTAGAGGAAGTCATCCAGAACGTCCCTGTATTAGAGCTTGACTCTCCCGAAAATGCTCCGCTTAAGATACTGACTAGGTACGTAAAATTCATCCTAGACAGTTTACGAACCAACAAAGTTCCAGATCAAGATGGAATTCCTACAATTGCTTTGAAAAAGTGCTCCCCAGAACTTGCTCCTATTCCAGCTAATTATATTCAAACTATGCATACCGTACGTACTTCTTCAATTCCTAATTCATGGAAAGAAGCTAATATCCACCCAACTCCGAAGAAAGGAAGTTCCCCTGACCCCTCTGATTACAGACCAACAGCTATCATATCTTACCTCGGTAAAGTATTCTGAGATTGTAATTCATAAGCACATAGTTAAATATCTTGAATCCAACAACTTAACTAGTGATAGACAGTATGGTTTTCGCCATGAAAGATCCACTATTGATATACTTATAATCCTGACATCTACCATCCATCAGTTAACTGATCAACATGAGAAACTCATGCAGTAACCCTTGATATTTCTAAAGCTTTTGACTGTGGCACCGTTCCCGGCTATCCAGACTCCCTTGCTATAACCTATCATCTTTCGTTCCTCTGATATTCTCATATCTCAGTGACAGAAAGATAAAAGTAGATGATGTATATTAAAATTTCCCCTCGATTAATGCCGGCGTGTCACAAGCATCAGCTCTGGCACCAACCCTATTCCTAGTTTATATTATATCTTATCTGTCACCCATAATCCCATCCATTCATATGTAGATGACTCAACACTTCACAGTTCATTCATTCTTAAACACTCATTCACAAAGTTTAGTATCTCTAACTCACAACTCAATACAGCAATCTCCTTAAATCAAGACTCATCTAAGATAATTGAAAGGGGACAAAATAACATTGTCTCATACGCGGAGAAAGGCCAAATGCTGAGTACAGGACCCAGTTTATTTCAACGTTTCGCCCACCAGAGCTTCTTCAGAAATATTAGTGGACAGCACTCCATGCCTTAAATAGTCCCAAGCCTGTCTGGTGACCTAAACACATCGAATAAACAGTCTTACACTACCTGGCTAACCTGGCTGTCTGCTGGTTCAGAGGTATGCCAATGGCTTCGCTAACATAAAGAATCCCTTATTTTGGCTGATATTACATACATTTGCAATGAAGGCAGGCTTATCTACGTTTTATGGTACTATCTACATAATTTTTCACTTTAGAATCTTTCCAGTCGGCATTATGGCCTGTATAAAACCTCTATCTATCTATAGCCGGACGCCCTAATCCCGCAAAGGGTGGCCGCAGACAAAACGCCTCCAAGTCGCTCTGTCACCCACCATTTGACTACCCTCCCACAAACTCACTCCCCCCTCCCTCATATACCTCTCAACTCCATCCCTCCACCTCATCCTCAGTCTACCCCTCCCTCTCCCTCCCTCCACCTCACCTACAAATACCCTCTTAGTCAGTAGTTCATTCTCCATTCTCTCCACATGCCCAAACCACCTCAGTGTATTTCTCCTAATCTTCTCAACCACATCCACATCCACCCAACAACGTTCCTTCACTTCTTCATTCGTCAACCTGTCCCTCCATGTCACTCCACAAGCTCCTCTCAAGTAACTCATTTCCACTGCTCTCCTCTTGCAAGGTCCACACCTCGCTTCCATACGTCAGGGTAGGGATCACAATACTATCATGCAGTGACTTCTTAACTTCCATGCTCACCTCCCTATTTCTCATCATTGCTTTCAGTGAACCAACAACCTTCCTTCCCTGCTGTACCCTTTCATGCACTTCATCCCCCAAAGTTCCATCCTTACTCATCACACTACCCAGGTACTTGAATGCACTCACATTCTCCATATCCTCACCATCCAACCTCACTGTACATTCTGTGACTTCATTCCTCTCAAACACCATAACTTTACTTTTGTTTACATTAACTTTCAGCTTCTTCCTCCTACACACTGTCCCAAATTCATTCACTAAACCATGCGACTCCCATTCAACTTCACTCAACAGTACTGTATCATCAGCAAACATCAACACCGGAATCTTCCAAATCTCACCCTCATTCATGAGAGCCACCCCCACATCCACTGCCCTACCTCACACCTCCTTTACAACCCCATCCATGTATATCTTAAACACCCATGGAGACATCACACAACCCTGTTTCAGTCCTATATTGAGATCAAAGAAATCACTCAGCTCACCATCCACTCGCACCGTAGCCCTAGCTCCTTCGTGCATACTCTTCACAGCACTCAACAATTTCCCCTTCACTCCATATATTCTTAATACCTTCCACATACCTTGCCTATCTATTCTGTCATAAGCTTTCTCCAAGTCCATGAAGGCAGCATACACTTTCTTTCTCTTCTCTAGATACTTCTCCACTAAACATCTTAGAACAAATATCTGATCTACACACCCTTTTCCCTTCCTAAATCCCCCTTGTTCTTCTCCAACTAGCTCCTCTGTCATATGCCTAACCCTATCAATGAGTATTCTACCATATATTTTACCAGTCACACTAAGAAGGCAAATACCCCTATGGTTACCACATACTTCTCTCTCCCCATTTCCTTTGTATAAAGGAACAGTTTTACCTGATTTCCAGTCCTCTGGAACCCTTCCCTCTTCCCAAGCCAATCTACACAACTTCCATATCCACTCCACAACAATCTCACCCCCATACCTCAGCATTTCACCACACACTCCGTCAATTCCTGGGGCCTTTCCCAACTTGATCTTCTTCATTGCTTCCACTACTTCCGCCCTACTGATCGCTTCCTCCCTCCTCTCATCTCTTCTTCTCCCAGCCATATGTTAAATCAGGATTTCATCCAGTCGAAATTACCAAGCCATGTATTGAAAACATCGACACTATGAGTATTTATATTCAGCTTAGAAATGAATCTTGTCAGTAAATCATTCTTGGGTTAATTTATCGTCCACCTGGTCAGCCACTCAACATCGATAATGAAATCTACAATCAAATTGTCGAAATATCCTGTATGCAAAGCACTGTAATATTTGGTGAGTTTAATTTACCAGTTCCAAAATGGGGAGAAGCCCTATCCTCACACACAGGGTTAGATCTATATACAAACTTGCAGGAAAGTTCTATGTATCAATTTGTAAGTTATCCGATACGTGGAACTAACATCCTAGATCTTGTCTTAGCCACATCAGAAAGTGTAGTGAGTAATGTTATTGTAGGAGAAGAATTTAGTACAAGTGATCATCGCATAGTTACATTTAACATTAAATTCAGTGAAGACAGTGTCAAGGTCAGTTGTGAGAAAGTGCCTGGCTTTAAGAGAGCAAATTTTAAGAAATTAAAGGCAATTGCAGGTGCAGGTGACTGGCATCCCATTGTCGAAACTTTAGATATCAATGACGCGTGGAATTACTTTACAGAAACTCTCAACACTGCCATCATATTATGTATTCCAATGCGCAACAGAAGGCCCGCCAAAAATTCTAAACCCAAATGGTGGAACTCCAACATTAAACATTGTCTTGAAGCAAAAAATCTTGCATACAAGAATTATAATACCACAATGAGTCAAAGTGATAAAAATAAATACGATGCCCTTCGATGAAAAACCAAAAAAATAATTAAACGCAGTAAAAAAAACCTTGAAACACATATTGCAAGTATCAGTAAATGAAATCCCAAAGAATTTTTCAGTTACATAAGAAGCAAAAAGGTAATAACTCCATCAATTGGTCCCTTAGTCACAGGTAACGGAGAGCACACTGATGATGAAACTATGATGGCGAAAAGTCTTAATACTTTCTTTGCGTCAGTATTTACAACAGAAAATATACATACAATTCCTACTGTTTCCCCCATTCCTATAGAAGAGGGCAACATAATCACTGACATTACAGTTAGCGATCATGACGTACTGCTTGCAATAAACAAATTAAAAGAGAATTAAGCACCAGGACCGGACAAAATATCGCCACATGTATTGAAGGAACTACAGAATGAAATATCAAAGCCTTTAGCTGAACTTTTTAACTTATCACTTAAGAGCAGTAAGGTGCCACATGAATGGAAGCTTGCTAACGTAATCCCAATATTCAAAAAGGGCAACAGAGTCCAACCAGAAAACTACCGCCCAATTAGCTTAACATCAGTGGTTTGCAAATTGCTTGAAAATATTATCAGAGACAAGTTTGTAAAACACTTAGAAACAAACAATCTCATAAAAGATGCGCAACATGGTTTTCGGAATACTCGCTCTTGCCTCACGAGTCTGCTGGACTTTTCCAATGACATGCTGAACATGTATGACGAGACTAAATCTGTTGATGTAGTCTACCTCGATTTTCAAAAAGCTTTTGACAAAGTTCCACACAAAAGACTCCTTCAGAAGCTAAAGGCACATGGTTTCAGTGGCAGTGTTCTCGGGTGGGTAGAAGATTGGCTCACCGGACGAAAGCAAAGAGTTGTAATAAATGGAAGAGTCAGACTGGATAAACGTTACAAGTGGAGTGCCGCAGGGTTCAGTGTTAGGTTCTATTCTTTTCTTAATATATGTAAATGATACTGACGAAGGATTGTGTTGTAAGATTTGAAAATTTGCTGATGATACTAAAATAGGTAACAGAGCAGATACAGCACTGCAAAGACAGGCAATTCAGAGAGATCTTGATCAATTGTTTAACTGGGCCCAAGTCTGGCAAATGGATTTCAGTATTAATAAATGCAAAGTGTTAAACATTGGCAGTAAAAATGTAAGAGCAAGTTATAGCATGAATAATGTCCAACTTGATAGGGTAAACCATGAAAAAGACTTAGGAGTTATAATAACGAATGATTTGAAACCAAGCAAATAATGTACAGAAGCTGTGAAGAAAGCCAATAAATTGATTGGATTCGTAGGCAGAGCATTTGAATATAAATCCGATAATATCGTCCTCACTTTATATAATTCCTTAGTACGCCCACACTTAGAGTACTGCATTCAGTTTTGGTCACCGTATTATGAAAAGGATATGGAAAAGCTTGAAAGAGTGCAGCGAAGGATGACAAAGATGATACCCAGATTGAGAAATAAATCGTATAAGGAACGTTTAGAGGCCCTGAATCTTTTTACCCTAACGAAACAGAGGATACGAGGATATTTAATTCAAGTATTCAAGATATTCAAAGGACATGATAACATGGCTGTTGATAAATACTTCACAGTTGATCACTCGAATTACACTAGAGGCAATGGGCATAAAATAATTGGCAAACGATTTCAGTCGCATGAAGCTAAGCATTTCTTCTTCAATAGAGTTGTAAATATATGGAATAAATTGCCCTCCAACGTAATAAATTGTAATACAGTACAAACCTTTAAAGGTCGCTTGGAAAAGTATTTGGCATCCAGCCCCCAGCTTAATATGTTTACTCCTGAATAAAACACTTGTGTATGTATACTTTTCTTTTCTTTTTTTTTTCATTTTTTTTGAGCCTGGATCAATTTATTAAATGCAAATATAGTATATGCACTAACTAGGATATGCACAGATAGCCCTGAGTTAACGGTCACTACTCATACTTTCGACCTGTGATGGGCTGTGGATCACTGAGGGTCACTGTTAGTTATGTGGCTACCATTGGGATTTTTTTTAATGTACCGGTGGTCACTGCTTCAGGAGGTGACTTGTTTGCTTGTCCCGCATGGGAAAGTTCCTAGTCACAGTGGAATGAATGGAGCTGGGGCCTGATTGACTGCTGCCTACCTTAATAGCGCCAGGCAAGGCTGCCGCATCACCCCTGAATATCCAGTGTGCACTGTGCAATTTCCACACTGTGTCCACAGACGCCCCATCAACTTAACATACCCATACATAGTGACATGATTTAGTTATTTATTTATTCGATTATTCATTGTACTTTACTACTTTCTCTTTCAGGTTACTCATACTGGTAGCTTATAGATAACGCATTATAGAATGTAGCTTTTCCTTTTCACTCTTTCCTATGAAATTTCCATGTCAGTTTTTCCATGCTGCATGGTGGTTTTCCTTACTTTTTCTTGCCAGTTTTAACTGGAGGGTTTGGAGGCGGGAGGAGCCTTCTTGCTCTACTATCCTTGTCCTTCAGCATGTACAGTAGGGTTAGATCTTGTAGTCATAGTCTACTCTGTAACAAACAGCCTCATAAGGACCAGAAGGTCTGTTGCTGTTTGATTTCCTTTGTACTCCTTTGTACTTTGTACTTTCTTCATTCAACAAATCCTCAAAGTGCTCCTTCCATCTCAATTTCTCTCTCTTCTCCACCAACAATCTATTATTCATATCTTTCACTCCCCTACTATTTCCCCTTTCACACTGCCTTACTTTCTTTACCTCCTTCCAAAACAATTTCTTACTCTCCCTCCATTTCACACTCAGATTCCTCCCAAACTCTTCATCCACTTTCTTCTTACTCTCCTTCACCAGTCTCTTAACCTCCCTTCTCCTGCTTACATATACCTCTCTCTTCTCTCTCTCATCTTCTCCCCTACCTCTACTCGCTAACCATTCACTATATGCCTTCTTCTTTTGTTCCACAGCTCGTTTCACCTCATCATTCCACCATGCTGTCCCTTGCACACCCTTGCATCTCCTCCTCACTCCACAAACCACCTCACACGCAGTGCCTATCTCTTCCGTGAATATCTTACATACATCTTCCACCCCTTCCATCTGCTCTAGCTCATACCTTCCCAATCTTTCTTCCACTATGCTCTTATACTCTGCCATTTTCTCACTCTCTTGCAATTTCTCCACTCTTGTCAGAGGAGCTGTTTCCTCCTGTCTCCCCCTTCGTCTCCTCAACCATTTTCTTTGCAGCTTCACCTTGGCCATCACTAAGTGGTAGTAAAAGACTCCATTCCCCCACCCTCTCCACATTCTTGCATCCAACACTTGTCTTCTCATTCGCTCATCCACACACACATAGTCTATCATTGCCTTTTGTTCAACAAGCTCACCATTTATCCTCCTCATTACTCTCCATGTATATCGGTGGATCATTTTATGGCGAAAGTAGGTGTTGGCTATTGCCAACCCCTTACCAGCACAGATGTCCACCAAAGCACTACCATTCCCATCTACTTCAGCTGGCACACCCCACTGACCAACCACTCCATCCACACGTACATCCCCAGCTTTGCCATTCGTGTCTCCAATCAAAAACACTCTTTCGCTCCTCTCAGATTTGTCCATACATGCTTCTACTCTCGCCCAAAACTCAACTTTCACTCTTGCCACTCGGTCCTCTGTCGGAGCATAAACACATACAATCGCCCACGCTTGTATACCTACTTTCATCCTCACCCATACAATCCTTGCACCCACTGCTCCATACTCTCTTATATTCTCCTTCCACTTCTTGCTTATCATCAGACATACTCCCTCTCTTGCCCTCTCATTCTCATTAATTCCCTCATATATACCTAAACCATATTCCCATTCTCTCACCCTTTCACCTTTCGATTTAGTTTCAGTAAATCCACATATATCCACTCTTGCATCCTCAAGCACGTGAACAATCTCCCTCTCTTTCACTTCATCATTCACTCCTCTCACATTCCAAGTTCCCACCCTAAGAATGTCCTTTGTCCGTTCCATAGTCGTCAACGTATGGTCCGTCCAGGTCCGAGGTGCTTTATTCACTTGTTTAATTATTTCTTTTTACTGGGTGGGGCACTAACCTACCACCAACCCTTTTAGTTGCCTCGTACGACAAGCAGGGATACTGGAGGAGTATTCTTGAAACCCCCCTATCCCCAGGGGGGGTAGGGGGGTTTCAAGAACACTTCATGTCATATTTGTGTTCTGTGAATGTTGGTGTGCATCAGGGGTCAGTCTTGAGTCCCATGTTGTTTATCATGGTACTTGAAGCCCTTTCACGTGACTTTAGAAACGGACTCCTGTGGCAGTTGTTGTATGCTGATGATTTGGTGTTGATTGGAGAGAACGAAAGGGAGGTGGAGGAAAGGTTTAGGAAGTGGAGAGATGGTATGGGGCACAAGGGTTTAAGGGTAAATGCAGATAAAACAAAAGTGATGATATCTAGGGTTGGTGGCGGTACTGTCAAAGACAAGGGAGAGTGGTCATGTGCAGTTTGCCACAATGGCGTGGGAAGTAAATTCTATCTTGTGCAGTGTTTGTGATAAATGGGTACATAAAGAGATGTAGTGGTATCAGAGGTAGACTGCGAGATAATGCTGATTTTATGTGTGCGGCGTGTCGGGGTGAGCAGGTGGAGATTGTCAGACGTGAAAGGATTGAACTTGCTGGTGAATCTCTTGAGTGTGTGGAGGAGTTTTGTTATTTGGGAGACATATTGTGTGCTGGAGGTGGGGCTAGGGTGAGAAGTGGTTGGAAGAAGTTCAGGGAGCTCTTGCCTCTCCTGACATTGAGAGGACTCTCCCTACGTGCTAAGGGGTCTTTGTATGCAGCAAGTGTTAGGAGTGTAATGCTATATGGTAGTGAGACCTGGGCAGTGAAGAAGGAAGATATTTGCCGGCTCAGACGTACAGAAATGGCAATGATTAGGTGGACATGCAGTGGGTCCCTGCGTCCAAGGCCTGGAGGGGCTGGGTTTACGATGGAAGAGTTGAGAGGTAGGATGGGACTGGAGTGTATTGGTGTTGTGATGAGGAGAGGTAGATTGAGATGGTTTGGACATGTGGAGAAGATGGGGGATGATAATTGGGTGAGGAAGGTGAGAAGTGTTAATATTGGGGGTGGGGTTATGAGGGGTAGACCGAGAAAGACATGGGATGAGGTCATTAAGTGTGACCTCAGGGTTAAGGGACTGAACAGGGAGGCTGCAATGGATCGTGGAGCGAGGAGAGCCGCCATTAGGTGACCAAGGCCGACACATGCAAGCATGTTGGAGCCTTTAGAAACGAAACGAAAAACGAAACGAAACACTGGTTTCCCTAAACCTCAAAATGTTTCTCCAACATATACTATAATACATCCTGAACAAGGTACACTGTAAACTCCTGCAACGTACATCCTGTCTACACTCTTTCTTTTTCAGTAAATTGCCCACTGTTACAAAACCTATTCTCTCAACACTGATACTGACCTTATTTAGCAGTGGGGAAACATTACTAGCTACTGAGGTATTAGGTAACATGTTCCTCTTCTCACACATCTCTTCTCTGTCTTTTCTTGTGTGGATATTTTCAGCTTTCTCTAGCCTTCATGATAAAGTTAGGTGGGAATTTCAGTTCAGTGAAAGCATTAAAAATATTCTTATATTCATCCTCTAGATATCCTTTCGAATATATCCTCAAGGCTGGAAGATAAAATCCAATGGCAGTGCCTAGTTTAGTCCTGTTATCCGCAGCAGAATAAAAATGCACATAAACATTCTAAGTATTTTTCCTAAAAACTTTAAACTTCAACCTGTTTCGTCTCTTAATAAAAGCACATCTAGGTAAGGCCACCTATTGTCATTCTCATATTCTACCTTAAATTTTATACTATTTTCGACTCTATTTATCTGATGTAAAAGCCTGCTCAAGTCTAACCTACGAGGAACTATCACAAGTACATCGTCTTCGTACCTAAGCCAAACTACCTCTCTAGGAACTATATCGTTAAAGCTAGTGGTTTCTTGGTGTTCTAAAAACAAAATAGCTAAAACTAGACTGAGGGAGGACCCAAGTGGCATCCGTGCTCTTTATCTATAATATTTATCATTAAAAGTGAAGCGACAGTTAAAAGCACAGATATCAAGTAAACTAATAAAATCATTCACAGGCACAGGTAGATCATCATCTTCAAATAGTACATTACTCAATACATTAATGACCTTATCTGCACGTACATTAGTAAGTCATGAAACAACATCGATGCTGGCCAGTCGCTTATTTCTCATGCTTAAGTTTTGTATCCTGTTGATATTGTATCCTGTGCTCTGGATTTGGCCTTGCTCTGTGTTTATTGTTGCGGTCTCAGCTGCTTTCTACACATTAAAGTTGTCTCATTTAATGCTAGGAAATCCAAACATATACAATTTGCTAATAGACAGATATTGCCTGATTCCTATATTACCTTCAATTCTACAAATATTCCTATCTCTAAAAGTATTGAAATTCTCGGTGTTTCACTTAATGCCCTCAGCTGGACCTCTCATGTTAGAGCACTTGCTACAACAGCCTCAAAGAAACTTGGATTATTGTACAGAGTCCGTAACTTCCTCAATGACGAGTAGTTATCCAAGAGTCATGTGTGCTCTCATCTGGAATATTGCTGATCCTTGTGGAATGGTTGTGGAGAGGTTGCACTAAAACAACTAGACAAATTTCAGAACAAAGCTGTTAGAATTACTGATAACCCTACATTTACAAATGAACTACCTCCCCTACATGTAAGCAGGAATGTTGCCTTCCTCGCATTATTTAACAGCTACTTTTCTAGCATATGTCAGACGAAGTTGCATCCATTGTGCCACCTCTCCATGTCTTTCCCCGCTGCACGGGCATTTGGTAGCACTCATGACTGGACAGTCACACTGCCATATTCCAGAACTTCAGCATATATATATATATATATATATATATATATATATATATATATATATATATATATATATATATATATATATATATATATATATATATATATATATATATATATATATATATATCAATCCATCCATCCATCCATAATCCAATCCTACATTGCCCCATGAGAAGCGTAGGAGCCCGGGGCTAGGCAGTTGGTCCCGACATTTAAGATGAGAGTGACCAGCCTCACTCATCCCTGAGTGGCATTACATGAGCAGTCAACCCCAACCATCCCTTGGACATAAACCTTCACCGGCTCAATCCGATTGGAGCGCAATAATTACCCACTAAACCACCAGGCACCAAAATTTGGTTATATGATTACCACCCAGCGTAGTAAATGGTTTCCTGGTGTACAGGAAACCATTTGGCTTGTCACTCAGTGTAGAGTCACTCACAGGCCGAAGGAAGTGGAAAGAATGAAGGAAAGAACGACAGAAGAAAATGGAAGGAAAGGATGGAGAGGAAAGGGCAGACACCAGAAAGCAGCACTACATCGAGTGAGTGGATGGTGAGCGACCCCACTTACCACAAGTGTATATATATATATATATATATATATATATATTGTGTGTGTGTGTGTGTGTGTGTGTGTGTGTGTGAGAGAGAGAGAGAGAGAGAGAGAGAGAGAGAGAGAGAGAGAGAGAGACAGACAGACAGACAGACAGACAGAGACGGAGACAGAGACAGAGACAGACAGAGACAGAGAGAATAGAAGGGAAGAAGGTGATGCAAGGAAGAAGGTAAGAGGAACAGAAGAAAGAAAAAAGGTAACGGAGAGAAGAGCGGTGTAAAGGTATGCGAGGGAGTCGGGAAAGGAAACGAAGGTAGAAAGAATGGGGGGTGGAGGGACGGAAGGAGAGGTAGATGGAATGTGTGAGACCGAGGAAAATAAGGAAAGAATGAAAGTAAGAGAAGCAGCTTGGAGGAAGGGAGGGAAGGAAGGAAGGAAGGAAGGAAGGGAGATGTGGAGGGAATGGGAGCAGGGAGATGAGGAGAGGATGGGGAGGTAAAATAAAAAAAAGAAAAAGTGAGAGGAAATGCTTTGGAAAAATGGAAAGAAATTGATAAAGAAGAAGAGGAGATGTGGAAGTAAGTATGGAAGAAGTGAGGAATGTAAGGAAAGGAAGAAGATAAGAGATAACATGTTGGAGGAAATGTAGGAAAGAAGAGAATGGATGGTCTGGAGGAGGATGTGAAGGAAGAAGGAAAATTGTAACATGGGCGGAAAAGAGGCGTGGGAGGAAAGAGGTAGGATGGTAAGGAAATGGGGGAGATCAGGGAAACAGGTAGAGGAAAGGTGGGTACTGAGAGGGGGAGAGGTACGGTGGAAGGTAGGGAGGGAAGTAAGGAGGAAAACAGAGGAAGCAGAAGATGGAGGGAAAATAGGAAGTGATGGAAGAAGGTATGGACAGAAGGTAAGGAGATAGGGTAGCAGGGAAAAAAAAGTGTAGTAAAGTGAAAAGGACAAGGAAATCAAGAAAATTAGGGGAAGAAATGGGAGGTAAAAGGGGAACGGAGGTATTTCCAGAAGGGACTGGAGGTGGTAAGGAGAGAAGGGGGGAAGAGGAAGAATGAGAGATGAGAGGAGGAAGGGTAAGGAGTGAAGGGAAGAAAGGTGGAAGGTGGAAAGGAAGGAAAATGTTGGAGGAAGGAGGGAAGCGAGGAAAGGAGGATGATAGGGAAAATTGGTAGGAGGAAATGGAGGGGCGACGGAGGAAAGGGAAGAAAAAGTAGGAAAGAAAGGAGGAAGCAAGTAAGAGAGGAAGAGGAGGAAGTGTGAGAGTACATACGAACACGTAGGAAATATAGATAAGAGGAAACTTGTTGTCCCATAACGAAGTTGTCTGTTGTAGAGAGAGAGAGAGAGATGACAGAAGGGAAGGGAAGGAAGTGGTGAAATGAGAGAAGTAATGAAAATAAGATAATGAAAGCAGGTTGGAGGAAGGAGAGTTAAAGATGGGAGATAAGTAAGGAGGGAAGAAAGAGAGGTGAGAAAAGAAAAGTAACAGGAACAGGTAGTAAGGAAAGAGGAGGGCTGAAGAAGGTAGGTAAAATCTATATACAAGTCAGGAGGAGAGGGAAGTGGGAAGATTAGGAAAGCCAGTGTAAGAAGGGGAAGGAAATATACAAGGAAGGGGAAGCACTGCAGCAGGAAGACAGGTAAACTATAAACGTCAGGAGTGAGAAAAAGAGGGAGAGAGGAAAGAAAGGAAATAATATAAGGAAAAATGGGAAGCGGATGATTAGGGACGCAGATAGATAGAGAGAGGGGAAATAGTCTCTGGAAAGAAAAAAGTTCTGTAGCATGAGAACAGGTAGCATATAGTTAAAGAAGGTAGTTGGGGAGAAGAGTGAGGGAAGAAGAAGAGGTGGAAGTAATATAAATGAGGGAGTAATGTAAGAGAAAAAGAGGCTTCAGCTCCCTCACTACAAAGAATCCAACCTTAGCTAAGTAAAATAGCTTAGTTGTAGGAAGAACAAGGATGCTTAGGCTGTTTACTATCAAGTTTCAAGGATGATTATTGAAGACAGCCATTTTTTGCTTGGTCCTATTCTTTCCACTATAATTGTCTATTTTTCAATTGCCAGATGCCTCAATCTCATAAGGGGTGGCCACAAACAAATATCCTCCATATCTCCCTGTCCCCTGTAATTTTTCACTGCCCTTCTCCCAGCTCACACCCCCTTCTCTCATATACCTCTCAACTCCATCCTTCCATCTCATACTTGGCCTCTCTTTCCCTCTCTCCACCTCCACCTTACATACGCTCTCTTTGTTAGTCTCTCGCTCTCCATCCTCGCCACATAGGAGTACAAATTGTAGGAATAAAAATTTCAGTTGTGCTTAAGTGACTTACCAGGAAATGAGACAGAGAAAATGACACACAACTAAAAGAAATGACTGAAATATTGAAGAGATATGCGATAAGCAGATGGCCAGAAAACTGTACTGTTACTTGTATCATATCACACGAGATCCACCGCAGGACTTCACCTTCTCTTGGGAGGGAGAGTCGTAGCCAGAACTAATCCTTCCCCACGCCGGCAATATGGAAGTCGGCAGGTGGTATCTGCAGTGAGAGATGTGCTTGTGAGTATCGAGGGGCTGCACTGATTATGTGTGTGTCGATTATATTTCGTCGATGTGAATGGAGAGGGTATAAACGTGTTCAAACACATGCAAGGAAATTCAGCACTATAATACTCTGTTTACCTTCGCCTAAAATTGCCATCCCTACATCTTGAATTCTGAGTTGTAACAATAGATTAACAAAATAATATGATACTAGTCACGAAGAAGTGCTACAGAAAGGATGTAGACCCACAGGGTTATTTTTTCTCCCACCGAGCCTCGTGAAATCAGCTGCAAAAGGATGAAATTTTGATCCTAGTTAAAGGGAAAGAACTACAGCGTCTACGTAAACTGTCCGTCAAGGTTTGTGTTTCTGCCCTAGATGCACCGCAGACAGGGAAGCGAAGATGGTACCACATTATTATTCATCTCTGTACATGACATTTCGTATGGAGGAGGCCAAACATGACATATCGAAATGGAGGGGTTAGATACGGCCCACATCATATGCCATCACTACCAAGGTGCTCTTCATACATCGTCTGACAGCGGCAACGATAAACGAAACAAAACGTCATCTAGCTAAATTGGTTAAAAGATGATGAGGGAAACAGAGGTGGCATGTACTGAAACTCTCTCTCTCTCTCTTTCTCTCTCTCTCTCTCTCTCTCTCTCTCTCTCTTCTGCCTTCCGTCATCATCTCTCAGGCAGCGTCAGTTGGTGACCGCCAAGGCATTATCGAGTCTCACTCAATTTCCATATAGAAGAGGCGTTGAAGGATTCGCCTTGAGGAAGTGGCAGGGGTGACGCTGGTGGGCCGGTTATAGGCAAGCGCTGGAAACTGGAGAAGAGAGACGAGGAGGAGAAAGAGATGGAAAAAAAAGGTAGAAGAGGTAATAGTGGAGTGGTAATACAGGTGAAAGAGATAGGAGAAATACCCGGATGAGGAAGAGGAGGTGAAAGAGATGAGTGAGAGAAATATGATAAACCCTGCAAGTTGTTGCTCCAACAAGCATCAGTTTAACTGGCATAGCCAGTCTAACGACATAACTAGGCAGTGGTAACACTACGAGAATGAGACAAGTATAAAAAATAAAAAGGAAAACGAAGCTAAGGAAAAAAGGAGAAAGTGAAGGTGGGTTATGGACGAGGAGGACAAAGAAAGGCAGAAGAAGTGGAGGAGGATAAGGAGGAAGAGAGATGTATGGATGGAAGAACAAGAGGAAGACGTGGAGGAAGAGAAAGTAGAAAAGAAAGAAGAAGAAAAAAAAAACGTAAAGGAAGGAGGGGAAGGAACAGAAATGCAGGGAGAGGAAGGAGATAATGGTGAGAAGTGAGAAGGGTTTAGAAGAAGGAACATGACAGCGAAGTGGAGGAAGAGGAAAAGAAATAAAAGAATGAGGAGAATGTATAGAAATACAGGAAGGGGAGGGAGGTGATGGAAGCAGGGAGGAAAGGAGAAGTGAGTGAGGGAGAGAGAAAACAATGAGAAGAAAGAACGATAAACGTGAGAGAAGCAGAAAAATGAAGAGGGAAGAGAGTGTGAAGGATAGATTAAAACAGACATGATAACGAGAACAAGGGGGGAAAGAGATAGTGGATCAGAGGAGAGTCTGAAAGTAAGTGGGGAATGAGAGAGAGAGAGAGAGAGAGAGAGAGAGAGAGAGAGAGAGAGAGAGAGAGAGAGAGAGAATGTCCTTGTCGAACCTCTCTGTCTCCCCCACAACACAGCCAAAACGACGACGATAACATTAACCCCAAGTGACAAGAGGGAAGGAAGAAGGGAGGGACGGTGCTGGAGGAAGATGTGGGAGGGAGGATGGTGAGTGGGGGGGGGGGATAGAGGGAGGTAAGGGGAGGAAACACAGAGCCAAAATGATAACATTAGCTTCATGTGACACCCCTTCCGACAATACAGCAGAGGACAGTGTGAGGCAGGGAGAGATGCAGGGAAGAGAGGAATGAAGAGAGGTATGGGAGGGGGAAATGAAAGGAGAGAAGGAAGGGTGAGACATAGTAGTAATGGTGGAAGGACTGATGGAAGGAGGAATGGAGAAACAGAGCTAAACTTGTTCAAGTAAAAGGAGAGGTAAATGATGTACAAATGAAAGCAACAGTAACATACCGGGTATTTTATGGTCTTTCTGAGGCGGATTATTACAGAATACTATGTCGGTGGAATTTTTTTTTATAAGCCGAGGATAAAGAGTGAGGTGAGAGGGTTCCCTGCATCCATTAGTCCCACAGGATGAAGCATGCAGGAGAAACTGGAGAGAGCTAGCATGCAAAACATGGGTATCAGGCATACAAATTTCATAGGAAAGGATGGATAGTGAGCGTCTTACGCGCTGTCATTGCCTATAATGGAAAATATAAAGTCAACGTCAGGCTATATCTATCTATCTATCTATTACCAGACGCCTCAATCCCGTTGGGGTGGCCACAAACAAAGCGCCTCCACGTCGTCATGTCCCCCGCCATGTCACTGCCCTGCCCCCAACTCACACCCCCCTCTCTCATATACCTCTCCACCCCATCCCTCCATCTGATCCTCGGCATCCCCCTCCCTCTCTTCCCCTCCACCTCACTCACATACACTCTGTTCGTCAGTCTTTCACCCTCCATCCTCTCCACATAGCCAAACCACCTCAGTGTATTCCTCCTAACGCTTCCTATTACATCCACATCCACACCACAACGCTCCTTTATATCCTCATTTGTCAGCCTGTCTCACCATGTGACACCACAGGCTCCTCTTAAATAACTCATTTCCATTGCTCTCACTCTTGACTTGTGCCCTTCCAACAACGTCCAAGCTTCACTTTCATACGTTAGAGTTGGTATCACAATACTGTCATGTAGTAACTTTTTCACTTCCATGCTCACTTCCCTGTTTCTTATCACTGCTTTCAAGGCGCATAATGATATTCTGACGTTGTGTCCTCAATGCCGTATATTACAAAAGACATTAATCGTCATAAAAGTGCATTCCAGGATTGATCATGTTTTGCTGGGGATCAGAAGCTAAATAATTATCCAAGTGCCTTTTAAACGTTAGTATTGTTCACACTCTACCATAGTTGCAAGTAATTTGCTTGAAATGATCACAGATCAGCTGGAGAAATGCCATCCCACATGTGGCTGGAAACGTTTGCCAGCAGTGCCCTAATGACTACTATAGGGGGATTACTTGCTGTCAATGATCTATATATAACTGGTAAAAAAGTCAAGCAGCTGGGGATAATCGTAAATTAGCGGTGTCTGCTCGTATTAGGCTTAATATTGCTTTGTGTCAACCATTACCCACAACAGCTGAGAGACTGATGTCAATGAATGATGGTGCTTTCTCCTCTCTTCGACTGCTACCATGCTGGAATAGGTGGGCTACAGCACCAGCATGCAATTATTAAAATAACTGATTGCCATATTATCATGTTCTTAGGAAACGTTGTTCATTCGAATAAATTCACTTCAAAATTTGCATTTAGTTATGGTGTAAATATCCAGCTCTTATAGGCATTATTTATATGGGGTGTTTCTGAATATATGTATCATTTTTACCACTTTTTGCTATGCTCTCTACAGCTTCTCCCAGAACTGGATGCATTACTCTAAGACTTGGATATACTAGGGAATTCGACAATATGAGAATGAAATATGAATAAAATTTGAATGCTTTGCTTATGAATCTACATAACATATCGGTTTTCTTAGCTGCCTCTGTACAATGGTGATTTAATTACAGATAGTTTTATAATTCCTTAATGTTCTTCATAGTTTACATTATGGGGTTGATAAATATTCATTTAGTTTTTTTTTTTTCATTATCAATGATTAACACTTTAAATTTACTAAAAATCTATCTACCATGTTTGGGCTTAGTTGAATAGTTTATCTAGACCTCTCTGGATCACCTGTCTGTGTAAAGATATTTATGATCTATCATCTTTTTTCCCCATCAGCCAATTCGAATATCTTATAATGCATTAAGTAAATATCTTCAATACAATTTATGAACATGAGAACAAAATAGGATCAAACTCTAAACGTTGTGGCACTCTCCTTATAACGTTCATCCATTTACTTTGAGTACGTTTATACCGATTATTTGACTATGTGGTGACTGGGGACGTCCACTATCCACTCACTGGATGTAAGGCTACTCTTCGGTGGCAAAGAGCGACAAGCCAAATGATTCACTGTAAGACAAGAAATAATTTACTATGCTGGGTGGTAACCACATAATCCATGCACACATGTTCCCTACATGTAGACAAAGTGGGTTGGTGGAGGGCTTGTCCCCGACCTCATAAAATAGCAAACTAAAAATACAGCAAAGAGGCCTCAGACAAGGACGGACCTACAGTGGACAACCGAGTAAACGACAAGGAGCATGATAGAGAAGGCAACATAGAATGTGAGAGGTGCGACTGATGAGGTGAAAGAGAGATTGTTCAGGTGCATGAGGAAGCAAAATTTGACATGATATGCAGGCTGCCCAAGATCAAATGGAAAGGCGAGCGAGTTAAAGAGTGGGGGTATGGACTGGTTATAAATGAGAATGGGAGGGCAAAGGACGCTGTATGTATTGCTGTATGCAAGAGGAGGGAGGAGAGTATAAGGGAGTATGGATTAATTGGATCGTGGATTGTATGGTTGAGAATGAAAGAGGGAATACAAGCTTGGGTGACTGTTTGTGTGTATGCCCCAATGAAGGACCAAGCAGCTTGAGTAAAAAATGGAATTTGGGCGAGAGTGGAAGCATGCTTGTAAAAGTTTGAGAAGAGTGAGTATTTTTCATGGGAGATTTTACTGGACACTTGGGCAATGTCAGGGTAAATGGGGTGGTGGATGAGTGGGGTGTACATGTTGAAGTGAATGGGAATGGTAATGCTCTGATGGATTTTTATGCAGGGAAGGACTTAACATAAACCATTACCTTCACTGGGTACAAAATGATCACCAGGGATACATTTTGAGTGATAAGGAAGATGGGTGGTGAGTTGGTTGAATGGTAGGCAGTGATTGAGTATGTGCATGTGTGGATGAGCAAATGAGAAGATCTGTATTGGACATGGGAGTGTCTTGAGGTTGGGAGATTACTACATAGTATTGCCCAAGACAGAGGTGCAAAAATATTGAGTGAAAAGATTTAGAGAATGACAGAGGGAGGCAGTTCCTGCAAAGAGTAGAGAGGTGCAGGCTGATAATAATAATAATAATAATAATAAAAGAGAGAAGTGAAGAAGCGAATGGGTAGATATGACTTCTAACAGATGAAGGAGGAGGAAGGCATGTGTAAAGTATTCACAGATGACTTCTGTGCAGCGTGTGTGGTAGTGTGTGGGGTGAAGAAAAGACTTAAAGAGGTGCAAGAAACAGCATGGTGGAAAGAAGAGGTGAAACAAGCTGTGGAAGACAAGAAGAAAACATATAGTGATTGGATGGGAAATAGAGGAAAGGAGGATGTTGAGAGACAGAATAGGGAACCATATGTAGAGAAAAGGGGGGGGGGAGAAGACTAGTAAGAGAGAGCAAGAAGAGTGGAAGGGGAGCTTGGACCTAAATGTCAGTTGGTGGGAATATAAGAAGCTGTTTTGGAAGGAGGTCAAGAAAGTAAGACACATTGATAAGGGAAGCAGTAGAGAAATGACAGATAAGAATGGCAGAATGTTGATGGAAAAGGGAAAATAACTGAGCAATTGGAGAAAACAGTTTAAGGAATTGTTGAACATCGAGAACGTAAGTTGCACAAGTTTAAGTGGTTTGGAATAGCTGGAAGAGTAAGAAAGGCAAGTAGGAAGGAAGGGATCAAGAGGTTGGAAGTATCTAAAGCACTGAAGAAAATAAAGATAAGGAAAGCCCAAGTATTGACGGAATGTGCGCCAAGTTTTCATGTAAGATGGGTGAGACAGTAATACAATGGAAATGAAAGATGTTCAGATTGGCCTATGAGGAAGGCAGGATCCCAGAGGATTTGAAGTCAGACATAACAGTTCCCTTGGAAAACGGGAAAGAGAAGTGTGTGGTAATTATGAAAGTATTTGTCTTCTCGGTGTAATAGAAAATGTATATGGCAGGATATTTACTGATAAAGTAAGAGAAATTACCAAGGAATTAGTTTGAGAAGAACAAGGGAGTTTAGAAATGGAAGAGGTTGCATGCAGGTATTCGTCCTAAGATGTTTAATGGAAATGTATCTAGACAAGGGAAGGAAGTTGCATGTTGTGTTCACGGATCTGCAGAAAGGCTATGACAGATCAGTTAGACAAGGAATGTGAAAAGTACTAAAAATATATGGAGTATATGGGAAGCTGTATGGACAGTATATATGAGAGTGCTTGTGCTGAAGTGATGTGTGTGGATAATAAACCAATTGAGTTCTTCCGTCTAAATGCTGGATTGAATAACAGATGTGTCAGCATTCGTGGTTGTTTAATTTATGTATGGAAGGAAAAATGAGATACATGATAGGGCAGTTGATGTTCGAGTGTCTCTGATGAGAGAGGTTGTGGTTTGGAAACTTCCCGTACTATTGGTTGCCGAGAATACGGTATTACATGAAGATGAATGGGAGATACAAGGCTTGATGAATGAATGTAGGAGTGTATGTCAGACACTGACCCTACAAGTGAATGTAAATAAGTATAAAGTTTGACCTTTGAGAGTAATGAAGTCACAGAATGCTCAGTGAGAATGGATGGTGAGGAAATGGAGAATGTGGGTGCATTCAAGTACTAAGAGCAATGATAACAAATGAGGGAGTAATCATGAAAGTAAAAAAAAAAAAAAAAAAAAAATTGATGTATAGTCGTACTGTGATCCCGACTCTAACGTGCGGAATCGAAGCTTGGATCCTGTTGGAAGAACACAAGAGTAAGAACAGTGGAAATTATATATCTGAGAGGAGGATATGGAGTTACAAATATTAATAGCTCTTACCATAATCTTAACTTTGAACTATTTTTTTTTTTTTTTTGCGTATATGCATTTTACTGTTATACACATCTAACAAAATGTCATACAGTAACCAATTTAACAATACTGCATTTGTTCAATTATGTATACAACTTGTTTAATCCGTCCAGTCCCAGAGACGTGAATTCACGTCCTCACATGATGTGCACTCATATCCCAGAGACGTAAATTAACGTGGCAACATTGCAAGGTCCCTAATTTGCACAATTTTCAATTTTCACGAGTGATTTTTGGCATGTATACATGGGACACCTTCCTCTACAAGATGCCATGCAGGGACAATGCCTTACCCAGCATGACCTCCTCCCCCCCCTGCATGACCTTTTCTCAGCAATTCACCTGTTATCAGTGACCTGGCCAGTAAAGCCATGTCATGCCACGGTACGAAATTCAGGGCCAGAGTGATTCCCCAATCGATGACAATGTGGAGGACAAACATTAGAGGAAGAAACAGTCAGAAATGATGATCAGGTAATGTGTCAAAAAAAGGTCAGGAATGGTGATGAGTTAGTGAGTGAAACAATGCTTATAATGCCTATATAACCGTTTGAAAACCAATATACTCTCGTACTACATATAAATTCGTAACAAATAAATAAATAAATACCATTTATGAGTGGTGCAGAATAGTTATCCTCCCATAGAACTCGTTTTCTTTGCAGCCAGCCCGATAGAAAACCCTGTAAGGTAAGGAGGTACTCCTACCTGGATCGAGTATTTTAAACCTCAGGTGAGCGATTTCTCTATGAATTTTCGATGTTTCTCACCAAAAGCGGATGATTGAGCCAAAAAAAAAAGGTCCAAAAATGTTGAGACTGGGGTGTACCACTGCCCAGAAAACGTTGGGATAGGGCGGGTTAAAAAGTAATATTACTGGATCATTGCAATATTAACATGAATATTATATCTATGCAATATTACAATCAATATTACAGTATGTATTAATAGATTAGCATATATCAATGATGATTGTTGTTGGAGGACCACCAGCTCGCGTGACCGAGTGATGTCAGGACTCCATATTATAATAATACAACTCATAGATAGATAGATAGATAGATAGATAGACAGATAGAAGAACCAAAGGGGATGAGATAGGAAGTGTGTCAGCGAGAATCGAGCAAAGGGAAACGGGCTTGCAACTATTAAGTGAAGGAATGCTGGACTTGCACCCGAAGCAGTACATACACACAGACATTCGGTGTTCTAGAAGCTTCAACAACAGTATAGCCCACGTGACACGACCCCTGTTAAACAAGAATGTAGGAATCAGAGCTCATAAAGGGGCTAGCCACACAACCGGCAGGTAGTGGATAGATTAAATAATAAGAGGTGTCCGACTAGACTTAGTAAATTAAGTCCCTGTGTAATACATACGCTGCTCAACTTAGACTTTCTTTGAAAAAAATAAATCAAGATCAACTCCTTGTATTCATCTTTAACTCCTCCTGTTCTTCAATTACCAAAATAACTTTAACCAAAACTCAAGACTTACAAATTACAAGACTAAAGAGTTACATATATATAAATGGTGGCTACGAAGTTTCTACAGAGTGGCAGACAGACAAAAGGTGAAGTAAAGAAGTGTTGTCATATTGACGTGGCTATGACTGAAAATGTTTAGAGGAATACTTTGAGATGGTCTGAACATGTGGAGAGAATGGTGACTAGGAGAGAATATGTATGTGAAGATGATGAGGTGAGTGAGAGGAGGGGATCAAGAATGAGATGGAAGAGAGTGAAGAGTTACATGAGAGAAGGATGTGTGAGCTGGAGGCAGGGCAGTCAAATGGCAGAGGACAGGAATGAATGGGGGCGATTTGTTTGTGTCCACCCCTTACGGGACTAAGGCGTCTAGCTACAGACAGACAGACGGATAGAAAGACAGATGTTCGCATCCCGTAGAGGAGGTAAGAAAGGATAGATAGATAGACAGATAGATAAGTATATAGACTAACAGACAGCTTAATAGATAGGTAGATGTTTCCGTCCCTCAACGGGACGGAAACATCTACCTATTACCCTTGGGTGGTACCTTGCGTCAACATGGATGGAGGGGAGGGGGTGAGGGGGTGGAATAGAGAGAAAGAGAGAGAGAGAGAAAGAGGGGGGGGACCGTGCTGAGATGGAGAGGAGGAATGAGAAGGGAAATGAGAAAGGAAGTGGGAGGCTGCAAGAAAAGGAGAGAGAGAGAGAGAGAGAGAGAGAGAGAGAGAGAGACAGAGAGAGACAGAGACAGAGAGACAGACAGACAGACAGACAGACAGACAGACAGAGAGGGGGGGAGGTAGTAGAGAGGGGGGAAGGTAGTAGAGAGGGGAGGTGTAAACGATTAAAGAGGAGATGAAAGAGAAAATAAAGGGTCAAATGAATGAAGGAATAAGACTGAAGTAGAGAAGAGGGAGTGGGGAGGGTGGGAGTGGAAAAGCTGAGGAACATATGGTGATATGATGAGTACCAGGTGGAGATGAAAAGAGAAATAAAATCTGTAAAAAAAAAAAATAGTGGGAAAACCAAAAAAAAGTAAAACATTAAATAGTAATGAAGGAAGACGGTACTATATAATGCAGCTGAAGTGTAGAGAAACAGATTAGTTAGGATAAAGCTATAGGAAAGAAAAACTAACACGGGAACAGACAATTATATCCAGAATAGTAATCTATCTATCTACCTATCTATCTATAGCCAGGCTCCATAATCCCGTCAGGGATAGCCTTTTGACACTGAGTTTGTTGTTTTACAAAGAGGTGCACTAACCTTCTGTCAATCCACTTGCTGACACGTAGGGAACAGGTATACGAAGGTTATATTGTTACTACCCAGGGTTGTAAGTAGTTCCCTGGCTTACAGGAAACCGTTAGACTTGTCACGCAAAGTAAGGCCATCTGGAAATGAAAGAAAAGTAATAAAACGTGACAGGAAAGATGGGAAAAATAGGAAGAGGGGAGGACAGACAAAAAGAATGATAAAGTGAAGGAAGAAGTAGGCAGCACTACGTCAAGTGAGTGGATGATGGTCACCACCAATACAACCACTATGCCTAAAAAAAAATAAAATGCCTGTAGTAGAAAAAGTATGGAACAGATATACGGAAAATGACACAGAATTTTAAAGGAAGAAGAGAAAATCGAAAAAAAAGCAAGCACAAAACTTGGAGAAGATCAAACGAAATAAGCAGAGTGGGAGTAGGGTAGAGTAGGTTGAGAGGGCAGTGTTGGGCAGAAGGCTGACAGGGATAGAAGGAATGGAGAGGAGTTAGGATGAGAGTAAACCGGTAATATAAAAAGGAAGAGTGCTATGGAGATGGGAGATGGTTTTGCGGTGGTGTCGAGTGTGAGAGGGCTGGGGGCTACATGGTTGTGAGTGGGGAAAGGGAGTGGAGAAACCAGCAGGAAGGTGGAAGAGAGCTTGGAAATGGACAAAGAGAGAGAAGGACTGGGAGTGGTGGGGAGAAAGGACGGTGATATAGTGTAGGAAAGGGGTAGAAGGAGGGAGGCAATGGTGAAAAGGGATGGAGGAACGAGGGACATGACAGAGGAAGGAGTTATGAAGAGCAAGAGAAAGCCAAAATGGGCAAAGCTTACGGGGTAGTGGTGAGGGGTGGGAGAAGGCTGGATAGGAATGGTGAGAGGTGAGAGAGGCCTGGAGTGCAGTGGTGAGAGATGAGAGGGGGCTGGAGAGCAGTGTGGTGAGAGGAGAGAAAGGGGTGGAGAATAATGATGAGAGGCAAAAAAGGGCTGTAGAGTAGTGGTGAGAGGTGGGGGAGGGCTGTAGAGTAGTGATGAGAGTTGGAAGAGGGCTCTAGAGTAGTGATGAGAGGTGGAAGAGGGCTCTAGAGTAGTGATGAGAGGTGGAAGAGGGCTCTAGAGTAGTGATGAGAGGTGAAAGAGTTTGTAATGGCGAGAGGTGGAAGAGGGCAGGAGAGTAATGATGGGGAGGTGCGAGAAGGCTGGAGAGTAGTGATGGGGAATGGGAGAGGACTGGAGAGTAGTGGTGGCGGTGGGAGAGGGCTGGGGGTGGTGAGGAGTGGAAGAGTGCCGTTGAGTGGTGTAGGGGTGGGAGAGGGCTGGAGAGTAGTGGTGGGGTGGGAGAGGGCTGGAGAGTAGTGGTGGGGTGGGAGAGGGCTGGAGAGTAGTGGTGGGGGTGGGAAAGGGCTGAAGAGTAGTGGTGGGGGTGGGAGAGGGCTGGAGAGTAGTGGTGGGGGTGGGAGAGGGCTGGAGAGTAGTGGTGGGGGTGGGAGAGGGCTGGAGAGTAGTGGTGGGGGTGGGAGAGGGCTGGAGAATAGTGGGTGGGGGTGGGAGAGGGCTGGAGAATAGTGGTGGGGGTGGGATAGGGCAGTTGGGAAGTTGGGGGGGCGCGGGCAGGTGGGTAATAGTTGGGGGTGGGAACAGGCAGGTGGGTAGCACTGGAGGGTGGGAAAGGGTTGAGGAGTAGTGCTCTGGGATGAGAGTGAGATGAAGAGTAGTGCTAAGGGATGAGAAAGGGCTGATGGTTAATAGTGAGGGGTTGGAGAGAGCTGGAAGGTAGATGTGAGAGGTGGGAGAGGACTGGACTGTAGTGGTGAAGGGTGGGGGAAGGCTAGGGGGTGGGCTAGGTGTGCGAGAGGACGGAATGTTGTGGTGGGTGGGAGACGGCATGGGGGGGGGGCAATATGGGTGTGAGAGGGATTAAAAGAGTACTGTGGGATGGGAATGGGCTGGAGTGTGGTGTTTGGTGGGAGAGGGGTTAGTGTAAGCTGGGAGAGAGCTTGTAGGTAGCTGTGAAAGGTGGGAGAGGGCTGGGGGCAATGAGGGGTTTGAGATTGAAAAGGTGGTAGTATGAGGACGAGGTTACAAGGCAGTGAAGGATGGGAGAGGGTGTAGGGTTGTCGTGAGAAATGGTAGAGGCCTGGGTAGTGGGGTTGCTTAGCGACCAATTTTGGGTGTTTAGTGCAAAAGTGGATAAAAGCATGAAATTTGGCACAGGCGTTGCTAAGAGGTTACGTTTTGATTTTAGAAGGGTAGCCCTCTTGGATTTAGTGTGGTTTGCCTTGTAGAAATCAAAATCCAACATGGCCGCTAATCATGCATATGGAAACATGGTAAGAAGTGTATATGTTACACAGTGCTACATATGGCACCATTAAACAGTTATAAGAGGTCAGTGACTGAAAATAAGCCCCAGAACTTTATTTGAAAACATTATTTAATAAAAAAAAATACCAGACCAGAAAAAAGAGGAAAAATATATGTGAAAGTTGTTGATAAACATCTTCACATCACGTGTACATATGATGGTATGAAATACCATGAGATTCTATTTTACACCAATACACATGGCATATTTTTATATTTAAGACCGTTTTTACTTTTTGCAACTACATTTACAAAGTGGTGTGCAGGCCAAGTTTGCTTTTCCACACTTACAGTGGGAAAAATCACCTTTGCAGTTGCAATTGATTAATTGTTGGCAAGCAGATGACAGCTCAGGAATGGTGATCCATACTGACACCCACTTATGATCATCCTTTTTCCATCCTTATGCTTGAGGGGATGGCACATCCACCTGGGTTTGGTCACTTAGTGACCATAATCCAGCTTGAAAAACTGCTCTTCTTGCGTGTTGAAGGAGTGCATCCTGAAAGAACAGAAGGAAAGAAGGTTACTTTTACTTACTAAAATACTTTCTGTTAACACAGTTTACAATGTTTATTTGAAATTTATTACATTTGCTAAAATGAAGAAGATTTTCCAGTTTTATCATAATCACCTTCGTTGGCGGCAACTTATCCATTGCAGTGTTGCTGTGGCAGAAGAGATCCATCCATACAACATTAATGGAGGTGCGTGGACTTGTTTTGTCATACAGGACAGCAGTGAACCTTTCAAGCCGGCTAAAGTTTTTTTTTTTTTTTTTTTTTTTTTTAATGTGGGGAAGAAGGAACCAAAGGCAATGAGCCCGCAAAACTGTTCCTTCCAAGACAAAAACAAAATACAAGAGAGAGACAATTTCAAGATCCATTCATTTCGAGATGCCTTGACACACTGCGTTTGAAAGACTGGAGATCATAGGAAGCAGGAAATACAGACAGAGGGAGTCAGTTCCAGAGTTGACCTGTTGCATAAATGAAGGACTGGGAGTCACGGTTAACTCTTGCATTAGAGAGTTGGACAGAAAAGGGGTGAGAGTTTGCTGCTAGACAGGTGCTACACGCCCGTCGTAGAAGTGGAAGAATGCATGCAGACAGTTCAGAGGAACAGTGACCATTGAAGTAGCGATAGAAAAGAGATAAAGATGCAACATTGCGGCGAAGAGACAGAGGTTGAAGGGAGTCAGTAAGAGGGGGAGAGTTGATGAGACGAAAAGCCTTTGACTCCACCCTATTGAGAAGAGCTGTTTGTGGGGAGCCTCCCCACACATGAGAGTTGTTCTCTACACAGGGGAGGATAAAACCCCTGTATAGAATCAACATTTGTGCAGGGGCAAAGAAGGAACGGAGTTGGCTTAGCACACCCAATCTTTTGGAAGCAGATTTTACAAGAGTTGTAATATGATCTTTCGAAGACAATTCCCGAGCAAATGAAACCCCAAGCATGTTCAAGGATCGTGCAGGATTAAGTTGTGTATTATTATACATAAGTGGGTATACCTGTGGAAGATTTTGTTGGGTTGATAGGTGCAAAAACTGAGTTTTTGATGCATTAAAAACAACCAGATTATTTTTACCCCAGTCGGAGATACGAGCCAAGTCAGACATTAGGTGTGTCATAGCCTCATCCCTTGCCTGTTGAAGTAACTGCTGAGATGGACGTTGCGGGAATCGAATGGAAAGGTGAAGGGTGGAGTCATCAGCATATGAGTGGATAGGGTTAGATGTACAGCTTAGAAGGTCATTGATGAATAAACGGAAAAGAGTTGGTGATAGGACAGAGCCGTGAGGAACACCACTGTTAATAGATCTAGGAGAAGAACGATAGCCGTCTACAACAGCTGCTATAGAACGACCAGAACGGAAGCTAGAGATGAAGGCACAGATAGAAGGATAGAAACCATAAGAGGGGAGTTTGGAAATTAAAGATTTATGCTAGACTTGATCGAAAGCCATTGAGATGTCAAGTGCAATGGCAAAGCTTTCGCCAAAGTCCCGAAAGGAGGATGACCAGGAGTCAGAAAGATAGGTGAGAAGATCGCCTGTGGAGCATCCCTGACGGAACCCATACTGACGATCAGAAAGAAGGTTGTGATAGGAAAGATGCTTTAGAATTTTTCTATTAAGAATAGACTCAAAAACTTTTGAGATACAGGATGTTAAAGCAATTGAACGATAGTTAGAAGGCTGGGAATGGTCACCCTTCTTTGGGACCGGCTGAATGAGAGCAAACTTCCAGCAAGAAGGAAAGGTACAAGTTGACAGACAAAGGCGAAAGAGTTTGCCTAGGCAGGGTGTAAGCACAGAAGCACAGTTCTTGAGAACAAAGGAGGGACTCCATCAGGCCCATATGCCTTATTAGTACTGAGGCCAGCAATCGCAGAAAATACATCAGCTGAAGAAATTTTAATGTCAGCCATGAGGAAGTCAGAGGGGGGAAGTGATGGAGGAACAGCACCGGAATCGTCTAAGGTGGAATTGGAGGAGAAAGTCTGAGCGAAGAGATCTGCTTTATCAGTAGAAGAAATAGCTACAGAACCATCAGAGTAGAAAAGAGGAGGGAAGGATGATGAGGTAAAGTTGTTAGAAAGGTTCTGGGCAAGGTGCCAGAAGGAGTGAGAAGAGTTCGAGTTAGAGAGTTGAGAGCATTTTGTACAGATGAAATTATTTTTAGCAGAGAGAAGAACAGACTTAGCACGATTCCGGGCAGAAATGTATAAAAGATGTGATTCAGGGGTGGGTTGGCTCCGGTACCTTTTATAGGCCCTCTCCTTGTTGCGGACAGCATTAGAACAAGTGTGATTAAACCAAGGCTTTCATGCATTAGTCAAAGGATATGAGAAAGGAATGTATGCTTCCATGCCCGAGAGAATAACCTCCGTAATGCGCAAGGCACACACAGATGGCTCCCGGCCATGGAAGCAATAATCATTCCAGGGAAAATCAAAGAAGTACTGCCTGAGGGCCTCCCAATCCGCAGCTCCAAAGTGCCAGAGACGACGTTTTTTTGGAGGGTCCGCAGGCCGCACCGGAGTGATAGGACAGGTTAAGGTGATAAGGTTGTGATCAGAGGAGCCCAACGGAGAGAAAAGATTAACAGTGTAAGCAGAAGGATTAGTTGTAAGGAAGAGATCAAGTATGTTGGAGCTCTCTCCAAGGCGCAGTCAGGGATACGGGTAGGGTGCTGTACAAGCTGCTCTAGGTCATTAAGGATAGAAAAGGTGTGGGCTTGTTCACCAGGTGGATCAGTGAAAGGAGACGAGAGCCAAAGCTGGTGGTGAACATTGAAATCTCCAAGAATGGAGATTTCAGAGAAAGGAGAAATGGTTAGAATGTGTTCCATCGTAGAAGTAAGATAGTCAAAGAATTTTTGATAGTCAGTAGAATTAGGGGATAAGTAAACAGCAAAGATATATTTAGTCAGAGAATGACAGGAAAGCCGAAGCCAGAGTGTAGAGAATTCAGAAGAATCGAGTTCAGGAACACGAGAGCAAGATAAGTTGTTGCGTATATATACACAACAGCCACCTTTGGCTTTGAAATGAGTATAGAGAAAGTAGGAGGATACAGAAAAGGGTTTGCTGTCAGTTGCCTCAGACAGCTGAGTCTCAGTTAGGAAAAGAAGGTGAGGTTTGGAGAAGGAGAGGTGGTGCTCAACAGAGCGAAAGTTAGAGGAAAGGCCACGAATGTTGCAGAAATGAAGAAGAAGAGAGTCAGACAGTGGTTCCAGGCACCTTGAGTCGTCACCGGGAGAGGGGCTGAAGGTGTGGGCATTTATGGTCCCCTACCCCTGGGGACTCCGAGGCTATGCTATTTGACGCCATTTTTGAAAATTTTGAAAAGGAAGTGTGGTGTGTACTGTGCATGTAGTTTGGTGTTGATAGTTGGAGAAACTTGTATTGGAGAGCATGCTGGTTTACTCTCTGTGTTACTGAAACAATGAAAAAGTCCAGCAAAGGGGATGGTCGGGACCTAGTCCCGAGGGCTGATGAAACGGGAGCTCCAGCTCTCCCTGTCATCAGCTTTCAATCCAGCTTGGGAGTACTGCCCTGTTCGACTGGTGCTACAGTCTACTCCTGAGTGAAGCAGTTCAAAGGGATGGTAAGCCAATTGGTCCAGTGTATCTGTCACCTCTTCATATGAAGCCCAAGCCTGCCAAGCTGATTTCTTGCCTTTCCCACGAAATGCACTTGTTGTGTCACATCCTGTATAAGAATGAAATACAGGGAGTGCTCGAGATCGTTGTTCACCCAGACTGGAACAGATCCTGTTGATGCTGTAGAAGCAAAAGTTTCTCCTTGTGCCAAAGGCTACCCATAGATCAATGTCAGGCTTAAGCTTTGCGAGGTCGTGGTATTTTCCAATCAAAATGGCGATGACATCAGTGTCCACTTACGTATCTGAATAGTGGCTGATCCCTGTTGTAGAGCATGCATGACATGGACCAGCATCCTCGTATCTGCTTCTTCATGGTTGCAGTCAGGCATGGTGCTGCTGGTTCCAATAGCCACCATAGATTTTCCTTAAAAAATAGAATTAAACATCATATCATGTACTTGAAACTGAAAAATGCTATGAGCATATGTAGAGATGAGTGCTGAATAAAGAAAGCTGTGGAATTATGCATAATTATTCAAATATAATAATCTTCCCACAAACATTGTAAAATTGCAATCTGTTTGAAGCATGAAATTCAGAGAAAACATTACCTGATGTGATATACAACTCCTTTCCTGGTGGACTTTCATATTCTGCAACTTGTGACATGAGAAAGGAAAACAGTTCTTCCTTATTTTGGGAAACACGTAGGAAGTCCATCCAGTTGCCAGGGAGTTTGTCTTGACTGGACACCCTTCTCCTAACACCATCCCCTCTTTTCTCCCTGGTGGACTCCTTGAGGCTGCCAGAAACATACCTGTCCCAGACAATATCTATTCTGTTTGTGGATTGGAACTGCTGCTCAAGATAAGGAATGAACACTGTCTGCGTATACTCTGCAAAGGAAGAAACACCTGCTGTGGGCAAGCAGTGGACAATCGCTGCTCCATCAAGGACTCTGCAGTCATAGATGGTGGGTGGCTCTGGTAGAACAGGCTGTTCCAGGCATTTAAGCAAATCACTCTTTGTTCCTGACAAATGGAGCTTGCCAAAGTCTGAGAGGGAAGGTGGAAATGACTGCACCTCATGTCCAAAGAATTCTTGTAGGTCACCCTCTCTGGTTTGTATTGAAATGTACAACTGGCCAAATAATGCCATATAGTTTTCAAGAGCTTTAATCTTTTGGCCTTGCTTTGAGATGGTCTTTACTTTGGGATTCTTGAAAAGTGGAAGTAAATTTCTCTTGACTGAAGTGTGGATTGACTATGTGCGTTCTACAATGACTTTGGTAACAAAATCTTGATACTGTCTTTTCCCAGTATCCTCCAGGTTTCGCATAGAATCTACCACACAGTCGTGCACACACTTCCTGCTATCAAGTGTGACAAGATCAGGGAAGTCATCCAAGAATGGATCTCCCATTCTTCTGAGGGTGTCGGCTAGTGCACTGACTTGTCTTTGAAAGGTTTTCTGGGTAATCAACCCCTGCTCGTGATTTTGAAAGTTGTGCGGGTTCTCTGGGTCCTCATCTGGCATATATTGGCTCTCAAATTGTTTCATTAACCTAGCAAGCTCCGGCCCTGACAGCATCCACCTCCTGTACAAATATAATGGCAGAGGGTAGTTGTTGCAATTTATTTAACCCCTTTGTTTAAGCCGTTTTCAGGGTTGCTGGATTATTAATGGTTAGATAATTGAGGCATGACTGTATTCAATATTTTAATGCTATTCTACATGTAAACCTAAATTCTACATACCTGAATGCAACAGGATTCTCTGTAAGTCCAACTGCACCTCCTGATGTCTTTACAGTTTTATTCTCCTGCTCGTGGGCTTGGTCGACTGGTATTGCAGAGAACTTGTTTGTTTTTGGTACAACCCAGTGTTGCCGCTGCTCAAATTCCTCCTTGATTGAAATGGGTAAAGACTTCATGTCTCTGATGTGGATGGACATCCATCTCGCATAATTGACATGGTCGAGGGCAAAGAACAAGGGTACAAGTTCCTCTAATGTGGACACGTAAAGTGAGAAGTTCTTCTCTCTGTGATCTCGGACAAAGATGAGAATTAGGGTCTCATATCGACGAACCAGATCCCAATACATAAATGTCGGACTTTTCTGTTTCATGTTGTCTATCCATACATGCTTCTGTGCTTCATCGTGGCGACCATCTGAATGCAGGAAAGCATCTTGCAGGAGCAACTCTAGGGTCAAGAGAGTCACTTGATGAGCATGTCTGAAATGATAAAAAACTATAACAAATACATCATTTATAAGTTCATAAGTAAACAATCATTCTTTCAAAGCCGTGATAACTGTGATAATTGATATAGATTATTTAACGAAATTATATTATATGGTGATGAATTGGAAAATGTGAGTACGTTTAAGTACTTGGGTAGTGTGATAAGTAAGGATGGAGGTTTGGAGGGTGAAGTGCTTGAAAGGGTACAGCAGGGAAGAAAGGTTGCTGGTTCTTTGAAAGCAGTGATAAGAAACAGGGAAGTGAGCATGGAAGTGAAAAAGTAACTACATGACAGTATTGTGATAACAACTCTAACGTATGGAAGTGAAGCTTGGATGTTGTCGGAAGGACATAAGTCAAGAGTGAGAGCAGTGGAAATGAGTTACTTAAGAGGAGGCTGTGGAGTCACATGGAGAGAGAGGCTGACGAATGAGGATATAAAGGAGCGTTGTGGTGTGGATGTGGATGTGATAGGAAGCGTTATGAGGAACACACCGAGGTGGTTTGGCCATGTGGAGAGGATGGAGGGTGAAAGACTGACGAAGAGAGTGTATGTGAGTGAGGTGGAGGGGGGAAGAGGGAGGGGGAGGCCGAGGATGAGATGGAGTGACGGGGTGGAGAGGTATATGAGAAAGGGGGGTGTGAGTTGGGAGCAGGGCAGTGAAATGGCAGGGGACAGGGCGACTTGGAGGCGATTTGTTTGTGGCCACCTCAAACGGGATTGAGGCGTCTGGCAATAGATAGATAGATATATATGCAGAATAAATATGCAGAAAATTATAAATACTAGAGCTCTAGCTACTTTATGGAAACACCTGGTCCTAGACAAGTGAGATGCTTTCAGAAGTGAATCTGCAATGCCAGATGTTGCCACATCAGCTTCTGTTATTGCTGTAGTCCAACCAGAGTCCTGCAGAAGATCTCCTAGGGTACTCCAGAGGACCATCTCATTGTGGAGACCCCCTAGCATTACAACATACACTTTTTCCCCATGTGTGTCAGGCCAATTCCATTGCACATATTTTGCTAGTGCAAACAGAGGCTGATCAAAAGTGGTAACAGGAATTTGGCCAGGATTAAGAAAGTCAGTTGCCAACTTCTGGAAGTTCATACCATGCTTTACCATTGCTGGAGTGGCAGCTTTTTCATAGAAGAGGGGACAGAGTGCACACAAAGCTGGAGGATCTTTAACAATGGGTTGTGCACTTGCATGATAGGCTGCCCACGCTAGGGAGTTGTCTTTGGAAAGCTCTTTCTTCTGCAAGAGATCCAAGGCTTGCTTAACCCAGCTATCTTCTTGGATTATGGCTGTGTCAAGACAATTTACTATCGGTAGCATCTCACATGCTGGTACACAAGTTGCACTGGCCTTCAGTGCTACAGCTGGCACAGAAGCATAGTTGTCAGGTAGTGTGTGCTCACTGGTACCAGATGGTGGTATTGCTACTGGTGCTCTGTACTCTCCATCATGTTCTTTTGTAGGATATTGAAACAAACTAATGCCTGTTCCATGGAAGGACGAGGTGGAAGTGGTCGAACTAGGATTATGATCTAGATTATCTAACGCACCCACAGTGAAGAGTCCTTTTCGAAGGCAAGCAGGAGAAACTACACCATCTTCTTTGAAACGTTCACACACAGATGTGGCCAACCAGTCCTCTAGTGTCATAATTCTGTCATATGAAATAGTAATGCCCATTTTATACAGCATCTGAATAAACTTCTTGCTCCGTGCTGCTGCATGAATATTCAGCCCAAGGTAGATAGGAAGAGGAGGCTCACGTAACAGGGTGTGTCTTGTTTGAACATCATGATCTGAAGCTCTTCTCTTTGTATTGAAAAGCATGGTCTGTGCTATGGTAAGACAGGCTTGGGATACATGTCTGTCCTGGTCATCCAGACCTGTAGCATTCAGGATCATTGAAACAAGTGATTTGAGACTAACTGGTACAGAATCTTCCTGGTAATTTGGTGTGAAACTGCCTGTAAAACTGATTCCCTCGTGGTCGAAGATATCTTTCCTGATGATTTTTGCAGCCTTTGCCAGAATATTGGCATCTTCAGAGAAATCTCGCTGCTTCAGTGCTTCTCTCAACATGTTACTCATGCCCTCTTTGATAACAATGACTACATTTTTCCCTTCTTGCTGTTCCTGTGCCTCAGGAAAATGTTCGAGGATGATATGTTTGAACCTACTCCTGTGCACATATTTTCTGACACCAAGATTCTGGAGACGGTCTACATACATGGCATATAACTCTTTGAGTGTAAGCAGTAAAGTTCCACCATTAACTGATCTTTCCATGTAGTTTGTTAGTTCTACAAAGACAATTGATTCTATCATTTTCTCCTCTGTATTCGGCAAAATCTTTCTAGATTTCCTTTTGAATGAACGATATCTGTTTCTCAGTCCGACTAAGCACTTCAAATGATATTTTGCTTCTATTGCAATCAAGTCTCCTCCAGCAAGTGTTGAAAGAAGCTTAGTGTCTTTTAATTCTGTAGCAATGGTGCGCACATTCTCATCAGCATCAAACGTGCAGAAATTGTGTACTTCACCTTCTTCTTTTCCCTTTTCACAGAATAAACACATTTGCTGGTCCAATGATCTGCACTCACCCCTGGGCTTTTTCTGAGGAGATTCATCTGGGTCAGGTTGCCTTCTCTTTGCGGCGGATTGTTGTGCACTTTCTAGCTTTGAGTTATTAAACTTAAGGTGATATGGTTGATGCCAAGATGCATAATGATCAGCTAAGCTGTCTGCTGTTTCATCGACAACATCAAATTGAAGTTTCTCTGGAAGTGCATCAGTTTCTTTGAACGCTGCCACATTTTTCAGAAATGACCTGTACGCTTCTTTTTTCTCATCACTTGTGCCAGACTTACTCCTCATGGGACACTTCAATGTTTCTGAACTGTTTATCTGGCAAATAATGCAGAGTTTCCAATTAAAATCCATATTGCTTTATTGGTATATTACCTGAAAGCAGAAAAAAAAGAAACAAAAAAGGTGAGTTAGCAATATATTTACATGTACTATAATTATGATTAACAAATAAGACTAGATAAGATGCAAGTGATTATAATAGGATGCAACTACTATTGTGCCCATAACTGAATGTAAATGAAACTAGTTTAGCATTATGACACCACATGGTACATTTTGCAGAGTAATATAATTTAGATCATATCAAACACATGCACATTGTACACATAGCAAAAAAACTATCGTTACAGAGGGGGCCGATGTGTTTCATACTGAACAACCTGGCTGTCTCGCTAGGGTTGGTAAGCCTGACAGTGGGTGAGTTGCCAAATAGGACGAGGTAGAAATATGCATGGGAGAAGCAATGGATATAGCTTATAATAAATATGCAACAAACACACGCAGGGATACCAATGGAGGAGGCTGTTATCAAAAACCTTCATTCGTGTGTCATTTTATATCGCGCAGACGGTGTAACTATAGTTTTTTTGTTGTGTGTAAATATATTGAAAATTTAAATTTTCGCTGATTAATTATTCAAAATGGCGGTATATCTTGACAATAATTAACTCTACTGTTTTCTAACCGTAAAAATTGAATTTCCTGACCCCCAAAACCCATGATTTCATGTGTCACACATACATATTAAGGAAAAATGTCATGTAGACTGAATTTTGGCCTGTCGCTAACTGTAAATTCAAGATGGCGGCCATGTTTTGTGTCACAGACATATTTCAAGATGGCTACCCTTCTGAATTCATTTAGTACGTTAAAGGGAAGCTTTATGCCAATTTTCATGCTTTTATCCGGATGTGCACTGAAATTCAGTTAAGCCACCCCACTAGGGGGAGTTAGTAAAGGCTGGGAGTGGGCTGAGGATAGCGAAGAGGGGCGTGAGTGGGAGGTGTTGGAAGGAGAGGGAAAGGGAAAATAGTGAGGGACGGAAAGGGCTGGGGCTACTGAGGGTTTGGAGAGGGCTACGGGAGGGTTGGTCGGTGGGTGATGGAAGGGAGGTCTGAAATGTCTAATAACCATCCAGCTGTCAGCCAATGGGAGTGACGTCTCTAATGCCACGTCACTTCAAAACAGTGGTGAGCTCGTCAGTCAGATAAAAAAAAAAAAAAAAAAAAATTGGTCCATTTATTTACACAGCTAATTGATACAACGAACCGCCACAGAGATGAGTGTTAAAATGAGAGTATCGACATGTGCATTGATTGTTTCACCCGAATACACATCATTGAAGCAGAATGTATTGGTGTTTGGAGGACATGATTAGGGAGAAAAGGAAATTGAAAGGTGTATTTGTGTGTGTTTGCTTACTTGCGTACATGTGTGGGTGGGTGTGTGCATGCATGCGTGCGTGTTTGGGGAGGGCGAGGTGGTAGGTGAGGGTGTGGGTGTGTAAACACAAGCCAATAAATTCATTTGTAAAACTCACATGTAACGTAAAATAAGATGTGTGTGTGTGTGTGTGCAAGCTTAACGCAGGCATGTATACAGTATGAGCACTGATGCGAGATCCCAGCGCCAGGGATGATGGCTTGACACAGTAGGCTCTATTCAGCATACAAGAACCTCCATCCTCACTCATTCCTCTTCTCCCATTGTTATTCCTACACATTCTTTTCTTATAATATTCCATCTTTTTCAGCCCCGTCCATTCTTCTCCATTCAGTTTTTCATCCTCTTTCTTTTTTACACTCGTTCTTTCCACCCTTTACGTCGTTCTATTTTTCCTTACCTTAATAATCATTGTTGCCCACTTTCCTTCGTCTCGTTCCATCCTTGTTATCTCAACCTATCCTTTTTTCAACCTCATCCCCTTCTACCCCACTCATGGTTTTAAATTCTACTTCTTCCCTTACTGTCCCTCCCTTTTCACACTTACCTTATTCTGGCTTTGTCCCGTCTTGTCTCACCTTCATCCTTCCCTACCTCTATTATCCATCACTACCCATGCTTAAAAATTCCTGCCAATTCTCCATTATCCTTACCATACCATTACCACACTCGCCATTCCCTATTCTGTCTGTTCTTGACATTGTTTCAGTCCCTTTCTTTCTTCACTTTCTTCTCCCTATTCTTTCTCATTCCAACCTTTTCCATACCAAAACACTTTCCAAATTCCACTCATTTCCCTTTCTATTCATCCTTTTCCAGCTCCCTTGCTGTCCACCCATAATTCTTCTCCCATTCTCCCTTTCTTTCAGTATATTCTCTTTCCCATCCTTTCCCACTCTTATTTTTTTACCGCTTCCACACCCCACTTCCCAGCTCCATCCAGTTATGTCTCTCCTTCCTTCCTTCCTTCCCTGTCTCCACTAGCCACACCTTCCTATCCTTTCCCACTGTTCCCCTTCTGTCTTTCCCATACTCACCCTTCCCTGCTCAGTCTAATCTCATCCCTTCTCCCTTCCTTCCCTGTCTCCACTAGCGTCCTCCATCCCGCCATCTCCAACCCCAGCTCAGAACATCATCCACTTAAATTATTATCCTTTCCCAACCCCTCTTACACCCAGCCTTCCTTGCTCAGAAAATATTTATCTTGCTTCATGCTCCCACCCACCCTTCACAACTCTACTGTTCGTCCCGTTCTCTCCCTTCCCCACCCAGTCCTCACCCAGTGTCTTTCATTTCCCCTGCTCTGCCTTGTATACCACACCCACCCTCCCCTACTCTCGCCCTAAAGAGTCTTACCTCCCCCTTCTTCCTCACCCGTCCCGTCCTCTTAGAAACGTTCCCCTACTATTCTTGCCACACTTCCCACACAACCGTCTCTTCTCTATATTGTCTTGTCTCTTCATCCATTCTTCATTACAACCATTTTTCCTCCCCTCCCCATACTTCCCTAGCCTTCGAACCTGCCCTAACCCAAATCTTTCCTTCCCAAGTCTATCCAGTATTGTCTCTCCTCTCATCCTTCTCTTCCTCAGCTATTCCTCCCTCTCCAAATCATTGCTACTCCTACCCACCCTCTCCCACACCCACCCTTCCTCATCTTTTCTCCCATCCTTCTATCTTCAGAATCCTTCCTCTACCCTTCTTCCACTATCCCTTCCTCACCCCCCTCCTCCACCAACCTTTCCATACCCCTCCTCCCATCCTCTAACCTCTTGTATTCTTCACATATCATCCTTTACTTCCCTCATTCTTACCTTTCTCATTTATTCTTCCCTTCCCATCCTTCCCTACCGCGCTATTATCCATTCCCATCCTTACCTACTGTTCTTTCCTCCATCCTTCCCCACCATTCCTCCTCAACCTACCCCACCCACAGCTTCCGTAAATAGTATTAATAGGCTGCCTTGTCCCACACGTGTTTGGCCATGACGTGACAGGCAGGGAACACGTATAAACAGGGCTTCAGCGGGACCCAATGTGATTACAGGCAGGCCAAGCACAGATGTTAATGTAATCGGAGGGGGGACAAAGTTAGGTCTTGATCCAATTGCTCACACAGAGAAATTGTTTGACGGGGAAGCGGGGAAGTTGAAGGCTGAAGCGAGACAGGAGGTGCTAGCGTGTGTGTAGCGAAATTCTTTGGTAAACATTTCCCCTGACTGCAGGCGATGAAATTAAAACTAGTACAGGGCTTGCTGAATAAAGTGGATGGAGTCACTGGCAGGTGTTTGTCAGAAATATTTAGAGATGTTCATTAGTATTAAGTTCCTTTATAATATAGTCTACTATTAGTATATGTCTATATATTTATTGTCGTTCAGTACTCAATAGATTTTAATTATTTCATTATCTATGCATTACTAATATTTTTATTTTATTATTATTATTATTTTCATTATTATTATTATTATTATTGTTATAATAATAATAATAATAATAATAATAATAATTATTATTATTATTATTATTATTATTATTATTATTATCATAATCATTCATTTTATTAATTTATTTTATAAAATTACTTGCTACGCTGATATGGGGAGTGAGATGCCCAATCGCCAACCCCTATCCTTGGATTATACCTCCAGGGTGTCGAAAAAATTTACCTACGCTCATACTGTACAAATCTTTTGTTCAGTATAAAACAGTATGGATAGTCTGCCAGGAAAAAGGAAAGCAAAACAATAGGAAAACTCTTATTAGCGTTATTAATGAAAAGGGACCATAACCCCAGGTATTTATCGTTCAAGCCTTCAGTATTGCATGTACT
This sequence comes from Coenobita brevimanus, assembly GCF_032717465.1. NCBI lineage: Eukaryota > Metazoa > Arthropoda > Malacostraca > Decapoda > Coenobitidae > Coenobita > Coenobita brevimanus. The sequence goes on from NC_136960.1 coordinate 23,371,850, forward strand.
TTCTTTAACAAGTATTTTGTTCAGAAGTGTTTAAAGCCAAGTCCTTGATATGGCAAGAGAGTGTCTCACTTTACAGTCTCATTCTTATTCATTTTGTTCCTCCTTACACTAAAATATGAAATGAAGTAATTATATACATATATCGATATATTCACTAAGAAGTATCAAATAAATGTTTGCTGTTTTTATTTATCTATTTTCTATACACTGGTAAGAATTGTACACGCATCATGGAAGTACATTTACCACGAAGAAGTAAGTTTATTGTGAAGATATATCACTTTGGCCACACTTGGGATCCACGTCTGGGTGTAGGTTCGTATTCTCATCAGCTTAGAAGGCTTCCTTCCTTAACTGTTTATTTTTGTTTTTCATACTTCAAAGTATTCTTATGTTGTTAATGCGAAGTATACTAAGATTAGAAAGATATACATAACATACGGGATAATAACAAGCTGTGATGGGCAACTTAGACGCCAAGGAGATGATTCTGGCAAGGTAATTAATACTGTATGCTATCTACGAAAATTATATACAGAATGAAAAGGTATAGATCACCTGTAAGACAATAACCTGTAATGCGCATATAAACAGCAAAGGAGAGGTGCCAGAAACCTTCCTAACCTCTCGGCAATGTGGCCTTTGGCATATGAGTATGATTCTTCCGTTTTTCCTCTCTATAGGTCCCATCCTCTTCTCCAATCCTGCCCACATCTTTACAATTTGTAAAGAATAGGGTGTAGTTGATGATGGTGTTAACGATGGAAATTTTGAGTGAAATTACAGAGCTTACTTTGTGACTTTGTGGATGCAGTTGTTGAAGGAGGATACGATTAGGCAAATAGTTTACTAAAGTTCTCACAGAAAATTGTGACATCGTGTTTTGGCTCCAGCTGATTTTTTTCTAGATATCTTCCGACAGCTCGAGCACAAAAGCGTTGTAACTTCCATGATTCACTCTTCCTTAAGAAAATTCCAGGACTGTGAGGGGGGGGGGTCCTCGGCCCTGAATGCCGAAAGGGAGGGTGGAGGGGGAGTGGACGGAAAAAGAAAAGGAAAATTGCGTCATGATTCTACAGAGACCTTCCTGAATAATGTTAATATTTGAAATAGCCTGTCAAAAAATACACAACATTCGGTGTACGTTAAGCTCATTCAAGCGGGATGGTGGGGGTTTCAGGTAACCAAAAGTACACCTAAGTCAATTAATAAGAATTAAAAATAACATTATGTTCTTGAAACAGATTATGGTATGCATTGACGATGATAATGACGATGATGATGATGATGGTGATGGTGATGGTGATGATGATGATGACGGACATGAAAAAAATAATTACAAAGTATACTTTATGAGAGTACTTATTAAAGGGGCACATGGCTATACTGGTACTCACTCTACTCGATGTTAGCCAAAAATTATCCTCTCTCCATCTTGAATGGTGAGTTGTAATAACATATTAATTTGGTACTAATCACTAAAAGACGGTATGGAAAGTGTGTAGAGCCGTAGCACTGCCCTTTTCTGACACTGAGCTACGTGAAGTAAACTCATAAAAGGTAGATAATCTGAACCAAGTTAAAGTAAACGAACTATACAGTAGTCTGTTAAAACTGCCAGTAAATCATAACATGTTTTGCTTTCATTCCACTGCCATTTTTCAAGATACGTTCTGGTAATACCACACAAAATCAATTTCCACGACACTTTCCAAAGGTTTCTCCAGGATTGCATGAGGAAGGTGGAGGGGGGAGTTTCCTCTGTCCTGAATGTTGAGAGAGAGAGAGAGAGAGAGAGAGAGAGAGAGAGAGAGAGAGATTATGTTGATCTGCAGGAGCCTCCTCCAATATTTCAATATTTGGAATGTGTCTTTTTATAAAACAGCCGCGTCGTTTGTTTGTCCTTCAATCACGCCCAAACCAAGGGCCAGAGACCCCCAGACCTGTATATATATATATATATATATATATATATATATATATATATATATATATATATATATATATATATATATATATATTCTGAATCAGGGTGGTCCAAGGATGGTTTTAGGGGGCTCAAAATTCAGATCTGTGTCATCTGAGGTCACCGGTATAGTGTTCGCCTTTTTGGCCCTGACAAAGCCGGGTACCCCTACAGCCCAAATTTTGGCCAGTTCGGACATGTGTTATGTGAGGTTGACCTCCGAGGTCATTTGAGGCCACCGGTCAAAGGTCATTTGAGGTCACCGGTAATAGTAAGGAAGTGCGCACAAATACTGTGTGTTAGTCTGCGAAAGTTGAAATAGAAAGTTCCTGGACCTCTTATAATCCCTCTTCAAAAGCATAAGAGGTACGTGTCTTTCTGGAGTAAAAAAATTGAACCTGAAGAAAGAGGATTAGAGTGTTCGCCTTTTTGGGCCTGGGCAACGTCGGGTACCCCTGCTAGTAATTTATAAAAAGCATGGTTTGCATTCCCACTGCGACGTAAGCAATAGGGGATTATCAGGCAAACATATCTTTAAAAAAATGGATACGCCTTTGCTTCTCTCCTTCATATTGCTTCACCCTTCTCCCTACCTCTTCTACCACAATTTTCCTCCTTCCCGTCATCCATCCCTCCTGTCCTCATTTTCCTCCTTCCCTTCCTCCATCCCTCCTGTCCTCATTGTCCTCCTTCCCTTCCTCCATCCCTCCTGTCCTCATTGTCCTCCTTCCCTTCCTCCATCCCTCCTGTCCTCTCCTGTTATGCATTATTCCTCCTTCCCTCCTTCCATGACACCACAGTGCATCTTTCTCTCTCCCTCTCTAGCTACACTGTCTCCCTCTTCCGGCTCTTTCTCCCTCCCTCTCCCTCGACAAGTTTTCCCTCCCTCTCTCTCGACACTTTCTCCTTCCCTCTCCCTCCTACGACAAATTCTTCCTCCCTCCCACTCACTTCATGCATTCTTCCTCCCTTCCTCCCTGTTTGGCTGTTTCACTCTCTACACACAGTCTCCCTTCCCCCCCTCAAAAAAAAAAAAAAAAAAAACTCTCCATCCTTCTTGTGTACCACTGCCTCGTCATCCCTTTCTCATAACACTCATACTTCTCCCACCATACTCTTGCTCTAGTTCCCTCTCTCATCACGCGCTGCCTCACCACACACTGCCTACCACTCAGTGCTTCATTATACATTGCCTCACAGCACACTGCCACTCAACACACTGCCTTCCTTTCTCCGCTCCTTGGTCCCTCTCCCCACTCTCTATTTTCATTTTCCTCTCATCCCTCGTTCCTATCCTAGGTCCCCCGTAACACACACATCTCTTTTACCACACCCTGTTGCTTCCTCTTCTCTCCCTCCCACTGTCCCTCTCCCTCCCACTGTCACTCTCCCTCCCATTGTCCCTCTCACTCCCTCCCTTCCTTTCCCATTCACCACTTTCTCCCTTCCTCACTCTCCTACCATACACTCTCCTTTTTCCGATTGCTGCGAGCACTCTAGTGCCCTCCATCTCTTTTCCTCTTTCCTTCTCTCACGACACCTCTTCCTACCTCTCCCAGGACTCACTCTCCCTTCCCCAGTTTCCGGCAACTTTCTCTCCACTCCCTTCCTCTCAACGTACCTCTCCCTCCTCGCACCCCTTTGTCAAAATACCCCATTCTTCGCTTTCCCTCTCCCATCTCTCTGCTCTCCTCTATCTCCCACAACACCCTCTTCCCTCCCTGGCCCTCTCCTTCCTCCCCCCTCTCTCTCACTCTCTCTCTCTCTCTCTCTCTCTCTTTCTCATCCCTCGTGCCCCAGCCGCTACACTCCCGCCTCCCTCTCCCTATCACTCTTCTTTCCCCCGTCTCCCAGAACACTCTCATCCCCCCCCCCTTCCTTACACACCCTCTCTCCAGGTGCCCAATTAGATGTATGGTGTGTGGAGTGGTGTGGCGGTGTGAGGGCTCTTGCCACTGTCGCCACCACACCCAAGCACCCTCACCGCCTTAGCTCACCCTCCGTCCTTACCCTCAAAAGAAACTCTACCGAAAAAAAGCGAGGGACGAAAATTATATTCTGTACGGCACATCTACCTATCTATATGTATGTCTGTCTATTTTAACTTTACATATTCATATCTCTCTCTCTCTATCTATCTATCTACATATATATATATATATATATATATATATATATATATATATATATATATATATATATATATATATATATATCAGGGTTGGCAAAAAACCCACCTTTTTTTTTTAAAGCCCAACCCACCTGTTTTTTCCTTTTTTTTTTTCACAAAATACCCCCAAAACCCGGGCAAAAGTGGGTTTTTTCAAAGTTTACATTAAATTTAAATTAAATAATGTTTCCGCTATACATAATTATGAATAGCCCAATAAAATCTTATTTTTCACACAGTTATTTGAATGAGGGAAATGAACACAATCATGTTTTGACCTGTTTGGCTGTTATCCTTGGGCTGCCTGCTACACAGCAAAACATGCTACAACATATATGCGCAAGCCTCTCACCCAGACTATTTGGTATGAAGGTATGAAAGGCTTGAGAGCACTGCACAACTCATGAGCTGGCAAAGATCAGTACTCTATAGTAGGAGAAGGAATCATTTGCCTCGCTACTCTCCTTTCTTTGTTGAGCATATAATTGCATTTCTCAATCTTCTAAATAACTGTTACTGAAAATTCTGTTGCATAAATGATTGCACACATTATCTTAACAGTAATAATAGCTTTTGGTAACCAAATATCTAAACCTATAAAATACATCTATTTTAAACAGAACGCAATGTTTATATTTCGTTTTCGTTTTCGTTTTTAAAGGCTCCAACATGCTTGCATGTGTCGGCTTTGGTCACCAAATGGCGGCTGTCCTCGCTGCACGATCCATTGCAACCTCCCTGTTCAGTCCCTTAACCCTGAGGTCACACTTAATGACCTCATCCCATGTCTTTCTCGGTCTACCCCTCATATCCCCCCCCAATATTAGCACTTCTCACCTTCCTCACCCAATTTCCATCCCCCATCCTCTCCACATGTCCAAACCATCTCAATCTACCTCTCCTCATCACAACACCAATACACTCCAGTCCCATCCTATCTCTCAACTCTTCCATCGTAAACCTAGCCCCTCCAGGCCTTGGACGCAGGGACGCACTGCACATCCACCTAATCATTGTCACCTCTGCACGTCTGAGCCGGCGAACATCTTCATCCTTCACTGCCCAGGTCTCACTACCATACAGCACCACACCCCCAACACATGCCATACACAAAGACCCCCCCAGCACGTAGGGAGAGTCCTCTCAATGTCAGGAGAGGCAAGAGCTCCCTGAACTTCTTCCAACCACTTCTCACCCTAGCCACAGAGCTAGCTCCAACCCCACCTCCAGCACACAACATGTCTCCCAAATAACAAAACTCTTCCACACACTCAAGGGACTCACCAGCAAGTTCAATCCTTTCACGTCTGACAATCTCCACCTGCTCACCCTGACACGCCGTACGCATAAAATCAGCATTATCTCGCAGTCTACCTCTGATACCTCAAACACCGCACAAGATGGAATTACTTCCCATGCCCTTGTGGGAAACTGCACATGGCCACTCTCCCTCGTCTTTGACAGTATCGCCACCAACCCTAGATATCATCACTTTTGTTTTATCTGCATTTACCCTTAAACCCTTGTGCCCCATACCATCTCTCCACTTCCTAAACCTTTCCTCCGCCTCCCTTTCGTTCTCTGCAATCAACACCAAATCATCAGCATACAACAACTCCCACAGGAGTCCGTTTCTAAGTCACGTGAAAGGGCTTCAAATACCATGATAAACAACATGGGACTCAAGACTGACCCCTGATGCACACCAACATTCACGGAAAACTCATCACTCAAATCTCCATTCACTCTTACCTGGGTGCGAGCACCCACATACATAGCCATAACCACCCTAACCAGCCACTCCTCCAAGCCAAGCTTTCTCATTGTCCACTTCACCACCTCTCTAGAGACTCTGTCAAAGGCCTTTTCCAAATCAACAAAAACAAAATAAAGATCCCTTCTCCTACCAATATATTTTTCCTGAAGCTGTCGAACAATGAATATAGCATCAGTGGTCCCCCTACCTGGCATAAACCCAAACTGCATCTCATCAATATTCAGTCTTTCTCTAATCATACCTTCTAAAACTCTCTCCATTACCTTCATTATCTGATCTAAAAGCTTTATACCTCTATAATTTCCTCTTTCCAGGGCATCACCTTTCCCTTTATACACATTTACAATTACACTCTTCAGCCAATCATCTAGGACAACACACTCATAAATAATCCTATAGAATTATTGATATTTGGTAATGATATGAGACAACATATAGTATAAGTTAATTCCAGTAATGATTTTTGTTATATAACAAATTAACCCCACTCCTTAATAAAACTAAAAACCATATCTATCAAAAACAATTTTACTCTTAGTTTTAAAACTTTCAAAATTAGAGGCAGGTAGTGCTGGCTGTAAAGTTTGTATTCACCACATTACATGTGGATGTATAAAAACTGAATCTGCTGAGAAGGAAAGCAATGTAAAAATATTCTCATGATGAAGAAAACTTTGACCTGATTTTTTGAAATTGCCGAAAGGAATAATGTTATTATTTTTCAGGAAATATTATTTCATGTTGGTAAGTCATTTAGAAGTGAAGTGTCATTTTTATTTTATCACTGAGGCAAAGAATTGCATTCTTATTTAAAAAAAAAAAAATCTTTTGTTATATTGGTTGGGTAACATGACAAGAACCATAATTTACTGTGACACAAAAATATTATCATTTCAGAAGAAAAGGATATTGGTTATAGAAGCTATTAGAAAAATAGAAGTATTATAAAAAGTTTTGAGAAAATCAAAGAACAACATTAATATTTGCAAAGAGCATGTTTTACTTATGTTGGTGATGAGAAATGTAATTTTTTTTTTTAAATCACTAAGATTATGCTTCCAAGATATTATAAATACTTTCAGTGTTGTATTTTTTTAACCAGTGAAATAGAATATGAGTAAGTAGCTATTATTTACTTCTGATATTGTGTGCAAAAATATATCCATTTAATCCAATGAAACTGAATTTCTTATGAAATACTGTACATTATTTTTTAAAAAACCAGTCAAGTGGGTAAAATAGAGGTTTTTTTCAAGTGGGTTTTACTGAAAAAACCCGGGTGGGTAAAACCGGGTTACCCACTTTGGTGCCAACCCTGATATATATATATATATATATATATATATATATATATATATATATATATATATATATATATATATATATATATATATATATATATATATATAGATAGATAGATAGATAGATATAGATATAGATATTAGATCATTCGTATTCATCAGCTTTATGCTTAGAATATCTGAAAGATTTTTAGTGGATTCTAATGTTATCGAATTATCCCTAGCTTGTGTGTGTGTGTGTATGTGTGTGTGTGTGTGTGTGTGTGTGTGTGTTGCTGAACTTGGGGTGTACACAGGAATGCAGGTTATGTAGATTAGGCTGCCCAATAAGTAGATCGTCTTTAAGGTAACTTTGCGTCAAAGAAAAAAAAAAAAGAGCAAAATTATTTAACCTGCCCACGACCCTCTTTTCCATAATACCCGGCAGGAATAAGAAAACATCGTGAATTTTTGAAGCATTAAACAATGACATTTCTTATTTATAACTACAGAAGAAATACTGCGATATAGTCTATTTTTAATCAACAGTTTCAGAACGGAAACGCAGTCACCATATATTGCAACGTCTCACGGTGTTCAGCGTACGTGCTGGCCAGGAAAGAGAATAACAACACTCGTGTTGTTCACTCTTATAATAATATAGTTTATGCAACCAGACGTTGAAAGTATTTATACTTTTATCACTAACACTTGTTCCAGTATTCAGTAGTTTGAATATAAAAATGTTTTTTTCTGTGAAGATGAGTTTATCTTATTAGGCTCCTCACAGCACAGCCGCGGAGAGTCCATTTTCCCTGGAGCTGAAAGCAAAGCTTGGATTAGACAAGGATAACAGACGTGACCTCACGTTATCCCACGCCTACAGACACCCTCGTTTCGATCCCACTAACACCAAGGACGATAGTTAGACAAACGCCATTTCACCCTACCACAGCGCCGACCCCAGCTCAGCGCAGAAGATCGGGATGTGGCTATAGCATGTAGGAATAAGAAATGACACATTCTACCTTTCAGTCTTTCGCTGTCTAACATGAAGATAGGACACTCTAGTCGAAGTCTTGTTTTATCGGTCAAAATCGGCTACAATTAGAGCGACCTAGGTATCATCAAATTTCCGGTGCAGTAACTCAGGTAACGGCTCAGCCTCATCTCAGATGTACAGTAGACTTACCTCAGACTCAGTCCATTTCAAAGCATCTTGAGACTAGACCACATACCTTGTTCATGTCCACTGAGTCGTGCACAGGACGCCTCGCAATCAAGGGCAACCCTCGGTCCTGGCTTGTTTGCCGGTCCAAACTTTGTCTTGAGTTTATTCTCCCCCTTCCACCCACCAGTCATCCCATATCAGTTGCTTGTCTCCATAAATTAGTCTTTGGTATCATGTCCAGCTGTCTCCTACAGCACTGGGTCCAGCAGCTGTGGTACCCTTCTATCCGAGGTAGAACCAATTACAGAAATCATCTCCTCAGTCACTTAACTCGCTTTCGCTGCACACCAACAACCCCGTCCTCTCAGCTTTTTTTTTTTTTTTTTTTTATGTGTCCGACTCTGGGCATAGGCTTCACATCCTGCTCTCAAGGCCCAGTAGTCCTCCTACATACCATACACCTCTCTACATGTCACCATTTCGGCGCTAACACCCACCGTCCATATTGAATACGTGCTAGGGCTGTCTCATACAGGACTGGTGTATTGGTATTAGCAGGGGTACTTTTATGACATGTCGGCGGGTCATCTGGTAGATCAGGAAAGTCTGCTTTTTATGAAATTCAAATCCTTAAACTGTTCCCTGCCCCAGCCGGGATTCGAACCTGGGTCCATCAGGACTGCAGGCCGCCTCTCTACCGATTCAGCCACCGCCTCCCCCACCATGCCTCCGGTATCCCCTAACCCAGCAAAATCCACCTCTTAGGTATATATACAATTCTCCTCTATATTACATCTGCACATGCACTGTATTAATTTTTGTGTTGGGCTCATACATTACTTTTTCGTTTTATGCAAAGGGAGCTGCCCTGTACTGTAAGTGCCCTCTTACATTTCCTTTAACATATATTCATGACAATACAGATCCAACACGATGTTTCTCTAGTGTTTCTAGATCCCCCGAAACTACCATGATTTTTTTTTATATTATCTGCTTCTCAGTTTCATCCTGTTACTTTAAGACGCATTATTATTATTATTATTATTATTATTATTATTATTATTGTCATTATCATTCTTCTTCTTCTTATTATTATTATTATATTCATTAACATCATCACAATCATGGAAGAAGAATATAAGACAGTATGGATCAGTTGGCTCAAGGATTGTTTGGGTAAGATTGAAAGAAGGACTACTAAATGTGAGCGATTGTGTGCGTGTATGCTCCAACGGAAGATCCTGAGAGCAGAGTGAAAGAAGACTTCTTGGCAAATGTGGAAGCATGCATGAAAAAGATTGGAAGGAACGAAAGAATATTTTTGACTGAAGATATGAATGCAAAAGTCGGGAATATGAAGGGGAATGGAGTAGTTGGTGAGTGCGGTGTGCCTGCATGGGTGGATGAGAATGGCAGGGCTCTAGTGGACATTTGTGCGGGGAGGGGGTTGGTGACAGCCAAAACCCTCTTCAGACACAAAATAATCCACAGGTATACGTGGCGAGTGATGAGGAGAGTGGATGGTGAACTGAATGATCGGAAGGTAATGATTGTGTCTGTGTGTGAATGACAGAATGAGAAGGTGTTTAATGGATGCAAGAGCATACAGAGGTTGGGGGAGTGGACTTTCTGACCACCATGTGGTGGTGGTTCAAATGCAATGGAGGAATAGAAGGAGGGAAGGACAGGAAGAAGTAGTCCATTCAGGGAGGGCAAAAAGGTTGCAAGAGGATGAAAAAAATAAAAAAAGGTAGGATATGAGACAGAACTGGAGGAGCGATTGGGTAAATATGACATGAAGCACATGGGGAAGGTGGAAGGTGTGTGCAAGATATTCACAGAAGAAATCGGTGCAGCACGTGAGGTGATGTGTGGGGTCAAGAGAAGACGAAAGGGGGTGCAAGGAACAGCATGGTTGAATTAAGAGGAGAGGCAAGCTGTGGAGCAAAAGAGGAAAGTATATAGTGAGTGGTTGGGAAGCAGGGGCATGGAGAAAAATGAAAGATGGAAGAAAGAGTTTTATGTAGAGAAGAAAAAATAAGTGAATAGATTAGTAAGGGAAAGTAAGAAGAGAGTGGATGAGAAAATTGGAAGGAATTTGAGTGTAAAGTGGAGGGAATGCAAGAAAATATTCTGGAAAGAGGTAAAGACAGTAAGACAGGGTGTTAAAGAAGTTAGTCGGGGATAGAAACATAAAAACTGTAGATTGCTAGTGGAGAAAGGAGAAGTAAGCAGATGGAAAGAACCCTTACAGGAACTGTTAAACATAGAGAATGATAGTGATGCGAGGATATGTGGCTGGTGAATGGATGGGAGGAGGAAGGAGGTGAAAAGAGAGGAAGAAATCAGTAGGATCGAAGTAGTGGAAGTAATGAAGAAAATCAAAATGGGGAAAGCTCCGGGAATTGATGGTGTGTGTGGCGAAATGCTGAAGCATGAGGGAGAGATAGTAGTAGAATGGATGTGGAAGATAATGCAGATTGACCTGGGAGGAAGTTGGAAGTCAGGTATAATTATTCCCCTGTACAAAGGGAAACGGGAAAAAGAAGTGTGCGGTAATCACAGAGACATTTGTCTTTTTAGTGTAATAGGAAAAGTGTATGGTAGGATAGTTATTGACAGAGTTAAGAAAATTAAAGAGGAATTAGTCGGTGAAGAACGAGGAGGTTTTTAGGAAGGGAAGAGGTTGTGCAGATCAGATATTCATTCTTAAATCTTTAGTGGAAAAGTTTCTAAAGAAGGGAAAGAAGTTGTATGTGACCTTCATGGATTAGAAGAAAGTATATGATAGGGTGTATAGAAAAGGAGTGTGGAAAATATTAAGAATATATGGAGTTATATGGAGTGGATGAGAAGCTGTTGATTGCCGTGAAAAGTACGAGTATGTATGAGGGTGCTATGGCTGCAGAGTGTGTGGATAGTGAATTGCGTGAATTTTTCTATTTGAATGTTAAATGGAAACAGGGGTGTGTCATGTCTCCTTGGTTTTTCATTCTGAATGTGGATGGGGTTATAAATGAGATACAAGTTAGGGCAGTGGATGTTGGAGCAACTTTGATGAGGAGGGGCAATGTTTGGGAATTCCCTGTACTGTTGTTTACAATTGATATAAACTGAGTTGTTAACTGAAGACAAATGGAACTGCAAGGCTTAGTAAATGAGTCTGGGAGAGTGTGTAAGAAACGGAATCTAAAGGTGAACGCAGGGATGAGCAAAGTTATGGTCTTCGACAGAAATAAAGTCACTGAATGTAGCCTACAGTGAGGTTGAATGATGAGGAAATAGAAAAGGTGAATGCATATATATACTTTAGTAATGTGATGAGTAAGGATGAAAGTCTGGAGGGTGAACTGCTTGGAATGGCACATCAAAGAAGAAAGGTTGCTGGTTCTTTGAAAATAGTGATAAGAAACGGGAAGTGAGCCTGGAAGTAAAAAAGTCACTGCATGACAGTATTGTGATAACAACTCTAATGTATGGAAGTGAAACTTGGACCTTGTTCGAATGACACAAGTCAAGAGTGAGAGCAGTGGAAATGAGTTATTTGAGAGGAGCCTGTGGAGTTACATGGAGAGACAGACCGACAAATGAGGAAGTGAAGAAGCATTGTGGTGTGAATATGGATGTGATAAAAAGCATTAGGAGAAACACTTTGAGATAGTTTGGGGAAGGCGGTGGCTCAATCGGTAGAGAGGTGGCCTGCAGTCCTACCGGACCCAGGTTCAAATCCCGACTGGGGCAGGGAACAGTTTGAGGATTTGAATTTCATAAAAATCAGACTTTACCGATCTACCAGAAGACCCGCCGACATGTCGTAAAAATACCCCCGCTAATACCAATACACCAGTCCTGTATGAGACAGCCGTAGCATGTATTCAATATGGACGGTGGGTGTTAGCGCCGAAGTGGTGACATGTAGAGGTGTATGTATGTAGGAGGAGTACTGGGCCTTGAGTGCAGGCTGTTAAGCCTATGTCCAGAGTCGGACATATAAAAAAAAAAAAATATGGAGAGGATGGAGAGCGAGAGACTACCAAGGAGAGTTTATGTGAGTGAGGTGGAAGGAGGGAGAACACGGAGGGGGAGGCCAAGGATGTGATGGAGGAATGGAGTGGAAAGGTATGTAAGAGATGAGGGTATGGGCTGGCAGCAGGACAGTGAAATGGAGGGGGACCGAGTGTCATGGAGGCAATTTGTTTGTGGCCACCCCTTACGGGATTAAGGTGTCTGGCACTATATTGACGGATAGACTATTATTATCATTATTATTATTTCTACTGCATGTTCCAATATTGGCGTTCTAGATTCCATTTTGATTTTAAATAACTGATTTATATCTCCCCTAAAATCAACCTTCTTAGAAGAAACACTGCCTTGCCGTAGCGAGGAAGTCCACAGTTCCTTGGACAAATTTATTATACTCACATTTCCTCGTATTTCGTATGGTCGATGCTGCTGTAAGGTAATCGTTTTGATAGCTCTCACCTACACCCTTCGAAAATGTTATATGTCAGTACTACTCAGTCTTATATTAATCCAAATACAGATAAAAAAAGAGAGGAAAAGAAAAAAGAAAGGGTTTGATTCCCCTCCATCGTTTTCGCCCTTCTCTCCCACTTTTCCCTCGTCCTACCCAACCCCTGTATTCTCCCTCGTAGCGCCTCTCTCTCTACTCATTCCACTACCCTCCTTCTCTCTCTTAGTCCCAGGCTGTGAAGCCTATGCCCAGAGTCGGACACATAAAAAAAAAAAAAAAAAAAAATTCCCCACTGTCCTCTCTCCTCTCTCTTGCTCTCTCTCTCTCTCTCTCTCTCTCTCTCTCTCTCTCTCTCTCTCTCCATTTTTTCCCTTTCTCGTTACATTCTATGCTCCCTCTCTTAGCTCCCTTACCTTCTCTTTCCACTTTCTTTTCCTCTCTCTACACTTTCTTGTCACCACATACTCCTCTCACCCCTCTCTGCCAGTAGCCACTCCTTCTCATTATATACATGGGGACTGGGCCATTGGGAGACAGCCTATACAAGAGTAATTCCCCTACTGAATTATGCAGAGAGGCGCTGAGTGAACGAAAGTGTGTGTGTGTGTGTGTGTGTGTGTGTGTGTGTGTGTGTGTGAAAGAGAGAGAGAGAGAGAGAGAGAGAGAGAGGGAGGTATGTGAGTTGGAGAGTGAGTGAGAGATGTGTGCGAAAGGGAATAAAATATAAATATCTTTATTTCCACAAAAAACAGTTATTCTTCTTACATTGTACTTACATGCTAACAGTATAATGATACGGTGCATATTGTACATACAGTATATGGTTTAAGACAAGAGTACTTTGAGGCAGAGTTGTTCTTGTATTAGTTGTGAGGCCATACAACTAAGTTTTGCTTAGTAGGTAGTCTTTTAGTTTTGCTTTAAATATATATAGGTTATGGGACTCATTAATATATAATGGCAGTTCATTCCATAGTTTAGGACCTGCTACTGAAAGTGATCTGGTCCCTGTGTCTGTGTTAACTTTTGGAACATATAAATTATTTCGTTGCCTGGTTGTGCTGCAGGTTATATTGCTGACGGTCGGGAAAGGCAGGATGTCCTCTGGGAGGAGATTATGTAATTTTTTTTAAAATATAGTAACTGCTAGGTTAAGAGTTATTAAACTACCTACGGCTAGCCATTGACTTTTTCTGAGAATAGGGGTAACATGATCATACTTCCTGGCTCGTCCGTCTGCAACTTTTGCAGCAAAATGTTGTAGTTTTTGTACTTTTACAATCAAAGTGGCATTGGTTCTACCCCATATAATGTTACAATAGTTTAGGTGATTTAATGCCAGAGATTTGATTATGATCACACGATTATCTTTATCGAAATGGTGTTTTATTCTATTAATAAACATTAGAGTTCCCATTACTCTCTTGCTTATTTCATTTATGTGACTATCAAAGGTCATGTAACGATCCATATGGTACATAACGGGAAGGTGAGCGAGGGGTATGTGAGAGCGAGGGGTATGTGAGAGTGATGGTGTGTGTATGTGAGTGTGAGGGAGAGTATGTGAGAGGTTGGGTGGGTGTGTATGAGAAGAAGAGGGTGTGTGTGAGAGGAAAATTTAGTTTGTGAGCGAGGGTATGTGTGAAAGAGAGGGTGTGTGAGGATGTGTGAAAGAAAAGGTTTTCCTAAAAAGTAGATTTTGTTAGAGAGAGAGAGAGAGAGAGAGAGAGAGAGAGAGAGAGAGTGCTTGGGAGGAAGTGTGTATGAGGAAGGTTATTGTGAGGGAAGGATGAGTATGAGAGCTTTTACATCAGTGGAAGAGAGTGGGGGAGTTGTGTTAGAGGAGGGACATGTTTGCATGAGGGAGGGTGTGTGTGTGTGTGTGTGTGTGTGTGTGTGTGTGTGTGTGTGTGTGTGTGTGAGAGAGAGAGAGAGATCGAGATCGGCACATTGACTATACAAAGATTAGGTTATGGTCCTTAAGCTCCGTTCACTTTAACAAGGCGTACAATAATTACCATCTGTCCATCCTGAACGCCGAATCATAACAAGGGACTATTATTAACATGCGGTGCTGCTCACGAAAATGCTGTGGATAGGACGCAGGGCAGTAGGATTGTTTTATTCCGGCTAACGGACAAGATATCAGTCACGTTAATGTGAATGAACACTAGTTGGTCCATCTATACTGATTCTTTATGTACATACTCGCTAATTAAATAGGCCTACCTCTTCAGTACGACGAGATTTTTATTTCATCCCTGCAATCTTCAGGCGATTTTATTCAGGTTAAGAGACGCCCGCCCCCTCGATAGTAAAGAATGATTTAGTAAAGGCTGAATTTGATTATCCCAGTTTGAAAAGTTTATCATAAACGGGTCAAGATCAGCATGACCGAGAGAAATAAATAAAAAATATTCCTTAGACTGGAGACGTTACTAACACAGTAATAATGTAGATGGTTTTCCCCCACCGTAGATAAAGTATAAGTAACTAAGGAGAAACAACGCTTTGACAGACTATAGTGCAAGAACATAATTTTATAGGAATGATAGGAACAAGATTAATATACTTTGTCCACTTAAACTAGATTAAACGTATCATCTCTCCATCTTCAATGCTGAGCTATGACAAGTCATGATCACAAAAAATATGGAAGAAATTTGTACAACAGATTCGGTGAAGTGTCATAGGATTGACTTACTCTGCCATTGAACTACAAGATAAGGGTTGTCGAAAGATGAACATGCCATTTCATTCTGTTTCTTGTTTCTCTTCATGTCTCTATTTTTCCCCTAACCCAGTTTTGTTCACATTAGTTCTGTCCTTTCTCAGTTCACTATTTCTTTTACTGTCTTCCCTTTCCCCTTCCTTCAACCATTTTCTTACACCTTTCCATTATTACCTACCAATCTGATTCCTTTTCCTTCACTCCTTTACTATTTCTGTCTTTTAAATTCCTGTGCTTTTCTCTCTCCATACTTCTTTCATCGGTTTAAGTTCTCCCTCTCTCTCTCTCTCTCTCTCTCTCTCTCTCTCTTGAGAGAGCGCTTTGGTGAAAGGGGCCTCAGAGTAACAGAGAAAATGTAAGATGAGCGGAGGGAGGGATCATGGAAAAGAGAGAGAGAGAGAGAGAGAGAGAGAGACAGAGACAGAGACAGACAGACAGACAGACAGACAGAAAGAGAGAGAGAGAGAGAGAGAGAGAGAGAGAGAGAGAGAGAGAGACAGACAGACAGACAGACAGACAGAAAGAGAGAGAGAGAGAGAGAGAGAGAGAGAGAGACAGACAGACAGACAGACAGACAGACAGAAAAAGAGAGAGAGAGAGAGAGAGAGAGAGAGAGAGAGAGAGAGCGTGAAAATGTTGAGATGGGAGAGGTGAAGTATGAAATAAGTGAAGCAAGGGAAGGTGAGCACCTTATGATGAGAAAGTAAGAACATAACTGAGTGTGTGAGGGTACGATAACGTCGTATAGTGCGTCAGGGAGGGAACGTGTAAGAAATGCAACGTATAAAGACAAAGTAACAGGTAACAAGGTAATGAATGAATAAAAGGTGAAAGGGGGTTAGGAAAATAAGAAAGACAGAGACATCGAAGGCATGTGAGTTGTTAATGAGACCCCTGGCTCATATGTACGTGAACCCAGAAGACTGCAGGCTGAAACTGTCCCTCTACTGCAATCCACCGATGTTCTTTTGAGGGGATAGGGGGGCACTGAGAGATGTTTGTAAAATTGTCAGGATCGGGATACACAAACACACTTAAGATCTATTCCCTGTCTTAACCCAGGTTTTGATATGCAGGAACGACAAGGAGGCTGTAGAATCATCCTTTGTCCTCTTCTAACTTCGTAAAGAAACATTACGTTACGACACGAAAATTACAGCAGGTTATAACTGTTTTTGCAGGGTGATCAAGGAAAGAGTGCAGAAAATTTCCTTGTCTAGCTCCTCCTGTAAAACCATGTCTACGTTACGACGGGTAATCGGTTGTAAATATTGTTGAGAATCTCATCCCATATTTACCGCCCGCTTATAACGGTGCCAGCACGTGAGGGTGTCCGTCTCCAGCTCCAATGAATAGGAGTAAAGTGATTGACTGTGTTCAGCTGTTGACACTACTATTGATGGAGAGAGAAATTAAGGGAACAGTGCACAGAGACAATTTTAAAACGTCATTAAATTGACTGGATTCATAGGGATAACATTCGAATATAAACTGGAAAATATTTTCCTCACCTTGTGTAATTCCTTAGTATGCCCGTTTTAGCAGTACTGCGTCCAATTCTGATCACCTCATTATAAAAAAGATAAAGAGAAACTTGAGTTCATCGAAGGGAGACAAGACTGATACCAAAACTGCGATATAAACTATGAGGAATGATTAGAAGAATTGAAACTTCTCACCTTAACTAAGCACGTGCTTTGAGGGAGATTTTATTCAAGTGTACAAAATCTTCAAACTACGTGGTCATATGGCTGTTGAACAATATTTCACAGTAGATCAGTCGAATTATACTAGAGACAACAGGCATACATTTGTTGGCAAGTGTTTTGCTAAACACTTCTTCTTTAATAGAGTTGTCAATATATGAAATATATGAAACAAGTTGGTTCCTAATGTGGTTAACTGTGAAACAGTACTAACATTTAAAAACCGGCCGGATATGTATTTGTTTTCCAGAACCCCAGCTGAGCATGTTCAGTGGTACCCCCTATATTTATGAATAAAAATGTCTTGCATTTCAAAACATGGACATCGTACCAATAACCATAGAAACAACAACACGTTCATTAACCCATTTTCGTCCAGTTTCCTCACTTTAGGACGGAACTTAGCATTTTCAAAAGCTAATAAAGAAAGGAACCCTGGGGTAGGAACCTATGAGCTTCGCGACTATGAGCCAACATGCGGAGGGTGGGACGCTCAGTAACCATCCGGCAAAATCCCTTGCACAGGAACTCTGAGAACTATTGGGTTAAGGTGACTGGATGTGTTTCCCTTGCTAGTTAAATAGTATAGAATATGGTATCCTTTCATCCTTTCCTATGAAATTTCCATGACAGGTTTTCTGTGCTGCATGGTGTTTTTTTCTGACTAGTTCCTGCCGGCTTCTAATGGAGAGTTTGGTTGCCAATGTCCCTCAGCTCCCTCCTATCCCCGTAAAGGAAAACAGTGAATTGCAGGAAAGGAGCAACTTCAACCTTTATTCCACCGCATTCACATTCAGATGAGCCCGGGTTTCCCATTGGACGTACCTGTACTATGACTACCACAATCATAATTTATGTGACGGCCAACAGTGACATTCAAACACAATGATGCTACATTTGGAGGCCGAACGCTTTTCTGAATATTATGTATGGTTTTCGTCGTCATCATTATCATCATCCTGACTTTTATGCCACCTAAGGGTGACATGAATCCAGAGAACAACGACAACAACAAAGAAACAGTATACGACCTAAAACTGCATCTTTGTTATAATCCAACATTACACTCATTGTAGTGGTACCCTATCTCGGGTAACTCTACACTGAGTGACAGACCAAATGATTTCCTGTAAACCAGAGAATCATTTAATAAACTGGGTGGTAACATTATAACCAGCCAACACGTGTTCCCTAAGTGTCAAAAAGTGGGTTAGTGGAGGGTTAGCACCCTCCCCGGAAAACAACTAACGAAAAATACAAACAATAAGCTTAGGATCAGGGCAGACCAACTGGTGACGACCAAGGACCGGACAAAGGACATGTTACAGATTGCGACAAGGAATAAGGCTGCGAATGATGAGGTGAAAGAGGGCTTGTGGGTGCAAAAGTGGACACATGTGGTTTAAATGAGAGTAAATGATGAAGTGAGAGTGTGAGAGAGTGGGAGTATGGATGGGGTATATGTGCGGGAGTAGGTCAGAATGAGAGGGCAAGAGAGGGTGTATGACTTGATTAGTGCAAGAGATGGAAGGAGATTATAAGAGAGTAAGGATCAGTTGCCCTAAGGATTGTGTGGGAAAGACTGGAAGTGGAAATACAAACGCGGGCGACTGTGTGTGCGTATGCGCCAGTGCAAAAGCGTGCAAGCGCAGTGAAAGAAGAGTTCTGGGCAAATGTAGAAGCCTGCATGGAAAAGTTTGAGAGGAATGAGAAAGTGTTTTTCATTGGAGATATGAATGGAAAATTCGGGAATGTAAAAGGTGCATGGAGTAGTTGAAGACTGGGGTATGCCTGCAAAAGTGGATGAGAATGGCAGTGGTCTAGTGGACATTTCTGCAGGGAGGGGTTTGGTGATAGCCAATACCCTCTTTCGTCAAAAAATGATTCACAGGTATACGTGGCGAGTGATGAGAAAGGTGGGTGGTGATCTTAATAAATGGAAGGCAATCACTGATTATGAGTGTGTGGATGACAGAATAAGAAGGTAGTTTATGGATGCAGAAGCATACAGAGGTAGGGGGAGTGGACATTCTGACAACCACTTGGTGGTGGTGGAAGTCAAGGTTCAATACAATGGAGGAATAGGCGGGAAAGACAGGAGGAAGTAATCAATACAAGGAGGGTAGAAAGGTTGCAAGGGGATGGAAAAAAGACCGAATATAAGAGAGAAGTGGAAGAGCGATTGCGTAAATATGATTTGGAGCCGATAGGGGAAGCGGAAGGTGTGTTTCACAAAAGAAATCTGTGCGGCATGTGGGGTGGTGTATAGGGTGAAGAGAAGACGAGAAGGGGTGCAAGGAACAGCATGGTGGAATGATGTGAGACAAGTTGTGTCGCAAAAGAAGAAAGCATAGAGTGACTGGATGGGAAGCAGAGGCATAGAGGAAGTTGAGAGACGGAAGAGTGAGTTATATATATATTTTTTTTTAAATAACAGAACGGAGAAAGGAAAAACAAATGAATAAAAAAAATTATCCATACACCAGATTACTGGTGTCCTCTGTTCATAAAATATCTGTAACAGTTAGACTTGAACAGCTGTGGGTTGAAATTTGGAGGGAAACAACTCCGGGGAAGCGAGTTCCAGAGAGATGCTGTTCGGGGAATGAAAGAATTCAGAGAGGCAGAAGTTCTGCAATATGGCTGAGTGACATTCCAGTCATGAGGGCTACCAGATGCCCGTGTAGCACGAGGGAAGGCATGGAGAGATGGCACCATAAACGCAACTTCGTCTGAGCATTTGCCAAAAAAATGTCTAATATAATGCAAGGGAGGCAACATTCCTTCCTACTTGTATTGGAGGTAGTTTATTTGTAATGGCAGGGTTGTTAATAATTCTAACAGCTTTGGTCTGAATTTTGTCTAGTTGTTTTAATGTAACCTCTCCACATCCATTCCACAATGGTGAGCAATATTCAAGCTGAGAGCACACATGACTCTTATAAAATATAGCTAACTGTTCATCAGCGAATAAGAGGTGAAAGAGGTGAAAAGATTAATAACAGAAAGTAAGAAGAGAGTGGAGGAGGAATTTGGAAGGAATTTGAGTGCACCCTGCAGGGAATGTAAGAAAATGTCCTGAAAGGAGGTGAAGAGAGTTAGACAGGGTGATAAAGAAGTTAGTAGGGGAGTGAGAGATAAAAATGGTTAATTGACAGTGGAGAAAGGAAAAAAAGTGAGAAAATGAAGAGAACACATTAAGGAACTGTATAACATCGAGAATGAAAGTTATGCGAGTATAAGTGACTGGGTAATGGCTGGTAAATGGAGAGTGGTGAAAAGGGAAGAAGAGATCAGTAGGATGGAAATAGTGGATGCAGTGAAGAAAGTCGAAAGGGGTAAAGCCATAGGAATTGATGGAATGTGTGGTAAAATGATGAAGCATGAGTATGGAAAATTTGCAGATTGGCCTGGGAGGAAAGTAGAGTCCCGGAGGATTGGAAGTCAGGTATATTTATTACCTTGTACAAAGGAAAAGGGCAAAAAGAAGTGTTTGGTAATCATAGGGACGTTTGTCTCCTTAGTGTAATAAGCAGAGTATATGGTAGGATACTTATTGACAAAGGTAGGAAAATAATGGACGAAGTAGTTGGAAAAGAGCAGGGAGGTTTTAGGAAGGGAAGAGGTTGTGTAGATCAGATATTTATCCTTACGTGTTTAGTGGAAAAGTTTCTAGAGAAAGGAAAGAAGTTGTACGAGTATGCTTCCTTCATGGATTTGGAGAAAGCATAATTATGCCACAGTGGATAGACAAGGAATGCGGAACATACTAAGAATATATGGAGGATATGGAGGAAATGGGAAGTTGTTGAATGCCGTGAAAAGCATGCATGAAGGTGCTAAGGATGCAGTGCGTGTGGATAATGAACTGAGTGAAATTTTCTATCTGAATGTTAGATTGAAACAGAGATGTGTCGTGTCTCCTTAGTTGTTCAATCTGTATATAGATGGGGTTATAAAAGTGACAATGTAAGGCAGAGGATGTTGGGGCGGTTCTAATGAGAGACGGCAGCGTTTGGAAACTTCCTGCATTGTTCTTTGCAGATGATACTGTATTAAGTGAAGACGAAGGAGAACTACAAGGTTTATTGACTGAGTTTAGAAGTGTGTGTAAGAAACGGAATCCAAAAATGAATGTAGGGAAGAATAAAATTGTGGTCTTCGAAAGAAATGAAGTCGCTGAATGTACAGTGAGGTTGGATGGTGAAGAAAGGGAAAATGTCAGTGCATTTAAGTACTTGGGTAGTATGATGAGTAAGGATGGAAGTTTGGATGATGAAATGCTTGAAAGGGTACAACAAGGAAGAAAGGCGGCTTTTTTTTTTTTTTTTTTTTTTAAGCAGTGATGAGAAATAGAGAAGGGAGCATGGAAGTAAAAAAGTAGCTACAAGATAATATTGTGATACCATCTCCAACGCATGGAAGTGAGGCTTGGACCTTGTTGGAGGGACACAAGTGTGAGCAATGGAAACGAGTTACATGGAGAGACAGACTGACAAATGAAGAAGTGAAGGAACGTTGTGGTGTGGATGTGAAATTGATAAGAAACGTTAAGAGAAAGACACTGAGGTGGTTTGGCCGTGTGGAGAAGATGGAGAGCGAGAGACTAACGAGGAGAGTGTATGTAAGTGAAGTGGAGCGGAAAAGAAGGAAGGGGAGGCCAAGGATGAGATGAAGGGATGGAATGGAGAGGTGTATAAGAGAAGGGTGTGTGAGCTGGGGGGAGGGCAGTGGAATGGAGGGGGACAGTTCGACATGGAGGCTATTTGTTTGTGGCCACCCCTTACAGGATGAAGGCGTCCGACACATAGATAGATAGATAAATAGGCTACAAATTAGAGGAAACAAAGAAAAGTCGACTGGAATGCACTGAAAGGATGAATAAGAATGTAAGTGGAAGGAGTAAGAAGGAATATCAGGCAAGAAATAGAGTATGGATAAGGTAAAGAGATATGAGGAAATGAAGATGAGATGAGGAGAAAAGAAGGTGAATTATAGAGCGTGAGAGTGAAAGTCATTAAAAGGAAATAAAGAATTCAGGGATACTGGAGAGGGACGCCTTCATGCGTTGGCATCAATATAACCGGGCGGTTCTTTTGGCTGGTTATACAAACATTACTCAGCTGCTTTCCTATCTCCCTAAAGAAGGATGGTGGATTGCAGAAGGACGTACAGTTAACCGTTTTCACGTTTCAGATAAGCATGAGGCCACGAAAAGAATAGCAAAGGAGATAAATCATATGAAAAGTGATGTAAGAGGAAGAGGAAACGTGAGCCATGTAACTAAGAACTTGGTGAGGAATGTACTACGTCAAGTGCATTAGAACTAAAGGATATCACGTACGAACTAGTGAAAATAAGAGAAAATAAACAGAATAAAGGAAATGAGTTGGTCAGGGAGGATGGGGATGTGCAAGGGATAAAGTGAAAAACGATGCAAGATAAACGAGACTGATTGCGAAGAGGAATGAGAAATTCAAGGAAGTAAAGATATCACTGAGACAGGAAAAGAGTGGTAGAAAGAGGATAACAGGAAATGATTTAAAAAGTGATAATTAAATTAATAGGGAAAAAAACATTTAAGAAGAAGCGTGGAAAAAAAGGAAAAGAGAGGTGGGAATAAGAGAGAGCATATGAGGAAGAATGAGGAAAAGGGAGGTAAAAAACAACGATGAGAGAGAGAAGCAAGAAGTACAGTAGGAGAGAAATGAGGAAATATGAGGGAAACTGAGGAAGAACAATAAAAGAGAAAAAGAGGAAGGAAAATGTCTGAGAGAGAGAGAGAGAGAGAGAGAGAGAGAGAGAGAGAGAGAAGTGAGGTAAACTGGGGAAGAAGAAAGAATCAAAGAGGAAAAAGGAAAAAAAAACAAGAAAAGGTAGAGAAAACTGGAGAGAGCAAAACACAGGAAAATGAAGAAGCATCGGTGACAGAGGTAGGGGAGAGAGGGGATGAGAGCGATAGGAGAGTGAAGGCTGGGAAAAATGTGAAACAAGTGTGAGGGAAGCGAGGGGAAATGGAGAGGGGGAGAGAACTGATGAGTTGAGAGAGAGAGAGAGAGAGAGAGAGAGGCAAAGCAAGTTGTCTCGTGAGCTTGAGACTATGTAGCGCCTTTTTTTTTATAGCGATTAACTATTTCCGGTTAGTATTGTTGTAGATTAATGAGGCTCTTTAGCACTTCCTCTGTGTCAGCTTAATTTTGTTCATGGCTTGTTAGTACTCTCTCTCTCTCTCTCTCTCTTTTGATTCTTTACCTGCCTCGGTATTATTAAGATTCAGATACCATACAGTAATATAATAAGATACGTTTTTCAAAATATTTCATTAACTAAAAGTTCCTAAGATCACTGATGGTGACAAACAAATGACGTGCTCTAACTGAAGGAATTACTAATCTATTGTGGTGCTGGAGAGGGAGACCTTCATGTGGTGGCACTGATATTACCAGTCGAGTCCACATCTGTTATACAAAAATCCTTCATTTCCTTTCGTCCCCTTAAAGCAGGATGGTAGACTAGAGGAGGAGTACTGCCTATGCCTACAGTCCACCGGGTTCACGATTCAGATGATTCTGGGACCACAAAAAAGACAACTGTATGGTATTTATGATTATCATTATGGACACAGCTTGCATGAATAAGATAAGATGCATCTTTTTGATTTAAGTGGTCCTACTGTATACCTCGACGATTATGTTCGATTTGGTAGTTACTTTCAGTCTGCGGGGGTTATATTTGGCTTGATTAACCCCTTTTCACTAATTTAGGTTCTCCCTAGGTTAATATAATCATCAGCTGGCGACAATAACACATATTAAAAGGAAAGTTGTAGGTTAACAAAGATGTAGGTTTTATTCATTATTATCCTTTTCATTAGAAACCAAGCTGAATAAATCAGTCCGATGTCGGTTGGAACAAATTAAAAAGAAAGTCCTTGGACTGAATGGCTTAAGAGGAATGGCAAGGGAAGAAGAACAATTTCAAAGAGAATGTTTGTGATGAAAGATAAGAGGAGGGGCGAGGGAAGAGGAAATGTGTGAAAGGGAAAGCTTGCGATGAAGGGAAGCTAACAGATAGGGGCAGGTGAAGAAGCAAAGCGTGAAATAAAATATGTGAAATGAGAGGATATTGAAGTATGACGAAGGAAGAGGAAAAAGATGAAACAAGAAAGGTAACGAGAGAAATATAACAAAGAGGATGGACGAGGGAAGAGGAACTGTGTGTAAGAGAACAGTGGTGATGACAGGAAGTCAACAAAAAGGATGAGCAAAGAAAAAGGAAAAGAGAGAAATACAGTGTTTGGGATGAGTGGAAGATAAAATGAAGACGGGTGCTGGAAGAGAATTGTGAAAAGAGAACGTCTGTAATGAGAGGAAGGTAACAATAGGCATAATAGAATTTACACATCTGGTGAAGACATGACGGAACAGATTGGCAGGTACTGTGGACGGCAGTAGGAGTATATGGAGTGGAAGGATGAGTACTCAAAGTCACACTCAATAACAGGAGAGAGGTTGAGGTCTAATATAACACCTCTGCTCCAGCGATTTTTTTCCTTTTACAGAGGAGAAGGAAATACAAATTATATTTTAAAAATTACATGAATGAGATTGCAGGCGTTCTCCATTCATTAAAAAAGATGTAACAGTTGCAAGTGTACTGCTGTACGTTGCATATTGCACCTTAACATTCTGCTATACATTATCCATAATTATCACACGTTTGCATTATCAGTCTGTAATGAGATAAAATTATGTAATATGCAAAATAAATATCTAAGGAAGAAGTGTTGCGGAATCTTCCAAGGAACCAAAAATACGGTCGTTGAGACAGGACTCGAATATAAAGTGACATAGGAGTCTTCGTGGCGCCTCTTCCTTTGCGATTTATTTTATAGCTTAACCTCTGTATTCTCTTCTATGTTGCTGATGTAAATTGCGTAAATCTTAAAAAATATATATAACATAAAAAGGAAATTCTAACGTAACACGCAAGCTTAGTCGCTAAAGAAAAAGTGTTAAGAAGTCTTCTATGACATTTAAAGAGCCGAAATCTTGGTGATATAGAAGGCTACCTCTTCCTAAGCGATTACACGGAATGTTGAGTCTTTACATTCTCACAGGTGTTATCTAAGTTGTTTTCATGTCAATACAGTTTTTTTTAGTTACAAGAGGATATTGAAGTGTAATGTGTAGCATTAATCGCCAAGAAGGAGGTGTTACGAAATCTCCGAGGACTCTTGGAATTCCCTCCATAATACGACCAATACTGTGGCGCAAATCGTTCGATGGGGTAGCCCAGAATATAACACTGTAAATGAACACTTCGTTTCATTTGGTCATGGTCTGTGCGTGGCGTCTCTCACCGACTGACATAATTTGGTTGGCAGCAGCAGCAACAGCAGCAGCACCACCACCATCACCACCACCACAACCACCACCAGAATTAGTAGCAGTAGTATTAGCAGTAGTAGTAGTAGTATAAGTAGTCGTGAATATAATCGTCTGGAAACAGCAAGAATAGAATAGTACAGTGTAGCACAGTGTAGTAAAATATAGCATAGTGCAAGAAATCATCCATCAGATCTACACTCCTGGTAGCGTTATCCATTACAGGAACACCTTTGGCCAGCTCTAAGACTTGAACCATTGCTTGTTAACCACACCCCTTTCCTACCAAAAAGTTCAGCCACAAGATCACCAGTAGCAGTAGTTGTTGTAGTAATGATAGTAGTACTTGAATCCCGAGGCCTGCAAACCCAAGAAGCCCTTTTCCTTCAGTTCACCATGCTCTTATCGGGTGGTTGGGAGGGAACTGAAGGACCTTTTGTATACCCAGTCAGTAGACCGGCCAATTATACTGGCGATACCACACACAGGTGTCCCTCTCTTGCATCCATTACATAAGTGGTAGCGATAAACAGATTGACCAGCAAAAGAACCGTAAAACGGAATGTTCTTTGTTCGTTTTGTATTCCCATCTACACATTAGGACAAAATATGTGGTAATACGTCCAAGTTTAGCCTTAGGATATGATTATTCTAATTGATATCGAAGGCTCCGTAGCATCTCTCCCTTTAGCAATGTAGTCTGCACACTATAAATCTCGTATGTTACTGGTGGCAGCTGTGTTGATAGCAAAGCTGCATAAACAATATACAAGAGAATGTTAAGGTAATTATGTCAAATTAATCAACAACTACAAGGTATTACGAAAGTCCCAAAACCACTTAGAATACGATCCCCAGTGAGCATCAGATTACACCAGCGCCGCCCCTGACAGTGGATGGTTCGGTGAATATGAAAGGAGTGGGAAAGGAGAAGCAGGTGGCAGATGAAGGTAAGGAATAGGAAGAAAGGGAGGGGAAAGAACCGGAGGAAAGAGGGAAACGCAAAGCAGGAAGAGAAGGGGAGGGAATGGAGAGAGAGAAGGGGACTGGCGGTCGAGAAGGAAAGGATTAGGATAGCAGGAAAGGAAAGGGTGAAGTGACTGCAGAAGAGAGGTCAAGGAAAGGGTAAAAATAAAGACAAAACGGGAGAGGAAAGGAGAGATGAAAATGGGTGAGGGAAGGGTTGGGAAAGGACGAAAGGGAAGGCAAAAGATTATTTATATGTTGAAATATTGCAAGGCTGTCAATGTCAGCGTGGATGTTCATTTGCAGGCAGACGTCGATATAAGTCAGGGATATGTATAAAAATTAGACAGTTTCGCTAATTATGTATATATATATATATATATATATATATATATATACACACACACACACACACACACACACACACACAAGAGCCTCGCGGCACTATCGGACCACTTAGCACCTGTCTAAATTAGTGCCGTCTTTGAATCACTCATCACTTTGGAGCAAGTGCTTTGCGGCTCAGTCGGGCAGCAAATCACTTGGCCGAATGAACAACTACACCATCATCACAGCTACCATCTGTACCACCACAACAACCACCACCATCATCACAGCTACCATCTGTACCACCACAACAACCACCACCATCATAATCATCACAGCTACCACCATAACCACCAAAACTAGCACCGCCACGATCATCATCACAGCTACCATCACCACTGCCACTACCACCACCACATCCACAGCAACCAACACCTCCATCACCATCACATCTTCTACAATCACCACCACCATAATCACAGCTACCATCACCACCATAACAGGTACCATCGCCATCATCACAGCTACCACCACAACAACACCAACCATCACCACCACCACCACCACTGCATCTACCACCATTTTCTTATGAATAAAATCGTCTGTTCGTAATATAAGTGAAGTATCAGACATCGGACTATAATGTACTCTCTGTCTGTCTGTCTGTCTGTCTGTCTGTCTCTCTCTCTCTCTCTAAATGAAGCATGAAACCACGGAAGTGCTCCGCCGCCTCTTCCTCGTGCACATATTGTAAAACCAATGGGGACAATTACTGGGGTTTAAAACACCCATTTAGAAAATATCAGTTTACATAAAACTGATAACTCATTTGGGACCCAATTCCAACCATCCTGGCAAGTTTCTTCAAAATTCTATTTTCCAATTTTGACTGCGCTATGCACGCGCGCGCGCGCACACACACGCACACACACACACACACACACACACACACACACACACACACACACACACACACACACACAAGGGGGGAGGACAATGGATATGGCACTAACTAAAAGACAGGGGAACTGGGTTGAAGAGAGGGAGGAAAGAGGGGAAGGTAGCGGTAGACAGCGACGGAGAGAAGTGGACAAGAAGGGATAATGACGGTGAAGGAGGAGGGGAATGTTGGAGAAAGATGGAGAGTGTATGGTATTTCACGTGATGCCTCAGACGGTAATGGTGCCCCGTGATGGATGAATGGGGAGGAGTGATGGGGGAAGAGGCAGGAAACGGAAAAGAGGTCAGAGGGGAATGGAAAGAAGAGGTGAAAGAGTAGGGAAATGGGGTAGGGAGATGGTAGGGGAGGGGAAGGTGAAGGAAAGAAAGCGAAACGGGAGCCAAAAGTAGGAGTATGAAAGGAAATACGTGAGGCAAAGGGAGGAAAGAGGAAGATAAAGGAAGGAGAATGGCTGAAATGAGGGTAAGGGAGGAGGAGAAACAGAAGGAAAGGGAAAGGAAGAGGCAAAAAATAAAGGACTGAGAGTATAAAAGACTGCAAGAGGAATGCTCACAGAAACATACAGGTTGGTCCTTTTGCGGCTGTTTGGTAATGGGAAGGTTAAATTAACAAAACTATTCTATTAGTCAAAGTCAAGGCCAGAAAAGCAGGAAGACTCCCCCCCCCCATCCACCAAACTCTCCAGCCGAAACCGGCAGGAAATAGTGAGAAGGACCACCATCAAGCACTGAAGAGTTGTCACGGAAATTTCCTAGGAAAGAAAGAAAGGATATCTTATTCTACAATATCTACCCGAAATGGAAAGTAACATTATGTCAGTAATATTTATCAATGTTATTCTGCGGTTGTATCCACCATGCTCTGAAAAAAAGAGAAAAAAAATGTTATATATATATATATATATATATATATATATATATATACATATTGTTACACAGCCTATGATTTCATCATCCTTTGTATAAATCCAACGTACAGTATGCTGCATGTTTGATCACGAGCGTGTTCTACCTCACTCCCCCCTTCTACCCTTATAGTAGAGTAAGTCATTCTTTCTGTTGTTCAGAGCAGGATTGTCAACTCTTTGTCCGCCATGGCTTCATTTCGCGTCCTTCTTACAAGTTGTATCAAGCTCTGCCGGCCCCTATATAATAAGCTCAGTCTCTACATTAATTGCCACTTAGATCTACTCCTCATTTTGTTCACATCTCTGTCCTCCCCTGAACAGTTGTTATTATTTTTGTGAGTGCTCAGGAAGTCTCCAACCATCTAGCTGCTGTGTAATTTGAGTATAAGTGTTATTGCATTTTTTCTTGTAGGCCTACTGTATAGCATAAGGTGTTGATTCGTAGGCCTAGTGAGGTTTTTGTGATTCATGTGTTTTAGGTGTCAGCCATTATTAATAATATTTTGTATCTGTAATAATATATCTTGCATTAACTGAGCATTGTCCGGTTTTCTCATTTTATCAGGGCTGACATAGATAAATTTAGTCTTGCTAATTTCGTGTTAATAGAGGCTATTGCAGTTAACCATATATTTAACCTGTTTTTTCCAATTACATTATCCTTATGAGTCCTGAATGTTTATTTGTTAGTTTGAGCGTTAAACTTTAACTTGTAATTTTACCTAACTCTTTTGTTTTAAACCTGGAACTTTGCGGGACAGTAGTGATTTTAGTCTCTGTTCCTTAATATAAATTTGGCGACCTCGCCAGGATATTCAGGATATTATCATAAGGATATTGCTTGATATTTTGTGACTGTGATTTATTCATGATGTCTACTATTACTACGCTTAATGAAGCCAAAGATTTTTTGTCAAATGTGCAAACAGTGTGTGATGTAGAAAACAGAACAAAGAATGAACTTAAGATTGTTGCTCAACAATTGGGAATTGCTGTTTGCTCTCATCATTCTAAAGATCAAATTGTTGACATGATTAATGAAAGCTTGTTTAATGTAACTCCTCCAGATGAGCAAACGCAGATTGAAAAAGCTAAGTTACAGCTAGCCCTGCAGGAGGCTCATGCTAAGGAGGCTGAATTTCAGGCTCGTGCTAAGGAGGCTGAGTTTCAGGCAAATGCTAAGGAGGCTGAGTTTCAGGCAAATGCTAAGGAGGCTGAGTTTCAGGCAAAAGCTAAGGAGGCTGAGTTTCAGGCTTGTGCTAAGGAGGCTGAGGCACAAGTTGAAATTGCTAGGATTCAGGCAGACCATGAGTATCGCATGAAACAAGGTGGAACTGGATCATCTAGCTCTGATGATTTTGATGTGGCTAAAAATGTTAAACTTGTCCCTCCTTTTAATGAAGCTGATTTAACAATGTATTTTCAGTTGTTTGAGAGGGTAGCTACAGGTTTTAATTGGCCCAAAAAGTATTGGCCAGTACTCCTTCAAACTGTTCTCACCGGTAAAGCTCAAGTAACTTATGCATCTTTGCCTCAGGATCAATCTGATAATTATGATGTAGTTAAGAGCTTGATTCTTAAGGCCTATGAGCTTGTTCTTGAAGCCTATAGAGTAAAATTTAGGACAGCTTATAAGCAAGATAAGCAATCCCATGTTGAGTATGCAAAAATCAAAGAAGATCTGTTAGAGCAGTGGTTAAATTCTAAGAATGTGGATTCTGATTTTAGTAAATTTAAGCAGATGATTTTGCTGGAGGACTTCAAGAGGTGTATTTATAAAGATGTAAGCCTATATCTTGATGAGAAAAGAATAGATAATTTGTCTGATGCTGCAGTTTTAGCTGATGAATATGTTCTCACTCACAAGAGATATTCAAAAGAAAAAAGGAAAGCTGACAGTAAATACGTTGCCTCTACTCAGAGTACAGGCAACAGGAAAGAGAGTAAAGATGATGTTTCTCAGGAAGTAAATACCAGCTTCACCTCTAGATTTCAGAAAAGTAAATGTACTCATTGTAGTAAGCTCGGTCATACTACGGAGAAATGTTTCAGGAGACAGCGTGATGTGAACAAAAAGGAGTCTTTAAATATTCAGTCAATTGGTCTAGTGTCCACCCTTGAGAGTTCCCAGAATTCTTTAACAGAGTTAACTGAACCTGCTTTGAGGGGTAAATTAAATTATCATGATGAAGCTCCAATTTTGAGCAGTAACATGGGTGACACTCTTAAGAGTTCATGTGCTAATTTCCTGTCTGATGGTTTTGTCAGTCCTCTGGATAGTAAAGACAAGAAATCAGTTAAAATATATCGTGATACAGGTGCTTGCCAATCCCTTATGCTGGCCAGTGTTCTAGGCTCTAATGTTAATTCCTCTGATGAAACTGTAATCCTACAAGGTGTAGGGAATAATTACTTCTCTGTCCCTCTGTGCAGAGTGAATTTAGAGTCTGGTTTTGTTAATGGTTCCGTTATGGTTGGGTTCGTTGAGACACTCCCAATGTCAGGTGTAACTTTCTTACTTGGAAATTACATTGGTGGAAGTCAAGTGTGTCCAGCTCCTCATTTGTCTAGTGAACCAGTGACTGTGACCCATGATTGTGATATCCCTGATGTGTTCTCTGCATGTGCTGTCACTAGGGCTAAGTCTAAAGTTACTGGTGACTTAAAGAATAATGATGATGATGATGTTATCCTAGCTTATACTTTAATTGCTAATTTTGACCACTCACCAGATGAGGCAGTACCCCGTAGTGTTGATAATTTGTCTCGTCAAGAGGTGGTTGAGTTGCAGGTTGCTGACCCTGAGTTGAAAGGTCTAGCTAACTCTGCTTGCAGTGAGGAAGAGTCAGCTGGTGCTTCTACTTGTTATTATATAAAGTCAGGAGTACTTATGAGAAAGTGGAGACACCCAACAGCATCAGCCGACTGTGAATGGGAGGTTGTACATCAAGTTGTCATCCCTCGTGTTTGTAGGCAGGATATCATTAGAGTGGCTCATGATTCCAGTTTGGCAGGACACCTTGGAGTGAGGAAGACTGTGGCACGCATTTTGAAACACTTGTACTGGCCAGGTATCTTCAGAGATGTTTCCTGGTATTGTAAGTCTTGTCACACCTGTCAAGTTGTGGGGAAGTGTAATCAGACCGAAAAGGTTGCACCTCTAGTTCCCATTCCTCCTTTTGAGGCGCCTTTCACCCGTGTGTTGGCGGATATTGTGGGCCCTCTTCCTAAGACTTCTTCAGGATTTTCTTATGTGTTGACCCTGATTGATATGGCTACTCGTTATCCTGAAGCCATTCCACTTAGAAATATCTCAGCAAAGACCGTGGTTAAGGAAATGTTAGGGTTCTTCACAAAGTTTGGTCTGCCCAAGGAGGTACAGTCAGACCGGGGAACTAATTTCATGTCAAATGTTTTCAAGCAGTCTCTGAAAGAGTTGGGCATCACCCAGATCACGTCTTCAGCTTACCATCCCCAGACCCAAGGAGAGTTGGAGAGATATTATCAAACACTCAAATCAATGCTCAAGAATACTGTTTGGAACATCAGAAAGATTGGGATAAAGGTCTTCCATTCGTTGTATTTGCCGCAAGAGAATCTCCAAATGAATCACTGGGCTTCTCACCCTTTGAACTACTGTTTGGCCATGAAGTAAGAGGACCCCTTAAGCTACTCAAGGAATGCTGGCTTTCGGAGGAAGATGACGTCAACCTGCTGGAGTATGTGATGAAGTTCAAAGAACGGCTGTCCACTGCGTTACAGCTGGCGAGAGAGAATTTAGGGGCTGCTCAGGAGAAGATGAAGACTTGGTATGATAAGAAATTCAGGTTACGCCACTTTCAGCCAGAAGATCAGATTTTGATTCTGCTGCCAGTGCATGGGCAACCTCTTCAAGCCAAGTTTAGTGGTCCTTATTTCGTGGAGAAGAAACTCAGTGATGTCAACTATGTCATCGCCACACCAGATCGTAGAAAGAACAAGCAACTTTGTCAAATCAACATGCTAAAGTTATATCACAGGCAGGACGAAAATAACCCAGTCTGTTTCACCCGAGTCTGCAAGTGAAGTTCTCCCATGCAGTATGAGCCTGAGTGATAGTTTGGGGAAGAATCCTGATATCATGAATGATCTCCAGACTAAGCTGTCTCATCTACCTCCCGAGGAAAGGCAGGAGTTTTCGGCATTACTGCAGGAGTACCCGCAAGTGTTCTGTGACACTCCAGGAGTAACCACTGTGTTGATGCATGATGTCGATGTTGGAGACGCAAAGCCAATTAAACTGCCTCCTTACCGTGTGAACCCAGTGAAAGTTCCTCTCATCCAGAAGGAGCTTGGCTACCTTGGCTACTTGGATGATTGAGCCCTGTCAGAGCGAGTGAAGTTCTCATGTCACTCTAGTCCCTAAGCCAGGTGAGTCACAGCGGCTTTGCATTGACTACAGACGTGTTAATCAGATAACCAAAACAGACACTTACCCTCTCCCTCGCGTGGAAGATTGCATAGACAAGTTCGGAAAGGCTAGGTGCATAAGTAAGTTTGATTTGTTAAAGGGATACTGGCAAGTACCTATGACTGAACGTGCTAGGGAGATCTCATGTTTTGTAACACTAGGAAAGACTTTTGCATGTTCTGTAATGCCATATGGTATGAAGATTGCACCAGCCACATTTCAGAAGCTCATGAATGTTGTAACAGAGGGTTTGGCAGGGTGTGTTGTTTATATTGATGATGTATTAATCTTCAGTGACAACTGGAAAGATCACCTATGCCATGTCAGTAAATTTCTTGAGCGTTTGGTTCAGGCTAATCTTGTAGCTAATTTATCAAAGTGTGAGTTTGGTCAAGCTAAAGTTCAGTACCTTGGGTACGTAATTGGTGATGGACATGTTGCACAACCAGCAGCTAAGGTTCAGGTTATAAGTGATCTTCCCAGACCTAAAAGTAGGAAAGAACTACAAAGATTTTTGGGAATGTTAGGTTATTACAGGAGATTTGTTCTTAACTTTTCAATTCTTGTATCACCACTTACAGACCTACTGAAAAAGGGAGTTAAATTTGTCTGGACCGATAACTGTGAATCCTCTTTCAGCAAGCTTAAAGCTATCCTATTAAGTCAGACAGTGCTCGCTACTCCAAATTTTGCTAAGCCTTTTAAGATGGCTGTTGACGCAAGTGATATAGGAGCTGGGGCTGTTTTGCTGCAAGAGGATGATCAGGGTATTGAACACCCTGTATCTTATTACAGTAAGAAGTTCACTCCACCTAAAAAGAATTATTCAACTATTGAGAAAGAGCTTTTGGCCTTGATTTTGGGTTTACAGCATATTTCATTTTATTTGTGTTCTGGTTTTGACCCCATACGAGTAATCATATATACCGATCATAACCCACTGAAAATCCTTAGTAAGTTTAAAGATAAAAATCAGAGATTGACAAGATGGAGTCTACTTCTTCAGGAGTATTCATTAGACATACATGTCAAGGGGAAAGAAAATGTTATTGCAGATTGCTTATCTAGACTTTAGACAGATTGTTTTAGAGTAATAAGAAATTTCCTTTGTAAATTTCTTTTTCTTTGTGGGGAGGTGTTACATAGCCTATGATTTCATCATCCTTTGTATAATTCTAACGTACAGTATGCTGCATGTTTGATCACGAGCGTGTTCTACCTCACTCCCCCCTTCTACCCTTATAGTAGAGTAAGTCGTTCTCTCTGTTGTTCAGAGCAGGATTATCAACTCTTTGTCCCCTATGGCTTCATTTGCGTGTCCTTCTTACAAGTTGTATGAAGCTCTGCCGGCCCCTACATAATGAGCTCAGTCTCTACATTAATTGCCACTTAGATCTACTCCTCATTTTGTTCACATCTCTGTCCTCCCCTGTACAGTTGTTATTATTTTTGTGAGTGCTCAGGAAGTCTCCAACAATCTAGCTGCTGTGTAATTTGAGTATAAGTGTTATTACATTTTTTCTTGTACTGTATAGCATAAGATGTTGATTCGTAGGCCTAGTGAGGTTTTTGTGATTCATGTGTTTTAGGTGTCAGACATTATTAATAATATTTTGTATCTATAATAACATATCTTGCATTAACTGAGCATTATCCGGTTTTCTCATTTTATCAGGGCTGACTTAGATAAATTTACTCTTGCTAATTTCGTGTTAATAGAGGCTATTGCAGTTAACCATATATTTAACCTGTTTTTTGCCATTACATTATCCTTATGAATCCTGAATGTTTAGTTGTTAGTTTGAGCATTAAACTTTAACTTGTAATTTTACCTAAGTCTTTTGTTTTGAACCTGGAACTTTGAGGGACAGTAGTGATTTTAGTCTCTGTTCCGTAACAATATATATATATATATATATATATATATATATATATATATATATATATATATATATATATATATATATATATATATATATATATATATATATATATATATAACAAAAAAGAATTATTCACGAGTGAACATACTTTGCTTGGGGTTAGAGGACAGATACTTATGGACCAAATTTTTAAAGGGCAGTTCTGTATCACAGTTTAGTACATTGGAGGGCATTTTATTCCACATAGTTACAACTCTGTTATTGAAATGCTTAGCCTCGTATGACTAGAGCTGCTTGCCTGCATTTAGTTAAGGTAAAAAGATCGGGGGCTTCTAAACGCTCCTCGTATGGTTTACTTTTCAATCTAGGCATCCTATTTGTCACCTTTCGTTGTACTGTCTCAAGTTTCTCTCTCTCTCTCTCTCTCTTTTTTTTTTTTTTTTTTTTTAATGCGCCCGTAACTTGACACAATCCTCTAAGTGTGGGCGTACTAGAGAATTTTACAAGGTGAGGATATATTCTTATTAATATTCGAATGCTCTGCCAATGAATCAGATTAGTTTGCTGGCTTTCTTAACAGCCACTGTACCTTGCTTGCTTGGTTGATGGTCATTTGTTACTATAATTCCTACGTCTTTTTCACGACTGACAATAACTGGTTGAATATTGTTCATAGTACAACTGGCTATTTCATTTCTATTTCCAATGATTAGCACTTTGCATTTACTAATATTAAAATCCATGTGTCATGTTTGGGCCAAATTAAACAGTTGATTGAAGTCACTCTAAATTGCCTGCCTCTGTAAAGAAGTGTCTGCTCTGTTTCCAACTTTAGTACCATCAGCAAATTTGGAAATATTATAAAATATCATCATGTACATCATTTACTCATATTAAAAACAGAATGAGACCCAATTCTGAGCATTGTGGCACTCCATTTATAACATCTTTCCAGTCTGACTGTTTACCAATTATTACAACACTCTGTTTACGTCCTGTTAGTCGATCCACCCAAGCACATTGCCTCCAAACCCATGCACATTCAATAGGCCTATCTGAAGTAGTCTTTTACGGGAAACTTTATCAAATGATTTTTGAAAATAGAGACTGACAATGTCAGAGTATCTGGTCGTAGAAGAAATCCAGGAGATTTGTAAGGCAAGAGCTATTATTCCGAGAACGGTGTTGTGAATCTTTGATGAGACAGAAGGGGAGGGAAAGAGAAAGACAGAAGATAAGGGCTGGGTGAGAGGGAAGAAAAGTGAAGGGAAGTGAAAAGAAGGAAAGAGAGGCTAGAGATGGGAAGGGGAGGTGATGGGGTAGGTGTGAGACAGGGACCAATCACCTCATGGTGAGCTAAACACAGGCGAGCGAGCTGCCTGGTTTACGAAGATTCTGTCATCTGATGAAATAATTACCAATACTGATAGTCACGGCCATGATCTAAGAAGGGGAGGTCAGCCAGACAGCACGCCGTGTGAGCCCGCGTGACGTCACATCAGTTCTTTGGCGAGCGGGTTCAGCTTATCCCATTCCGTCCATGGCAACTCCCTTAAAGAAGGAAAAAAATGTGTTGAGACACTTACGTCTGCATTCAGTAAATCAGGTGTTAATTTATCTGATGAATTTTGTGCTTTTTTGCCCAACTTTGCATATATTTTAAGATCCGATCCCTTAACAAGCTGATAGCAATCGAAAAAGCAAATAAACAAACAAGCAGGTTAGCGACTAGGAAGAAATGAAATTGAACATGGTAACAGAGAGAGAGAGAGAGAGAGAGAGCATGAATGAATGGATGAGGACACAATGATCTAGACACCACAGCATCAAGCCCTGAGAGAGAGAGAGAGAGAGAGAGAGAGAGAATGAATATTATATACACCAGTAATGATGGTTATATTTTTTCACAGTAAATTATGGAAACTACATGATTCTTCCTTTATCCGTCTATGACCCATCATAAACGTTGCTCGCGTTATATAAATATAAATTTATATATAATATATATATATATATATATATATATATATATAGATAGATAGATAGATAGATAGATGGACAGATGAGTGAATATGATCGAATGTGTATTTGTGTGTGGAGATTATTGTTATTTTGTTATTTTCTTTTCCTTAGTCGCATCGCTACCCACCTCGGTGGGAAGGTGTGAGTAAGTTTAAAACAAAAAATATAGATTGATAGACAGATAGGAGAAGCACAAATTAAGTCCTGCTGTGGAATATTACGGCCGGACGATAATGTGATATACTGACATATTGACTATGGTATGGTAAATGGTTATAAAGACATAAAATATACTGTAGGAGAGATGAAGCTATGAATGAAGCAGTGTGGTCAAATTTCAGATAGCGCGTCCAGGTCGACGCCGGCCAGCCAGCCTGGAGAGCAAGGATTGGGAAGGCAGTGGGGCGCGTGTGACGTCATGCAGGCGGGGATTCCCCGCTGTCTGGCT
This sequence comes from Coenobita brevimanus, assembly GCF_032717465.1. Classification (NCBI taxonomy): domain Eukaryota; kingdom Metazoa; phylum Arthropoda; class Malacostraca; order Decapoda; family Coenobitidae; genus Coenobita; species Coenobita brevimanus. The sequence goes on from NC_136960.1 coordinate 23,409,479, forward strand.
GACCTCCCCTACTTAGATCATGGTCACGGCACACGCGACGAGGCGCCGGTGGATCGAACACGGAGTGGGTAGGTGGGTGAGTGAGGGGAGCAGGGAAGAAAGGAGGAGGAAAGGAGGGCATGGAGAGAGAGAGAGAGAGAGAGAGAGAGAGAGACAGACAGACAGACAGACAGACAGAGACAGAGACAGACAGACAGAGATTTGTAGGAGGGGATGGGAGTTGGATGGAAAAAGTGAGGGGTACACAGGGGAGTGAAGGGAAAAGGGAAGATAAGGGGAGAGAGAGGGGGGGACAGGTAGAAGAAGGAAAGTTAGTGGGGGGGCAGGGGTGAGAGGGGGAGAGGATACAGGGAGGAAAAGAAAAGATGGAGGGGGTTTGGAAGTGTTAATGCTGCAACTACCTCAGCACCACTAACAAAGCACCCAATTAACGAGCCTATGATTATCATTTTTTAATATTTTACGATAATGAGCCTATACTTATGAGTCATTAATGGTTTATGATAACGAGCCCATATTTATGAGCTGATGTATGATAACCAGCCAATATTTATTAGTTATTAATGCTTTATGATAAACCTATACATATGTCTTCTTAATGATTTATGATAACGAAACTATATTTATGATTTATTAATGCTATATGATAACGAGCCTATTCACAATTAAGAATTGTTTTTGTTTTATAAGATGTGCCATATTTTAGGGTTATTAATGCTTTATGGTAATGATTCACATTGATGAGTTAATATTATATAATAAAGAGCCTACATTTTGAGTTATTATTGCTTGATGATAATGAGCCACATTTAAGAATTATTAATGCTTTATAATAACAAACCCATATATATGAGTAATTATGCGTTGCTTCCGTAAGGCCTCGTATGGCGGCCGACGCTCGTGTTCTGTCACCCTCTGTTTATTTTTCGGATCTTTGAAATAGATTAAATATTTATGAATATACTGGTATGTGGTAAGACTCGAAGAAAATGGATTTCGCTCCTTTGACTTCATAACAGAAAACATACTATTGTAGGGTAACGATAATAGTTTTATATATATATATATATATATATATATATATATATATATATATATATATATATATATATATATATATATATATATATATATATATATATATATATATCATCAGTCATTTGAATATCCACTGCAGGACCGGACTATCCCGACCGAACTCGGGACGATACAGCCAATGTGTCTCTACCAAGTGGCTTAGGCTGTCTAGTAGAGATTGTATATAGGGTTAAAAGTGCTTGTAAGTGTAATTGTAGTGGCTTTGGATGTGTGTGTAGTCTGTGAACCAAGTGTAATCAGCCCGTGCAAGCCGACTGGGTGCAAGCATACTTTACAGTAAGCGACACTGGTTCAACCACAGCACCCCTTGTGTCCGCCAATGCAGTACGTGGCCGGGTGAACACTCCCAAAATTTATTACCCTGGCGGGGCGCGAACCCTGGTTCACCCGTGTACGAAACGAGCACTACCATTGTACCACAGAGGCTCATATATACAGTATATATATATATATATATATATATATATATATATATATATATATATATATATATATATATATAAATTTAAATTTCCGGAGCACTGACACCAACAATGTTTATGGCAAATCTAGGGCCCTAGGGAGTGTTCCTGCAAGTTTCATGAAAATCGGTCCAAGGATCTAGGGCGAGTAGCTGGATAAACCGTATACAGACAGACAACGCTCCATAATTGTACACGTGATAACGAGTCTGTACTGATGAGTTAATAATACTTTATGAAAACGAGCTTTTATTTATGATTTATTAATTATTTATGATAATGAGCATATATTCATAATTTATTTTTGCTTTATGATAATATATTTTATTACTATAATATTGAGTTACGAATATTTTATAAAATCAACGTAATATTTCTATGTTGCTAGAATTCTATTATAAATTAATCTGCATTTTTTATTAGTGTTTTATTATAACAGGCTTTAGATGATGAGTTATCAGTATACAGTATTTGGAAAACAGCATTACAATTAAGACGTTAATGAATGATGGAGAAACATAGAATTTTTGTTCTTAATACATCAAAGCGTATCATTACTTGTTATTAATGTTTCATGACGGCAGGCCTTTATGTGCAAATTATTATTACACTGGGGGAAAGCAGCTTGGGTAATAATGAAACTGACGATGATGGTGATATGTTAGGATGCCTTTAATCTAACAGTGAGCTGCGAGTACATAAGAAATCTTGAATTAAAATGATGATAATAATACTGTATGTTAATGAAAGCTTATTATTAAGGTTATGATTTACTAACGTATTATAATAAACTCTATAATATGGATTATCACTGCAATAGGATAAAACGATTAGGACGGCGACGATAATGATGGTGATGATAATGATGATGATGATGATGATGACTGACGCTGATAACGCTGATAACGATAATGTCAGTGATGATGATGACGACGATGGTCATAACTAAGTCTAAGCTGCGAGTTATCAATACATGGTGATAACCATTTAATTACCAGTTATCTCAGAGGCCTATAATAATATAATAATGACAACTGTGTCCTGGGGGAAGCAAAACCTCCCAGCTACGATAACGTTTTTTTTTTATTATCTCTTTTCCTACGTCCAGATGATTTTATTGACTTTAAGGGAGCCTTCTCGAAACTTGAGGGGGTTAGATACAGTTTTCATGAATCTCTTTAATACAGCTGGTCTTTAGTGAATTGAACTAAAGAGCTTCGAGTAACAAGAATAGGTCTATTATGGCGCCATCATCCTGAAAGAAGTTATAATCCTTCCCTCCCCTCCCCCCCAAAAAAGGGGGGGCCTAAAAAAAATGGTGGCATAAAATTTGGCGCCTAATATAAAGTCGGTCTCGGCCCCCCCCCCCCCCGAACAAGACATCCTTCGTGGGAGGTTAGAGTAGTCCAGAAATTTGATAAAGGTAGGAGACTTATCAACGCCCATAATAGGTTCTACATGGTAGCAGAGCCTCTAATCACCTCTGCTACTCTACCATAGCGCATAAGCCACAGCGAGTTCCGACTCAAAAACATTCAACAAAAGTATTGTTTCATATGCTGGACGAAGATGGACCAGAGGCATTATATCCAATCTGTTAGCTATTTCAGCCCCACACACTCAGTTTTTCTCACAGGATGATCTCGCTTACTTTTCTTCCCCTACCCTGGTAACGTACTGCAACTTAAACACTCGTAGAAAATAAAATGCCCAACTCAATTACAGTCACCTTGCTTCCATATACAAACAACTCAGTCCTTCATCGATCCTCAGTGTTCTTTGTTTCTCTATTGTTTGAGAAGTCACACCACTCTCTGATAAAGTACCTTCTTTATCCGCCGCAGTTGTCATCTATGTGCAGATTTCACATAAACAGCTTTGTCGATAATACGTACCGTAGATCTCATGTGCACTGGGACTCAAACTCAGTTAAACATGGTGGGGTCAAAGGCATCACATTTTATAAACTCACTCCTCGCGTAACTTCCTTCAGTTTCTCTGCCTTTCTCTTCGCTGTAGTGTTGCATTACTCACACATTACGATGGTTTTTACACTGTTTTCTGAACTGCTTGTTTTACGAATATTTTTCCACTTTGTTCCTCTAAAGCCTCTGCTTGCGTGCCTCCTTCTCAGTGGATGATACGCAATACCCTTCTGTTCTCACACTCTCACTCCTTCCTTTGTTGAACTCTCTAAACTAAGAGTTGCCTGGTACTTCAAGCCTATATTGTACAAAACTGGTCAACTCTATAGTAGTCTTCCTCATTTCCCTCTTCACAGTGCCTACGACGTCCATCCTTAAAACGCAGTGTCCCTGCATCACGAAATGAACGGATCTTTATCTTAGCTCTGCACTTAGTGATTCTGAGTCCCATAACAATGTACTTTGATATACAAGCTTTTAGCGACACGTTCCGGATCTAATATTATACTGATAACCAAATAGCAGTGGCAACATGTCAGCGAAACACCCCCGTCATCATACGTCAGCATCAGCGGACACAATGGACATCATAAGCAACAGATGCACAATCAGCAACATCATCAACATCAGCAGTGGCACAGTCAGTAGAATCAACATCAGCAGTGACACAGTCACCAACATCATTAACAACAACAGTGGCACTTTTAGAATCGTCAACATCAGGTGTAGCACAGTCAGCAACATAATCAACAAAAACGGTGGCGAAGTCAGATTCACCAACATTAGCAGTGGCACAGTCAGCAACGTTATTATTGTCAGCATTACGATCAGCAGCTTCAACAGCACGGACACATCCATCAATATCCTCATCAGCAATGGTATAGTCAGCACTATTAGCATCAGTGGCAAGGCTCTAGCATAATATCATCATCGTCATCAGTGGCACAGTCAGCAAACTCGGCACAGTCATCATCATCATCATCATCAACAATAGGACAGTCATCAGCATGAACAATAGGACAACCATCAACATCAACAATAGATCATTCATCAACATTAACAATAGGACAGTAATCAACATTATCAACAATAGGACAGTCATCAACATCATCACTAACAACACAGTCTGCATCATCATCATCATCATCACCAGCAGATTCAGCAGTATCATCATCAGCAGCAGCGGCAGCAATACAATTAGCGACGTCAACATCAGTGGTATAGTTAAATGCAGCAACAGTTATATTAATCCTCGCATGGTTGGGAAAACTCTGGTATTTTAGTTTATCTAACGCCAGATGAAAATATTCAGCTGTTAATAAGATATGAGAGCCTGAGGGGTTGAATACTGTCACCATTAACCATCACTAAACAGCATCAGCAGACACAACAACATCAGCAGACACAACAACATCAGCAGCGTTAGCAGTGTGAGTCAATGAGTCATAGGAACCTGAAAGTTAATATTGTCATTAAGCACTACTCAGTAGCATCAGCAGTGTTAGTAACAGTTTGAGTAATAAAAGTCTGAAAGAGTTACTACTCTCACCGTTACGTGCCAGTAAACGACATTAGCAGAATCAGCATTATTAGGGAGTGAGTCAAAGAGGCCTGAAAGGGTCATTACTCTCAAGCATTAGGCATTACTCAGCAACAGTTAGCAACATTAGCAGAATCAGCAACATCATATCAGCAGCAGTATGAATTAGGGAGTCATAGGAGTCTGAACGATTTAATATTGTCATTACTCGTCATTCCCCAGGAGGGGCTAGGGGACGGGTATTGTTTTCACTCGGTTTGTCTGTTTGTTTGTCTGTCTACGCGAAAACTACTGGTGCGATTTTGACTAAATTTACAGGGATGATGGTTTAGGGCCTTCTCATCATCTGATTACATTTTGGCCCTAAGTAGGCCAAGGCCCAGGCTGCAGGTCCAAAAAATGTAAAAAAGATTTTTTTTTTTTTTTCCGCTATAACTTCATTCAAATTCGTCATATCCACATGAAACCAAAACCTAAAGGTGCATCTTTCAAATCTACTTCCTGGAACTTGCCTCATTACATCAGGGGGGTCACCCCCCAGTTAGCGGTAGAGGGTTCAATATCAGGTGGGTCGGGCCTAAAATTTAAAATGAGCATGAAATAGTTTCCACCCGATTTACTCCAAACTTGATGTGACATCTTTAACTAGATATCCTGTTGTGTTTATACGTCAGCACTAAAATGACTCCCGGGGACAGGTTTGCTGTGCCTTGACATCGCTTCTTGTGATATGAGTTAGCGACATCAGCTAAGTCAGCAACATCAGCATAGTCAGCAGCATCAGCAGGGTCGACCACATCAGCAAAGTCGGTAAAATCAGCAGAGTCGGCACTATCAGCAGCATGAGCAGTATGAGTGGTTGGGGCTGCTGAGTGAGCCATCAAGCAGGTGTCATGCTGCAGTGAGGAGTCATGAGGTGAGTGACGGGGACTGACGCTCCTCTCTCGCTCCTCACCCTCACCTCTCCTCCACCTCATTCCCTCCCACACCTTCATTATCGTATTTTTGTATCTCACCGTGAAGCTCAAAAATACAACGTCCCTCCTGTCCCATTTTATTTTATGGTCTGAGTGCGCACGGTAATGGAATTATTCATGTTATCAAGTGGTGCTCTTGTGTAAAACAGGCTCAGTGATAATCCTTTCAGCCCAAGGACATTAATTAAATTCTGATTTCTTATATATGGTGTGGGCAGTGGCGTACCAAGGGGGGGGGGGCATGCGGCCATGGCCCTCCCTTTTGCAATATGTATATACTCTCTCTCTCTCTCTCTGTGTGTATATATATATATATATATATATATATATATATATATATATATATATATATATATATATATATCATCATCATCGCCTTCACGTGTCCACTGCCGAACAAAGGCCTCCCCTAACCTTCTCCACGAATTCCATGACTGAGCCAATCTTTGCCACGTTTTCCCTGCAAATTTCTCTATCTCATCCCTCCACCTCTTGTCTAGCCTTTTTCTGCTACGCTTACGATCTCTTTGTGTCCAGTCAGTCACCTCTTGCTCCATCGATTATCCCTTATTCTTGCTACATGGCCTGCCCACCTCCATTTCTGTTCTTTTATAACTTCTATAATATTTTTGACTTTAGTCTGCTCACTCACCCAAGTTGATCTTTTCCTGTCTCTTAAAGATATTCCCAACATTGATCCATTGCTCTCTGAGAACGAATTGGTTTATTTTCCATCGATTTTGTCAGTGTCCAAGTCTCACAACCATACGTCATAGCTGGAATTATACATTCGTTATATACTTTTCGTTTCATACAAACTGGCAAGCTACTTTTCGTAATGTCCCTATGTTTACTTAAAGCTTTCCATCCAGTTGTAATGCGTCTTTTCATTTCGCTATCATTATCTCTCGTTAATTTTAGTATTTCTCCCAGGTAATTATTTTGCTCGAATTCTTCAAGAATTTCTCCACTTATTCTGATGATGCTCTTTGGTGTTTGAGGATTAAACATTATTTTAGTTTTACTCTGGTTCATCTTTATCCCTACTTTGAGACTTTCTCTGTTCAGGTCATTTAACATTTCTTGCAATGTCTCTGCTGTTTCTGAGATTAGGACAATGTCATCTGCAAATCTTAAATGGTTTAGCTTTTCCCCATCTATGTTCACTCTTTTGTTTTCCCAGTCTAGCTTTCTGAAAATACTTTCTAGGCATGCTGTAAATAACTTTGGTGAAACTGTATCTTCCTGACGCATGCCCTTCTCATTCTTAATTTTTTCTGAGTCCTTATGTAACTGAACTATAGCAGTTCCCTCTTTATATATGTTTTCGAGCAGGCAAGATCCCACTGCTACCTGGCGCGTCCCAGGGTTGCAGATAGGGGAAGGCCTTGTAGATATACAAGGTACCATCTTAGTCGGTGCGGACCATGGGACCCCCTATATAGATATACATATAGGGCTCCACTGAATATAACGAATAAGGTGGCAGAAAAATTACATCTCACCAGAAACTATGTGGCAGGGAGGTGAGATAACTTGCCACAATCCTCCCAACCAAACGAGTTCTATTGCAAATGATTTGACGGGCATTCCTGTTGGATCATCGTCTACTAAAGGTCCAACCACACTGCCTCCTGTGCTTACGGGCAGTGTGCCACCGAAAGTGAGTAGGCACTGTGTTGACAAGTTGGAGACTGGGATATTAAATATATACTCTTAAATCCATGAAGATCCATGCATACAATGTAAGAAGCTTTGCTGAAGATTACAAACTTGATAACTTAATGGCTGAACTGGAAAACATTAGTTGGGATATTGTAGGTTTGAGTGAGACCCACAGAAAAGAAGAAAAAGTAATTCAGCCCGATGACAGTGGCCACCTATTTTACGACAGAGGAAGGGAAAATGAAAAATTTAGTGGTGTAAGGCTTCTAATTAACAGAAATCTTACAGACAACATTTTTAACCCTTCACGCCCCAAGCTATTTCGCAGCTCTGACACCCCCCAGTCTCGAGCTGTTTTGGATTTTTTTTTTTTTGGCTAAAACCTCCCCTTTGGTGAGAAACATCGAAAATTCATAGAGAAATCACTCACCTGATACAGGTTGCAGTACCTCCTTACCTTACTGGGTTTCCTATCAGGCTGGCTCCAAAGAAAACGAGTTCTATGGGAGGGTAACTATTCCACACCACTCATAAACAGTATTTATTTATTTATTTGTATGAATTTATATGTAATACGAGAGTATATTGGTTTTCAAACAGTAATATAGGCATTATAAGCATTGTTTCACTCACTAACTCATCAACATACCTGACCTTTTTTGGCGACATTACCTGATCATCATTTCTGACTGTTTCTTCCTCTAATGCTATGTAAACTTTGTCCTCCACATTGTCATCGATTAGGGAATCACTCTGGCCCTGAATGTCTTTATTGGCCAGGTCACTGGTAACAGGTGAATTGCTGAGACAATGGCGTGTGGAAGGGGGGGGGGAAGGTTATGTGGTGTAAGGCATTGTCCCTGCCTGGCATCTTGTAGAGGAATAGAGGAAGGTGTCCTGCATATACGTACCAAAAATCATGCACAAAAATTGATAATTGTGCAAAGTATGAACCTTGCAATTGCGCAATGTATCAGTACGTCAACGGGACTAACTGTGACAAAACGTTGCAACGTACCCATACGCCGATGGGATTCCTCGGGTTAAATTCAGCAGTGTATCTGACAGAGCATCAGTGGTCGTAATCAGACTGTGCAAAAAATATACCCTGAAAGTAATACAAGTATATGCACCAACTTCTCAGAGCTCAGATGAAGAAATTGAAACATTCTATGATGACATCTCCCAGATTATGGAAGAGGAAAATACCACCTATACTATACTCATGGGAGACTTCAATGCAAAAGTTGGAAAATCAAAAAATGGAGAAGAATATATGGGAAAATTTGGAATGGGAGAAAGGAACGAAAGAGGAGAAATGCTGGTAACCTTTGGAGAAGTGTTTAACATTATATATATATATATATATATATATATATATATATATATATATATATATATAATTTATTAGACTATTTCAGTTGTAAAGTTGTTTGATCGAAATGTGAGACTTTGAATTTTAGTAGTCTAAGGTTATTGGACAGACTAAATCATAACTCAGTGGCACAGAGTACTTAAAAATGACTTTAGAATATGTTGTAATTATGTCGTGTACCCATTCCATATGGCCTCAAAATGATCATAAATTTGGCCAAAATGCAAAATTTTCTCCTGGGAGGGAGTTTACAGACCTCCCCCCCAAACCCCTCATTATATGAGATCGCTGCGCTCACGAAAGTCATCGGCTGCACAGTTAAAAAGATTTAAAAAAAAAAAAAAAAAAGGCTCCCCCCTTTTCAGCATTCTGGGTACGCCACTGGGCATGGGCCTTTTTTTTTTTTTTTTTTTTTTTACTCTTGCTACTACTGACCAATTAATTCAGCTTGGATGGACAGAAAGAATCTTTCTGTAAAGGGTTAGTACATACTATACTTTACCTCTATAGTTAGAAAAATTCATTAAGTGAAAGAAATAAAAGATTTACTAGACTAAACGGGTCAATCATGATACTCAAAGGTGCTTTTAATGACATAAGGAGAAACTTTTCGAGCATGAATGGTTAGATTTAACCCAAGTGCCTCTGTTGACTGCTACAGTTAAATAAAATCAGTAATGAAGCCTTTTAGTGGTACTTTGACTGAAATGAAAAATTGGATTACAAGGATCACACCACTTCTTGTATTTCAAGGCTAGGAAGGAGACTGGTACTATGTTACCCTTTTATTAACCTCCTTCCATGTTAAAGGGTCTCGCTGGATATTTCACCTCCTCTTTCACCTTATCCTTATCCCAATATTTATCATCATCATCATTATCATCTTACTCTTCATATTATAAAAGGATTTTACAAGATTTACCAAAAAAAAAAAAAAAAAACACCAAAACAGAAAAACACTGTGACCAGAGTAACCCTTTCATCTGGCCTATTAGTCCATTCATTCGCTCATCATCCAGGCTTTTGGAATTATTAGCTCCAGTCCATAGGCAAAACCCTCTACACATAACCTGTTTATATTAACCACAGTAATGCGGTCTTAGGAATATTGTTAACAGCCATTCCAAAATTACTCTCACTGAGGTATAGGATACTGAAACTTGGCAATTATAGTCCAGAACATTATAAGAGTAAGTGACTGGTCTTCACGTCTGCTGGCAGTAAAAATTGGAATAACCACCAATCACCTGTCAGACATTAAAATGGCCACGTTATATCAGTCTCCGGCGATATATTGAAACTGGGAACATGAATGAAAGTTCTAATATAAGAGGCTTTTACCTCAAGGAACCCACACATCCACCCACCCACCCACACCTAAGTTCATACTCAGCAAATTCTCACACACACACACACACACACACACACACACACACACACACACACCAGGCAGGTCATGATGAATTGATCTTGTTGAGTCCTCGAAATGGACTGTAAGGTGTCAAATATTACATTGTTTGCTTGATATTAACGTGTAAGTTGAGATGCCTATTTCAGCATCCAATTACACAAGCCTCTCGGTCTGACTTTTCAGTATTTATATCACCTTACAGGAAGTCTTAGATATACCCTTCATGAACCCCTTCCACGCGAGAAGCCTATTCGAAGATGAATAAAATTGTCGGATGTTGTTAAATCAAAACCAAACCAAAAATAATCGGTCTGAAGGGTTAATTTTCTCTCCTATATCGTGTATCTTTCAATAATGAAATAGACCGCAAAGATTGAAAACGTTAATGTGCTGGAAAGGGACGGCGCCTTCATGTGTTCGTTTCGATATGGGTGGGAGACGGAGCTGCCCAGTTAAGCAACATTCCTCAGCCACCTCCCTATACTTCAGAGAAGGATGGCGGACTGCAGAAGGGCACCTTCCACCTGCAATTCACCGGGTCCACTTGCGGATGAGTCTCAGGTTGCAACTACTACTACTACTACTACTATTACTACTACTGCTACTACCACTGCTACTGCCACTACCACTACTACTACTAACACTAACACCATCATCACCATCACCACTACTACAACTTCTTTTTTTAATCACCTCCATCCATTTGGGAATTATATTGTGAAGATCAATGCAGCCTTCAAATTACAGTTCACCATACTTTTGAGTTGTAATGGGAAGGTTAACACTAATTCTCACATTACAATCCGTTGGCCCCAAGCACGCCAACGGCTGTGGGTACCATCTACTGCTGCATTTATTACTTTATTTTATTAATTAGCATTACAGTGTTAATAAACACATCAATCCATTGGAGTCGCTGCTCTATGCAACTCTCCACCACAGCAGATTCGAAATCCATACCCGTCAGGGACAGGCCAGAGGGCTGATGATCTTGTGCCCCTGAGTTACAGGAGTGCAGACCTTTCGAGAGAGAATAACAATCGACATCTTATCCAGGCCATAACGGAACTTTGGGGTTGAAGCATCTTTTCAGAATGAACTTGCCAGTCTCGCGTAGAATTTCCCCACCTTTGGACCCATTCCACCTGATGCTGTGAACACAAGGGGAGTAAATCAGCCGTGGTCCTCATGTTGGATCCTTGCTTGATTTTTTTTTTTTTTTTTTTTTTTGCTCATTCGTTTTGTGGCAGTCTCGAGCGGCAGTTCATGATGACATGCTGCCATAGGATCAAATATCCAACTGTCGAAGAAAGCCCTCTGCTCACGCGTCCAGAAAGCTTGGCACTGACGTCAACTCTTGCATCATTTGATGTACCGGTATATGTTGTTCTGTGGGTGAAGTGCTCTTCGTGTAGAGGTAGAGGTAACAGAGGTGGCTCTTTGGTGACATCATGGCACATTTCCCGTCTCATTTTCGCAGTCAGGTGGCATACTTCATGTCGAATGCAAACAAAGTTTCCATTTTGGCAAACTATTGCATGATTTGCATCAAAGGCAGTGCCACAGACACAGTGTTGAGGTAGGTTCTCTACTTGTCACCCATATCTCAAGGCTATGGCATCAATTAATTCTTGTTTGTTGAAGTGGAAGCATTTTGCCCTGAGAGGCAGGGCTGTCAGCCAATTGGATGCCCCAGCCTCCTGTGCCATTTCAACTCTTCTGCAAGGATCTGTTGTAAATTGTCTGTTTATGTGCTGCAGCTGGTCCTTTAGTTTTGCTTCTCACTCTTTCCTTATCTGTGTCTTTATATCTTTCTGCCACTGTTGATTGATTTCACTCATCTGAACCTTGGCGCTAGTCTTCTGTGACAGGGATTCGGTGAGCCTAAGTGAATTTCTATGTTCATAGTTTGCCATGGCTGCGGGATTTATAATGCCAAGGGCTCACATCGTGGGTGGTAGTGCTAGAAGGTCCCTCTCCTCTGGTGTTGGGATGTGGCCATTGGTCAGTAATGGGAGGAATGTTTCCTTGATAGCATCCTCCAGTGGTTGTAGCAGCAACTTGATGTCGGGGATGGTCCGCATTATGGAGTTCCATTTTTGCTTTACACCATATGTAAATGCGTGTATGCTGCATGGGGTTCTGTTTTTTGCGAGGGTGGATAGTACATGCATTTTTTCTACCCATGTCTTTACCATATCACTCACATATTGGTCTTTAAGTTCCAATCACAGTGCCTAAATGCCGCTGACCTTCTTTAGTTGCTATCACGTTTGTGTCTCTAAAGGCCTCCTGTGCATCATGATAGTAAGCTGGTTTCGTGATCAAGCTGGACATACTTGCATTAGGGTAGTAACCTATTTCAGGGCCATGAGATGTTACGAGGTCCCACCATTTCCACACATCTTCCATCTTGCCAGCCCCTGTGAGATCATCTGCATACAGTAGGATACATGTTTTACATTGGTGGCCTCGTATTTGATCTGTTGTTGCAGGACTGTCATATCTAGGGGGTACTTAGCCTTGGCATGGGGTATCCCTGGGCAGTTCCTTCTATGGACTGGATTATGGCAACATCATGAGCACCTGTCTTACCTACAATGTAGAGGCTGTTTTTTTGTAGGTGTTTTCACATACTGCAAAAATGCTGGGCATATAACCTTGATGTTGTTCAGCATTGCCTTTCGGTTGGTGGAATTAAATGTGTTAGAGGCATCAACTAGCAATACTGCCTGACACCCCTCTTCCTCATATATTTTCCTCATGGAATGAACTGCTGCCTCGCATCCTGCCTGCTGGTCAGCACACACTTGGAGGTGGCCAACTGCCTGCTTAACAGTGTATATCACCACGTCCCTGATTCATTTTCCTATAATCTGTCTTAAGACTTAACGCACCCCTAAGGGCCTATGTCCTGGATTCTTTTCAAGGGGGATTAGTCTGTATGCCGTCAGTAATTAAATGTTGTTGCACTGACTTAAAGCCAGCTTCCTCACCAGTGAGGCAATGGTGTTACACAGGTCTGTTGCTGCCTCCCCAAACTTAATGTTATGGAGGATTACTCACCAAAATTTTGCATCCAGGCCTGATGGTTCTGACCCTCTTGTGTGTGCACAACCTTCCTCCACATCATATCTCCAGCTATCCTGTCATATATGACAGTGTTGGGTGGAGTGTAGTACCCATCAAGCTTTGACTGGGCACTTGCTTGCCATTGCATTGTTTCTTCTGTCAGGTCAAGTACTCCATTTGATGATTCAGCTGACAGGAATCTTGTCGGCATCGAGACCTTCCCCTGCCTCATCTTGCTGCCAAAAATCCTTGCTACATCTTTGGTGTTCTGGTTTCTTCTGCCTGGGTTGCTTATTCTCATCTGCAAGGCCTTTGCTTCCTCAAGTAGGTTGTTAATTTCACCACTTTTCCAACATTAAACCCACCTTTGGATGGCCTTAACCCACCACATCCCGGCAAATTTTTCACCAGAGATCCCCCCCAAAAAAACCGGCAGATTTGAGAAAAGTTTTTTTTTTGGTTAAAACCTCCGCTTTTTATGAGAAACATCGAAAATTCAGAGTGAAAGTGCTCATTTGTGCTTAGAAATACAGTAGAAATAACAGTACCTTCACCTAGGTACCGTGTTCTCTCAGACCAGGTGGGAGGGGTAACTATTCCAAACCATTCATAGTTGGTTAGATATTTAATTATTTGGTACAAATTTACATGTATTACAAGAGTATATTGGTTTTCAGACAATAATATAGGCAATATAAGCATTGTTCACTCACCAAACACATCAACATATGGCACCTTCTTTTATGACGTTACCGCCTCATCACTTCTGCTTCATTCTTCCTCTGGCTTGTTTCTTCCTTTGTCCTCCACCTCAGGAATCACTTTCGCCTTGAATTTCGTCATTGGAGAGACCGTGGTGCGACATGTCTTTACTTGCCAGGTCACTGCTAACAGGTGAGTTGCCAAGAAAATGGCGTGCGGGGGGGAGCGGGGCTTAGGTGGGGCCAGGCATTATCCCCGCCTGGCACTGGGTAGAGGAAGGTCTCCCACACATGCCTACCAAAAATCACTCGTGAAACTTGAAAAATGTGCAAATGACAGACCTCGCAATTGCAAAACATATGGATCCGTTGTTGGGTGTCACTGTGACAAAACGTAGCAACATATCCATACGTCGTCGGGCCGCCTCGGGTAATTATTTTCCGCGTTATTTGCGCTTAGGCGGGTCTTGTTTACAAAGAGATGTGGTTTTAGTGTAAGGACCTTAAGAGAGAATGAGGCAATAGGTAAGTTATTATTGTAATTTGGTATTAGACAAGTGATTTTTGTTACTCATATCAATTGTAGCATTGCATTTGGGAGGGTCAAAAAGGTTAAGGTACTTGACAACCATCCAGCAATTTCATAATATGTTGTGTTCACTCAGGTTACCTCATTTTTCTGGATTTGCCCATCCAGTACGCGGGATGACCTCGTCGTCCAGGCCTGTGAAACTGTTCTGCTTCCTCGTTTTTTGTGCTGCGATCGTTCTGGGGAAGTATAATTCCAGGGTGATTCCCTCTTTCATGCACTCCTCCATGGTGGTCTTCATCCTGAGTTTCATTTCTGACAAAAACTTCATGATGTTCTTCACCCCAACTTCTCTACTCTTCACTTCCTCATGTTGACTTAACCCACCCCTCACTTCCAAATCTCTCGCATCTTGCCGTCTATCCCTATCCTTCGTTTCATCATGGGGTCAATCACGGCCACGCATGTCAGTGTGATCATGTATATTGTTAGTGACCGCCTCATTAATTTCCACGTCACCATTCTGTCGCCTGCCATGTTGGAAACGGTCAAGTGCTGCTTCCAGTGGGCTGTGATTTCCTAACATTCCTACAGAGAGGTCCTAGCCTACAGTATGAACAAGGCGACCTGTTTGTTGCACATGAGCACCTGATACACTTATGCTGCCTACTGGATCACTGACAACAATACTGTGGCATGGCCATGATGTTCATAGAGTTTATATACTGCAGTATAGTACTAATAATATTATTATGGTTACTTTTTGAGTTTGAAAAGGAAATTATATCTAACGTCACTGGAACTACTGTATTACAGTTTGATTTTTACATTTAAAATTGATATAAAGGGAAAAAATTTTTTGTTTTGCTTCTGTTTCTGTATATAATATGACGATGTCATGAAGCAATTTGCTCGTTTTTCTCTATTTTTTGCATAACATTTAATATCCAAGTAGTCTGTCTTTCACTTATAATTAACCGAACTGATATTTAAAATTTGGAATGAAGTAAAACAACGCAACTTGTTTAAGACTTAAATAGGTGGCCAATGGGTGTGGTATAATACAGTACTTTACACTAGGGCCTTGTTTAGTGGTCTTCAGGCATTACCATGTAAGGGTGAGAGTAGTGTGTGTGTGTGTGTGTGTGTGTGTGTGTGTGTGTGTGTGTGTGTGTGTGTTTTAGTGATACTGGGTCTTCAGACATTATGGTGTAGCAGTGACAGTGGCGAGGCATGTGGTGTTGGGACTTTGTGTGTGTTCGTGTTGCAGGAGATGATGTGTGATGCGTGGTTGTGGTGAGTTGTGGTGCAATAGGGCCTTTTTGTATCTTTATGTCGTGTCCCCTTTTTTCGATAAGGACTAAGGCGTTGCCCCTGGGCAGAGGACTTAGGTTTGGAGCGTGTAGCACTTTCTGACCGGGTGCACTTCCTGATGTCTACCAATGACCCTTGGATGGACTCGAACCTCCTACCCATTTTTAGTGATACTACTACTTTATATATATATATATATATATAAGTAAAATCAGCTGCATCCATTAGGAAGTAATATTACTACTACTACTACTACAGCTGCTACAACAACAACAACAACAACAACTACTACTACTACTACTACTACTACAACTACTACTACTATTACTACTACTACTTTTTTTTTTATAAAAGTAAAATCAGCTGCATCCATTAGGAAGTACTACTACTACAATTACTACTACTACACTGAAATAACTTGGTAAGGAATAGGTGTTCGTAAGACTTCTTAATCCCTCCAGCTGTGAACGCATTATTCATTCTCCTTGCCTTTAGACGATTTTGTTCAACTTTGGAGCGACAGTTCGACGTAGAATGGTCAGATATGGCTATTGCTAATTCCTCAATGCGAAAGGTTTTTCTTGTCTTCAGTATAATCGTCTTGTGCTAACCGGAACATTTCTAATGTCGGACTTTTTCATCCCGGGAAAGTTGGCCACAAACGAATCGCCTCCATGTCATTCTGTCCTGCATCAGGATACTCTTTAACTCACACGTCCCTACTGCCCACACTCAAATTCCTCTCCACCCTATCCCTCCATCTCAAGCTTGATCCCTCGTTTCCTTTCCATTTTATTCACATAAACTCTCCTAGTCAGTCTCTTAGAATGAAAAATAAAAAGACGTCAGTAGTAGCCTAAGACAGTGTGTGAAACCATGGTCCAAGCCCATCAATTTCTTCGGTTAGGACGTACTCATCCCCAACTTTTACCTACCACTCGTGTCCATCCTCCTTTCGGTCAGGAGGACCTATTATATGTACTTCTATGGAACAGTGGGATCATTTGGTGGTCTTGGTTTTATTTGTGGGGGGGGGATCGGACTATGGTTTTACACACTTCTGACGACCACGAGCTGAAGGGGTTAAAGTGGGAGCAGGATACGAAAGATAGAAGGATCCGCTGAGTTTATTTGCTTACCTGTATGTTGCTGGCGTTCTTTAGGGAATGATTATCGCAGTGGAGAGAGAGAGAGAGAGAGAGAGAGAGAGAGAGAGAGAGAGAGAGAGAGAGACTCTGCATCACATTTTTACACTTAATCAAATAAAGTCGAGTCCATTAACATAGACGCCGGCCTTTCCTTGCCATTAATTCCATCTGCCTTCCTTAGGGACTCGGGGCTGTTCGGCCAGACTGCCCAGGGAACAACAACTACTGCTACTACAACAATAGCTACTACTACTACTACTACTACTACACTACTTCTACTACTACTATCACTACATCTACTACTGCTACTCTTATTACTACTACTACTACTACTATTACTACTACTACGTCACTTCTAGAGATCTTTAATGAAATAGAATCGTCTGGTCGTTGCGTGATTCATTCTTTAACTGGAGGACAAATCTCAGTATTAGTTTGTGCTTTTTTCACGCGATTTAATCAATTAACTCACCACGATGTCGTCTTTTTTATATATTTTTGCCCCTCCGCGTCTGTGTTTGTTCAGTTTTAGAGAGCCCCCTAACAGGAAAAAGGTACTGAAATACATGTGTTAGATGGGTGAGCTTCTCGGACCTTCGGTTAATGCCCTTGTAGTGTGGTCGGATGATATTGTGTGGTGGGGTGTGAGAGGATGGTGTGGTGTGAGTGTGGTGTGGTGTGGAGTGATGCTGCATAGTGTGGTGTGGTATGGCTTAGTTAAATAGCTAAAGGGTAGAGGACCGAAGCGCCATCCTTCCTAAAATCGCTAATGAGAGACAAAGAGGCAGAGTTGTTTCTAGACATGCTCCCGCCAGACCGGATTCAACTTAGAAGGGCGCCCTAGTTCAAGAAGTCTATACCTATGCACCCCCCTCTCCCCTCGTTCGAAATATCTATCTTACGTCAAATGACAATCTTCAGAACATGGGTACGTGTTCTAAGTGGCATAGGAGACTTCTTAACACCTTATCCTCAGCGATTTATGTAGCACATTGAACAGTAGTATCCTCTCTGTATTAGTAATGCAAGTGCTATCGATGTTAAAATGAAATAAATACAAGAGTATATTATGTGCAATGTGCATAAAAAGTCGCAAGAAATATGTGCTACGAGACCCCTAAAGCCACTTATTACACGACGCATAAAAAGAATAGAATATAAATAACGTTCCCGGGCTGAAGGGGTGAACAGAAATAGTTTTCGAACAGCAAAATTCAATAGCGTGCAAATAACGAATGAAGCTTTTTATGTACATTTTTCCTAGTAATTAAAATTTGCTCTGAATATATGCAGAATACATGTATTTTGGGGAGGCGGGTAGACCTGTGTTTTTTAAGCATGATAATACATGAGTGATATTCCATGTTTTGCAGCTCAGCGTTACAACAATTTGTATTAGTTTTACGAGTCTATCAGGGGTAGAAAACACACATGAAAAAAATACGGTCAATTTTTACACGTTGCCCTCATCCTATTTTTTCATCCAACCTGAGTGTTTCCTGTTGTTTTTGGTGTGATTCGATCGATTTTGACCTTCGTTTCTATCGCAAGTTGCTAGTTTTTGTTGAACGCCACTAGCGACTTCCGGTGGAAAAGACCAGTCCAAATCAACAAAAATCACACCAAAAACAACAGAAAACACTCAGGTTGGATGCCTGTTATCACGTGAAACGTATTTTTTTGCGGTTCTTCCCCCTCCCCCCAAGAATACTGGGGGACCTGTGGGAAACCGGGGAGTTGGGTGAGGGAAAAATGCAAAAGCGAGTGATTTCCTACTGGAACTGTTATCAAAATCAAACGAAAAACACTAAAATCCTTCGGAAGAAAATAATTTTAAGCTTCTTAGGGAGTTGTGTTTCCTAACTGGGGGGCTTTGCCCCCCAGACCCCCCAACCCTGGCCGTGTTTCCTAACTGGGGGGCGCCCCATGACATTAACCAAACCTCATCTAACCTAACCTAACCGGGTGTAAATAAGAAATAATGCATTTACCTAGCAGTTTACAGCTCCTCGTGTGCATCTGAAGAGTCGTCTGTAGCTGTAACGGCAACTGGTGACGGGCGACAGTGCAACACTTTCTGATCCTCACGTAAAATGAGACTTTTGCCTTGATTTGGGTACTTTGTTCCTGTTGATGGTAAAACACCATGCAATCGCACAAAGGCTACAGTTTTATCTTCTTGCAGGTAGAACTGTGAAATAGAAGTGAAGCAATAAATTTTGCAGGCTTCCCAGTCCATGGTTGGAGACGAACTGACTTTCAAATCTTGCGGGCCCTAGCGTAGGGCATTTGAAATTCTACTTTGTGATTGGTTGATAAATGTGCCACGCATGCGCTTTATCCACCCACACACATGACACGCACCAACGAACACACACAACTGTCCGACCACGGCAGGGAAAATCTCTCTCCCATAGAAAATAATGTGTAATAAATTGCATAACTCATCAAAATGTTAAAGAAAAGTCGAAAATCGGATGAGGGCAACGTGTAAAATTTGACCAAAAATACACTTACACCCTCCCTTGCGCGCACACACACACACACACACACACACACACACTGGCATATCAACTGGTTCTCCTCGATATTCAGCAATACATCGGTGTATGCAAGCCAATAATAATGGGTTAAATAATAGGAATTTTATCTGACAGAACTAGTTACTCAATGGAGATTCATCCATTCACATCTTTCTGCTGTATTATTATTATTATTATTATTAGCCTGTTATTATTATTATTATTATTATTATTATTATTATTAGCCTGTTATTATTATTATTATTATTATTATTATTAGCCTGTTATTATTATTATTATTATTATTATTATTATTATTATTATTAGCCTGTTATTATTATTATTATTATTATTATTATTATTATTATTTATTTTTTATTTTTTATTTGCCTATTATTATTATTATTATTGTTATTGTAGTTTTATGCTGAGACAGTTGGAGCTTTACCCCTGTGAGATGAGAAGGGTTAAAATGTCCTCATTAACCCATTTACTAGGATGACGACACTTCTGTGTCTATTCTTCTTACCCCCAGGTAACTTTTTAGAGCCTAAGACGGATCTCTCTTAGTGCACCAACAGACGAAACAGATCCTGAGAAACTCTGAGCAGGGTTCTCCCCTTTCTTCCTCCTGTCTTCCCTCCTTTCCCTGCCTAACCCTCAACCTGCCTCACTTTCCCCTTCCCCTCCCTCCTCTCGTCCCTCTTCCCACCTCCCTGCTGCCAATCTTTCCTCACTCTCTTCCCTCCCCTCCCTCTTTATACCCCCTTCCTTCCTTACCCCTCCCCTTTGGCCTCACCTCACTCGCTTCCCTCTCGACACCCCCTCGTGGTTCACCCTCGCCTTTTCCACCTTCGCTTCTCTTCTCACACCCCTCCTGCTTACCCCCACCCCACCCCCATCCTGCCAACACCCGCTCCACACCGCGGACGCACCGGTGCAGGAATGTGAACCAAGGGAGTGAAGAAAAAGTGGATAGTCACTCTAGCGGAACGCAAATCTTGAGGGGGAGGGGGTTGGAAGGAGGGGGCTATTCAGGAGGGGGTGGGGAGAAGGGAGCGATGTAGAATAGACGAGGAAAGGAAGCGAAAAAAAAGATAAGATGGAAAGGAGGATGGACTGAGAGAGAGAGAGAGAGAGAGAGAAACGAAGACGAAGGGTTGGACTGAAAAAGAGGAGGTAAGCGAGGTTTGGAAAGGGAGGGTGCAGGGTTACTAAGGAAGAGACGAGGTAGGAAAGGGAAGGGGAGCGGCAAGGTGAGAAAACGTGAGGAAAGCAAGATGGGGTCGAGGATCGTAGGATGGGATTCAAGGTAGGAGAGAAGCAGGCAGAGGGAGGGAGCAACAGGAATGAGGCAATAAAGAGGAAACAGAGAGGGGAAAGGTAGGAGTTCGGGGAGCGGGAGGGGGCTATGGAACAAGGCAGATGCAAGACAAAGCGCTGATGCTGAAAGGTAGGGTACGAAAGAGTACAAAGGAAGGCAATCAGTAACACATGTAGTGGTCCTATTGAGGTTTTATTCTTCAGAGAAGAAGAATATTATGGTACTGTATCTACTTACATGAGCAGCAGATAAAAAGAGCAGAGCAAGAAGACAAGAAAGGAGGTAAGAGATGGCGGGCAGTGAGGGATGAGGGTAAGGTAAGAAAGGAGCAGGAGGAGCAAGACAAGAAGAAGAGGCAGGAGAGAGAAGGTAGAATAAGTGAGAAGGAGTGAGGATGAGGTGAGACTGGGGGGGGGGAGGGGGAAGGAAACAAGACGGTAGATGGGGGTGAAAGCGAAGCTGGGGCAATGAGCGAGGGAAAACGGGAGACGGGGGAACATGGGGCACGGAGAAGGGTGAGGCAAGGCAGGGGCAGTCACAGTGTAGAGACTCAAACAGTGTGCTCATGCGCAGCTTACTCCGCCCCTAAAATATGGCTCCTCCCACTTTTCTTCGTGTCTACGTCACTTGGAAACTGAACTGATTCTCTCTCTCTCTCTCTCTCTCTCTCTTAATCTCTCACGGTCTCAGGTGACATTCCGCCTCCCCTCACTGTCTGATAATCTCGTTTGACCTTCACCCGCCCCCCTCTCTCTCTCTCTCTCTTTCCTCTTTCTCTCTCTCTCTCTCTCTCATAATCAGCACCACATCATTATCATCACCAAATAGCTACCTATCTAAACTCTTAAGAAAGTTCACTTGTGGTAATGTTTTCTCATAAGCAAACAAAACTGAAATAAAAGTTTAACAAGGTGTAATTATCATAATTTTGCAATGCAGACCAGCACCATACATCAGTAATATCTTACAGCCAACAACTTTGGTTATCTTTATGTTGCAGTGCAAACCAGCACCATACATCAGTAATATCTTACATCCAAAAACTTTGGTTATCTTTATGTTGCAATGCAAACCAACACCATACATCAGTAATACCTTACATCCAAAAACTTTGGTTATCTTTATGTTGCAATGCAAACCAGCACCATACATCAGTAATATCTTACATCCAAAAACTTTGGTTATCTTTATGTTGCAATGCAAACCAGCACCATACATCAGTAATATCTTACATCCAACAACTTTGGTTATCTTTATGTTGCAATGCAGACCAGCACCATACATCAGTAATGTCTTTTACCCTACAACTTTTGTTAATTTTTTGTATTTATTTCTCACCTTCTCAATGACAGAACGTCTGTTTAATACCTTAATACGGAAATGTAGCCTACAGTGCATATAAAATTTAATTACCTCCTTTGGCACCTCTGGTATAACATATGATGTTATGTGAGTCATTTCCTTAAGTCCTGGACCACTTTCTATGAGTTCA
>NC_136960.1:23437032-23487032 GCF_032717465.1 Coenobita brevimanus
AATCACTGAACTAAAAGAAAAGGGATGAAGAAAAGGAAAACTAATGGTTATTCTTATATCGTATCTCCCTCACTGTGCAGAAGTGGCCTACAGTACAGAAACTATAGATTAAAACCCTTAACTTGGTGGAGGTGTATGTCCTTTTGCTACATGTTTCCCATAGTTCAGTGGTAGAATAAGAAATAAAACATCTCTGCATACTTCCCATAACATTTATTGATTAGTACCTAAGTCCGGTGTTCTTTTCTTGCTAAAGCTCAACACTCATTATGGAGACATGGCAGTTTAACGTCTATTCTCTTTTTACCCTAACTTGGCCCAGATTTTCGTCCTTTTGCAGCTTATTTCACGTAGCTCTGTGGGAGAAAACGACAATGTTACCGCTCTACACAATATCCACAGCACTTCGTGATTAGCATTAAAATTTAGTGTCAGTCTCTTCTTGCAGCTCAGCACTCAAGATCGAAGGATTGAAATTTAATGCCAAGTTAGAGTAAATAGAGTACTTAAAGCGAACTGAGCATAATAAGAGTAGTAGCTGTAAATAGGAAGAGAACCTAAACATTGCTGGAAAAATTAAAGCTCTGTCTACCCCTTGAATCCGATGATTACGAGCGAGGGTGAAGCCCTCGGGGGTCTCTCGTCAAGTAGCGGTATTTTCACATATGAGTGGCCCGCCCCGGCCCTGCCCAACAGTAACGCTATTGAGAAGCTTATATCTCAGCAACCACAGGGCCTATCACTGCGTGGTTTACACAATATAATAACCCAGTTCTTTAAGATTTGTTTTGGACAGGTTTCATCACACCCAGGCAGTTCATGTGACATGTGACACGCCCCAAGTGCATTTTGTCGAAAATCTTCAAAAGAAGGCCACACGCCAGACAGTTTGTCTTAAAGGCATGAAACTTGGTAGATAGATAGCCATCAATATACTGTAGGTATCTTCCGTGTGTAAGGCGACATTTTAATGCTTTAGGATTTATCTGCCCTCGCTCGTACCTCCCCGACAAAGGCGTTTTACTGGTGTATGCTGTAGCTTATTCTTACAGCCTTCCTAAAGATTTCTTCGGCTTGGGAGATACTTTTCGAAGTGGAGGACTAAAATATGACAATTACAGACCCATTTCACGACTAGATATTTCTCCATAAGTTAATTACTATCCTCAGGTGGTAACAGGATTAAAATATATAGTTACGTTATCGGACTAAAGGGGTTCATTTTCTCAAGTCCTCGGTTAGCGTTTGAAAAGATAAATCCAAACTGAATGGTCTCTTCCGACAACACCATCCTCTACATCTGACTCAATCTGACTTTAGAAATAACGTGCCTGCCTCAGACATTCTACTGAGCATGTACGTCACGTGGAGAGAGAGAGAGAGAGAGAGAGAGAGAGAGAGAGAGAGAGAGAGAGAGAGTGGAGACAATGATGTAAAGAAAAAGAAGGGAAGCAGTGGGACAGCTGAGGGAGGGGGGGGAGGGGGAGAAATTTCAGAGGTTGTGGAAGGAGGGGGGAGTGGAGATAGAAAGTAGGAGGATTATGGGAAAGAACGAGAGAGAGAAAGAGAGAGAGAGGGGGAGGGATCCCGGAAGAAAAAGAGAGGGAGAAGAAAAGAGTTAGAGGGAAAAGAGAAATGATAAGAAAGGCGGAGGAACAGAAGTGGGGGAGAAGGGTAGAAATTACTGAGGTGGTTGTGGCTGGGGGGAGATAGAAGGGGAAGGGTGCTGAATAAGTTTAAATTCCCCCCTCCCTTATCTCCCAGCCCGGACCAAGTTAGGAGGACATAGATCATATTTAGTAGCTCTTGGTTTACTATTATTATTATTATTTTTTTTTTTTCGGGGGGATCTTCCGCGTTATGACCTCTTAGATGACTATGGACTCTCTCCCGCTCACCCCCTTTCTTTCTCTCTCTCTCTCTCTCTCTCTCTCTCTCTCTCACACACACACACACACACACACACACACACACACACACACACACACACACATCCCGACATTTTTTCTTTCATGCCCATTTGCTCTCTTTCCCTTTGTGCCTCCCTCTCTCAATGATCTCTTTGTGTCTTTTCGTTTCCTCGTCTTCATTCTCTTCCCTTTCATACCACCACTCTCGCTCCTTCCTCTCTCTTTCATCCTCTCGCATTTCTTCTCTCCACTCCCCTCCAATTCTCCCCTCCCTTCCACTTTTTTTTTTATTTTATTTTATTTTTTTTAATGTGGGAGGTTCCCTACCAGCGACTCTTTCCATCAGTCACTGGCTAAGGTTTCTTGGACACGAGATGTGTTAGTAAATGTTTAAAGAAAAAGTACTGTTACGTAATGCAATGCCAGATAACACTGTGCAAAAATAAAAAATAAAATAAAAATCTTTGTTCCTGGGATTTCATCGCGATTTTCGTGTTATATAGATCACGTTTAACTTGTAATGAGTTTACATTCAGTTAGAACTTTGGAATTTGGCAGGGTTACGCAACCTGACCCATGACAATTATCAAAATTAAGATCAACCTACCTTTTTTTCAAGTTTTTCATTTATGATCAGGTTTGAATGACATTTTGCAGGTAGGTGTATCAGGAAATTTTTCATTTTGGATTTAGAAAATGAGGAACTTTTTTCACAGTATTCTCTTAATTACATTATGTAGCGTTTGTCTAAATCTGAGTGTTGTCAATTCGGCATTTAGTTTTAGATGGCCTCGAGAGGTTGCAAGTATCCGGCAGAAACATTCTGTTGTGTTTGTGGCCAGTTCATTAAAACAGAAAAAAAAGAAAAAAAAAGCACTTTGTGGAAGCATCTGCCAGGATGTGTGTGGCCTACCGATCGTATTTCGGCGCGCCAGTAAAGGATCAAAACAGACCCTGGGCACATGTCACGTGCGAGCATTGCAAGAAAACTTTTGAAGGTGAAAATGGTTGATATACACTATATTTCGAATGTAATGAAAATATAATTGTTAACATATGTTTCGTTTTTAAAATGCTTTTCATTGTTACAATATTATTTTGTTGTTTTGCAAGATGGTTCAGAGGGTAGAAAGGACCCATGAAGTTCGCCATCCCTAGACTTTGAGGAGAACTCATTAACCACTCAAGTAAATGCAACTTCTCCTTTGTGGATTCTTCCAAATGTCGGAGTGGCAAGAACACACCTGCTGTCAAGTATCCACACCTTCCTTCACTCATCGCCCCCATACCTTACTGCCTTGAGCTCCTCATACCCACCCCTCCGGAGGAGGGGTATGCATCTTCATCAAAAGTGAGCAGCAAGTCAGAAGGCATGGACGACTTTCCTGATTCAGATTACAATTTCTGAGGTGGGGCTGAGGATAGAAACCCATACTACCCCAACCAAGAAGACTTCAATGACTTAACAGGAGATCTTGGTCTCACAAAGTCCAGTGCCAAGCTTCTGACGTCCAGGATCAAACAGTGGAAAATGTTGGACGAAAATGTGGTAGTGTCAAGTCAAAGGGGTAATCACCAAGCATTCTCCAACTTCTTCACCCTTCTAGATGAACTCTGCTTTTGTCACAACGTGACCAGTCTGTTCATGAAGACTAGAATCCCCTGCAACCAGCATGAGTGGTGCCTCTTCAGTGACACCTCAACCAGGAGCCTCAAGGCAGTGCTGCTCCCCAACAGGAGCCAGTTCCCCTGGTTCACTCAATGCAGCTCAGGGAGGAGCACAACAGCGTCACTGTGTCAAGCTTCTGCTGGACGCCTCGTGGTACGAGTATGATGAGTACAGGTGGGAGGTCATCAGAGACTTCACAATGGTGGCTTCCTGATGGATTACCTAGACGGTTTCACTAAGTTCTCAAGCTATCTTTGTCTTTGGGACAACAGGGACACAGTGAGTCACTAACACAGGTAGGACTGCCCACAGCAGACTGAGCACTCAGTGGGGAGGAACAACATCAAGTGGGAGTCATTGGTGGATCCTCAGAAGGTGGTAATGCCACCACTGTATATCAAGCTGGGCCTTATGAAGCAATTTGTCACGGATCTAAATAAGGAGTCAGTGGCCTCCAAGTACCTCCAAGACTTCTTTCCCAAGCTGTCTGAGGCAAAGGTAAAAGCCAATGTCCATCAGACCACAGAAAAGAAAGATTCTGGAGTGCAAAGAATTCCCTAAGAAGCTCACAGGGGTGGAGAAGGCAGTCTGGAACAGCTTTGTTGCAGTGGTTTGGAGCTTCCTAGGCAACCATGAGGCCAAGAATAATGTGGAGCTGGTCGAGACTCTGATGAGGACTGAAGGAGCCATGGGCTGCAGGAGATCCCTCAAGTCCATGTCCTCGACTCTCATCTTAATTAATTCAAGGAGAACATGGGAGCATACTCGATGGAGCAAGGTGAGCGCTTGAACCAGGTTATACTGAAGTGTGAAAGCCGCTACCAAGGACAGTATAACAAGAACATGATGGAAGACTACATTTGGGGCTGGTTCGTTAAAGCGACTCAATGTATATTCGTCAGTCTCTAAAAAGTAGTCACTTTGAAATCGTCTGTAATAATTTTTGTGTAAATACATGCGAATTTAGATTCATTCGAAGAGTTTTTTTTACTTTTTGCAAATTAGAAATAAGGAAAATTGCCGGTTTTCTCACTGAACAGAGGCAAATGTCTAAATATCAATTTCCTGGTGATGAACCTAAAGTCTGAGGTGAATGGTAGCCCTTTTCCATAGTTTTGAGACATAAGCAATCAGGAAATAAAGGTTACTCCCCAGGAACAAAATTTCTGTTAAGCCTAGGTCACACATTTATGGATGAAAATGCCAATGAAGCCGGAGGACTGGTCCGCCATCATCTGTGGAGATCACTGAGCACCATATAGAAGTCGGCCTGACATCCGACTGCATCCTTGGCCATCCTGCATTCTCAAGCCGGATGGGTGAAAAGAATGAGCAGTGTTCCTTTTTTCTTCCTGGATCTCTCAGAAGAAAACAATCCGTGTTGATGCCGGGAGCTGCTGGGAGTTGACGGGAGCCTCCGTGAACCCACTGAAAATGTCCGTGTGCACCGTGTAGAGACCGGGGCCATCCGGTAGTTGTAATTTCATCCAGGACAGCAATAAGTTCATTCACCAACTTCTCATATTGGCCATACAGGGGTCTTCTGAGAAGCCAAGGTTTAACCCACAGGCATTTCCTCTTTTGTCTTCTTTTTCTTCTCTGCTCTTCTTCTTGGCTCTGTGTTAACACAATAATTTTCGCTGCCAGTAGGTCCATTTCAGCTGTATCCAATTGCAGTTGTAGTAATTCAGCATGCTCTGAAGAAATTATACATCTTGTCTGTTGATGTTCAGTCTCCAAAGTAAGTAGCAGAATGAGGAACAGCCTCAACAGCGTTCTTTTATGTGTATCATGAAGCAGCAGTGAATACAGTCTGGCGACAATCAGAAAAGACCGCCTGGATATCATCTAGGTCCATCTAGGCACCGTGTAAATCCCTTCCTCCGTATGTTTCAGCTTTAGTCAGTTGCCATCCGTGCATACACCGGGAACATCTTCGGCAAGGACCAGCTAGCTACCTTGGTCTGCTAGGAAGAGACCCTAATTTTCCATTAGCCTGCTGTGCTCAGACTGGCTTCAGTGACGTCACAGCGTCTTGATACGCCAGATCACCCCGGATGGCCAAAATTTCTTGTTTGGCTTCATCCACCGTTTCATCCGTGAATGTGTGACAGAGGCCTTATCTTGTGTAACTAGCAAGTCCTCACAAAGAATAATATATTCAGAGAACCTCAAATCTTCCAGTCTGTGTATCTTTGCCGTGAATAAAGCCAATAAAGCCCTACGAACCATCAAAAGGCATTTTACCTATAAAACGAAAGATATTGTGATCCCTTTATACAAAAGCAAAGTTAGGCCACACTTGGAGTTTGGGGTTTAGTTCTGGGCACCATATCTAGTCAGATATATACAGAAACTCAAAGCCGTGCAACTTATGGCTACCAAGGTAATACAAGCCATGATGAATATACCATACCTCAAGAGCCTCAAGAAACTGAAGCCATTCTCTCTTCGAAAATGTAGAATTAGTTGACAACTAAATTAATGTCTTAAGATACCCAATGTTTTTAATACTATAGATTCAGACAATCTATATTCAAAACCAGTAAAACACTTTAGTTGGCGAGGTACGAGTGAGGCCATTTAAATCCGACAGCACTGATATGTCGCCTAACATCCCAAGGATCCTATAGTATATTGGTGGCTCTCTACCTACCAAGTTTCATGCCTTCACGACAAACTGTCTGGCTTGTGGCCCTCTGTTGAAGATTTTTGACATGCTGCACTTGGCGCATGTCAAGTGTACTGCCTAGGTGTGGTGAAACCTGTCAAAAACAAATCTTAAAGAACTGGGCTATCATACAGTGCACACCATGCAGTGATTGGCCTTGTGGTTGCTGAGATATAAGCTTCTCAAAAGCATTACAGTCGGGGCGGGATGGTCCACTCATATGTTAGAAAATGCCACTACTTGACGAGCGACCCACGAGGGCTTCGCCCTCGCTCGTAATTATTACGAAAACCACAACTCGAGGAAACCAGTGAAGCTGCAGACGAGGAAGGTTAATTATGATACAACCAAAAACTTCATCTTTCCTATTGTAAATTACTGGCATGAACTCCTTGGGAATGCGGTCGAAAGCAGCACCATAAATATCTTTAAAAAGCTATTAGATAATATCTAATATCTTGATGCGATCATTATTAACTAAATACGAAAGTAAGTGTGCCCCAATAATAAAGATGGATGGAAAGCTGATGGCAGGGAGAGCTGGAGCTCCCGTTCCATCCGCCCATGGGACTAGCTTCTGACCATTCCCCATTGCTGAACTTTTTCAGTGTTTCAGTAACACAGAAAGAAGACCAGCATGCTCACCAATTCAAGTTCCTCTAACTGTCAAAACCAACCTACATGCACATTACACACTACACTTCCTTTTCATAATGTTCGTAAAAATGGCATCACAACACCAAGCCTCAGAGTTCCTGTGGGGGGGATCACAAAAGCCCCCACCATCCCCCCCTCTCCCAGTGACGACCAAGCGAGATGCCTGGAACCACTGTCTAACACTTCATCTCTACAACATATGCGGCCTTTCCTCTAATTTTCTCTCTTTTGAATGCAGCCTCTCCTCTTATAAACCTCACCTTCTCTTCCACACAGAGACTCAACTGTCTGAGGCAACTGATAGCAAACCCTTCTCTGTATCTACCTACTTTCTCTATACTCATTTCAAAGTCAAAGGAGGCTGTTATGTATATGTATGCAACGACATATCTTGCTCTTGTGGTTCTGAACTTAAATCTTCTGAATTCTCTACTTTCTAGCTTCGGTTATCCTGTCATTCTCTGACTAAATTTATGTGCTGTTTATTCATCTCCTAATCCTACTGACTATGAAAAATTGTTTGACTATCTTACTCCTAAGATGGAACACATCCTATCAATTTCTCCTTTCCCTGAAATCTCCATTCTAGGTGATTTCAATG
Source organism: Coenobita brevimanus (assembly GCF_032717465.1). NCBI lineage: Eukaryota > Metazoa > Arthropoda > Malacostraca > Decapoda > Coenobitidae > Coenobita > Coenobita brevimanus. The sequence continues at coordinate 23,444,541 of NC_136960.1, forward strand.
TTCACCATCACGTTTGGCTCTCCTATCCTTTCACTGATCCACCTGGCGAACAGGCCTATGTTTTCTATCCTTAATGACCAAGAGCAGCTTGTACAGCACCCTACCCATATCCATGACTGCATTGGAGAGAGTTCTAACATAAATGACCTCTTACATACAACTAATCCTTCTGTTTACGCAGTTAATTTTTTCTCTCCTTTGGTCTCCTCTGATCATAATAACTTATTATCCCCTTGACCTGTCCTATCACTCCAGCAAGGTCTGTGGAGTGTGGACCCTCCCAAGAAGCGGTGGCTTTGGCACTTTGGGGCTGCTGACTGGGAGGCCCTCAGGCAGTACTTCTTTGATTTGCCATCTCATGATTATGGCTTCCATGGCCGAGAGTCATCTTAGTGTGCCTCGCACATTATGGAGGTTATTCTCCCGTGCATGGTAACATACATTCCTCTCTCTTACGCTATGACTAATACAGAAAAAAAAAAACTTGGTTTAATCATGCTTTTTCCAATGCTGTCCACAACAAGGAGAGGACCTACAATAGGAACTGGTGACAACTTACTCTTGAATCTCATCTCTTTTATGTTTCTGGCCTGAATTGTGCTAAATCTGTTCTTCACTTTGCTAAAAATACTTTCATTCGTACTAAATGTTGTGAATCCTCAAACTCGAATTTTTCTTGCTCCATCTGACACCTTACCAAAAATCTTTCTAACAACCTTACCTCATCATCCTTCCCTCCTGTTTTCCACTCTGATAGCTCTGTAGTTATTTCTTTCACTGATAAAGCAGAATTCTTTGCTCCGACTCTCTCCTCCAGTTCCACCTTAGATGATTCTGTTGCTGTTCCTACATCAGTTCCCCTTTCTGATTTCCTCATGGCTGACATTACAATTTCTTAAACTGATGTATTATCTGCCAACACTAGCCTCAGTACTAACAAGGCATGTGTGCCTGATGGGGTCCCTCCTGTTGTCCTCAAGAACTGTGCATCTGTGCATACACCCTGCCTAGGTAAACTCTCTTGCCTCCGTCAACTTGTACTTTTCCTTCTTGCTGAAAGTTTGCACTTATTCAGCCTGTACCAAAGATGGGTGATCATTCCTAGCCCTCAAACTATCACCCAATTGCGTTAACATCCGTTATTTTAAAAATTTTTGAATCAAATCGTAACAGAAATATTTTTGAAATACCTTTCCTATCATGACCTTCTTTCTGATTGTCAGTATGGCTTCCCCCAGCGACGCTGCTACTACTACGCTTACTGTCTCTTGGAGTCCAGTCAGTCAGCCTCTTGCTCCACCGGTTATCCCTCATTCTTGCTACGTGACCTGCCTACTTCCTTTTCTGTTCTTTTAAACCTTCTATCATGTCTTTGACTTTAGTCTGCTCTCTTCCAAGTTGATCTTTGCCTGTCGTTTAAAGATATTCCCAACATTGACCTTTTCATTGCCCCATGATAACAGATTAGTTGATTTTCCATCGATTATGTCAGTTTCCAGGTTTCACAGCCATATGTCATACCTGGAACAATACATTCGTTATATACTTTTCGTTTCATACATATCAGCAAGCTACTCTCTATGATGTCTGAATATTTACAGAAAGCTTTCCATCCGATTGTAATGCGTCTTTTTATTTCTCCATAATGGCCTTTCGTTAATTTTTGTAGTTGTCACAAGTAACTGTACTCCTCGACTTCTTCAAGTATTTCTTTGCTTATTCTGATCACTCTCCTTGGTACATTTGGATTAAACATTCATTAGTTTTATTCTGGTTCATCTTTAGCCCTACTATGAGACATTAGCTATTTAGATCATTTAACATTTCTTGCTATGTCTCTGCTGTTTCTGAGATTAGGACAGTGTCATATGTAAATCTTAAATGGTTTAAATTTTCTCCATCTATGTTTACTCCTTTGTTTTCCCAGTCTAGTTTTCTGAAAATTCTTTCTAGGCATGCTGTAAATAATTTTGGTGAAATTGTATCTCCCTGATGTACACCCTTCTCAGTCTTAATCTCTTCCAAGTCTTTATGTAATTTAACTGTAGCGGTTCCTATATAATATGGTTTTAGGGCAGTTTTACAATGTTCTCATTTACTTCTTGTTCTCACAATGAATTTACTACAAATGCTTGTGGGCCCTTCGGGCCCTCTCACACTTGCTCCTGCAGAGGGCTCTCTGCTGCGCACTCACTTTCTCGTGCTTCGCACTCATTTCCTCGTGCTTCTCACTCGTTCCCTCGCACTTTGCGAGCACGTTGCAATCATTTCAGGTAATCCGAGTCATGTTTATGTGCTGTTCTTGTCTAACGTTGTCACTATCAGCCGTTAAAGCAACATTGAAAGGCCCATGATGGTCCGTTTATGTGCTGTTCTAGTCTAATGTTGTCACTTGGATTTTTTGCAGCTAACCAATTGATCGTGTTATTTGTAACTTTGGGAATGGAACCCAAGTTGTCAGCACCCAAGTCCGAGATATTAACCACTCGGCCACGACAACCGACCGGGCACAGGAGTGGCGTTTTTTGGTCCAAATTTGATCGCTCATTAAATATAGTAAAAGTTTTTCAATGGTGATGGGACCAAGTTTTTTCACATCGGCGATTTTTTTGCGATCTTTGTGACAATTTTGGTGTGATTTGAATGTGTAGTTTCGGCTGCCCAAAACACACACACACACACACACACACACACACACACACACGGCTACTGCCATAGTATATTAGATTGCTATGTGCTCCACTGAGTCGAAAGCCTTTTCGTAATCAACAAAGCCTAAGCACAGTAGTTAACTATATTCTATAGTTTTTTCATTGGGTATAGATGATCAGTAGTCGAATACCCACCTCAGAATCCTGCCTGTTCATGAGGTTGATTTTCTTCGAAATTAGTTGCTAGTTTGCTTGTAAGGACTTTGATGAAGAGTTTATACATAACTTCTAATAAGCTAATGGGTCGATGTTTACTAAAATCTTGAGTCACCTTTTTTGTTAGATAAAACACCTGTTGAATTACATTATGTTTTGGGAATTTTCTTTTTTATACAATGAGTAAATAAGTGGGCCAGCCTGTTTTGTACTTCTACTCCTGCATCCAACAGTAAATCTGCTACTATTCCATCATCTCCTGGGGCCTTTCCTCTTTTCATATTTTCAAGAGAAATGTTTTATTTCGCTTGGTGTTACATCAACTATTCCACTTGTGTAATCTGAAAAGTTAGCTAGTGGTACTATTGTCTCTGATACATACAATTCTTTGTAAAATTCTTCAGCTCTCTTCACCATCTTTTCTCTGCATTTAATGACTTCACGGTTTGTGTCTCTCAGTGATGTATTTTGTTGCTTTCCTAGTGCCAGTTTACTTCGAACCTTTTTCATACTTTTTCCTTTCTTTTTGGTTTCTTTGATCTTATCCATGTTTCTCTTTCTTTTTCTTCTCCCTGTCTCTTGTTGATAAGCTTACTTAATTATGTTAGTTCTGTTTTATCTTTCTTTGGTTTAACTTTCCTTTCCTTTCTTCTTTTCATGAGCTCGAGTGTCTTTTCCGAATACTTATTGGTTTTGGTTGTATTAGTTTTCCCTAATACTTCCACTGATTCTCTTGGCACGTTTATCGGTCTGTTTTTCAACTCATCAATGTTACACTCGGTATTAGAGCCTGAATTCTGTTCATTATTTCCAACTGAAAGGTTGCCCTGTTTTTGCTTAATTTTACTGGGCACATCTTTTTATTTTTAATCATCTTTCTTTCACTTTTAAAATTGAATGTGGCTGTGCAACCCACCATTCTATGGTCACTTTCTATATTCACATTGTTGATAACCGAGATATTCATGATCGTCTTACTGTTATCTGCAATAATGAAGTCGATTTCATTCTTTGTTTCTCCATTTGGACTTCTCCAGGTCCATTTTCTCCCTGATCTTTTGTGAAAGAATGTGTTCATTATTCTCATGTTATACCTTTCGGCAAAATTTACCACCATTTCTCCTCCTTCATTCCTTTTTCCCGTTCCAGATTTTCCCATACATGCTCCTCCATTTTTTTATTTCCCAGCCTTTGCACTGAAGTCTCCCATGAGTATAGTATATGTGGTCTTTTCTTCCGTTATCTCGGAGTTGTCGTTACAGAATGTTTCTATTTCTTCATCTGAGCTTTGAGAAGTCGGTGCATAGACTTGTATTACTTTACGGATGTATTTTTTTTACAGGCTGATAACAAATCCATGCTGCTCTGAATTTAACAATGTTGTTTGCAAGATTTCTGTTAATTAGGAATCCTACACCATTAACTCTTTCATTTTGCCTTCCTCTGGAGTGAAATAGGTGGTTACTGTCTTGGGTCCCAACTACATTTTCTTATTTTCTGTGGATCTCACTCAAACTAATGTTTTCTAATTCAGTCATTAAGTTATCAAGTTTGTACTCATCTGTGAGGCTTCCTACACTGTATGTATATATATTCATGGATTTCAGTTGCTTGATATCCCTGTTTCTAGTAGGCCAAGACAGTGCATACTTACTTTCGGTGGCACACTGCCCATAATCACAGGAGGCAGTGCGGTTGTACCTTTAGTAATTATGATCGAACAGGAACGCCAGTCAAATTATTTGCAATAGAATTCATGTTTTATAGGTTGGATCGTGGTAAATAATGTCACCTCCCTCCTACATAGTTTCTGGTGAAATATAAGTTTCGTGCCTCTTTAGTCTCTCTCTCTCTCTCTCTCTCTCTCTCTCTCTCTCTTTATATATATATATAAACATATATATATATATATATATATATATATATATATATATATATATTTATAGATTGTTATGGGGTGTATATTACGGTGCACTCTTAACCCTTAATTAATCACCAAAAGGGATAAGGTAAAGCTTACAAGAAAACTAACTTAACTTTACTGTACAATATAACATACACAACCAAAGAAGAAATCAGGGTTCGTTTTACAAAAGAGGGATTCATTTCGGCCTCAGAATACAAATAAAAAACTAGTTATTTCTTACCTAACCAGAATCCACTCAGTGGAGGCTAAGTACTCACAAAGCTCGAGGAAAAGTGGAGACTTCGAAGGTTAAATCCAGATATAATTCACATACTAGTGTAAATGGAAAAGTGAACCAAAAGTGGGAAATGGAGCACAAACAGTGTGTTTTGTAATCAAAGTCATGTATTGAGTAATGTTGGGGAAAAGTGCAACACAATGTGAAAAAAGTGTAACGTGACAGTAATTGAGTAAAATGACAAAACGTGTACAAAAAGTGTATATAAGATGAGACAAAACGTACAGAAATGTGTGTACAAAAAAATAAGACAAAATGTATCTCTTCACAGTTTCCCTGAGTTTATAAAGCAGACTTACTCTGCCTTTCTCAGCTAATTAACCACTAGGCTGTCTTAAAAATAATCTCCGTCCATACAGAAACAATAGAGGTACCTGCTACCAATGAGGGCATCCTACACTCCACACAGAACCAATTGCGTGCCATCAAGAATGTGATGAAAGCTCCATTTAGGCTTCTAATTAGCAAACATCTCTACTTTGCTCCTCCCACATTATGTCACATCTAGTATTTCAAGGACAAGAGGGATTTTCTGAGTAATTTGTGAGAAACATCTTGTGTGTTATCAGTCCAGAAGGCAAAGTTGACCGCTGGGTAAATACGTGTGAGAAAAACATCTTGTGTGTTATCAGTCCAGAAGGCAAAGTTGACCGCTGGGTAAATACACGTGGGGACTAGGGTTACCCCCTTACAGCCTGCAAAACTGATAAGAAAAATTTACTGTTCTTGATGACCCTCCTGTCTCCTTAAGTTATTATACATTTCTATTTCACCGATTCGCTACTGGGGTTAACTAAGCCAGTAACAACCCCTTCCTGAGAGAAGTGTACTGTACAATCCAAGTTCTGGACAGGTAATCTGCTAAAACATTACTAACACCTTTTACATGTCTTACATCAAGGGAGTATTCTTGCAAAAATAGGGCCCCGCAGGTCAGTCTAAGATTTCTGTCCTTAAATCAGGACAAAAATTTCACAGGGTGGTGATCAGTGTACGCTACAACATCACCTGCCCTGGACCAACATACACAGAGAAGTGTTGCAGGGCAAGTATAAGTGCAAGGAGTTCTTTCTCAATAGTTGAATAATTTATCTGGGCCTTATTGAATTTTGTGCTAAAACAGCACACAGGCATCTCAAAGCCTTGATCATTATCCTGAAGCAAAACTGCGCCAGCCCCTAGGCCACTGGCATCAACAGCTAATTTAAAGGGTTTATCAAAATTGGGAGCTTGAAGCACTGGGTGACTTGACAGGATGGCTTTGAATTAAGAATAGGCTTCCTCACATTCTGGCTTCCACTCATACTTGACTCCTTTTCTTAACAAATCAATAAGGGGAGCTACAAGATCAGAGATGTTCAGGACAATACGTCTGTAGTACCATACCATACCCAAGAATCGTTGCAACTCTCTCTGATTTTTGGGTTGGGGGGAATTGACAATGGCCTGAACTTTAACATCAGGTGGACTCACTTGGCCTAAACCGATCACATAACCTAGGTACTGCACTCGAGCCCTCACAAATTCACATTTAATTAAATTAAGCACTAAACTAGCAGAGGACAGTCTCTGAAGCAAGGCATCTAGTTGGCTCAAGTGTTGTTCCCAGGTGTTGCTAAAAATAACATCATCAAAGTAAGTAACACAATTTTCAACATCCTTGGTGAGATCATTCATCAGCCTTTGGAAGGTGGCAGGAGCATACATCATACCATAGGGCATGACCTTACATTTATAAGTCCTGCCACCGACCACAGAACAGAAAATTCTTGGGCCCTTTCTGTGAATGGGACTTGCCAATATCCCTTCATTAAATCTAATTTTGTGATAAACTTAGCACTGCCTATAGCGTCCACACAATCATCTACTCTAGGAAGTGGGTAAGTATCAGTCTTAGTAAGGGAGTTGACTTTAAGATAATCAATACAAAAGCGATGTGACCCATAGGGTTTTGGAACCACTATGACCGGGGAGCACCACTCACTTAGACAGGACTTGATTAACCGCTGCTGCAACATGTAGTTCATTTCCTCTCGAATGATGACCTGCTTCTGAGGACTAGCCCAGTAGGGGGACTGCTTTACAGGGCTGGCACCTCCAACGTCCATGTCTTGCTGTGCCACTGCCGTCCATCCTGGGGTGTCCTGGAGGACATCAGGGAACTTCCTGAGAAAGGCAACAAGCTCAGCACACTGCTCTGCAGTCAAGTGGGAATGTTTATCAGTCAGTGTACTCCAAGCTTCCTGGTTTTCCCTCCAACTGGTCATCTGGTTCAAAGTTAAAGGGTAGCCCTCGGCCTTCACCAACTCAATAGCCGACACCACGCATGCAGCACTAGAGTGGTCCACAAACTCAACAGCCGACACCACGCATACAGCACTATGGGGGTCCACGTCTCACCTGTGGTACTCCTTCAACATATTTACATGGCGCAATCTTCATTCCTTCCTCCGATCTGGGGTTAAAATGATATAATTTACTTCACCTACCCTCTTTTCCACTAGATAAGGGCCTGCAAAACTTGCCTGCAGAGGCTGACCATGAATGGGAAGCAAGACAAGAAATTGATTGCCTGGGTGCAACACTCTGTGCCTAACTTTCTTAGAGTGGTCATACCACCTCTTCATCTCCTCCTGAGAGGACTCCAAGTGTGCCCTGGCTACTTCCATACTATAGGCCAGTCTTTCTTTAAATTTTGACACAGTCTAGCAAGTTAACTTGGTCATCATTCTTAACCCATTGTTCTTTGAGGAGTTTAAGAGGACCTCTTACTTCATGGCCAAAGATTAACTGAAATGGGGAGTAGCCCAAGGACTTGCTCGGTGCCTCTCTGGTTGCAAAAAGCAGGAAAGGCAAACACTTGTCCCATTCCTTTTCATCAACACAGTTTTCTGAGCATACTCTTCACAGTTTGGTGATACCTCTCTAATGCACCCTGACTCTGAGGATAATATGCTGAGGAAGTGATCTGTGAGATTCCTAACTGCTTAAGGGTTTGTCTGAACAGTTTGGAATTAAAATTACTGCTTTGATCGGACTAAACTTCCCTAGGGAGACCAAAAAAGGTAAAGAAGGTCAGGATCTCCTTTACAACCAATTTAGCTGAAATATTTCTCAAGGGAATGGCTTCAGGATATCTAGTGGCCATGTCTAACATTGTGAGGATGTACTGGTGGCCTGAGGAGGTTTTAGGCAAAGGGCCAACAATGTCCACAAGGACTCTAGTGAATGGGGCCTCAAACACAGGTAAAGAAATCAAAGGACCTGCTGGGATGGGCTTATTGCTCTTACCGACTGGCTGACAGGTGTGACATGACCTACAGAACCGGGAGACATCTCGATGGATTCCAGGCCAGTAATAATGCTGCCAGATGCATGAGAGAGTCTTTCTCACTCCTAAGTAACCTGCTAAAGAAGAGTCATGAGCAATGGATATAATTTTTTGCCTATAGGGTCTTGGAACCACCATCTGATGTGCAGTCTCCCGTTCGTTATCATGAGCAACAGTGGGAGGTCTCCATCTTCTCATTAACACGTTATTGGGCCTTAAATAATAACACTCTGTCAGTTCAGACTCACACTCATCTTCCCTAACTGTTGAGTCAATTAAAGTGGCAATCTCTGGATCAGAGATTTACATATCAGCTAACATTGCACTTGCATCAGTCTGGGGAGAATCATCAACCTCTGAGTCATTTAACTGGGCAAAAAAGGTATCACCAAGCCCAATATTATCATCGGCATTGCCAGTGCCATTACTGTCAACATTCTCATGGCTGGCTTTTGCTGTCATTGCTCTAGTTACAGCACATGCGGGAAACAATTTAGGACATGTATCTTCCAATTCTTTAGTCCTATCCTCACTCAGTGGAGTTTTTGACATGCAGGGAATAGCACTCACCTGTCCTCCTGCCAAGTCATTACCTAAAAGGAAAGTGACCCCTTGTACAGGAAGCTGGTCAAAAACACCCACACACACTGAAGCAGTAACTAACTCTGACTGGAGCTTCACCTCAACTAGGGGAACAGATACAAATTCAGCTATACCCTGCAACAAGACACATTCATTAGGGTCAGCTACATCAACAATCCCCTTCAACATTAGTGACTGTGAAACTCCTGTGTCTCGAAGTATGGTGACTTCCTTACCGCCTTCTCCATCAACTGAAACTAACCCCTTAGAAATAAAGTTAGCAAATAAATGACCTGGGGAGGAGTCACTTTGAGTACTGCATGGGGGAGGACACTCTGATGGAGTCTTATTTCCACTCTCATGTGAACCTGACGGCTGCACTGCCCCAGTCTCACTAGAGTCTAACAATGGCTCTACAGGAGTCTGTCTATCCACCACTGACAGTTCCACTCTGGCCTTATCAACAATATGCACCTGCTGGGGTTGTGTCTGACTACCGTAAACAATATCTGTGGGTGGCTGCTCTCTGTTGGTGTCAAAAGATCCCCAAGAGTTTACCAAAGTAATAGGTTTTTACAGAGGAATTTTTCCCTCGTTTTTTCCAGCACCAATCCTCCAAGTGTCCCATTTTCTGACAATACTGGCAAAACCTGACATTTTCTCTTGACCCTCTGGCAACACTGTCCTCACTTACTTTCGTAGAACTAACATGCTCTGGGGTTGCAATGTTCCCACTAGTGTCACTTGACATTAACTTGCCTTTACCAGAAGAAGGGTTCACAAATACTGGTTGGTTCACTCTCCTACCCTTAGCAAATAACTGAGGCTTTCATTCATGCATATGTATTATACTACAGTTATCTGCTACAACAGCTGCCTCAGCTAGGGTATCTAAATCTTTTTCCACTAGGTATGTAGCCACATCCCTATCTATCTTACCAGTGAAGTTCTCAAAGATCATTAATTCTTTAAGTTTACAGAAATCATCAACTTTCTTAGAATGCAACCATTGATCAAATAAGTCTATGAGTACTCTAGCATATTCCACATGAGTCTGATCTTTCTGTTTAAAGGTGGATCTAAATTTAAGTCTATATGCCTCTGGCACGAGTTCATATGCTTTGAGAATGGCTCTTTTAAACAATCATAGTTAGCGCTTTGATCAAGAGATAAAGAAATATAAGCCTCTTTAGCCTTTCCTTTCAAAACACTCTGCAGCAGTACTGTCCAAGGGTCTTTTGGCCACGAGAGACGACCTGCCACCCTTTCAAACATCTGGAAATACTTAGTGACATCTTGCTCATTAAACGGAGTTACTAGCTTAATGTTCCTAGCAACATCAAAAGATTCCTTGGCAGATGAACTACTAGCTCCAGGTAAACTATTAGGGTGCTTCAGTCTGAATTCGTGATCCATTTCCTTTTGTCTCATTTGAGCCTGTAATTCTATTTCCTTCATTTTGGCATTCCATTCTTGTTCTCTCATTTTTGCTTGCGCTTCTAGTTCCCTTAGCTTAATTCTGGCTAGCTCAAGTTGCACTTTGTCACAAGTATCATGAGCAGAAAAATCACTAGGGTCAGGTATCTCCGATGCCAAAGGCTCAGGGTCAACAGCTTGTGCAGTATCAAATGGCTCAGAACTAGCTATAGAGGACTCACATTGCTTGAACATGGAGTCCAGTATTAAATCAAGTAAGTCTTAGTGACTCAGGATGGAAATCTCAACTGTAAGGTCTGGGCAAGCAATATGAGCTCGTGTTTTGTGAGTGTTTTCACTCTGGTTGGGGAAGGCTTGGAACCCAAAAATGCTTTCACATCACTGTCACTCATTAGGGCCATGATTACTGATTATAGTTAAGCAGATAAGAGTAAGCACTGTGTATGTGGCCAAGGTTACCAATATTATGTCACAGAGCTATCCTGGCGACGTCGCCAAATTGTTATGGGAGTGTATATTACGGTGCACTCTTAACCCTCAATTAATCACCGAAAGGGATAAGGTAAAGCTTACAAGAAAACTAACTTAACTTTACTGTACAATATAACATACACAACCAAAGAAGAAACCAGGGTTCGTTTTACAAAAGGAGGATTCATTTAGGCCTCAGAATACAAATATCTATCTATCTATCTATTGCCAGACGCCTCAATCCCGTTCGGGGTGGCCACAAACAAATCACCTCCACGTCACTCTGTCCTCCGACATTTCACTGCCCCACTCCCAACTCACACACCCCTCTCTCATATACCTCTCCATCTCATCCCTCCATCTCATCCTCGGCCTCCCCCTCCCTCTTCCCCTCTCCACCTCACTCACATACACTACCTTTGTCAGTCTTTCACCCTCCATCCTCTCCACGTGGCCAAACCACCTCAGTGTATTCCTCCTAACACTTTCTATCACATCCACATCCACACCACAATGCTCCTTTATATCCTCATTTGTCAGCCTGTCTCTCCATGTAACTCCACAGGCTCCTCTTAAATAACTCATTTCCACTGCTCTCACTCTTGACTTGTGTCCTTCCAGCAACGTCCAAGCTTCACTTCCATACGTTAGAGTTGGTATCACAATACTGTCATGTAGTAACTTTTTCACTTTCATGCACACTTCCCTGTTTCTTATCACTGCTTTCAAGGAACCAGCAACCTTTCTTCCCTGCTGTACCCTTTCAAGCACTTCACCCTCCAAACCTCCATTCTTACTCATCACACTACCCAAGTATTTAAACGTACTCACATTTTCCAATTCCTCACCATCCAACCTCGCTGTACATTCACTGACTTCACCTCTCTCAAAGACCAACACTTTACTCTTCCCTACATTCACCTTTAGATTCCGTTTCTTACACACTCTCCCAAACTCATCCATCAAACCTTGCAGCTCTCCTTCGTCTTCACTCAGTAACACAGTATCATCTGCAAACAACAGTACAGGGAGTTTCCAAACACTACCCTCTCTTACCAGGGCCACTCCATTATCCACTACCCTACCTTGTACCTCTTTTATTACCCCATCCATGTACAGATTGAACAACCATGGAGACATGACACATCCCTGTTTCAACCCAACCTTCAAAGAGAAAAATTTACTTAGTTCACCATCCACACGCACTGCAGCCTTCGCACCATCATGCATACTCTTCACAGCATTCAACAACTTTCCATCTACTCCATATATTCTTAATACTTTCCACAATCCTTGTCTATCCACCCTGTCATTTGCTTTCTCCTAATCCATGAAAGCCGCATAAAACTTCTTTCCCTTCTCTAGAAACTTTTCTACTAAAGATCTAAGAATGAATATCTGATCTACACAACCTCTTCCCTTCCTAAAGCCTCCCTGTTCGTCTCCAACTAATTCCTCAGTTCTTTCTCTAACTCAATCAGTAAGTATCCTACCATATACTTTTCCTATTATACTAAAAAGACAGATGCCCCTATGATTACCACACACTTCTTTTTCCCCTTTTCCTTTGTACAAGGGAATAATTATACCTGACTTCCAATCCTCCAGGACTTTAACTTCCTCCCAGGCCAATCTACACATTTTCCACATCCATTCTACTACTATCTCTCCCCCATACTTCAGCATTTCACCACACACTCAATCAATTCCTGGGGCTTTCCCCAATTTAACTTTCTTCATTGCTTCCACAACTTCTATCCTACTGATATCTTCCTGTCTTCTCACCTCCCTCCTTCTCCCAGCCATTCCCCAGCCACTTATACTCGCATTACTTCCATCCTCTATGTTCAACAATTCCTTAAAGTGTTCTCTCCATCTACACACTTTTTCTCCCTTCTCCACTAGTAATCTACCATTTTTATCTTTCACTCCCTTGCTAACTTCACTTCCACCCTGTCTTACTCTTTTCACCTCTTTCCAGAACATTTTCTTACAGTCCCTCCAAATATAAAACTAGTTATTTCTTACCTAACCAGAATCCACTCAGTGGAGGCTAAGTACTCACAAAGCTCGAGGAAACGTGGAGACTTCGAAGGTTAAATCCAGATATAATTCACACACTAGTGTAAATGGAGAAGTGAACCAAAAGTGGGAAATGGAGCACAAACAGTGTGTTTTGTTATCAAAGTCACGTACAGAGTAATGTTGGGGAAAAGTACAACACTATGTGACAAAAGTATAACGTGACAGTAAATGTGTAAAATGACAAAACGTGTACAAAAAGCGTATATAAGATGAGACAAAACGTACAGAAATGTGTGTACAAAAAAATGAGACAAAATGTGTCTCTTCACAGTTTCCCTGAGTTTATAAAGCAGACTTACTCTGCCTTTCTCAGCTAATTAACCACTAGGCTGTCTTAAAAATAATCTCCCTCCATACAGAAACAATAGAGGCACCTGCTACCAATGAGGGCCTCCTACACTCACAGAACCAATTGCGTGCCATCAAGAATGTGATGAAAGCGCCATTTAGGCTTCTAATTTGCAAACATCCCTACTTTGCTCCTCCCACATTATGTCACACCCAGTAATTCAAGGACAAGAGGAATTCCTACGCAGTTTGTGAGAAAAACATCTGGTGTGTTATGAGTCCAGTTGACCACTAAGTAAACACAGCTGGGGACGAGGGTCACCCTTTGCAGCCTGCAAAACTGATAAGAGAAGATTTACTGTTCTTGATGACCCGCCTGTCTCCTTACGTTACCACACATTTCTATTTCATCCATTCGCTACTGGGGTCAACTATGCCAGTAAATATATATATATATATATATATATATATATATATATATATATATATATATATATATATATATATATATATATATATATATATATATATACATATATATATATACATATATATATATATATACATATATATATATATATATATATATATATATATATATATATATATATATATATATATATATATATATATATATATATATATACACAAGGTGCTACCGAAACGTTCCAGTAATTTGAAGAGGGAGCCAACTGTTTGCAGTTTTGCCTTTTGCCACTGGAAGGAGTCAGCAGCACCCCTTGTGCATCGTGTGGCCTTGGCCATGTCTGTGAGTGGATGTGTTGTTGAGCTACGCTTACTATTGTAACATGATGTGTAGGTGGTTTGGCGGTTTTGCAATGGCGGACCTCACAGAACAAAGAACCTGCATCAAATTCTGCTTCAAGATCAACAAGATGGCTGCAGAGACTCACCGGTTGCCTCAGCAAGCCTTTGATGACAATGCCATGTCCCAAAGCAGAACATTTTTCTGGTACAAGCAGTTCAAGGAAGGATGAATGTCCGTCGGAGACGATGACCATTCTGGACTACCATCAACGGCAACAACACCAGAAAACGTCAGATATGTTCATCAGGCTATCCTTGCAGATCATAGACAAACTATCCTTGATGTTTGTGATATCATTGGACTGTCGTACGGGAGCGTGCAACGCATTTTGTTGGACATGTTGGGCATGAGATGCAACACTGTAAAATTTGTGTCAAGACTGCTGAGTGACGAACAGAAGGCACATCACATTGCAGTTTGCAGGGAGCTCAAGACTCAGGTCAGAGATGATGCCACCTTCATCTCCAAGGTCATAACTGGTGATCAATCATGGGTTTATGATTATGACCCGGAGACAAAGCAGCAGTCATCGCAATGATAGTCTCCCAATTCACTGAGGCCGAGAAAAGTGTGTCAAGTTCGCAGCAATGTCAAGTCGATGTTGATTGTTTTCTTTGATATCCAAGAGATTGTTCACAAGGAATATGTCCCACCCAGTCAATCTGTCAGCGGAAAGTTCACTGTGAAGTTTTGCAGCATCTGAGGGAGAACATTTGCCGCAAACGTCCAGAGCAGTGGAAGAACAGGACTGGGTCCTGCATCATGACAACGCCCCCGCCCACACATCAATTGTTGTCCGGCAGTTCCTGGCTCCCACTAACATGGTAGTCCTATCCCACTCACCCTGTTCACCTGACCTTGCCGTCTGCAACTTTTTCCTGTTTCTCAAGCTGAAATTACGACTTAAAGGGTGTCAATTTGATTCTATTAAGGAGATCCAGACAGAATCGCAGGAGGTGCTCGAGACCATCACATCTGAAGCCTCCCAGGGATGCATGGACTCATGGAAAAAACACTGGGACCACTGTATACATGCCCAAGGGGACTACTTCGAAGGCGACATTGAGAACTAGGAGGTAAGAAACTTATTTTCCTATAATATTCAAATTACTGGAAATTTTGGGTAGCACCTCATAAATATATATATATATATATATATATAGTATTTCCTCGTATTTCAATGCATTTTACTTCAACAGCTCGTTTGTCGTGCTCGAAAAAAGTTTTCGAGTTGTTTCACACTTCGCAAGTTTCCCTGCACTTCAAACTCCCGGCCAGCAGCCGACACTTAGCAGACAACGCTTACCGATGCTCATTTGTTGGTGGCCATCTTATGACTACCGATACAGCTGCCCATGTCACCTAGTAACTCGCCCATCCACTCTCAACACACTTTCACCTGCCACTCAAGCCAGTCATAACTTAATTTCTGGTAAGGATTTTTGGTGTTATAGCTCTTTATAACAGTTTTAATGTCTTTTCAGGTACATGTTCATTGTGTTATGCAGTTTTAGCTCTACTAAACACTCGTCATTTAATTTTGGGTAAGGCCTGTTTGGTGTTATAGTACTTTCTGATAGGGTAGGTACATGTCCCACTGGAACACTCCTCTATTTTTCCCATTGATTCTTAACTTCACACTTCGACGTTTCACGTTTCGCGAGGTTTTGGCAGAACATCCAACCAGTGAAAAATGAGTAAATACTGTATAGATGTACTGTAGGACAGGAGTGAGAGAGAGAAAGACAGGTTTTGGGATGAGCTGGATGAAGTAGTGGGAGAAATTCCCAGGATTTATAAGGTAATCATAATGGGTGATATGAATGGAAGAGTAGGCACTGGTCCTGAGGATAACATAACAGGTTGTGATGGAGTACCAAGAGAAAATGATAAGGGGAAGTGACTAAAGGATATGTGTCAGGAGAGGAGGTTGTGCATTTGTAACTCGTATTTCAAACACAAAGATGTACACAATTATATATGGTACAGAGGAAATGGGGATTGTGTTGAAAGAAGCCTGATTGATTACGTGCTCGTAGAGAGGTCGATGATGGGAATGGCTGCTGATACGAGGGCCGTGAGAGGACGATGTGGAGGTCTGTCAGATCATATGATTGTGGTATGCAAGATCAAACTGAGAGGAGTGAGGTGGATCAGGAAAGAGAGGAGCAGTCAGGGAGAAAGACTGAAAGTTGAGAAGCTGAGGATCAAAGATATGGCATATAATTACAGGACCAAAGTAGAGAAGGAGTTAGAATCAGTGAAATGGAATGAAATGGGTCTGAACAGCCTGTGGAATGCATTTAGGGATTGCTTAGGAATGCTAAAGCGGTGTGTGGTGTGGCAAGAGTAACAACCAAGACGATAGGTACGGCATGGTGGGATAGTGAGGTTAAGAGAGCAGTGGAGGAAAAGAGGAAGAAGTAGCTAAAGTAGTTACAGGACAGGGGTTCAGTTGAAATAAGAACTTAATATACTGAGAGCAAGAAACATGTAAAGAGACTAGTGAAGAGGAAAAAGAAGAAGGTAAATGATGATCTAGGAAGAAAAATGAATACAAACTACTTTGAAAATAGGAAATTAATCTGGAATGAGGTACAAAAATGGAAAAGTGAAAGTCGAAAGAAAGGTGATGGTGTGAAGTATGTAGGTGGTAGACTGTTAACCCATGGGGATGAAGTAAGAACCAGATGGAAAGAATATTTTGAAAGCCTGAAGAATGGAAATAGAGAGAGCAGGGCGGCTGTAAACATGATTGGTTTTGAGGGTGCGCAAAGAAGGAATGCAGTGCCAGGAGACGTGACACTAGCACAGGTGAAGAGTGCTGTGAAGCGGCTGAAAAATGGGAAAGCAGCTGGGGCTGGTGATGTGTATGCAGAGATGATTAAGTGTAGTGGAGAGAGTGGAATGTGAAGTGCTTGTTGGAGATATGTAAGAAGGCATGGATTAGTGAAACTGTGCCAGCAGAGTGGAAACAAACTGTGATCGTACCCCTGTACAAAAATAAAGGTGAGCGAAGTGATTGCAAGAAAAATCGTGGCATAAGTTTATTGAGTGTGGTAGGGAAGATATATGGAAGAATTATTATAGAGAAAGTAAGAGAGTGAGTGATGAACAGGGTGCGTTTGGGAGTGGCAAAGGATGTGTGGATCAAATATTTGCAGTGAGACTGATAGCAGAGAAGGCTTGTGAGAAGGACCATAAGGTGTTTATGGCATTCATGGATCTGGTAAAAGCATATCACTAAATGGACAGAGGAGGATTGTAGAAAGTTTTGGGTATGTACGGTGTAGATGGTAAGCTGCTAGGTGCCGTCAAGAGTTTTTATGATGGTAGGGAAGCATATGTAAGTGTTAATGGGCATCTAAGTGAATGGTTCACGATCGGTGTGGGCGTTGACAAGGTTGTGTGATGTCTCCATGGTTGTTCAGTATATATAAATTGGGGTGATGAGAGAAGTAAAAACACAAGTAATGGAGAGGGGGATGGCGCTGGTAATGAATGGCGATGGATGGAATATCTCAAATTTGTTGTATGATGATGATGCAGTACTGCTTGCAGATACCGGACAAGAACTTGGTAGGCTAGTGCAGAGTTTTGCTGATGTCTGTGAGCGTCGTGCCTTGAGAGTACATGTAGAATAAAGTGATGGTTATTGAGAGAGAAGGTGACTCCCAGTGCGATGTTACAGTGAATGGAGAGAAACTCGAATTGGTGAGAGAGTTCAAATACCTGGGTACAGTGATAGAAAAGGGAGGAAAATGTGCAAAAGAAGCGGAAAGTAGAGTGACACAAGGGTGAAAAGTAGCTGCTGCAATGAAGGCCTTGATAAGAAAGAGGCTTGAGTGTTGCAGCTGCATAAGGCTTACATGAAGGAGTGTTAGTGCCAACTTTAACATATGGATGTGTGACTATGGTGTGTCATGAAAATGAAAAGTCAAGAGTAAGAGCAGTGGAGATGGGACTGCTGAGGAATGTATGTGGAGTACAGAAGGTGGATAGGGTACGAAATGATTCGTGAAAGATGTGGAGTGAGGAAGTCGGTGGACACCAGAATCGAAGAAAGTGTACTGAGATGGTATGGTCATGTGGAGAGAATGGATGACATTAGAGTGGTGATAATAGAATATGTGAGCGAATTTGCAGGAGGGAGGAGGCGAGGTAGGCCAAGGAGAAGTTGGAGAGTTATGGTGGATGAGTGTGTGAGGAAGAGAGGTTTGGAAGTCGGTGAGGCTAGGGGACTGACAAGAGACTGAGGTGGATGGATGAATGTTGTGAGGAGAAATGCATGATCAGGGATTTGGCACCCCTTTTTAACGTGGCAGCTTCTGGACTGACTCTATCGGATACCGGTACGTTTATGTGAGGCTACAGAACGTGGTTTTTGGCGTATCCGATAGAGCCAGTATTCCGGGGGCTTGAATGATGAGTGAATGGAAGCGTGGCTCATTGGATTGGGCAAATTTGGGCTGTCTGGACATTGCTACTCCTCACTCTGCCCTCGGATGGGAACGGAGGTCCTGATGATGATGATGATATATATATATATATAGACAGATAGATAGATAGATAGATAGATATAGATATAGATACAGATACAGATAGATAGATAGATAGATAGATAGATATATGTATATCTATCTATCTATCTATCTATCTATCTATCTATCTATCTATCTATATATATATATATTTATGGATATAAATATATATATATATATATATATATATATATAGTTATATATATATATATATCTATATATATATACAGTTCCGACCTTAACCTACTACATGCACTTTTTATTATTCATTTCCTATGGTATATATAATGACGGAAGAAAATTTCATTCATAGCAATTTTTTAAATAACTTCTGTAACTATGTACTGCAAATTCTCACACAGTTTGGAAGTGGACCGTGTACCTGACTGCAACGTACTCGTTTGTATGTAAAAAATATCCACAAGCATGCGTATGCACATAAATGCATTAGTATGTGTATGTCTGTCAGTATCTACACACACACACACACACACACACACACACACACACACACACACACACACACACACACTCTCTCTCTCTCTCTCTCTCTCTCTCTCGCGCACGGAGTTTCTGGAGGGTGGGGGAGAGATCCTCCTGCTGTGCTATCCTTTTCTCTTACTACTCTAACTTGAGTATTGTGTTAGCGTTAAGGCCGGCCCGTCCCATAAGGACCGTAAGCTCTGCTCTGCTCTCTCTCTCTCTCTCTCTCTCTCTCTCTCTCTCTCAAACCCACAATAAATCACCATAGGATTTTCCAAACCTTGTCCGTCGTAAAAACCGTCTAATGTCCTCGGGGTAATCCGACTCTCTGCTTAATGGAACTAATGTTTTTATAGTGACGGCAGCGGATAAGAGGTTTTGTCGCTATTAACATGTAAAATAATTTCTTACTAGGCCTATGGAAGTGAGGTTGTGAGGGTAGGAAGACTGGTGGAGGAATATTTGAACGGGAGGCAGGACTTGATACGGAAGAGGAGGAGGGTGAAAACTATAAGAATATGATAACACTGATATCTGAATTGACAAGAAATGAAAATAGGAGAATGTCGTACGTACAGATTCGTAGGTTTTCGGCCTGAATTCTTCAGGTTCCACCGAGGCGGTCTGGGTTTAGCAGTTATAGTAATATTCACTGTATATTCTAGTCAGAGGTGAAAGAAAAAAACGGTCAAGGAGAAGGCATAGAGGTTGGCCTTAACATATAAGAAGGATGGGGATGGAAAATGGAAGAAGAACAAGCAGTAGCATAAGATAAGAAAGAAGAAATAGGAAGATGTTATTAGAATAAAGCTGGATAACTTTGATATGTGAAAGGACATATAAATAAGAGGAGGAGAAAAGACCACTGTAAGACGAGGAGGAAGGGAAGTTAGGGGGAAGAAAAAAGATAACACTTTATATTAAACTACTTGACTTCGACGACGTCTTTTATATTCTACTAGTGCTTGCCCTTTGCCTACAAAAAATTGCGGGACTAACACTAATAGCCTTTCCACCACAAAATGTTTGAAAATACTGTTATCTTTGCGTCCATGTAATTTTTGAGCCCACAACGACCAATTCTGACCCAAAAGTCAAAAAAATGATTTCCGCATATTGTCGCGTCATGATTTCCGACAAAGTCGCGCCGTTGCGTCGCGCGCAGTCGCCATACTTTGTGGAGGTATTTTATTTTATTTTATTTTATTTTACACTCCCTGGACTTACCCCGACCGAAAGCAAAAAGAACTAGAGGGGCACTCATTGGAGATCATCTCCCCGACTAGGGCAACGTATCTCCGGATCCAGAATCTGTAGTACGATCCAGATCGGTCCCTAAAGGTAATCGATTGTTCCCTGGGACATGGGCTATCTACCCACCAAATTTGGCCCAAATCTCTCTTTTAGTTTTTGAGTAATCCAGCTAACGGACAAACAAAAACAAGAAACGGGTGAAAAGATACTCTCCATGTCGGAGATAATTCGGTAGATATCTATTACCGTTCTCGTGAAAGAATCAAACAAACTTACAGACACACACACATATACTACTGTATTTATTATTATGATTTATTCCTCCGGCAAGACGATTTTATTCAGTTTTGGTGGGTCTTGTCGTTCCGGAGGAGTTACAAATCTTGTTTAACCTCTTCCCTGCTATGGATTACCCTAAGTTGAATAAAATCTTCTGGGGTAGTTAAATACATCCTTTATCAACCCCTTCACTACAACAGGTTAGTCTGAAGCTAAATAAAGAAGTCTACTGGTAGCAAAACTAATTTGTCTAGAAACCACTCAAAGACCGTCTACCTACTCCAATACCACTGCCATTAAATATGGATCCGGATCCGGATCCATAGAAATACTGTGTGGAATACATAGGATACAGATCCGCCCTCAAATTTAAACAATTGTCTCCTGACCCATGGCCCACTCTTCCAGAAAATTTTACTGAAATTTATTGAGAACTTTTGGACATATTATACACAGGATCCGGATCTAGATCCGGATCCGCCCAAAAATTTAATCATTTTTTTTCATTGCCCATGGCTCACCTTTCCACCAGATTTCATTGAAATTCGTTGAGGACTTTTGGAGATATAGTCTGGACAAACTGACAGGCAGACAGACATAGTTGAACACATAGCCTCCTCTAGCTTCGTTGGCGGAGTTAAAATACATCATCATACTGAAGGGAAAAGAAGGAGAATGAAGAAAAGACTAGGAGAAGACAAGGAATATCTTGGTGTTAAACAGAACTAAGAAGAAAAGTTGGAAGAAGAAGGATGATGATAATGATGATGGTGATGATAATTATGATGATGGTGATGATAATGATGATGATGATGATGATGAGGAGGAGGAGGAGGAGGAGGAGGAGGAGGGGGAGGAGGAGGAACAGGAGGACGAAGAGGAATAGGAGGAGGAGGAGGAAAAGGAGAAGAAAATGTAAAAAAATACCTAATGTATAGTAATCTAAAAAGCTAAAGCCGAAGAGAACGTAGCACTGGATATGTAGAGTGTAAGGAAGATTAGGTGGAGGAGAAAAGAGAGACGCAGACATACAGAAGTACAAAGAGGAAAAATTAGAGAAGAAATAGCATTGGATGTCCAAAAGAAAAAGAAGTGGCACATTCTAGGAGAAAATTATAGTACTCAACATAATTTCTCACTCTAGAAAAAAATTTATCAAATGAAGTAGTCATTTTTAGCAACCCTGCCTCTATCCTTAATGATCTAGAGCAGCTTGTACAGCACCCTACCCGTATCCCTGACCGCCTTGGAGAGAGCTCCAACATACTTGACCTCTTCCTCACAACTAATCCTTCTGCTTACTCTGTTAATCTTTTCTCTCCGTTGGGCTCCTCCGATCACAACCTTATTACCTTAACCTGTCCTATCACTCCGGTACGGCCTGTGGACCCTCCAGGGAAACGTCGTCTGTGGCATTTTGGAGCCGCAGACTGGGAGGCCCTCAGGCAGTACTTCTTTGATTTTCCCTGGAATGATTATTGCTTCCATGGCCGGGAGCCATCTGAGTGTGCCTTGCGCATTACGGAGGTTATTCTCTCGGGCATGGAAGCATACATTCCTTTCTCATATCCTTTGACTAATGCAAGAAAGCCTTGGTTTAATCACGCTTGTTCTAATGCTGTCCGCAACAAGGAGAGGGCCTACAAAAGGTACCGGAGCCAACCCACCCCTGAATCACATCATCTTTACGTTTCTGCCCGGAATCGTGCTAAGTCTGTTCTTCGCTCTACTAAAAATAATTTCATCCATACTAAATGCTCTCAACTCTCCAACTCAAATTCTTCCCGCTCCTTTTGGCATCTTGCCAAAAATCTTTCTAACAACTTTACCTCATCATCCTTCCCTCCTCTTTTCTACTCTGATGGTTCTGTAGCTATTTCTTCTACTGATAAAGCAGATCTCTTCGCACAGACTTTCTCCTCCAATTCTACCTTAGACGATTCCGGTGCTGTTCCTCCATCACTTCCCCCCTCTGACTTCCTCATGGCTGACATTAAAATTTCTTCAGTTGATGTATTTTCTGCCATCACTGGCCTCAGTACTAACAAGGCATATGGGCCTGATGGGGTCCCTCCTGTTGTTCTCAAGAACTGTGCTTCTGTGCTTACACCCTGCCTAGGCAAACTCTTTCGTCTTTGTCTGTCAACTTGTACCTTTCCTTCTTGCTGGAAGTTTGCTCTCATTCAGCCAGTCCCAAAGAAGGGTGACCACTCCCAACCCTCCAACTATCGTCCAATTGCTTTAACGTCCTGTATTTCAAAAGTTTTCGAGTCAATTCTTAATAGAAAAATTTTAAGGCATCTTTCCTATCACAACCTTCTTTCCGATCGTCAGTATGGGTTCCGTCAGGGACGCTCCACTGGCGATCTTCTCACCTACCTTTCAGACTCCTGGTCATCCTCCTTTCGGGACTTTGGCGAAAGCTTTGCCATTGCACTTGACATCTCAAAGGCTTTCGATCGAGTCTGGCATAAATCTTTAATTTCCAAACTGCCCTCCTACGGTTTCTATCCTTCTATCTGTGCCTTCATCGCTAGCTTCCTTTCTGGTCGTTCTATAGCCGCTGTTATAGACGGCCATCGTTCTTCTCCTAGATCTATCAACAGTGGTGTTCCTCAGGGCTCTGTCCTATCACCAACTCTCTTCCTTTTATTCATCAATGATCTTCTAAGCTGTACATCTAACCCTATCCACTCATACGCTGATGACTCCACCCTTCACCTTTCCATTCGGTTCCCGCAACGCCCATCTCAACAGTTACTTCAACAAACAAGGGATGAGGCTAATGTCTGACTTGGCTCGTATCTCTGACTGGGGTATAAAATAATATGGTTGTCTTTAATGCATCTAAGACTCAGTTCTTACACCTTTCAACCCAACAAAATCTTCCACAGGTATACCCACTAATGTTTAATAATATTCAGCTTAATCCTACATCATCCTTGAACATGCTTGGGGTTTCATTTACTGGGGACTTATCTTGGAAAGATCATATTACATCTCTTGTAAAATCTGCTTCCAAGAGATTGGGTGTGCTAAGCCGACTCCGCTCTTTCTTTACCCCTGCGCAATTGTTGACTCTATACAGGGGTTTTATCCGCCCCTGTGTGGAGTACAACTCTCATGTGTGGGGAGGCTCCCCTCATACAGCTCTTCTCAATAGGGTGGAGTCAAAGGCTTTTCGTCTCATTAACTCTCCTCCTCTTACTGACTCCCTTCAACCTCTGTCTCTTCGCCGCACTGTTGCATCTTTATCTCTTTTCTATCGCTGCTTTAATGGTCACTGCTCCTCTGAACTGTCTGCTTGCATTCCTCCACCTCTACGATGGGCGCGTAGCACCCGTCTGGTAGCAGACTCTCATCCTTTTTCTGTCCAACTCTCTAATGCAAGAATTAACCGTTACTCCCAGGCTTTCATTTATGCAACAGGTCAACTCTGGAACTGTCTCCCTCTGTCTGTATTTCCTGCTGCCTATGATCTCCAGTCTTTCAAACGCAGTGTGTCCAGGCATCTCAAAATGATCGGATCTTGAATTTGGCTCTATATTGTATTTTGTTTTTCTCTAGGAGGGAACTGTTACTGTGGGCTCATGGCCTTTGGTTCCTTCTTCCTCGCATAAAAAAAAAAAAAAAATTCCTCTTCCCCTTCCCCTCCTCCCCGTCCAACCTCCTCCTCACGTGTCTCTTTCAGTTATCTCTTCATCCTTTCTCCCTTTTCCCCCTCTTTCATTTTTTCTCCGGACTTCCTCCTCACCCTCCGTCCTAGTTTTCCCTTCTCCTTCTTTCCATCTTTCCCTTCCCTTCTCTCACCACGTTTTCCCTTCTTTTCATCTTTTCTTTTCTCTACTCTTCAGCCCCGCCCCCCGCTCGTCCATCCGTTCCTTTCTTCCCTCACATTTCTTTTTTTTCCTTTTGCTCCCAAACTTTCTTCCTCTTTCTTTTTTCCCTTCTGCCCCTGACTATTCACCTCCTCCCTGTCTCCCATCCCCAACCTCTTCCTCTTCTTCCTTTCTATTCTTCAACTGTTTCTCTGCATCCCTTTCACTTTCATTTCTCTAGCTCCTCTTCTACCCCCCTCTCCTCCCCACATCCTGCTCCTCCTTCCCCACGCTCCCCTTCCTATTTTTCCCCATTTCTTCACCTTCTCCCCCCCCCTAACTTATGCCTTTCTTCCTCCTACTCATTTCCTTTTTCCTACTCTCCTCTTCATCCCTCTTTTCCTCCTGTCCCTTTCTCCAGATATCCGTCTGTCCCCCTGTTCCTTCAGTTTCCATTTTTATTTCTATCCACCTCCCTTTGTTCCTCCGGGTCTCCCTCACATTTTGTCCCCTTTCCTGTTACTCCCTTCTCCTTTTCCTTCTATTCCTTTTCGTTTCTTACTCAGCTCATTTCATTCTCTCTTCCCTTCCATCCTCTTTCCCCCTCCTCACTTTTCTTCTTTCACTTTCAAGGTTATCGCTGCCACACCCTCACTTTCCAAGCTCCCTTTCTTCCAACAGCTTCTACTTCCACTTATTTACTGGGCCCTCTATTTCTTCTACGTCTTACCCTCTTCTCATATATTTTTCTCTTTTCCTTTATTTCCCTCCATTTTCCTCTCTACCGTTACTTCCTTCAGTCCCTTCTTCCCGCTTCACTCATTTTTGTTGTTTTTTCCCCTTCGTTTTTTTCTTTTCCAGCATTTCCCACTCTACGTCCCTTCTACCCTCACCCATTGCTCTCATAAAACCCTCCCTTCCTCCTCTAACTCTCCCTTTCATTTTTTAATTCTCCCACCCCTGCCACTCTCTGTCTCTCCTCCCTGACTTTCTCTTCAGCCTTTCTTCCATATTTCCTCTTTCATTCGAATTATATCTTTCTCCCTTTACCCACATCCTTCTATAGCGCTCACTCCCCATCTTCTCTTCTTTCCTCTTACCATATACAACTCTCTCCAAATCTATTTCCCCACCGCGGCAATTTCCATTTATCTTTTCACTCCAAATTTCCACCTTAGCTTCTCCATATCTTTCTCTATCAATCCTCCCCATCCTTCCTTCCATCCCTCCCCCTTCCACTCTTTCCAGTTCTCCTCCCTTTTGCATGTCTTTCCCTTCTTCCCAAGATTTTCCTGTCTTTCCTCACCTTTTTGTCCGTCCTTTATCCGTCCTTCCTCTCCCTCACCCATAAAAAAAACAGGGGAAAGAGAAACCCCACAGTCCACGCTGACACTGAGGCGAAACTTCCGAAACTTTGGTCCCGAATTCATAAAACGCGGCCTTGGCATCTCCTCCCCCATCCCATATCCTAACTCATTTCTTTTTTTTTCTGTCTTCCTCTGGTCTCTCTGCCATAACCAGTTCTTTCTTCTATAGTTTTTCCTCTGTTCGTTCCCTCACACTGGCTCAAAATCGCGTCTGAACGTCCTGGGATCTTGGTAAAATAAATTACATTGACCTATTGGAATTTCCTACCCTATCCTATATCGTTGTTTCTCTCTCTCTCTCTCTCTCTCTCTCTCTCTCTCTCTCTCTCTCGCCGTTCTGGTTATTAGTCGAACGATAACACCATGGACTTTTCTGTGTCAACTCTGTTCGCTATCACCAAGACCTTTCCTGTCTCCTGTGTTTTCTCTATCACCATTCCCTTCTTCTGACTTTAGTATTTGCTATCACCAGTCTTTTCCCCTATCTCCTATACTCGTTATCACCAATCCTTTCCTTTATACTCACCAATCCTTTCCTCAGTCATTTACTTGTTATTGCCAATACTTTCCTCTAACTCCCCTCTTCGCCACCACCAATTCTTTTCTCTGTCCTATGCTCGCTATCACATGTCCTTTACTCTATCTTCTCTGCTCATTATCACCAGTCTTCTCCTCTAACTCCTCCATTCGCTATCACGAAGATGGTAACTCTGTTTCCTCTGTTCGCTGTCATAATTTTTTCCCTTACTCCTCTATTCACCATCACCAAGGCCTTTCCTCTGACTCCTCTATTCATTTTCACCAGTATCTTCCCTCCAGCCCCGCTGTTCTTTTTTACCATGATCTTTTCTCTCTTTTTCGTTGTCTCCATTCGTTATCATTAATTTTCCTCTTACTCCCCTATACGCTATCACCAAGACCTCTCCTTTGTCTTCACCATTCGTTATCACTAATCCTTCAACGCATCATCCTACTCGCTATTGGACAGTTCTCATCAATAGGTCCAGTACACTGCATCAAAGCCGTGTGTGGACGTAGTGAGATCTTGCTGAAATAGTACCTTGAATCTGGGTGCCATAGTTATATTCTCTTCTCTGACTTGCTTTAAATTGCCATATCTTCGTCTTGAATGCTGAGTTATAACAGCAGGTTATGGACGAATTTGGTGCTAGTTAAGAGTTGTTAAGTAAATACAGAGCAGTATTATTGTTTTCAGCCACTGGTTGCGTGCAGGAATCCGCTAATGACTATATCCTGGACCAAATTAAGGTAAAAAGAGTATAATTATTCTGTATCCTTTACCACATTATAGTATTCACCTTTGCACATGATTTTTGAAGGATTATATTTAGCCCCTTCAGTTCGAAAAATCTACCTAAAGTAGAATAAAACAAACGTTAGGAGATGCAAGAATGAAAAAGACATCTCTGGTCCCAGTGGGATAAATTGTAGAGCGATCGAATGAGTTTGAAATCGTCTCTCCTAACGCCACTTCCCATTCTGAAATCATCATTCCTAACACCACTTCCCATTCTGAAATCGTCATTCCTAACATCACTTCCCATTCTGAAATCATCATTCCTAACACCACTTCCCATCCTGAAATCATCATTCCTAACACCACTTCCCATTCTGAAATCATCAGTCCTAACACCACTTCCCATTCTGAAATCATCTTTCCTAACACCACTTCCCATTCTGAAATCATCTCTCCTGATATCACTCTCCATTCTTAAATCATCTCTCTTGATACCACTTCCTTCTCCCGACACCACTTCCCCTGTTCCATCCCGTTGATCACTTTCTCCCCTCTACTTTTCATGTTGTTGTCACCGCTCCTTTTTATCTCCTGTTTTCGTTGTTGGACACTGGCGGTAAATTCTTTCTGTACTGTCCGCAGCACAAGTCGTGTCGTCTGTTCTGTTATTCATTCTAAGGACGCTGAAAACCAGTCCCGTGGATCCCAAGCAAATGAGAGAGAGAGAGAGAGAGAGAGAGAGAGAGAGAGAGAGGGGGGGAGGGGCAGACAGACAGGCAGAGGGACAGACAGACAGACAGAGACAGAGACAGGCAGACTGACAGACAGAGAATGAGAAAGTAATATGAAAGAAAAAAACGAAAAATGTAGGTAGTTGCAGAACTTTGAGTGGTGTTTTTAAAGTTAGTGGAGAGGGAGAGAGAGAGAGAGAGAGAGAGAGAGAGAGAGAGAGAGAGAGAGAGAGAGAGAGAATATGAAAGAATGAAAAATGTTGGTAACTGCAGAATCATGAAATGGGTTTTAAAAGTTAGTGGAGAGAGAGAGAGAGAGAGAGAGAGCTTTGTTCGGAGTGGCTAACTTTTGCACTTTCAGTTGTTCGTTCCTTCTTTCCGCGCAGATATAAGAAACACCTCTTTCATTGATTTTCTCCTTGTATCCTAATGTCTATTTGTATCTATCATTCTGTCTGTCTATCTGTCTTTGTGTATCTATCAGTCTGTCTACCTATATTTCTATCTATCCGTCTCTGTACCTTTATTTCTCTGTTTGTCTAGCTATCTATCAATTTATCAATCTCTCTGGAGGTAGATGGAGACGTATCTAAATCTTTCACTGAAGGAGGCGTTGCCCGAAGTGAAGAAAGCTGTCTGTGGGAAATAAGAGTACAATGACAACTACATCCAAGAACTCGGTGGACTGACGGAGTATTGCATCTGTACGAGAGATCACTACTGACATGAATAATATCGTCTGGGGGTGTCATGCATAAAGAGAGAAAGAGCATCATTGAACTGTAAGGAGTTATGAACAGAGGACGCCAGTAATCTGGTGTATGGATTATTTATTTTTTTTATTTATTTGATTTTCCTTCCTCTGTTCTGTTATAAAATAAAGTTGTTCATGATGTTTCTTAGTCAGTACATTGCTCTGACGTAGTTTTAATTTACCTAAAGCCACTGCCACACGATTCTGTTTAACTTAGGAAGGACCTCTACTTGTGGTGGAAATTATCATGGCTATATCAAACCTCTCCAGCACAAAATAAAAGCTCAACAAGGCTGACTAAAATCCCCTGAAAATAGGAAGAAATCACTATATAAAAAATATTGTGGTAACAAATGGCTAAAATATAATACAAATGGCTGGTGACAGCAACAACAAAATTTAAATAACGTTATAGAACTGGAAGGAATAACAAAGAATTCTACTTTTTACAGAGATCATCTTGTTGAAATCGTCTGGCGGCAGCAAAAATAAAATCAAAGAGCAAACATTGCACTGGAGAAATTAAATGTGTGTACGAGTATGTGTGTCCCCCCTGGGGAAGGGGGGATAGAATACTTCCCCAGTATTCCCTGCTTGTCGTAAGAGGCGACTAAAAGGGACACTTTTATCTACATTCTTTTTGCTCTCTTTCTTTCCCTTGTACTTTGTCTGTCCAAACCCTCTGCATTTTACTTTCATTTAGTTAATTTCCTCTCTCCACTGTCTGGTTCCTGCGAGTCACTGGCATTGGCTCCAGGGTAAAATATTTTACTGCCTAAGAAATCTTGATGAACTCTGGTGGCGAAGCAATGGCCCTCAGTTCCGTGCAGCCCTTAAGTGGGCAGGGGGTGCTAAGAATCCCACGGTGTAAAAATAAGTTCATAAATCCAAAAAGAACCTTAAGAATAGGAAACTGGAATGTTCGAACTCTCAATCAGGCCGGTAAAATGGAAGAACTTATTTCAGTGTTCAAGGAATACAAGATGGATATTTGTGCTCTTACAGAAACGAGGTTGCTTGGAGTTGATAAAATGAATTTGGAAGATGGTATTACTATGTTGATTTCTGGTAGGAGTGATGGAAATCATTACCAAGGAGTAGGCTTACTGCTGAGTAGAGATGCTTGCAAGGCACTATGTGAGTTTGAACCAATTAATGAGCGCTTGCTTTATGCTCGCTTAAAATCTGACCATGGTAATATCAGTATGGTTGTAGGGTACGCTCCGACAAATGAGGCTGCTGATGAAATGAAGGATGACTTTTATGAGAAGCTGCAGGATGTAGTGAATAGAGTGGCAAGACATGATGTGTTAGTTTGCATTGGTGATTTTAATGCGATTGTTGGCAGTAGTAGGGATGGCTTTGAAGATTGTATGGGTAAGGAGGGTGTTGGTATAAGAAACGAAAATGGGGTGCGACTTGGAAGCTTTTGTTTGGCAAATGACCTTATACTTGGTGGAACTATTTTTGAGCATAGAAAAATACATAAGACTACTTGGATTTCACCATGTGGTAAATATTGTAACCAGATTGACCACATTGCAATTAGCAGAAGGCATAGGAGTTATTTGCAAGATGTTTGCGTAAGGAGGGGGGCAGATATAGGTAGTGATCATCAACTTGTTGTGTCAAAGATTAAAATAAAACTTAAGAGAAACGTTAATGGTAATTGTACAGGAGGTAATAATTATGATTTTGATGAGCTGAGAAGTGATGAGAGCACGAGGGAAAAGTTTCGGTGCGAATGTAGAAAGAAGTTTCTAGTCCTGCAGACTTTGATGGAATCTGAAGACAATGATATTAATCAAATGTGGAGAGAGGTAAAAGAGGTTTTGCATGAGAGTGCTAAGGTTACTATTAAGAAAAAGGGAAAAGCGAGAAGGAAAAAGTGGATGTCAGCTGAAACATGGAATGTAATTCAGAAAAGGAAAGAGGCTAAGTTAAGAAGTGAAGAACAACATGTTGATGGCCAGGTAGTTGAAGTACTTAGAGCAAAGTACTGGAGTTTACATTCTGAAGTAAAAAGACTCTTTAGACGTGATAAGAGGAGACTATATGATGAAAAGGCGACAGAGACAGAAATTAAATTAAGTAAAAATGACGGTCAGAGCACAAGAGCAGCGTATCAGGCCATAAAGGAGTTAACTGGGACTGAAAAGAGAAGGAAGGAAATACCTGTACGAGATAGAAATGGTAATTTGATGACTAAAGATTTGGATATAAAAGGAAGATGGAAAGAGCACTTTGAATCTGTTCTAAATAGACCAATCCCAGCTGAAGGGGACATTTTGCCAGCCGAGAGAAATTTGCAGATAGAAACAGGGGATATAACTTTGGAAGAGGTAGCAAAATCTATAAAGGAGTTAAAGAATTTTAAGGCTCCAGGTGAGGATGGAATATTCCCTGAAATGCTTAAGGTGGAAAATGACGAGTTGATGAATGCGCTTTTGAAACTTTTTAATGTGGCTTGGGATAATGGTGGAATTCCAGAAGAGTGGAAAAATGGGGTGATTATAAAAATACCAAAAAAGGGAGATTTAAGTGTGTGTGGCAATTGGAGGGGGATAACTCTGACACCTGTAGTTGCAAAAGTCTTTTCCAAAATCTTGTTGAACAGAATAGAGCCAGTAATTGATAAAATTTTAAGAGAAGAACAAGCGGGATTTAGAAAGGGTCGAGGTTGTAATGATCAGATTTTTATTGTAAGGCATCTAATGCAACAAGCTAATGAGATGAAAATGCCACTTAACATGTGTTTTGTGGATTTTGAAAAGGCGTTTGATAGTGTTTCACGTGGAGCTATGTTGAAAATTATGAGATTCTATGGTATACCAGAAAAGTTTGTAAATATTATTAGAAGCCTGCATGAAGGTACTTTTTGTAAGGTAATGGTGGGTGGTTCTTTGAGTGATCCATTTCAAGTTAGGTCAGGAGTGATTCAAGGAGGAGTTCTTTCGCCATTGTTGTTTGTTTTGGTTATGGATTATGTTATGAAAAAGGTTGTAAGGAGAACAGGTGCAGAAATTAACTGGAAAGAAAATAAGAAGCTGATGGATTTGGACTATGCTGATGATATTGTACTGATTTGCGGAAGTATTTACGAGATGCAGAGGGTGCTCGATTGTCTGGTGGAGGAAGGGGAAAAAGTGGGATTGGTAATAAATTGTGGAAAGACTGAAATTATTAATATGAACGTGGAGAACCAAATCGATTGTGTAATTGGGAATAATGTGGTGAAGAATGTAGAAAACTTTAAATATCTGGGAACGATTGTATCATCTAATGGATCATTAAACAATGAAATTGAGGAGAGGATTAGACAGGCTTGGCGAGCTGTTGGAATGTTGAAATCTGTTTGGAATAATAATATGCTTTCGGTACATACTAAAGTGAATATTTACAAGTCCATGGTTAGACCCATTTTAATTTACGGGCATGAGTCATGGTACAGTACAATTGCAACAGATCAGAAAGTATTAGGATTTGAGAATAAAATACTGAGAAGGATTCTTGGGGTAAAGTGGCAAGACAGAGTTACAAATGAAAGAGTAAGGGATATTACGAGAGTGGAACCAGTTAATGAATATGTGAGACTGTCTCGCTGGAAGTGGCTGGGGCACATATACAGAAAAGAAGGTTGTTTAATACAGGATGTGCCAGAGTGGATTGCTAGAGGAAGAAGAGGTAGCGGTAGGCCGAGGGAAACCTGGTTGAGGACGATGAAAAAAGAAGCAGGAGAGGAGTGTTGGTGGGACCTGAAGGAGATGGCAAGAGACAAATATTGGTGGAGAGAGTTCATTGAGACCCTATGCATCCCGTGGGGTGCCACAGGAAATGATTGATTGATTGATTGATTGATTGACGAGTATGTGTGTGTGTGTGTGTGTGTGTGTGTGTGTGTGTGTGTGTGTGTGTGTGTGTGTGTGTGTGTTTTGTTCTGGTCTGTCGTGAAGATCCTCAAGGCCGCGTCAGTCAGTTCTCCCTTTGGTATTCTTGTGGCCTTAGGCTGCGTCACTCGCGACAAGAAGTGGTTGTGCAAGCTGGAATTTTTGTAGCCAATGTATTTTTGTGTTCAGAAGATTATTTATATTTTTATCTAGTTTTGGTCGCATATACATCTGGCAGAGTCATTATAGTACGTACAAACATACATACATGCACACTAATATACATAGATACCTACAAAAGATGCACACACACACACACACACACACACACACACACACACACACACACACACACACACACAACTGCAACATCATATTAGCATTTACAGGTTTGGAGAAAGCAAATTTAGAGAAAGATAATTTTTAGACTACATTTGGACACGTGTACCTATTAGGGGGAGCCTGAGTTGGAATAAACAGATATTTGGCCTTTTTCATTGGGCATAGTTTTAGTTAGTTCTCCCACTATCGCATTCTTCTCTTTTACTGGCTTTCCGTACCCCTCCTCACCCCAACTGCAACTGGAAAAGACAGGCATGATGATGATGATAATGACGATGATGATGAAAAAAGAAATGATAGAGTAGACAGACAGGCACTGTGGATTATGCTATGAGAATATGGACTAGAGCAGTGGTTCTTAACCTTTTTTCTTGGCGACCCAAAATCCATAAGATGGTCTGTATGGCGACCCAAACCCTCGTAAACTTACTCTGCACCAGAACTGAAACAAACATTATGTGTCATATCATGTGACTAAAACCAAAGTAATATTTCAATATTTTATTGATGTCATAATAAATAAATTTAATTTTTATTATATGTACTTCCTAAGAACTAAAATATCAACACATTTTGGCAGGAAAAAAATAAATCGAAGATCAGAAAATGAAAATAATTCATTCATGTTCATGATACACCTATTTACTCTGACCATTAAGGAAAGGGTCACTATTTTGGATGTTGTCTGAGACATAAAGTACTATAATCAGTGAGATCCCTGGCACTGAAAAGTTTCAATCGGCTTCTCAAACAGGGGTGATTTAGATGACAGACTGCATCTTAGGTCATGCTCTGGTTGTAGACGGTTTGTGTACTGTGTGAGTGCAGAAAATCCTGCCTCACACAGATGAGTTGTAGCAAAGGGAAGGAGTGCTTTCAGGGCTTCACCTCCAAGAATTTTCTTTTCTTTGTAAACTCTGATCCAGAATGAGCTCAGTGATTCGTTTTATTTCCTTAAATCATAACGAAGTGTTTCATCATTCTGAACCTCGATGAGCTGCTCCTGGAGGTAGCTGATGTTCGAAATCTCGTCAGGTCAGTCTTCAGCTTCAATGCTGAAGGGATTTCTTACCCAGGCATATCTCATCACATTCTCAGGAATGTAGTGAAAAACTCTTCGATTAGTCTGGAGATACGTTCCACAATGATGCTTTGGACCTGGGTGTGAGAAAATTTTTCGTCTTCCAGAAATTCATTCAAAGATGGAACGAAGCAGTCTTCCCAGTCTCAGTTTTACTCTTCCACAGCTTCAGTTTCCCCTTGAATGCAGTTACCTTCTCTGACAGCCCAACTAATGTCTGATCGTGACCTTGCATTGAAATGTTCAAGGCGTTAATCTCAGCAAAGACATCTGCAAGATAAGCCATTTGCATCACCTACTTTGAATCAGAGAATCTTTGGGGCCAGTGAATGATTCTTTTTTGCCAGAAATATCTCAGTCTCGTTCCGCATTTCAGGCAACCGTTGGAGCACCCTTCCTCGTGACAGCCACCTAACCTCAAAGTGGTACAACACGTGTACATGTTCTGAACCAAAATCAGAACACATCCGACTGATGATCCTGGAGGGCACAGCCCTAGATTAATGAAACTGACTACCTGGATGACTTCCTGCGTCACTTTCTGTAACTCAGGTGACAACCCCTGATTAGCAAGATTCTCATGGTGAAGGAGACAGTGAACAATCAGCACGAATGGATTTTCTTCTTTAACTCTAGCAATGAAGCCATGACGTACTCTCAGCATTGCTGGTGCACAATCACAACATTCATGAAACACTGATTCCACTGAAGCTCTTCTTCCTTGAAGAATGAGAAAATATCTTCTCTGGTTGTGGTTATGTGTAATGGCCGACAGAACAGAAATTCCTCTTCCATGTCTTCTGGACCTCGGTACCGTACGTAGGCCATGAGCTGGGCATCATTACTCCGAAATGAAAACGGTTAAGTTTTAAAATATAAAATGTACAGTACCGGTACTCTACTCCCCGTTGTGTGCATGGTAATAATCTTTTTTTAAGCCAAATGCAATCGCCTACTGTAGGAGAGAGAGAGAGAGAGAGAGAGAGAGAGAGAAATGTAAAGTGTGAAGTATCGACAAGTACTGTAAGATGTTAAAAAGTAATAGTATACAACATTAATAATATCAGTAATATATTTGTCTCTTAGCGACCCACTCCAAATGGCTTGGCGACCCAAATTTGGGTCGCGACCCATAGGTTAAGAACCACTGGACTAGAGGGATCTTCTTAAAGGTATTCGAATTGTGCTCAATACAGGAAAAGCATATGTGAGAGTGAAGAGCGTATTTACTGAGGGATTCCACTTGTTTTCTGGATTCAAGCAAAGTTGTATCG
The DNA here is from genome assembly GCF_032717465.1 of Coenobita brevimanus. Classification (NCBI taxonomy): domain Eukaryota; kingdom Metazoa; phylum Arthropoda; class Malacostraca; order Decapoda; family Coenobitidae; genus Coenobita; species Coenobita brevimanus. Next base: position 23,479,704 of record NC_136960.1, read on the forward strand.
TTATGGCAGCTTGATGTGCATGCTGATGGGTTTATGAGAGAGATTAAGGCGAGGATAAATGGTTGGGTAGTGGTTCTGAGCAGTGGAAGTAGTGAGTGTTAACTGTCTACATTTCTGTCTGTAGAAGATCCATGCTTACATAAGCAACGATGCAGTTAACAGCCTCCCTTTCTAACTCCATACTCATGGCATTATCCTAACCCAGCTTTAAAGAACATAGTGGATCACCCATTAGCTAGACTACATTGTGGACACCACCAATTTCTACTCTCATAGACGCTCAAGGTAAATATCATTGTAAACCATACAAGTACACCCAGTACTATAAGAACTCTAAAAATTAAATCAAACTTGCCTCACATTTGTGGCAAGTCAACCACTTTCTTCTCTGACTCATAACTACAATAGGAGAGAGTCATCCAAGAGCAATGGAACACACCGAAGCTCTCTTAACCTAAAAACAACAGCCCGCGCAGGAAGTTAAAATGGATAAGTGGTGAAATATTAGGTGAAATTAAGTTCCAGTCTGTTCATCAATCAATACATAGGCACTTTAATCTCGGTAGGGGTAGACACAATTGAATCGTCTATTTGACCTCTTATTCCTCTCCGTGAAGGTGCCCTTTCCCTGACTAAACATTGTGAAACTCCGCAACTTACACTAAAGATAATATACCATGACATTATTTGATATAAACACACAAAAAGCCGTAGACATGTATCAGTCAGTTGACAGTGCGATCCGCCCAGATGTAGATGGTCAGTTACAGTGGAGCAGACATTGAGACAGCCAAACAGTACCAACAAAAACAGCAAAAACAACAACAGCAACAACAACTACAGTAATAACAACACACACACACACACACACACACACACACACACACACACACACACACACACACATACATCCATAAACACTATGAATAATTTATGGAGCCGAAAAACACTGTGCCATGTATCTTCATATCCCCGTCCACATCCACACACCTGTCAACACATAACTTTACCTCAGCATAAAACAAACATCAGGTAAATTACACTGAACTCTGAGAAACACAAGGCTTTGGTCATACACAGCACTCAACAAAACTAACACATGTTTCTTTACCCCCCCTCTCTCTCTCTCTCTCTCTCACACACACACACACACACACACACACACACACACACACACACACACACACACACACACACACACACACACACACACACACACACACACACACACACACACCGGCACTTCTGACCTACTCTTAACCTTCGAGGGGATAAAAACACACAAGCAGGCACGCGCACACGACTTGAATACAGACGAGGGAGCCACGCACATGAAACATGAAGGAGGGGGAGGAGAGAGAGGAAGTAGGAGAGAAAGAGGGGAGGGAGAGTTGGAGAGGTATTGAGAAAGGGTATGGGAGAGATCAGAGGAAGGAAGGAGAGAAAGGGAAGGGGTAAAGGAAGAGATGGGGTGTTGGGAGGGCACAAGGGGTGGGACAGGAAACGGAAGGGAGTGGCAAAAGGTAGGGGAGGCGTGGTGTTTTGGGGGATCAGGGGGCGGGAGGGGAAAGGAGGATGGGGTAAGGGAGGAGAAGGGGTGTTTCAAGGGATCAGGGGGTGGGAGAGGAAAGGAGAGAGAGAGAGGGGAGAGCAAAGGAAGGCGAGGAAGAGGGATGTTTGGAGGTATATGGGGATGCTGGGAAAGAGGAATGAGGAGGATGGGGTAGAGGTGAGGGGAGTGGAGAGGTGGCTTGGTAGGGGAGCGTGTTTTAGCACTGTCTCTATCACAGGGGTTTATGGACCTTTGTCGATTATACTGGCTCACCTCATTCAGGCCCCCACCTATCTGTTTGTCTCAAGGGGATGGCGAGAGAGAGAGAGAGAGAGAGAGAGAGAGAGAGAGAGAGAGAGAGAGAGAGAGAGAGAGAGAGAGAGAGAGAGATGATGAGTGTAGCGGTGCATTTCTGAGATTTAAGGCATTGGAAATTATGAGTCTGCCTGCAGTTTGGTCATGCATAATAATTTAAACTATGTTAAATAACATCAGAATTGCTGCTTCCTTCAATTATATAGCCTAATAAATTTTCGGTTTCTTTCATTGCCTATCATCCGTAGATTTTGATATGTTTGTATGAAAATATCCTTCCTCTCTCCGTCCATCAGACTTCCTTCTTTCCTTACCCAGATAGCGTTTGGATGAGATCAGAGAACCTATTTTATTTCGAGATTTATCGAAAGTCTGTATGTTTCCTCGCCAGACTAAATAATAATTGCATGGAATAAATAGTGATTTATATTTCTTCGTCCACGGGCGGATCTCTTCATTTCTCATTTCACAGAAGCGTTTAAGTTTTTTTTTTTTTCATTCATTCATTGCCAGACGCCATGTATCCCAAATGGGGTGGCGAAGGGCTTAGAGTTAACTGTTTTACAGGGAGGGGCACTAATCCTCCACCAACCCCACTTGACACGTAGGGATGCCAACAGCATCTGGTGTTCCCAGGCGGTCACCCATCCAAGTACTAACCAGACCCAACGTTGCTTAACTTCGCTGATCAGACGGGAAGCGGTGTTTAAGTTTTACTTTGATAATTTCTTTTTTTTTCTCTTTCTCTCCTTTCATCTTCAATAGATTTCTTCATTCCACTTAAATTAGACTTCCGAGTAATTCATTGGAATATTAATAAAACAGTATCCTATTGTCATATGATTTGTTATTATTGTTGCTGTTGGTGGTGGTCGTCGTGATGTGACGGTGGTGGTGTGTTTTTCCTCGTTATTACCACCTCTTGTGATATTGTTAGGATAAACTGTGTGACTTAGAACTCGTAATTTACTTTACTGGTAAGTGGCGACGTCCTTCAGGTGGCACTGAGTGACAGGGCTAATGGTTTCCTGTAACCGAGGAATCAATTCACAACCGGGGGGGGGAGGGGGGGAATATAACTAAATAAGGGGGTGATGTGGAGCCTAGAATGGTGCTTCTGTAAATTGGATGGAGACGCAGATGCGGCGTCTATCAGCAAACAAAACCTCCACACTATGCCCTACGATTCTTTGCGGCGAGACTCTGTGTACCGCAAGGGAACAACGCTTCACTGCATCGAACGGCCTGCAGGGGAGGTTGCTAGTCTACTGTCGATGGATCTACTAGGCCAGTCAGACCTGGGTTACTCTGCAACAACAACCAACATCCTTTCTTCTCGTCTGCCTGAGTATTTCGCCCAATCAGATTTATTTTTCATCCTCTTCACTAACATCCTCGTGTTGTAAGAAAATAAACATCAAGATAATGCTTTTCCTCTCGTTCCTTTCGTCATTTATTATAATTCCTCTTCTTTTCCAAATTACATATATCTCTTCTGCCCGTATTCTTTCTGTAGCCTGTCGGATATCCTTATTTTTATTTATTATTATATTTTCTATCTCCCTTCTCAGAATGTAACAGGACATACTTAGGGAAGACTTTGCTTCTCTAGTGCCTATTAGATTTCCCTTCCACTTTTCACCTGATCCTTCCAGTATCCAAGAATTCTTTATAAATTTGTTTACTCCCCGTTTTCTACCGAGATCTGATTCTAGAAGATTAAATACGACAAGATTTTATCCCGTAAGACATTTATTAGATATTATCTCCATTTCTCCCGTCCCATTCAGTTCTCATCATCCACTTCCTTTTCCCTTCTCGCTATCACTTCACTGCCTCACTTACGCCAGCTAAGCCTAAGGAATCGCCGGTATCCGCCCACGACCCTGGGAAACTTGGCAGCCTCCCACACCAGTCTGAGTCGTGAGCCTTCCGTGTGCTGGCAGCCTGCCAACACCTCACAGCTCTCTCACGACACTCCCACACACTCTACCACTTTCATTTCACTCCCAAGCACCTGCTAGAATTCCAGTCACACCACACTTATTTAAATCTCACTTTACCACACACATGTACCTAGTAACATCAAGCCCAAGCGTCGCTTTACACCACTCCCATGCATCCCTTAATGTGTTAACACCCCTCCCATGCGTTGCTTTACACCACTTCCTTGTATCTCTTAACACCACTACGATGCATCGCTTAACACCACTCTCATGCATCTCTTAACATTACTCCCATGGACCTTTAACACCACTACAATGTGCCTCATAACACGAGAACACTACTCCCATGCACCTCTAACATCACTATCATGATCTCTTAACACCACTCCTATGCACTTCTTTACACCACTCTTATGCACCTCTTAATACCACTCTCATCCTCCACTCGCATCACATTAGATGCACTTCTTCCAATACTTCCGTGTATCTTCACAAGATTGTTATGTATTGTACGTCTCACAACACTCCCATGTGCATCTTTTCTTGCTGTTGTGGCCCAACGCTCATATGGACGTGAACATATGGGACTGCAGTCTTGAGTTACTTTTCTCTTGCTATTCAAGAGAGGAGGAGGAGAGTATAGGGATAATTATATAACCGTCCCTCAGCTCTATCCCCAGTAATTCCACACACCTCTCCACCACTCCACTGCACTACAACCATCAGTCATCCATGTAGGAACAGTTACACACACACACACACACACACACACACACACACACACACACACACACACACACACACACACACACACACACACACACACACACACACACACAGAAATTGTGTTGTCTTACAATCCTCTTCACGAACCCTAATAATCAGACACCCACAGAACCGAATCAGTAGACATAAATGAAAGTGGATGGCAATGCGGTGTGGGAGTGTGTGAGGGGATGGGAGTGTGTGAAGGGTGTGAAAATGTGTGGTGTGAGAGAGTGTGAGTAGTGTGGGAGTGAGTTTGTACGAGAGATGAGTGTGTGTGTGTGTGTGTGTGTGTGTGTGTGTGTGTGTGTGTGTGTGTGTGTGTGTGTGTGTGTCTGTATATGTGTGTTTCTGCCTGCCTGTCTGTGTGTGTGTGTGTGTGCGTGATGAAATATATGATGGCCATGCTGAGTGCTGTGCATGACCAAAGCTCCGTGTTCTTGGAGGTAAGTGAAGTTTGTCAGGTGTCTGGGTCATGTAAATGCAGACTAATGTTTTTATGTGTGGGTCCGGAGGGAAGGAGGAAGGGGAGACATTGATATAGTTGTTTTAGTGTGTTGACTTTATTCAAAGTTTTTGTAGATGCGTGTGTATGTGTGTGTGTGTGTGTGTGTGTGTGTGTGTGTGTGTGTGTGTGTGTGTGTGTGTGTGTGTGTGTGTGTGTGTGTGTGTGTGTGTGTGTGTGTGAGAGAGAGAGAGAGAGAGAGAGAGAGAGAGAGAGAGAGAGAGAGGAAGAAGAAGAAGAAGCTTAGATGTAGCTTAGGGTAGAGTGTTGCTACGAGCAGGTGTGAGACGCATTTCTAACTTCATTCATTCCTGCACTAGACAAATGAGACTCACATTTAAAGGTATTTTTATTTACTCTTTATTATAAAAGATCTCCCTTAGCCTGGTTGCATCTTTTGGAGATGGCAAATTTAAAAATCAACCACAGACTTAGTGGAGTGATGGCACTGAGGCAACTTTCCTTTTTCTCATCTGAGCGAAAGAGTTGACGTAAGCTGAATTAGAATTGTAGAACAGTTTAGATGATGAGGGTATTAATGGCGACAGTACTATACCCTCTTCACCTTAACTTGGCCCAGATTTTCGTCCTCTCGCGGCTCCATTCATATAGCTGAGTGATCGATAATGACAATACTACGGCTGTAATTTCTTCCATAGCATTTCTTCGTGACTAGGATCGTCATCTGCTGCCAAACTATTGTTACAGCTCAGCATTCAAGATCCAGAGATGGCAATTTTGGGCCAAGTTAAAGTAAAAGGAGTATATCACACTCTTGCTCCTCTAACTTGGTGTCTGCTGGAATAAAATAACTAGGAAAGCAGCTGCAAGAGAGGGAATAAAGGGAACTTTTCAGTGCTGGTAAAAAATGCCTGTACTTTTTGTTTATACTTTGTATTATATCTCCTGAAGGGAGGAGTATGAACTAAAGGACAAGGTAAATTTCATCCTTCAGTCTGGGTTTATGTCCAAATGAGCCAAAATCCACAAAGACAGCAATATACTACTACTACTACTGCCACTACTACTACTACTACTACTACTACTACCACTACTAAAAATAATAATAATAATAATAATAATAATAATAATAATAATCCATCCATCCATCCATCAACCAATTCTACGTTGCCCCATGAGCAGCGTTGGAGTCCGGGCCTGGGCAAATTGGTCCTGACATTTAAGATGAGAGTGACCAGCCTCACTCATCCCTGAGTGGCATTGCATGAGCAATAAACCCCAGCCACCCCTTGGATATAAACCTACACCGGCTCAATCCGATTGGAGCTCCGTAATTACCCACTAAACCACCAGGCGCCAAAATTTGGTAATATGGTTACCACCCAGCGTAGTAAATGGTTTCTTGGTGTACAGGAAATCATTTGGCTTGTCACTCAGTGTACAGTAGAGTCACCCACATGCAGATGGAAGAGGAAAGAATGAAGGAAAGAAAGAAGAAGATGAAAGAAAAAGGGACAGAGGAGAGGAAAGGGCAGACACCAGAGAGCAGCACTACATCGAGTGAGTGGATGGTGGGCCAATAAAAAGAAGAAGAAGAAGAAGAAACTGAGTTGAACTGTGAATGAATAGCGCTCGGTACTCTATAAATTTTTTTTTTTTTTTTTTTTTTTTTTTTTTTTCCCCGTGCTATTGGACTCTGGCCACATAAATTTACAAGGGGAAAAAAGATGATGGTGGAGGTGGTCATGATGACAGTGATGATAATAATGAGGAGGAGGAAGAGAAGGACAGGGAGGATAATGACAGTAACAACAATTGCGGTGGTGGTGGTGGTGGTGGTGGTGGTGGAGTCAGTGATAACAGTGGCTAAAATTACATGATATGTCCATAGAGAGCTTAAGTATTAATACGATCACCATATAAATTTGCGTATATGGAATGGAAAGGCTTGTTTATGGATGTGTATATATGAATGGCAATGGGATTTAAGCTTGGATTTATATTACACAAACATAAAGGCGGGGGACTAGTTGAACTGTTCATAATGTTTACATGTTCTTTTTCAGTTTAATCTTCTTGCCCCCACCGGCGGTGTAATTCAGCAGAAGCAAATCAGTTAATTATTTTTTTTAGTATATTCTTGTTACCTTCAATCGATTTTACAGAGCATTAGCCATTCACTACGATCAGGTATTTGCTTACTTTATGCTTGCCAACTCCAGAAGATTTTCTTAAGCCCTTCAATAATGTTTACTCCAACTACCATTTTTCGTGTTACCTACAGG
>NC_136960.1:23492032-23747032 GCF_032717465.1 Coenobita brevimanus
TATCTATTATGATTTGTAATTATAATATGGAGTCCTGACAGTAGTAGTAGTATAAATGTTCATGCAAAAGATAAAATTCCATGAACCAACTGCACCCATGAATAAAAAGCTGCCATTTCCTTTATAAACCATGTGTCGCGGAATAACGAAACTTTACATTTACACACACTTGTCCAAATATCGAAAAGAATATTGCTGCCTGAATCATACATTAAGGTCGTAAATTGCGGGCAAGAATGTGTGAGTGTCGGTCTTGCTGCCCTCACTCACACCAGGGGAATAATAAAGCCTACAAATAATACATAAAATCAATGCCTTCTAAATTTCCAGCCTTGCACAGGGAAAAGAGAGGGTAAAAATTTAGACAAGGTTGAAACAATGGGTAATGAACGAGCCAGAGCTTACCCTTACCACGAGAGTCATTACTCCTTAGGCATTAACAACAGGAAGATGTCTTAAATTATTTTTCCTCCTGTTTTCATACGAGCGGTATTTCCTACTGAAAAAAAAAAGAAGAAGAAGAGCAGTAGATGGCAGACAGAATATAATACTAGAATGTCTTGGAGATGGGGGACAACCACCCTCTTGGGCCAGATTTCTTTTCACTGTAATAATCTTGACTTTTTACCCTTGACCATTACCTTCGAATTAGGCCTCGATATTGTTATTAGTTACTAACTTTTAAAAATGAGGTTCTTATGTCAAGGCTTTGAGGAGTTACAGCAGTATGCCTAATGCAGTGAGCCCCGCGATGTCTTTTTTATTTTTCTTCTTTGCCACATCCAAACGATGTTATGAAGCTTAGGGCTGTGTTTTTCGAATTGAGTGGTTAGACATAGCCATATTAAACCACTTTAAGCACATGAGACCTTTCTGAATTTGAACTATATCATCTGCCTACAGAAGAAATCAAATAAAAAGTGGCTAAATACGTTACAACTTAAGTCACAAACAAGAGACAATCCTCCCAGGTTTTGAGATACATTTGCAGAAGCTATCTAGTTATGTATCACAAAAATCAAATGTCTTAATCCCAGAAGCGACAGCCACATACGAATCACCTCCATGTCACCCACTCCTCCACCATCAGGGTACCCTCTCTCCAGCTCAAATCCTCTTACCTCATATAGCACTCCCTCTATCTCATCCTCGGTCTCCTTCCCCGGTCCCCACTCCATGTCACCCATGGGGATTATTTGATTTGATTAACCTACTTCCAATATCACAGAGTGCAGATTGAAAGGCAGAAACGATGATGGGGTTACAGGTTAGTTCTGTCTGCATCATGTGCTTCAGAAGTTGTAAGATATTTGGGTTTGCCTTCCGCTTTGAGATTATATAGCCTGATCATATAACAAAAACTGAACAGCTTGACAAACAAATACACACATAAATCCAAACAGACAGAAAGGCAAACAGACATACAGAAGCAACCAAATGCCTTCCACGTCAAGATGATAAAACTCAAGCATACGACCGATATAATCTGAACTGACTGACAACAGACACACACAGACGGAAATGCACAGAGAGACAGATGTGACCAAAAACATAACCGTGCTGGTGCAAAAAAAAGTCCATCATTTTGAATGGGCAAATAATTGTATGTACTCCTTAAGCCTGAATTTTGATGCTTTTTATATTATTAATACTGTAGTTGGTTGGGGTGCCCACCATCCACCCATTTAGTATAGTGCTACTGTAAAATGGCTCAACACGGCATGACAAGTTGAATACTTTCCTATCATATAAAAAGCATTGCATTTCTCTGTGTACTAACCATATTACAAGTTGACACCTTGCGGGTCAGAGGGTTAAGGCTGTACAAACGGATGGGGGTCAATACGATATTCATCTGAGGCGTGGTTGGGGCTTTTACTGATCACCTAATGCACTCGGAGATGAGAATAGCTAATCACCCTTGCATTACTGCAAAGGGCGGGACTGAGCAGCCCTACCCCAACCCCTACGCTCCTGAAGGGAAGAAAATGGATAATAGACATTCGAGTATGGAACTATGGACAGTATTATTACTGTTTTCATACGATTCTATTCAGTTTAAGATTGTATCTATCTATCTATCTATCTATATATATATATATTATCTATCTATCTATCTCTCTATCTATCTATCTATCTATCTATCTATCTATATATATATATATATATATATATATATATATATATATATATATATATATATATATTTATCATCTCATCAGCGGTTTGAGTGTCCACTGCAGGACCGGCCTATCCCTACCGAATTACCCTGTACAGCCAATGTATCTCTACTAAGTGGCTTAGGCTGTCTAGTAGAGATTGTATGTAGGGTGAGAAGTGCTTGTAAGTGTAATTGTAGTGTTGTAGTGGCTTTGGATGTGTGTGTAGTCTGTGAATCAAGTGTAATCAGCCCGCGCAAGCCGACTGGGTGCAAGCATACTTTATAGTATGCGACACTTGTTCAACCACAGCACCCCTGATGTCCGCCAAGCAGTACGTGGGCAGAAGAATGCTCCCAAAGTTTAATACTCTGGCGGGGCGTGAACCCCCGTTCTTCAGTGTCCGAAAACGTAAGCTTTACCACTGAGGCTCCAGACATGCATATATATATATATATATCATCATAAGCCGTTTGAGTATCCACTGCAGGACCGGCCTATCCCGACCGAAGTCGGGACGATACAGCCAGTGTATCTATACCAACTGGCTTAGGCTGTCTGGTAGAGATTGTATGTAGGGTGAGAAGTGCTTGTAAGTGTAATTGTAGCGTGGGAGTGGCTTTGGAAGTGTGTAGTCTGTGAACCAAGGGTAAGCGGCACACGCATGCCGACTGGGTGCAAGCATGCTTTATAGTAAGCAACACTGGTTCAACTAGAGCACCCCTTGTGTCCGCCAATGTAGTACGCGGTCGGGTGAACACTCCTAAAGTTTTCCACCCTGGCGGGGCACGAACCCTGGCTCACCCGTGTATGAAACGCACACTGTACCACTGTACCACAGAGGCTCAATATATATATATATATATATATATATATATATATATATATATATATATATATATACTGTACACTAGCCGAAAAGGTCCACTCTCCGGGCGGACTTTTTTGGCTAGCTCCTGCGGAGGGCTGATTGGGCCTTTGCCCAATATACCTAATGGAACTTTTCAACATACAATTAATCCTAATAAATTATATACCAAAACACTCCCTGGATCATGCTGATTCAGAATATGTATCATATGTGGGGGTAGACCCTACGGGAACCGAGTTTATAGCTAACAAACATACGAACACTCGCCTTTATTTTATATACCATATATATATATATATATATATATATATATATATATATATATATATATATATATATATATAATTTTCTGAGGGCTAGATATAGCCTTCAATATTCCCTTCACTACCAGGGCACTCAACCAATCTAAGCAAAATAGTAACAGCAACGAGAATATAATTTAAAAAAGGTTACCACATCAAGGGAGCTAAAACCTTCTCTACAGTGACAATAGTTTATTTTTGTTACAGTCCGATGATATAAAGCAGATAAGAAAGTATCCTCGAACTGAAAGGGTTAATCAGGTTCGTTGAAGAACCCTCTTTCAAGCTGAGTAAAAGCCTCTGAAAGAAGCAGGAACAAAATTCGAAAGGTGTTGTATGAGAGACGTTAACCCTTTCACTCTAATGACTTTTTTATTTGACAGCAATTTTCTTCAGATTACGGAGAGAAACATTACTGTGAAGAAAATCTGTTTGTGAAGGGATGATGATGATGATGGTGGAAGCATTAATGGTGACTATTCCTTAGCCCGTCAACACGGATGGTTTCTTCAAGGTTGAAAACAATCGTCCATTGGTAGCAAGAGTAAACAAAAACGTGTGAGCCATACATGAGGCATTTATATACGAAATTACTCCCTACTTTGCCATGCCGGGAAATAATATGGTAATCTCTTTATAAACGAATTTACAGTTGACGTTGGATAATTCCTGCCGTTGTTGCGTGCCCAGTTCATGGCCCCAGCATCCATATGTTTACCCATGCAAAACCTGCCCACGCCACCACCTCGGCGCACACCAAACTCGGCTTCCGGTTCATAATATCTCAGTTTGAATGAAAATTTCGTTTCAAAATGTGTAGGCTAGAATTAAACTTACCCAGAATGTCTCAGTCTGGATCGTTTTGGTTCAAAATATTTCGGTCTGGATCATCTCGTATCAAAAAAGCGTTGTCTGGATCATCTCAAAATATTTCGGTTTGCATACATTTCTGTTCAAAATACTGTATGTAGTCTTGGATAATCACGTCACAAAATATCATTAAGGATCATTCCGTTTCAAAATACAACGAACTGCATCATCTCGCCTCAGAATATATCATGTGGATCATTTTGGCTCATGATATGTTGGTTCCGATCACCACCAGGGCACTCAGCCAATCTAAATAAATCTGTAACAGCAACGAGAATATAATTTAAAAAAGGTTACCACATCAAGGGCGGTAAAACCTTCTCTGCAGTGACAATAGTTTATTTTTGTTACAGTCCGAACTCAGTTCGGATTACTTCGATATAAATTATTTTCGGCTTGGATTATATCGTATCATTATATCCAAGTTTGGGTCATTTAATTTCAACACTTGTAGGGCTAGAGTACCTTATCTCAAAATATTTCTGTTCAAACTAACCCAGTATAAAACCCCTCATCCTGATCCAACTCGGCCTTCAGCTCAGAATATTGGGTTTGGAGGAAAGTGTGCAGTCGGGTTAATATATTCGGTTAAGATCATCTCTGTTAAAATAGCTGCTGGGCGAGGTTCTTCACTTTTTGTACAAAGTATGTAAATACATTATATTATCTTGCTTAAGTTATTCTAATTAGGGACGACAGCTGACGTATATGGAAATGTTCCTGACTCGTCTGGTTCCCTTTCATATATTGATGTCCCCTATATTAGGTTGTGCCTCGACTGACAGTCACCAGGTGATGAGTGCAGGTATGTAATGTAGAAAGGCATTACATATCTGCAGTCGATGGTGTTCTGTTAGTCGAGGTATTTTTACCATTAGTGTAGGTCTAGCTATTTGTCTCTGTAGGATTTAGTATAGGTTAGCGATTTGTCTGTTAGGTGATTAGTTTTAGGGTCTTTAGATTAGTGTTCCTTTATAATATAAGGTATAAAAAAAAAAAAAAACAAGAAAAAATTAAAAAAAAAAAAATACAAAAAAAAAAAAAAAAAAATTAAAATTATTATATATATATGTACGTTTGCATGAAAGTGTGTCTGTATGTATGCATGGAAGTGTGTGTGTGTGTATGTGTATGTATGTATATATATATGTTTGTATATATATGTATATATGTTTAAATGTATATACATATATATATACTGTATATACACGGCCTTAATAACCAGGGGCTTCGGCCCCAATGGTTGATAGGCCGGGAAAAAAAAAAAAAAAAAAAAAAAAAAAAAAACTGTTAAAATAGGGTCTTTACATTAGGTCTTTAAGTTTATACGTAATATAAGGTTAAAAAAATAAAAAAATAAAAAAGATAATAAAAATAAAATTACAAAAAAATAATAAAATAAAAATTATTATATATATATATATGTACGTGTGCATGAAAGTATGTTCATATGCATGGGTGTGTGTATGTATGTATGTATATATATATATGTTCATGTATATATGTATATATGTGTAAATATATATACATATATATAATTTGCCTTAATGACCAGGGGCTCCGGCCTCAATGGTCGATAGGGAAAAAAAAAAAAAAAAATCCTGAGTTACTTGGTCGAGGCTTTTTGAATATTAGTGTAGGTCTAGTTATTTGTCTCTTAGGATTTAGTATAGGTTAGCGATTTGTCTGTTAGGTGGTTAGTTTTAGGGTCTTTAAATTAGGTATTCTGTTTATAAGTATTATAAGGTTAAAAATATCAAAAATAAATAAAAATAAAAATAAAACTACAAAAAAATAATAAAATAAAAATTATTATATATATATGTACGTGTGCATGAAAGTGTGTATGTTCATATGCATGGATGTGTGTATGTATGTATGTATGTATATATATATGTTTGTATATATATGTATATATGTGTCAATATATATATATATATATATATTTGCCTTAATGACCAGAGGCTCCGGCCTCAATGGTCGATAGGCAAAAAAAAAAAAAAAAAAAAAAATGTTATCAACTTGGGGCCGATTCCACTCAAAATTCCTCACCTCAACCTGGACAAGCTTGGCCTGACCCCTTCACTCCGATGACGTATTTTCCATTGAATTTTGCTATCTCCCAGCTTTGGGGAGCCTGTTTTTAATTGCATAGGGTCGATACATCCTTCATTAATCTTTTTAGTACGAAGGAATAATCCCGTCACATGAAGGAAGTGAGGGTGATGGATCAAATAGTAAGAAGGACATTATGTAGAAAGTAGAGAGCAGAAGATGACTGACAAGTGAAATCTTTCCCAAGCTTGATTAATTCGCCTGAGAACAAGGATGTACACAAAAGTAGGTCACCAGATTGAAGGGATTAAAACATATAGACTCCAACCCTCCTCGTCCCAACACCTACTTGGCTCAGGGCATTGACATACAGGTTTATGATAATTTTCTCTTCTTGAATAAGATCTGACTACACAGGAAGTACGGGAGATATGGGAAAGTTTTACATGCAGCACCCTCGTTCTACCTGTAACACACACACACACATCCTACTTATATCTATCAATCCAATATACTAATAGCACCAGCCGTGTGTGTGTGTGTGTTTTGGGGAGCCGAAACTACAAATTCAAATCGCACCAAAACTGGCACAAAAATCGCAACAAACACTCTGATGTGAAAAAACTTGGCCCCATCACGATTGAAAAACTTTTACTGTATTTAATGAGCGATCACTTTTTGACCAAAAAACGTCGCTCTCGGCGCCCGGCATAGGATCTCCGTAGAATTTTTTGTCCATAGCAACAGCAGCACGAGCAAGTGCGAGGGGCTCGAAGGGCCCAACAGCACTTGTTATAGGCTATACTATGGCACTAGCCGTGTGTGTGTGTGTGTGTGTGTGTGTGTATTTTGGACAGCCGAAACTGCGCATTCAGATCGCACCAAAATTGGCAGAAAAATCGCAAAAAATTCGCTGTGAAAAAACTTGTTTCATCCCGATTGAAAAACTTTTACTATATTTAATGAGCGATCACATTTTGACCAAAAAACGCCGTTCACGGTGCCCGGCAAAGGATCTCCGTAGAATTTTTTGTCCATAGCTATAACTAAAATATATTACAGCAGCGCGAGAGCTCTCCGCAGGGGCAAGTGCGAGGGGCCCGAAGGGCCCACGAGCACTTGTCTCTATCAATAGCTAGACGACTTAATCGTGTAAGGTGTGGCTGCAAACAAATCTCATCTATATCGCCCTGTCCCCCGTCATTTAATATACGTCTATACTCCTTCCCTCCATCCCATCCTCGGTCTCCCCCTTCCTCTCCTCTCCTTCACCTCACATACATTCTCCTCGTTAGTCTCTCCCCTTCCATCCTCTCCACATGGCCAAACCACCTTAATTTATTTTTTCTAATCCTTTCTATCACATCCACATCACAACTCTTCTTCACTTACGACTGGGAATTAATCCTAAGGCTGCTTGTAAATCCCAGCCACGCTCAACTTGGACTCGGGTAATTGAGGGAGGGAGAGGCGAGATATTTCCGAGGTCGGCCTTTTGATTTCTCACACAAATTTCTTCTTCCCTCGAAAAACATCAGATTTTTTTTTTTTTTTTCCCGTGGTGTCAAATGTTGTCATGGTCAGATGGATTAGTTTGACGTGCTAATTAAGCCAGTGTCAACTGCAGGACAAACTTTATCCTCCCGGGGGTGAAAATGGAATGGTTTGATGTGGGGGAGGCGAGGTGAGAGAAGGGAGAGAAAATGAATGAGCGAAGGAGAAGGAGGAGGAGGAGGAGGAGGAGGAGGGAGAAAGGGATTGAAAGAGGGAGGGCTAGGTAAGGGAAGGAGAGAAGGAGGGGAAGGCATGAGAAGAAGAAGGGAGAAGGGAAGAGAGAAGGAGGAGGAGCAAGCGCGAGGAGAAGAGGGGAGAGTAGAGGAAAAATCTGAAGAAGTAGAGGTGGAGGAAAACAGGAGGGGAGAAAGAACAGAAGGTTTGGAGACAAGTAATGACAGGAGAAAAGGAGGAGGAATGGGTGGGGAGGAGCAGTTAGAAGGAGAGAGAAGAGAATAAGAGAGGAGAGAAAGAGGGAAGGAGTGAAAGAAGGAAAGTTTGATTAGGGCTGGGGAGGGAAAGGAGGGGACAGGAAAGAGTCGAGATGGATTATTTTGACTTGAAAATTAGGGTAGGGGCGGTGACACGACAAATTTTTTAGAAATAATTCTACATTGATGGCAATGAAATATATATATATATATATATATATATATATATATATATATATATATATATATATATAGAGAGAGAGAGAGAGAGAGAGAGAGAGAGAGAGAGAGAGAGAGAGAGAATACACAAGGAAAGATGGAATCAACGACATTCATCATACAAGAAATGAATAATGGATAAACACATCACATACAAAAGGGACAAGAGAAAAAAAGGACCACATAAGGCAGAAGGATACATATACACAAAGGAGAAAAAAGGATGGAAGGGGTTTAGTAAGGAAGAAAATATATGAAATACGCAAGATAGGTGGAGTACGAAGTTGTGAAAGATACCGTGATATATCTGTGTGGGGTAGAGAGAGGTGATGGAAAGTGGAGCAAGTATGGGGCGGAATATACAGTACGTAGGGAGGAAAATGAACTGTAAAGCATGCAAGGTAAGTTACAGGGCGTAGAATATTTATTATATAGCATGGCTTGTATTGTACATGCCTTGTGCACTGCCATTCATCACTACCACATAACACATTGCCACCTCTCACACTGTCATCTCGCACAAAGTCCTGGAACACACTTCATATTCCAGTGCTTTACATTGTTACCACACACTGCTACACCACGCAGTAATTCATCTCCAGTCACAATGCACGTTGTCACATTTCACATACCAACACGCCACACACACTTGCACACATCTAACAATTCTACCCCTCTCCCAGTCACAACTCAAACACAGTTCAAGTCAAACATCATAATATTATGATATCACCCCCATCACCACGCCAAACACTTCACACTACCCACACTCAAGTTCAAATCTCTCCTCACACATTACATAGCAACAGCTCACATACTACGACGCCTCACACACACACACACACACACACAGACACAGACACACACAGCTACACCTTAAACATGTGTCACATCATACCTCATGCTGCGACACCCTACGAACAATCACACCATAACATAAATTTCACACCCCACATATCGCCCCATTCCAAACACTCCGAGTTACACCTCACTCTACCACATTACATACCCTACAACGCCACACACACACACACACACACACACACACACACACACACAAATGTCTATGGTATATCTATCTTTCGCTCTATTTGTCTTTCTATTTACTTATTTACCTTTTCGTTTAGTACATGAGAGAGAGAGAGAGAGAGAGAGAGAGAGAGAGAGAGAGAGAGAGAGAGAGAGAGAGAGAGAACATTAAATCACACTTCATTTGAATTATCGTTATTTAAAGCGCCCCATCAAAGTACAGTCTGTGGATGCTCTGCCACTCTCACGTCAGATATCCCAGGGTTAAAAAATGACATGAAATTACCAGAAAGGAGAGAGGTTAACGATATTTGTCTGCCTGTCTATCTGTCTGTGTATGTGTGTATATATCTATCTAACTATCTGTCCATCTATATGTATGTGCTTATGTATGTATGTTGTTGCATAGCCTATGATTTCATCATCCTCTGTGTAATTTTAACGCACAGTATGCTGCATGTTTGATCACGAGCGTGTTCTGCCTCATTCCCCCCTTCTACCGTTATAGTAGAGTAAGTCGTCCTTTCTGTTGTTCAGAGCAGGAGTGTCAGCTATTTGTCCCCTATGGCTTCATTTGCGCGTCCTTCTTACAAGTTGTATCAAGCTCTGCTGGCCCCTATATAATGAGCTCAGTCTCTGCATTATAGCCACTTAGATCTGCTCCTCATTTTGTTCACATCTCTGTCCTCCCCTGTACAGTTATTATTATTGTGAGTGCTCAGGAAGTCTCCAACCATCTAGCAGCTGTGTGTAATTTGAGTATAACTGTTGTTGCATTTTTCTGGTACTGTGTAGCATAAGGTTAATTCTTAGGCCTAGTAAGGTTTTCGTAATTTATGTAAAGGTTCTTATTGTCAGCCATCATTAATAATATCTTGTATCTGTAATAATATATCTGGCATTCACTGAGTATTATCTGGTATCTCATTTTAACAGGGCTGACTTAGATAAATTTTCTCATGCTAATTTCGTGTTAGTAGAGGCTTTTGCAGTTAACCATATATTTAACCTGTTTTTGCCATTACATTATCCTTATGAGTCCTGAATGTTTTGTTGTTAGTTTGAGCATTAAACTTTAACTTGTAATTTTACCTAACTCTTTTATTTTGAACTTGGACCTTTACAGGACAGTAGTGATTATTAATATTCTCACTTAAAGTGTACATTATCTTTCTCTGTTCCGTAACATAAATTTGGCGACCTCATATCAGGATATTCAGGATATTATCATAAGGATATTACTTGATATTTTGTGACTGTGATTTATTCATGATGTCTACTATTGCTACATTTGATGAAGCCAAAGATTTTTTGTCAAATGTGCAAACAGTGTGTGATGTAGAAAACAGAACAAAGAATGAACTTAAGCTTGTTGCTCAACAATTGGGAATTGCAGTTCACTCTCATCATTCTAAAGATCAAATTGTTGGCATGATTAATAAGAGCTTCTTTAATGTAACTCCTCCAAATGAGCAAACGCAGATTGAAATAGCTAAGTTACAGCTAGCCCTGCAGGAGGCTCGTGTTAAGGAGGATGAATTTAAAGCAAATGCTAAGGAGGCTGAATCTCAGGCTCGGATTCAAGAGGCACAGATACAGGCTCAGGCACAAATTGAACTAGCTAGGATTCAGGCAGACCATGAGTATCGCATGAAATAAGGTGGAACTGGATCATCTAGCTCTGATGATTTTGATGTGGCTAAAAATGTTAAACTTGTCCCTCCTTGTAATGAATCTGATTTAACAAAGTATTTTCAGTTGTTTGAGAGGGTAGCTACAGGTTTTAATTGGCCCAAAAAGTATTGCCCAGTACTCCTTCAAACTGTTCTCACTGGCAAAGCTCAAGTAACTTATGCATCTTTGCCTCAGGATCAATCTGATAATTATGATGTAGTTAAGAGCTTGATTCTTAAGGCCTATGAGCTTGTTCCTGAAGCCTATAAAGTAACAATTTAGGACAACTTATAAGGAAGATAAGCAATCCCATGTTGAGTATGCAAAAATCAAAGAAGATCTGTTAGAGCAGTGGTTAAATTCTAAGAATGTGGATTCTGATTTTGGTAAATTTAAGCGGATGATTTTGCTGGAGGACTTCAAAAGGTGTGTTAATAAAGATGTAAGCCTATATCTTGATGAGAAAAGAATAGATAATTTGTCTAATGCTGCAGTTTTAGCTGATGAATATGTTCTCACTCACAAAAGATATTCTAGAGAAAAAAGGAAAGCTGAGAGTAAGTACGTTGCCTCTACTCAGAGTACAGGTAACAGGAAAGAGAATAAAGATGATGTTTCTCAGGAAGTAAATACCAGCTTCACCTCTAGATTTCAGAAAAGTAAATATACTTATTGTAGTAAGCTTGGTCATACTACGGAGAAATGTTTCAGGAAACAGCGTGATGTGAAGAAAAAGGAGTCTTTAAATATTCAGTCAATTGGTCTAGTGTCCACCCTTGAGAGTTCCCAGAATTCTTTAACAGAGTTAACTGAACCTGCTTTAAGGGGTAACTTAAATTTTCATGATGGAGCTCCTCTTCTGAGCAGTAACGTGGGTGACACTCTCAAGAGTTCATGTGCTAATTTCCTGTCTGATGGTTTTGTCAGTCCTCTGGACAGTAATGACAGGAAATCAGTTAAAATATATCGTGATACAGGTGCTTGCCAATCCCTTATGGTGACCAGTGTGCTAGGCTCTAATGTTAATTCCTCTGATGAAACTGTAATCTTACAAGGTGTAGGGAATAATTACTTCTCTGTCCCTCTGTGCAGAGTGAATTTAGAGTCTGGTTTTGTTAATGGTTCCGTTATGGTTGGGTTGGTTGAGACACTCCCAATGTCAGGTGTAACTTTCTTACTTGGAAATGATATTGGTGGAAGTCAAGTGTGTCCAGCTCCTCAGTTGTCTAGTGAGCCAGTGGCTGCGACCCAGGATTGTGATGTCCCTGATGTGTTCCCTGCATGTGCTGTCACTAGGGCTAAGTCTAAAGTTACTGGTGATTTAGAGGATAATGATGATGATGTTATCCTAGCTGACACTTTTCTTGCTAATTTGGACCACTCACCAGATGAGGCAGTACCCCGTAGTGTTGATAATTTGTCTCGTCAAGAGTTGGTTGAGTTGCAGGTTGCTGGCCCTGAGTTGAAAGGTCTAGCTAACTCTGCTTGCAGTGAGGAAGAGTCAGCTGATGCTTCTACTTGTTATTATATAAAGTCAGGAGTACTTATGAGGAAGTGGAGACCCCCAACAGTATCAGCCGACTGTGAATGGGAGGTTGTACATAAAGTTGTCATCCCTCGTGTTTGTAGGCAGGATATCATTAGAGTGGCTCATGATTCCAATTTGGCAGGACACCTTGGAGTGAGGAAAACTGTGGCACGCATTTTGAAACACTTCTACTGGCCAGGTATCTTCAGGGATGTTTCCTGGTATTGTAAGTCTTGTCACACCTGTCAAGTTGTGGGGAAGTGTAATCAGACCGAAAAGGTTGCACCTCTAGTTCCCATTCCTCCTTTTGAGGCGCCTTTCACCCGTGTGTTGGTGGATATTGTGGGCCCTCTTCCTAAGACTTCTTCAGAATTTTCTTATGTGTTGACCCTGATTGATATGGCTACTCGTTATCCTGAAGTCATTCCACTTGGAAATATCTCAGCAAAGAACGTGGTTAAGGAAATGCTAGGGTTCTTCACGAAGTTTGGTCTGCCCAAGGATGTACAGTCAGACCGGGGAAGCAATTTCATGTCAAATGTTTTCAAGCAGTCTCTGAAAGAGTTGGGCATCATCCAGATCACGTCTTCAGCTTACCATCCCCAGACCCAAGGAGCGTTGGAGAGATATCATCAAACACTCAAATCGATGCTCAAGAAATACTGTTTGAAACATCAGAAAGACTGGGATAAAGGTCTTTCATTCATTGTGTTTGCCGCAAGAGAATCTCCAAATGAATCACTTGGCTTCTCACCTTTTGAACTACTATTTAGCCATAAAGTAAGAGGACCCCTTAAGTTACTCAAGGAATGCTGGCTGTCGGAGGAAGATGACGTCAACCTGCTGGAGTATGTGATAAAGTTCAAAGAACGGCTGTCCACTGCTTTACAGCTGGCGAGAGAGAATTTAGGAGCTGCTCAGGAGAAGATGAAAACTTGGTATGATAAGAAGTCCAGGTTACGCCACTTTCAGCCAGGAGATCAGGTTTTGATTCTGCTACCGGTTCATGGGCAACCTCTTCAAGCCAAGTTTAGTGGTCCTTATTTCGTGGAGAAGAAATTCAGTGATGTCAACTATGTCATCGCCACACCAGATCGTAGAAAGAACAAGCAACTTTGTCACATCAACATGCTAAAGTTATATCACAGGCGGGACGAAAATAACCGTCTGCACTGTAGCTGTTCCACCCGAGTCTGCAAGTGAAGCTCTCCCATGCAGCATGAGCCTGAGTGATAGTTTGGGGAAGAATCCTGATATCATGAATGATCTCCAGACTAAGCTTTCTCATCTAGCTCCCGAGGAAAGGCAGGAGTTTTCGGCATTACTGCAGGAGTACCCGCAAGTTTTCCGTGCCACTCCAGGAAGAACCACTGTGTTGATGCATGATGTCGACGTTGGAGATGCAAAGCCAATAAAATTGCCTCCTTACCGTGTCAACCCAGTGAAAGTTCCTCTCATCCAGAAGGAGCTTGGCTACCTGTTGGACCACAAGATGATTGAGCCCTGTCATAGCGAGTGGAGTTCTCCTGTCACTCTAGTCCCTAAGCCAGGTGGGTCACAGCGGCTTTGCATCGACTACAGACGTGTTAATCAGATAACCAAAACAGACACTTACCCTCTCCCTCGCATGGAAGATTGCATAGGCAAGATCGGAAAGGCTAGGTACATAAGTAAGTTTGATTTGTTAAAGGGATACTGGCAAGTACCTATGACTGAACGTGCTAGGGAGATCTCATTGTTTTGTAACACTAGGAAAGACTTTTGCATGTTCTTTAATGCCATATGGTATGAAGAATGCACCAGCCACATTTCAGAAGCTCATGAATGTTGTAACAGAGGGTTTGGCAGGGTGTGTTGTTTATATTGATGATGTATTAATCTTCAGTGACAACTGGAAAGATCACCTATGCCATGTCAGTAAATTTCTTGAGCGTTTGGTTCAGGCTAATCTTGTAGCTAATTTATCAAAGTGTGAGTTTGGTCAAGCTAAAGTTCAGTACCTTGGGTACGTAATTGGTGATGGACATGTTGCACCACCAGGAGCTAAGGTTCAGGTTATAAGTGATCTTCCCAGACCTAAAAGTAGGAAAGAGCTACAAAGTTTTTTTGGAATGGTAGGTTATTACAGGAGATTTGTTCTTAACTTTTCGATTCTTGTATCACCATTTACAGACCTACTGAAAAAGGGAGTTGAATTTGTATGGACCGATAACTGTGAATCCTCTTTCAACAAACTTAAAGCTATCCTATTAAGTCAGCCAGTGCTCGCTACTCCATTTTTTGCTAAGCCTTTTAAGATGGCTGTTGATACAAGTGATACAGGAGCTGGGGCTGTTTTGTTGCAAGAGGATGATCAGGGTATTGAACACCCTGTATCTTACTACAGTAAGAAGTTCACTCCACCTCAAAAGAACTACTCAACTATTGAGAAAGAGCTTTTGGCCTTGATTTTGGGTTTCAGCATTTTTCATTTTGTTTGTGTTCTGGTTTTGACCCAATAGTCATTTATATCGATCATAACCCACTGAAATTCCTTAGTAAGTTTAAAGATAAAAATCAGAGATTGACAAGATGGAGTCTGCTTCTTCAGGAGTATTCATTAGACATACAACATGTCAAGGGGAAAGAAAATGTTATTGCAGATTGCTTATCTAGATTTTAGACAGATTGTTTTAGAGTAATAAGAAATTTCCTTTGTAAATTTCTTTTTCTTTGTGGGGAGGTGTTACATAGCCTATGATTTCATCATCCTTTGTGTAATTTTAATGCACAGTATGCTGCATGTTTGATCACGAGTGTGTGTTCTGCCTCAGTCCCCCCTTCTACCGTTATAGTAGAGTAAGTCGTCGTTTCTGTTGTTCAGAGCAGGATTGTCAGCTCTTTGTCCCGTATGGCTTCATTTGCGCGTCCTTCTTACAAGTTGTATCAAGCTCTGCTGGCCCCTATATAATGAGCTCAGTCTCTGCATTATGGCCACTTAGATCTGCTCCTCATTTTGTTCACATCTCTGTCCTCCCCTGTACAATTATTATTATTGTGAGTGCTCAGGAAGTCTCCAACCATTTAGCAGCTGTGTGTAATTTGAGTATAACTGTTGTTGCATTTTTCTGGTACTGTGTAGCATAAGGTTAATTCTTAGGCCTAGTAAGGTTTTCGTAATTTATGTAAAGGTTCTTATTGTAAGCCATCATTAATAATATTTTGTATCTGTAATAATATATCTGGCATTCACTGAGTATTATCTGGTATCTCATTTTAACAGGGCTGACTTAGATAAATTTACTCATGCTAATTTCGTGTTAATAGAGGCTATTGCAGTTAACCATATATTTAACCTGTTATTGCCATTACATTATCCTTATGAGTCCTGAATGTTTTGTTGTTAGTTTGAGCATTAAACTTTAACTTGTAATTTTACCTAACTCTTTTATTTTGAAACTGGACCTTTACGGTACAGTAGTGATTATTAGTATTCTAACTTAAAGTGTACATTATCTTTCTCTGTTCCGTAACAATGTATGTATCTATCTATCTATGTATTTATATAATTTATTATTTATGTTTTTTTCGACGCACGCAAGCTCAGGCACACGCACAAGCATAACACATGCACAGGCACACGCGTTCACACACACACACACACATACACACACACACACACACACACACACACACACACACACACACAACAATTTCAAGTTTTTCCTGCCATTCTTTTTGCCACATAACTATACAGTATTGCTTTGCTTTGGGGAGTCCTTTCTGGTGATGATGATGATGATGATGATGCTGATGACGATTCTGACGAAAAACATCGAGTGCTATAGTAATGTCCCAGGTCAGTGGTGGCTTTAGGTCAGACTTAAGGAAGGGTCGGGGCAGCAAACCTTTTCAGTGTATCCGAGTAAAATATATATATATATATATATATATATATATATATATATTTTTTGTTACATAGCCTCTGATTTCATCATCCTTTGTGTAATTCTAACGTACAGTATGCTGCATGTTTGATCACGAGCGTGTTCTACCTCAGTCCCCTCCTTCTACCGTTATAGTAGAGTAAGTCGTCCTTTCTGTTGTTCAGAGCAGGAGTGTCTACTCTTTGTCCCCTCTGGCTTCATTTGCGCGTCCTTCTTACAAGTTGTATCAAGCTCTGCCGGCCCCTATATAATGAGCTCAGTCTCTGCATTATTGCCACTTAGATCTACTCCTCATTTTGTTCACATCTCTGTCCTCCCCTGTACAGTTGTTATTATTGTGAGTGCTCAGGAAGTCTCCAACCATCTAGCAGCTGTGTAATTTGAGTATAACTGTTATTGCATTTTTTCTTGTACTGTGTAGCATATGGTGTTATTTCTTAGGCCTAGTAAGGTTTTTGTGATTCATGTGTTTTAAGTGTCAGTCATTTTTGATAATATTTCGTATCTGTAATAATATATCTTGCATTCACTGAGTATTATCCGGTATTCTCATTTAACAGGGCTGACTTAGATAAATTTACTCTTGCTAATTGTGTTAATAGAGGCTATTGCAGTTAACCATATATTTAACCTGTTTTTTGCCATTACATTATCCTTATGAGTCCTGAATGTTTTGTTGTTAGTTTGAGGATTAAACTTTAACTTGTAATTTTACCTAACTCTTTTGTTTTGAACCTGGAACGTTGTGGGACAGTTTTCTCTGTTCCATAACATAAATTTGGCGACCTCGCCAGGATATTCAGGATATTATCATTAGGATATTGCTTGATATTTTGTGACTGTGATTTATTCATGATGTCTACTATTACTAAGCTTGATGAAGCCAAAGATTTTTTTGTCAAATGTGCAAACAGTGTGTGATGTAGAAAACAGAACAAAGAATGAACTCAAGCTTGTTGCTCAACAATTGGGAATTGCAGTTCACTCTCATCATTCTAAAGATCAAATTGTTGGCATGATTAATAAAAGCTTGTTTAATGTAACTCCTCTAAATGAGCAAACGCAGATTGAAATAGCTAAGTTACAGCTAGCTCTGCAGGAGGTTCGTGTTAAGGAGGCTGAATTTCATGCACGTGCTAAGGAGGCTGAGTCTCAGGCTAAGGAGGCGGAGCCTCAGGCTAAGGAGGCGGAGTCTCAGGCTCGTATTCAGGAGGCACAAATACAGGCTCAGGCACAAATTGAACTTGCTAGGATTCAGGCAGACCTTGAGTATCGCATGAAACAAGGTGGGACTGGATCATCTAGCTCTGATGATTTTGATGTGGCTAAAAATGTTAAACTTGTCCCTCCTTGTAATGAATCTGATTTAACAAAGTATTTTCAGTTGTTTGAGAGGGTAGCTACAGGTTTTAATTTGCCCAAAAAGTATTGGCCAGTACTCCTTCAAACTGTTCTCACCAGTAAAGCTCAAGTAACTTACGCATGTTTGCCTCAGGATCAATCTGATAATTATGATGTAGTTAAGAGCTTGATTCTTAAGGCCTATGAGCTTGTTCCTGAAGCCTATAGAGTAAAATTTTAAGACAACTTATAAGTATGATAAGGAATCCCATGTTGAGTATGCAAAAATCAAAGATCTGTTAGAGCAGTGGTTAAATTGTAAGAATGTGGATTCTGATTTTGAAAAATTTAAGCAGATGATTTTGCTGGAGGACTTCAAAAGGTGTGTTAATAAAGATGTAAGCCTATATCTTGATGAGAAAAGAATAGATAATTTGTCTGATGCTGCAGTTTTAGCTGATGAATATGTTCTCGCTCACAGGAGATATTCTAGAGAAAAAAGGAAAGCTGAGAGTAAGTACGTTGCCTCTACTCAGAGTACAGGTAACAGGAAAGAGAATAAAGATGATGTTTTCAGGAAGTAAATACCAGCTTCACCTCTAGGTTTCAGAGAAGTAAATGTACTTATTGTAGTAAGTTTTGTCATACTACGGAGAAATGTTTCAGGAGACAGCATGATGTGAACAAAAAGGAGTCTTTAAATATTCAGTCAATTGGTCTAGTGTCCATCCTTGAGAGTTCCCAGAATTCCTTAACTGAGTTAACTGAACCTGCTTTGAGGGGTAACTTAAATCCTCATGATGAAGCTCCTCTTTTGAGCAGTAACGTGGGTGACACTCTCAAGAGTTCATGTGCTAATTTCCTGTCTGATGGTTTTGTCAGTCCTCTGGACAGTAATGACAGGAAATCAGTTAAAATATATCGTGATACAAGTGTTTGCCAATCCCTTATGCTGACCAGTGTTCTAGGCTCTAATGTTAATTCCTGTGATGAAACTGTAATCTTACAAGGTGTAGGGAATAATTACTTCTCTGTCCCTCTGTGCAGAGTGAATTTAGAGTCTGGTTTTGTTAATGGTTCTGTTATGGTTGGGTTGGTTGCGACACTCCCAATGTCAGGTGTAACTTTCTTACTTGGAAATGATATTGGTGGAAGTCAAGTGTGTCCAGCTCCTCAGTTGTCTAGTGAGCCAGTGGCTGCGGCCCAGGATTGTGGTGTCCCTGATGTGTTCTCTGGATGTGCTGTCACTAGGGCTAAGTCTAAAGATACTGGTGACTTAGAGGATAATGATGATGATGATGTTATCCTAGCCTACACTTTTCTTGCTAATTTGGACCACTCACCAAATGAGGCAGTACCCCGTAGTGTTGATAATTTGTCTCGTCAAGAGTTGGTTGAGTTGCAGGTTGCTGGCCCTGAGTTGAAAGATCTAGCTAACTCTGCTTGCAGTGAGGAAGAGTCAGCCGGTGCTTCTACTTGTTATTATATAAAGTCAGGAGTACGTATGAGGAAGTGGAGACCCCCAACAGCATCAGCTGACTGTGAATGGGAGGTTCTACATCAAGTTGTCATCCCTCGTGTTTGTAGGCAGGATATCATTAAAGTGGCTCATGATTCCAGTTTGGCAGATCATCTTGGAGTGAGGAAGACTGTGGCACGCATTTTGAAACACTTCTACTGGCCAGGTATCTTCAGGGATGTTTCCTGGTATTGTAAGTCTTGTCACAACTGTCAAGTTGTGGGGAAGTGTAATCAGACCGAAAAGGTTGCACCTCTAGTTCCCATTCCTCCTTTTGAGGCGCCTTTCACCCGTGTGTTGGTGGATATTGTGGGCCCTCTTCCTAAGACTTCTTCAGGATTTTCTTATGTGTTGACCCTGATTGATATGGCTACTCGTTATCCTGAAGCCATTCCACTTAGAAATATCTCAGCAAAGAACGTGGTTAAGGAAATGCTAGGGTTCTTCACAAAGTTTGGTCTGCCCAAGGAAGTACAGTCAGACTGGGGAAGTAATTTCATGTCAAATGTTTTCAAGCAGTCTCTGAAAGGGTTGGGCATCACCCAGATCACGTCTTCAGCTTACCATCCCCAGACCCAAGGAGCATTGGAGAGATATCATCAACCACTCAAATCGATGCTCAGGAAATACTGTTTGCAACATCAGAAAGACTGGGATAAAGGTCTTCCATTCGTTGTATTTGCCGCAAGAGAATCTCCAAATGAATCACTGGGCTTCTCACCCTTTGAACTACTGTTTGGCCATGAAGTAAGAGGACCCCTTAAGTTACTCAAGGAATGCTGGCTGTCGGAGGATGACTTCAACCTGCTGGAGTATGTGATGAAGTTCAAAGAACGGCTGTCCACTGCTTTACAGCTGGCGAGAGAGAATTTAGGAGCTGCTCAGGAGAAGATGAAGACTTGGTATGATAAGAAGTCCAGGTTACGCCACATTCAGCCAGGAGATCAGGTTTTGATTCTGCTACCAGTGCATGGGCAACCTCTTCAAGCCAAGTTTAGTGGTCTTTATTTCGTGGAGAAGAAACTCAGTGATGTCAACTATGTCATCGCCACACCAGATCGTAGAAAGAACAAGCAACTTTGTCACATCAACATGATAAAGTTATATCACAGGCGGGACGAAAATAATCCAGTCTGCACTGTAGCTGTTCCACCCGAGTCTGCAAGTGAAGCTCTCCCATGCAGTATGAGCCTGATAGATAGTTTGGGGAAGAATCCAGATATCATGAATGATCTCCAGACTAAGCTTTCTCATCTACCTCCCGAGGAAAGGCAGGAGTTTTCGGCATTACTGCAGGAGTACCCACAAGTGTTCCGTGCCACTCCAGGAAGAACCACTGTGTTGATGCATGATGTCGATGTTGGAGACGCAAAGCCAATTAAACTGCCTCCTTACCGTGTGAACCCAGTGAAAGTTCGTCTCATCCAGAAGGAGCTTGGCTACCTGTTGGACCACAAGATGATTGAGCCCTGTCAGAGCGAGTGGAGTTCTCCTGTCACTCTGGTCCCTAAGCCAGGGGGGTCACAGCGGCTTTGCATCGACTACAGACATGTTAATCAGATAACCAAAACAGACACTTACCCTCTCCCTTGCGTGGAAGATTGCATAGACAAGATCGGAAAGGCTAGGTACATAAGTAAGTTTGATTTGTTAAAGGGATACTGGCAAGTACCTATGACTGAACGTGCTAGGGAGATCTCATGTTTTGTAAGTCTAGGAAAGACTTTTGCATGTTCTGTAATGCCATATGGTATGAAGAATGCACCAGCCACATTTCAGAAGCTCATGAATGTTGTAACAGAGGGTTTGGCAGGGTGTGTTGTTTATATTGATGATGTATTAATCTTCAGTGACAACTGGAAAGATCACCTATGCCATGTCAGTAAATTTCTTGAGCGTTTGGTTCAGGCTAATCTTGTAGCTAATTTATCAAAGTGTGAGTTTGGTCAAGCTAAACTTCAGTACCTTGGGTACGTAATTGGTGATGGACATGTTGCACCAGCAGCAGCTAAGGTTCAGGTTATAAGTGATCTTCCCAGACCTAAAAGTAGGAAAGAGCTACAATTATTTTTGGGAATGGTAGGTTATTACAGGAGATTTGTTCTTAACTTTTCAATTCTTGTATCACCACTTACAGACCTACTGAAAAAGGGAGTTGAATTTGTATGGACCGATAACTGTGAATCCTCTTTCAACAAACTTAAAGCTATCCTATTAAGTCAGCCAGTGCTCGCTACTCCAAATTTTGCTAAGCCTTTTAAGATGGCTGTTGACACAAGTGATACAGGAGCTGGGGCTGTTTTGCTGCAAGAGGATGATCAGGGTATTGAACACCCTGTATCTTATTACAGTAAGAAGTTCACTCCACCTCAAAAGAACTACTCAACTATTGAGAAAGAGCTTTTGGCCTTGATTTTGTGTTTACAGCATTTTTCATTTTATTTGTGTTCTGGTTTTGACCCCATAGTCATTTATATCGATCATAACCCGCTGAAATTCCTTAGTAAGTTTAAAGATAAAAATCAGAGATTGACAAGATGGAGTCTACTTCTTCAGGAGTATTCATTAGACATACAGCATGTCAAGGGGAAAGAAAATGTTATTGCAGATTGCTTATCTAGACTTTAGACAGATTGTTTTAGAGTAATAAGAAATTTCCTTTGTAAATTTCTTTTTCTTTGTGGGGAGGTGTTACATAGCCTATGATTTCATCATCCTTTGTGTAATTCTAACGTACAGTATGCTGCATGTTTGATCACGAGCGTGTTCTACCTCAGTCCCCCTTCTACTGTTATAGTAGAGTAAGTCGTTCTTTCTGTTGTTCAGAGCAGGAGTGTCAACTCTTTGTCCCCTCTGGCTTCATTTGCGCGTCCTTCTTACAAGTTGTATCAAGCTCTGCCGGCCCCTATATAATGAGCTCAGTCTCTGCATTATTGCCACTTAGATCTACTCCTCATTTTATTCACATCTCTGTCCTCCCCTGTACAGTTGTTATTATTCTGAGTGCTCAGGAAGTCTCCAACCATCTAGCAGCTGTGTAATTTGAGTATAACTGTTATTGCATTTTTTCTTGTACTGTGTAGCGTAAGGTGTTATTTCTTAGGCCTAGTAAGGTTTTTGTGATTCATGGGTTTTAAGTGTCAGTCATTTTTGATAATATTTCGTATCTGTAATAATATATCTTGCATTCACTGAGTATTATCCGGTATTCTCATTTAACAGGGCTGACTTAGATAAATTTACTCTTGCTAATTGTGTTAATAGAGGCTATTGCAGTTAATCATATATTTAACCTGTTTTTTGCCATTACATTATCCTTATGAGTCCTGAATGTTTTGTTGTTAGTTTGAGCATTAAACTTTAACTTGTAATTTTACCTAACTCTTTTGTTTTGAACCTGGAACGTTGCGGGACAGTTTTCTCTGCTCCGTAACAATATATATATATATATATATATATATATATATATATATATATATATATATATATATATATATACAGTATGCAAAGAGAGAGAGAGAGAGAGAGAGAGAGAGATTTGCAGCAGCACATGTAATCTGTTAATAAATGGAAATGACATACCGGCCGTAGAGGGATTCTAATTATCGTTAAGAAAATGTTCGGAATTTTTTTGAATATGATATATTCTCTGACCAGGTTCTGTTGTTAATTTTAATAAAGCTGTCCTTACAATACCGCCAAAAATGTCTGTACATCATATGTGGATTATTGGATCTATCAATCCATCTATCGCCTTTCGCCTCAACTGTGCAAGGGGTGTCACAAAAGAATAGCCGCACGACCCCCTGTCCTCCACCAGTAGGCTACCTTTTCTTCAATTCACCCTTCCCCCTCAGTCATATACCTCTCCATCCTATCCCTCCATGCCATCCTCGGTCTCCAATTCCTCCCCTTTATCTCCACCTCACATCCACATACAATGTCTCAAACTATTCTGGGATGAAGATTGCTAAGCCACTGTACCACATCCCCGATTCACCATTTGTATTTTCAGATGCAGAGTATTCCTAATACTTGCATCTGTCACCACTCTGTAACTCGCACATGTCACATCATAATTTTACCTCGTTCATTAGTTTAACCTCTTTCTTTATCTCATTTTGCATTCTTCTTCATCGTCATTCTCTCTCAGCTCTCTGTTGGTGGTAGTAATCATCACTCTTTATTACGTGATAGTGACTAGATAAACTACATTCTCTCTCTCTCTCTCTCTCTCTCTCTCTCTCTCTCTCTCTCTCTCTTTCAGTATATTTCAGCATGAATCATTGCTAACATTTAAGCTCATCCTTTCCTCTTTCCTTTTGTAAGACTTTCACTATCCGTAAATTTAAAAATTATGTAGATAGCAGTCAAGGACAAAATATCGCCTAGTAATTCACCTCCTCCGCTTCTTACTTTCCTCTGCAAGCTAAAAGTTCTAAGCTGAGAAAGTCTTGGTATATCTCTGCTCATTGATGATTGTTTCTGATGTGATGCATTAGGGAGAAAATTGATGGACATGACTGAAGGTGAAGTAATGGCACTGGACTACTGAGGGCAAACTTTCGTCCGTGACTATACGAACCACCTCAGTACACTCCTCCCAGTTCCACTTCCTACGTCCACCTACACTCCACTTTCCCCTTACACTAAAGTTCCTTTGATTATCGATCTCTCCATCACCTCAAAAACGTGAATTTCAAAGCTCTATGCATACGGTATTCCCACAATTTGGCGAGGGCTTAGTCCTTCCCACCTTTTTCTGTAGTTTATAGCATCGCGCTACTACCTGACCGTTATGTACAACTTAGGAACCAATATTAGGACACAAACAGCTCAATGAAAAAATATACTTTTAATGCAGATAAACACGCAGTACTCACCACCATGATGATCGCACGTTTTCTTTCTTTCCTTTTCTTTCATTAGAGGCTTTCTATACCCTTGCATGTGTCAGCTTGGTTCACCTGATGTAGGCTTTCCATGCTAGATGATCTCTGGCAGGATCTCCTTTTGTCTGGAAAGAACACAGATAATATTTACTGTCTCGAACGTAATAAATCGTCGTGTGGTAGTATACTCGTAGACGTCGACCAGGTACTGAAGGCTTTAGTGGTCATTGCTTCTAGCCCCTTCGTTCTCAGAGACTCATCCTAAGCTAAATATAACCGTCCGTCTGTGCCAAGGTAGAGCAAAAGAATCAACGTTAAAGGGTTACCTTGATTCTCCTCTCTTTGCAGTAAGTAAATCTCCCATCAACAATTCCCTTATTCTACTAGGTTTGTGAAAGTGTGTAAAGAGATTCCAGTTCATCTGATTATTGGTGATCAGTTTTAGGTGGGAAAGGCCGTGATGATCATGTTGATAAACTATCGGGATATCTCTTTAGTTTTTTACATGGTTTCCAAAGTTGTAGAAACCTGTGATCGGCAACTTCTCATAAACTACAAGTGCTCCCATCATTTCTCTTCCATTGCCACCCCTCCCCTCCCCTCCCCGAGCCGTATTTTCGTGTTGCTGAATGCCAGGCTGCACTGTGCAGGGGAGAGGCTGCCTGCTACAGTGTTGGTGAACTTTACATTACTCATTGAATCCCATGTCTGCAGTAAGGGAGAAGGGATTCTCCTATGTGGAGCGAGAGAGGAGTGAAAGACACACTACAGTTTTTCTATTTATCTTAGTCCAGCTTATTGTCCTTTTGTAAGTTATTTCACGTCACTCCATGGCAGAAAAAAAAAAACTGTACGGTCACACATCCTTTCCATAGCATTTCTGTGTGACTAATATCATATTAATCTTTAGCAACAACTCAGCACTGAAGATACAGAGACCGCCATGTTAAGCTAAGTTATAGTGAAAAGACTATATGAGAGTATGAGAATGAGCCAGTTGGAAGAAGGAAAAGGAGACCAAAAACAAGGCGAAACAGATAAGGTGTGGAAGTATGCAATCGAAGGTGGCATGTTATGGGAAGTGAAGTCCGTACTGAGCATGGAGAGAAATACCTGAAGGTCTTTTTTTTTCGAGGCCACTCCTCAAAAAACGTGGCGTCAAATAATAAATAAATATTTTAAACGCAAGGTATGTGGTAGTATATGTGTAGTGGTAACAGTGGATCGGAGTGAGGATGGAGATGAAGATGCAAGTGGGGAGTTAGAAAAAAGATGTGGCAGTGGCATGGTGATGACTGCGTGGTGTGATGGAGGCATAATGCGGAATAAGGGAATATGCAACAGGAATAAGGTGGTAGCAGGGTGTTATAGAGTGAAGATGGAGGTAAAGTATTACCTGTAGTTAGAAATTATACGATATGTGCTAGGGGTATGGATGCGACAGTGCTAGGGGTATGGATGCGACAGTGCTAGGGGTATGGATGCGACAGTGCTAGGGGTATGGATGAGACAGTGTGAGGGAGTGAGAGGTGGAGATGAAGATGGGAAGTCGAGCATGGGAATGTGCAACGTGTGGGAGGGATGTGATGGTAGGAGTACTCGTACATGTGCAAACGAAAATGAAAATGAAGTGTTGGGCAGGTGAAAGCATATGGCAGCAAAATGATGATAGTAGCAATGTGAGGCTAGAGATCAAGATGGGGTGGGTAGTTAGGAAGTGGATGTGAAAGAAGAGTAGTAGTGATGAAGTTGTTGTGGTGACAGTGTGTGTGTATGTGTGTGTGTGTGTGTGTGTGTGTGTGTGTGTGTGTGTGTGTGTGTGTGTGTGTGTGTGTGTGTGTGTGTGTGTGTGTGTGTGTGTGTGAAGACTGTGAGATATGAAGTTAGGTGGTGTATGTGACAGGAGAGAAAACAAGTCAGAATGGTGATGACTATGAGTGAGGAATTAGGAATACAATGTTGAAGACTGGGGTCATGTAAACAAAGCCTGATGTAGGAATTGCTGTAGTGGTAGTGTGAGGTACGTAGGAATGAAGAAATGAGTGAGGCATGAACAGAGGCTGTTTATTTCAGAACTGTGAACACAGTAGGAGTGAGATGGGGTGGAGTATAATTGAACTGTTTACAAAGGAAAATGACAAAAGCAAATGTGAAAGGGATGAATTGAGGGCATGTGTAGGGGAAATGGTGTGGCAATGACAGGAAGAGAGGCGGAGGGAGTGATGAATGAATGTGTGGTAGGAGAGAGAGAGAGAGAGAGAGAGAGAGAGAGAGAGAGAGAGAGAGAGAGAGCATGCGTTTCAGCATGTTTATGCATGTGCATGCAAGCATGCGTTCGTGTGTGTGTGTGTGTGTGTGTGTGTGTGTGTGTGTGTGTGTGTGTGTGTGTGTGTGTGTGTGTGTGTGTGTGTGTGTGTGTGTGTGTGTGTGTGTGTCCGAGCGAAGAAAGAGAGAAAAAAAGAAAGGATAGGAGGAGGAGAGATAAACTGCGAGAGGATAAGTGGAAAAGTAAAGGAAGAGAGAAAGCATGAAAGTCCGAGAGAGAGATAGGTTAAGAGTGGGGGGAAGAGGGAGGTTTAGAGAGAGTGTGAAGGTGAGAGGAAGAAGTGGATGAGGGAAGCAGCGTGAGGAGAAAGAAACGATGAAGGGATGAGTGAGTGGAGGGTGGGTGAGAGAGAAGGATGTGGGTTGTGATGGAAGAGATGCGAGATCCATAAGCCCTGAGGATGAGAAACCACTATAGACTGTGTGGAACTGAATGCGTTTCAGGGAACTGATAATAACGACCCACACAAAAACTAACGCATCGTCTGTGACTGACGTGATATTCTTATACTCTTTTCACCCTAAGCAGGCCAAGATTTTTCTCCTTTGCAGTTACTGTAATTTCACGTAGCTCATTGTCAGAAAGAAACTGGCATGCATCTATACCCTTTTCCGTCACTAGGGTCAATTTTTGGTGTTAAGGTATTGTTACAGCTCAACAGTATTTATGGCGAGATCCCATTTTTAGGCAACGTTTGTGTGAACACAGTACAAGTATACTTTTTTTTTTTTTTTTTTTTTATGTGTCCGACTCTGGGCAAAGGCTTCATGGCCTATATCTCGGGGGCAGTAGCCTATCCCAAGGCCCAGTAGTCCTCCTACACCTCCACATGTCACCACTTCGGCGCTAACACCCACCGTCCATATTGAATATATGCTAGGGCTGTCTCATACAGGACTGGTGTATTGGTATTAGCGGGGGTACTTTTATGACATGTCGGCGGGTCATCTGGTAGATCAGGAAAGTCTGCTTCCATGAAATGCAAAGCCTTAAACTGTTCACTTAGGTATCACATAGAGAGATAAAAAGACAGCTTCATCGATATGGGTACAGACCAAAGCAGACGTTGCATTACAATCACAACGGAAAAATGAAGCATAAACTGATGTGTCTAAGTTTCGTTCGTTGAAGAGTAGGTAACAGATGGAAAGCCAGTGTAAATGAGTGACAATCCAGAGATGGAATGAGAGAAGGAGGTAAACGGGTGAAAAGGACAGAGATAAAGATCGCAGATTTGCTGGGACTCCTGATCAATATTATATGTACGATTACTGTTACCAGACTACTTTGTCACGTCGAGGGGAGACTTTGCGAGCTAGGTATATCCTTCATTGCCAGACTACAAAAGACATCATCGTATTGAAGGATTGAGCCGTATTTTCGTTGGCTTAGGAGACTCGTAGCACTTATTATCAGTTACATATTACAACTCAACTGCCTCTTGTTAAACATATTTTCTTAATATAGACATCAGTTACATACGAGATTATATTAAGGTGTAACAGGCAAATGTTGAGGAAGAGGTAAATCGAAATTAAGTTACCGACACTGCGACCTAATGTTTGTGTCTGAATCAATTACTATCAAAGCACAACTCACGTCAAATAACACTCGATAATGAATGCTGCTGTTCCCAGTACCATCAATAGCTGATCATACCTTTCATTGGATTCTTGATCCTAATTACAGAGCCAGCCTAAGTCCCAAAACTCACGGGAACACAGAAACTGAAGGTTGAACAGAGAGATTCATGAAGCGTCAGAGTGCAACTATGGAGGGGATGTGAGACGGACTCGGTGAAAGTCCCTGCAACCGGTGCGATTCGAGCCTGCATTGGCTTGGGCCTTATAAACACTTACTAATACAGACAACCGATAACACCTCCCAGCCATAATAGAAGAAAGTGTCATGTTCTGTATCTTTAGGGGTATTTGTACTACTCTTTGATGTATCCATGGTGATTGCAATTTGTATTAGTCCCACATCGTGTCTCCCCAGACGATGACGTGTACCAGCAGAGAGCTACTTTTTGTGTACATACTTTTATGTGTAGATTATCCTATATTGTGTTAGGTGGAATTGTGCTGTGGTGACACTGAACCTTAATCTGTTTTTGTTATATATTTATTTTTTTTTTCATTATACGATTTGATATCAGGTTTCTGTTATAAATTTGAATTTCGCGCCGTACGACGTCGGCAACCATATCCTTGCGGATAATGCTCACAGGTTTGATGGACACTCCGACGACTACCATCCAAAGAAAACTGCCAGATATAATTTTTGCTGTAGTTCAGGCACTATACCGTACCATAGTGAGCTACGCCTTATTTTATACACCTTAGAATATATAAAAATCACGTCTTAGAGTGATGTCACTGTGCCTTAAGTAACATGGAACCACGCTATGAGTTACTACCTTTTGCATTCTTCACCCCGACCCGTATGCTCATCCCAATTAAATATTTCAAGCAATCATTTTTCATATGCGTATATCACCAGTTTCACGGTAAACGATTCCCAGGAAGACGATTATCTTACGTATTTCAGTATAAATCATTTAATTATTATCTGTCAACTAGTGCCTTGTGCTTTGTGGGAATTGTGCGTGTTACATTGTGTTATTAAAGTCGTTTGTCTGCGTTCATATGCGCGTGAGAGCCACAACTAAACTACAGACTAGTGGTGGTAGAAAGGCAAGAAGTGAGGTTGCCTGTATAGTGTTTACCTTGATATATATTAGAATCTCTCTCTCTCTCTCTCTCTCTCTCTCTCTCTCTCTCTCTCTCTCTCTCAACAATATTTTGCTAGTCTAGTTACCAGTGCTGGTGCAGAACTTACGATCAAATTTAGATTAAGCTTCGTCGCGCACCAAAAATGTTATCTGGATTCTGTTGCAACCCTCCAGAGGACTCTGCTACTTTTACAACACTTTCTTTTCAGTTCAGAAATTCTGTCTATCTTTCAATTGCCAGTCG
This sequence comes from Coenobita brevimanus, assembly GCF_032717465.1. Lineage (NCBI taxonomy): Eukaryota > Metazoa > Arthropoda > Malacostraca > Decapoda > Coenobitidae > Coenobita > Coenobita brevimanus. The sequence goes on from NC_136960.1 coordinate 23,521,707, forward strand.
CCTCAATTCCGTAATGGGTGGCCACAAACAAATCGTTTCCACGTCGCCCTGTCGCCCGCCATTTCACTGCCCTCCCCCCAGCTCACCCCCCACCCCTCATATACTGTATACCTCTCCACTCCATCCCTCCATCTAATCCTCGGCCTCCCTCTTCCTGTTCCCCCTCCACCTCTCTCACATGCATTCTCCTCGTTAGTCTTTCGCTCACATTTCGCTTTCTATCACATTAACATCACACCACAACGCTCCTTCACTTCCTCATTTGTCAGTCTGTCTCTCCATGTAACTCCACATGCTCCTGTAAAATAATTCGTTTCCACTGCTGTCACTCTTGACTTGTGTCCTTTGAACAAGGTCCAAGCTTCTCTTCCATTCGTTAGAGTTGGCGTCACAATAGTCTCATGCAGCGACTTTTTTACTTCTATGCTCACTTCCCTATTTATTGTCACTGCTTTCAAACAACCAGCAACCTTTCATCCTTGTTGTACCCTTTCAAGCACTTTTTCTTCCAAACTTCCATTCTTACTCATCACACTTCTCAGGTACTTAAATGCACTCATATTTTCCATTACCTTATCATCCAACCTCACTGTACATTCATTGACTTCATTTCTCTCGAAGACCATAACTTTACTCTTCCCTATGCTCACCTTTAGATTCCGTATCTTACTCTCTCAAACTCATTCACTAAGCATTTCAGCTCCCCATCGTCTTCACTTAACAATACAGTATCGTCTGCAAACAAAAGTACGGGAGGTTTCCAAACTCTGCTCTCTCTCATTTGGGCTGCCCGAACATACACTGCCCTACCTTGCACCTGTTTTATAGTCCCATCCACATACAGATTGAACAACTAGGGAGACATGACGCATCCCTGTTTCAGTCTAACATTCAGTCAGAAAAATTCATTCAGTTCAGTACCCACACGCACTGCAGCCCTAGCACCCTCATACATACTTTTCACGGCATTCAACAACTTCTCATTTACTCAGTATATTCTGAAATTTTCGACATGCCTTATCTATCCACTCTGTCGTCCGTTTTCTCCAAATCCATGAAGGCCGCATTTAATTTCATTCTCATCTCTAGAATGTTTTGCACGAGAGATCTATAAATGAAAACCTGATCTACACAACCTCTTCCCTTCCTAATATCTCCCAGTTCTTCTGCAACTAATTCCACTGCTATTTCCCTAACTCTATCAATAAGTATCCTACCATATACTTTTCCCGTTACACCAAGAAGACAAATGTCCCTGTGATTATACACATACTTCTTTTTCCCCTTTTCCTTTGTACAGGGGAATATCTGACATCCAATCCTCCGGGACTGTACCTTCCTCCCAGGCGAATCTGCACATGTTCCATATCCATTCTGCTAATTCTGCTACTATCTGTATCCCATGCTTCAGCTTGCACTACACATTCCATCAATTCGTGGGGCTTCCCGCATTTTGACTTTCTTCATTGTCTCCACTACTTCCATCCTACTGATCTATTCTTCCCCCTCCTTCTTCCAGCCATTCCCAGCCACTTATACTCGCATTACTTTCATTCTTTATGTTTAACAGTTCCTGAAAGAGTTCTCTCCATCTGCTCTCTGTTCCCCCTTCTCCACTATCAATCTACCATTTTTATCTACCACTCGCTAACATCTTTATCACCTTGTCTAACTCTTTTTACCTCATTCCAGAACATTTTCTTACATTCCCTCCGCTTTACACACAAATTTCTTCCAAATTCCTCATCTACTCTCTTCTTACTCTCTCTTACTAATCTTTTCATCTGCTCCTTCCACTCTACATTTAACTCTCTTTTCCGTCTCTCAACTTCCTTCATGCTTCTGCTTCCCATCCACCCACTATATGATTTCTTCTTTTGTGCCACAGCTTGTCTCACCTCCTCATTCCACCATGATGTTCCTTGCACCCCCTAACGCAGGGATGCACAACCTGCGGGCCGCATGCAGCCCCCAAGCAACTCGGTTGCGGCCCGCGATATCTAATGTAAAATTTTAATCTTTTATTAGTCATGATCCATTTTCTATGCCTTCATTCATCTTGTAAACTAATCTACAGTTTTTATGTGGAACTCTGGAAACTTTACCTATACTTTTCATGGCATTTTATTAAGAGGTAATACCATAGTAATATTTTATAACTGTAAATATCAATTCATAGATCACAGCCAGCCGTGGATTCAAAACCGGACGAGAAGTGAATGATTTCAAATATAGAGCCAAGCTGTAGGCTGGAGTTGCATCATGTGTATGCAGCTAAGGTAGCCAGTTATTTTTAAATTGCTTATTTTTTCCCATTATTTAGGTAATTATTTCTTTCACTATCTCTTATTAACGACAAGCCCAAATAGCTTCTAAATTTTTTTGAAAAACTATTTCTTTCATAATATTCATGCCATAGTTATTATTTATAAAAGTAAGCGAAGTATGGCAAAACAATTGAAACGGAACACGAGTGTCAGTTGACGGGCGGCTGACTTGCTGACAGAGGACAGTCGTAGAGCCAGGACAAGTTTGAGAGAGGGTTGACCGATTATGCTGGTGCACTCTTTCACATCGTCACAATGGTCACTAGTACTCTGATATGGAAATAAACATCTCGGATAAAAAAATTTGAGGATGAACACAGAAAGTTTCAAGACAAATGGACAGATAAGTATTTCTTTTGTGGAGGACTGTGAAAAAAAAAAAAAAAAATCATTTGTCTGATACGCCAAAGTAGCATGGTAGTTTGTAAGGAATATTATTTACAAAGACATTATTTATCCAAGCATAAATCCTATGAAAACATCACAGGTGAACTAAGGAAGCAGAAAATAAAATCTCTCATGCATGGTTTTGACCTTCAGAAAAGCATGTTCACTCAGAGAAATAATGAAGCACAGGACGTAACAGAAGTTAGCTATGAAATAGCAAATTTGATGGCCAATGGTTCAACGCATTTTCAGAGGGTGATTTTGTGAAAAAGTGTCTGGTTATTGCTGCTCAGAAACTTTCCCCTGATGCTGTGAAAAAGTATGAGAATATCAGTTTGAATCGTATGACAGTGCAACACAGAATTCATGACTTGTCAGATGACAGTAGACCAGCTGAAAGAGAAAGGCAAAAAATTTGTGTACTTTTCTCTTGTACGTGGTGTAACAGACGACTTCTCTGTTCATGAAGAACTTGTTGGGCTCAGCTCTTTGAAGGGGCAGACTACTGAGTGGACCTCTAGAGCAAATTACAGCACTTGAGTTTAATTTAGACAACTTAGTTGGCATATCAACTGACGGGGCTCCTTCAATGATCGGTAAGCACAGTGGTTTGGTACAGCTGTTGATCAGACACCTTGCACAACGGGAAAATGAACTGAAAGTTTCACTGCATAATAAATCAACATAATTTGTGTGGGAAAGAACTGAACTTCGAACATGTAATGAAAGTTGTAGTTTCCAGAGCCAACTTCATAAAGTCGCCAGCTTTCCATCATCGCCAGTTCATGCAGTTTGTTGATGAAACTGAAGCAGAGTTTTTTTTTTTCTTCTTTTTTTTCACTGAAGTAAGGTGGTTAAGCAGAGATTCGTCAGTCTTCTGGATGAAATAGTGATATTTCATAATGAAAAGGATAAAGTGGTTCCCGAACTTGAAAACGTAGATTGGCTTTGTGATCTGGGATTTCAGGTTGATCTCACAAGTCACTTAAATAACTTGAATGTCAAACTTCAGGGGAATAACCAACTTATTTCTCAGCTGGGAAACCATGTTTTTTTTTTTTTTTATGCGAAGAACGAACCAAAGGCCTCGAGCCCGCAATTATTGTTCCTTCCAAGCGAAAAAAAAAATACAAGAGAGAGCCAAATTCAAGATCCGATCATTTCGAGATGCCTGGACACACTGCGTTTAAAAGACTGGAGATCATAGGAAGCAGGAAACACAGACAGAGGGAGACAGTTCCAGAGTTGACCTGTTGCATAAATGAAGGACTGGGAGTAACGGTTAACTCTTGCATTAGAGAGTTGGATAGAAAAGTGATGTGAGTTTGCTGCTAGACGGGTACTATGCGCCCGTCGTAGAGGGGGAGGAATGCATGCAGACAGTTCAGAAGAGCAGTGACCATTGAAGTAGCGATAGAAAAGAGATAAAGATGCAACAGTGCGACGAAGAGACAGAAGTTGAAAGGAGTCAGTCAGAGGAGGAGAGTTAATGAGATGAAAAGCCTTTGATTCCACCCTACTGAGAAGAGCTATATGTGGAGAGCCTCCCCACACATGAGAGTTGTTCTCCACACAGGGGCGGATGACACCCCTGTATAGAGTCAACAATTTTGCAGCAGTAAAGTAGGAACGGAGTCGGCTTAGCACACCTAATTGCTTGGAAGCAGATTTTACAAGAGATTTAATATGATCTTTCCAAGATAAGTTCCGAGTAAATGAAACCTCAAGCATGTTCAAGGATGATGCAGAATTAAGCTGAATATTATTAAACATTAGTGGGTATACCTGTGGAAGATTTTGTCAGGTTCATGGGTGTAAAAACTGAGTCTTTGATGCATTAAAAACAACCAGATTATTTTTACCCCAGTCAGAGATACGAGCCAAGTCAGACATTAGGTGTGCCATAGCCTCATCCCTTGTTTGTTGAAGTAACTGCTGAGATGGACGTTGTGGGAACCAAATGGAAAGATGAAGGGTGGAGTCATCAGTGTATGAGTGGATAGGGTTAGATGTACAGCTTAGAAGGTCATTGATGAATAAAAGGAAGAGAGTTGGTGATAGGCCAGAGCCCTGAGGAACACCACTGTTGATTGATCTAGGAGAAGAACGATGGCCGTCTAAAATAGCAGCTATAGAACGACCAGAAAGGAAGCTAGAGATGAAGGCACAGATAGAAGGATTGAAACCGTTAGAGGGCAGTTTGGAAATTAAAGATTTATGCCAGACTCGATCGAAAGCTGTTGAGATGATAAGTGCAATGGTAAAGCTTTCGCCAAAGTCCCGAAAGGATGATGACCAAGAGTCTGAAACGTAGGTGAGAAGATTGCCAGTGGAGCGTCCCTGACGGAACCCATACTGACGATCAGAAAGATGTTTGTGATAGGAAAGATGCTTTAAAATTTTTCTATTAAGAAGTGATTCGAAAACTTTTGAGATACAGGATGTTAAAGCAATTGGATGATAGTTAGAGGGTTGGGAATGGTCACCCTTCTTTGGGACTGGCTGAATGAGAGCAAACTTCCAACAAGAAGGAAAGGTACAAGTTGATAGGCCAAGGCAAAAGCGTTTGCCTAGGCACAGAAGCAAAGTTCTTGAAAACAACAAGAGGGACTCCATGAGTCCCGTGTGCCTTATTAGTCTTGAGGCCTGTGATGGCAGAAAATACATCAGCTGAAGAAATGTCAATGTCAGCTATGAGGAAGTCAGAGGGGGTAAGTGATGGAGGAACAGGACCGGAATCGTCTAAGGTGGAATTAGAGGAGAAAGTTTGAGCAAAGAGATCTGCCTTATCAGTAGAAGAAATAGCTACAGAGCCATCAGAGTAGAAAAGGGGAGGGAAGGATGATGAGGTAAAGTTGTTAGAAAGGTTTTTGGCAAGGTGCCAGAAGGAGCGGGAAGAATTCGAGTTGGAGAGTTGAGGGCATTTAGTATGGATGAAATTATTTTTAGCAGAGCGAAGAACAGACTTAGCATGATTCCGGGCAGAAACGTATAAAAGATGAGATTCAGGGGTGGGTTGGCTCAGGTACCTTTTATAGGCCCTCTCCTTGTTGCGGACAGCATTAGAACAAGTGTGATTAAACCAAGGCTTTCTAGCATTAGTCAGAGGATATGAGAAAGGAATGTATGCTTCCATGCCCGAGAGAATAACCTCCATAATGCGCAAGGCACATTCAGATGGCTCCCGGCCATGGAAGCAATAATCATTCCAGGAAAAATCAAAGAAGTACTGCCTGAGGGCCTCCCAATCAGCAGCTCCAAAGTACCACAAACGACGATTCTTTGGAGGGTCCAGAGGCTGTAACGGAGCAATAGGACAGGTGAAGGTGACAAGGTTGTGGTCGGAGAAGCACAATGGAGAGAAAAGATTAACAGTATAAGCAGAAGGATTGGTTGTAAGGAAGAGGTCAGTTATGTTTGAGCTCTCTCCAAGGCGGTCAGGAATACGTGTAGGGTGTTGTACAAGCTGCTCTAGGTCATTAAGGATAGAAAGGGTGTAGGCTTGTTCACCAGATGGATCAGTGAAAGGAGTGGCAGCCCTTGAAGAGAAACTAAAGTTGTTTCAGTCACAACTAATCAAAGGAAAGTTAGGACACTTCGCAGCTTATCAGCTTATTCTTGAGAAACACAGTGTATGTCACAAAAACGAAAACTATGCAACAACAATAGGAAAACTCCGGGAGGTGTTTGACAGGCGATTTGGAGACCTGAAGAAAGAACAGAAAAATTTAAAACCTTTCAGCAACCCTTTTTCTGTATTACCAGAAGATGTGGAAGTAGAAGCCCAGTTAGAAATGATTGATCTCCAGGACAATGACACCCTTCGTGCTAAGTTTATGGAAGGGGACTTGCTCAGCTTTTACAAATGTCTGCCCAAAGATCAGTTTCCACATCTGAAATGCATGGCTGCTGTTTATGCAAGCTTATTTGGCTCCACGTATGTATGTGAGCAATTATTTAGCCTGCTGAGTCGTAACAAGTCAAACATTCGAAGCAGGCAAAGCGACGGAAATTTGCACTCTGTTTTGCGACTGGCAACCACAAAATTTGACCCCAACATCAAGAAGCTTGTCTCTGTATCACATTAAGAAAATCGTCTTGTGTATGCCAGGTAAGCATCAATAAATATTTTTAAAATAACATGACGGATGTACAGCCTTTGATCTCCATAATGTTGACTTCTTAATAATACTGTGGCCCTTAGTATATTGGAAGGTTGACGATGTGGCCCTAGTAGCCCAAAAAGTTGTGCATCCTTGCCCTAACGTCTTCTCTTCACCCCACACACCCACGTCACATGCTGCGCAGATTTATTCATTGAATACCTTTCACACACCTTCCACCTCCCTCATCTGCTCCAAAACATATTTACCCAATCACTCCTCAACTTCTCTTTTATACTCGGCCTTATTTTTTGTTTTCATCTTCTTCGCAACTTAAACCATGAAATTTATAGCAATGCGTAGAGTATATTTTGCTGGCGAGTTTCGTGTACCTCAGCAGGTAAAATTGTAATAAGTATTCAATCCAAGTGTGCCTGATGTCCGACTTCTAAATAACAGTTTTTATACTGTCAAGTAAATGTGTCGAAACAGGCTTACTCCTAATAAATAATCTAAAAATGCCAAGTGAACATTTTGTTAGTGACAAAACTCCGTAAAGGCGATGTTTGAGCGTCAGAATAAGATGTGCATGTTATGAGTACCAATGTAGTGGCTGATGAGCGTGAGTTTTAAATATCATGCACTTAAATCACTAACTCTTTCGTTACCTAACGTCGACATTGACGGACTGTGAACCAGTGTACAACTCTCAGGAGATCATGCTGTTTTATAAACCTCCTGTTCGGTGTATGCATTACGAGTATAGGAAACTTATTGGCATAAACAGTATTGGTGAGGAAATATTTTTTAATTGTTATGAAAAAGCAGATCCAGGACAGTAAGAAAATGTTGAGATGTTTGCCATTAATGTAGGTGAGTGAAATCTGGAACGACGGGAGAGATTATTAGAAGACAAGGATGATCAACGGTTAAGGGGATCTATAAATCTGAAGCGTAAATGTGAAAATAAAATAAATGATGAACATTGTCCAACCGATGATGTATTAAAGACATTTTGGGGGAATAGGCTTAACCTGCACACCAATCTGGAGCTCTCTGACGAAGAGCTTTCCACTGATTTAACCATCCCTATTCCAGATGAGTAGTAACACCACTTTGAATAAAAAAAAAAGAAAAAAAGACAAAGTTATTGAAGTTAAGTAAGGCATGCGGACCAGATGGAGCGTCTCCAGTCATATCAAAAATTCTAGCTACTCCCTGGTTTCTAATGCTAACTTCCTGGTATGTACCTAAAAGCATGGACTAGAGCCAAATTATACACACTATTTAAGATGGGGAATAGATTAATTGTTAGAAATTATCGAAGAATAAATAATGTAAATAGTATCCCAAACTTATATGATATGATGTTAAGTTTAAGGCTAAAGTTGTGGTTTAATCCATACCGAGAACAAGCTGGTGCTCAGATCATTGCTTTTGTTGTGTGATTTAGCCAGGAGGAAAATGCTAACCTCGTATGTTACATTTATTGATTTTTCTCAGGCATATGACGTGGTTCCAAGAAAGACATTATTTAGAGTGTTATGTCGTATAGGTTGTGGTGCAGTGCTGTTGTGTGCTTTAGTTGCTACAGTATGTATCGCTTAAGAGAAAGTGTAACTAAGGCTGCGTTGGTTAAGATAACATTGGGAATGGGGCCAGGGATCACCAACATCATGTTGAGTAAACATTATCTCTGTTAATGATTTGATGCAAATAATCAAAGAAGGTTGTGAAGATTTTTTGAGGGGATGGCTACATTCCATGTGTTAATAAATGACACGTTGCTGCTTTCGACATCTCGACAAATTATGATGAGAAAATTATCACTACTTCAGGATTACTGCTTAGAGTATGGAGTAAGAATCAGTCAATGTAAAACTAGATTTTTCGTAATCAGTGGCAGTGCTAGGAACTCGGAACCGTTGGTGGTGAACAGGATGGCGGTGCAGTGGTGTGACACCTATTTACATTTGGGCCCACCCTTCACCATCGACTGTTGTGAATCATCCCCCGTTAAAGCACACTGTAACGCAAAAATGTCACATGTACTTAAATATGTGTCACAAATGATGGCATTCCGTTTTGATATAACGTCGCGTGTTCAATACTGCGTTAGTGTCATCGTTGCTCTGTGGTTCTGAATGGTGGGTGAATGCTGACGTGAAACCCAAAGCCAAATTGTATAACTGGTGCTTGATACAGTTATTCGGGGTGAGGAAAAACACATATAGTGACATACGTAATGCTGGGTCATGATATCCCTCTTGGAAGACTATTAAATACAGACAATGTATTTGGGAAGGAAAGTCACAGTACACAGACGATCCTTTGACTTTTGTCATAAACACAGTGACAAACGCGAATACAGTGACTAATCGATCAGTATCAGGTTTTTATTTAAATGATGTGGTAAATAATACCATGCAGAATGTAATATCTAGTATCGCTGGCGGTGAATCTTCAGGACGAATGACGTATAAGGATATAAAACCAAGTCTCACAGTATAGCATAGCTATAAGAACAGACACAACATCAATGAGAATCATAGATTATCTTTTACACAGCTTCGATTGAATGTTCATTCTCTAGCCTGTGAGACAGGCAGGTGGAACAGACGGAGCAGTGGCCGCCTACTTTTTGTATACAAACGGAGTGACACGTCGTGAGGACTACCCGGTCAACGACAAATAAGACCGACTCTTGGTTTTGCCATACTAGAAAACATATTTTAGGATCAGTTTAGTTCTGGTACGATTTGTAAGGTGATTCATGATATTTTCTGGTTCACCTGTAACGTTTCATAAAATTAGTGTGAGGAATTATCAGTGTATTATTTAAATATTATGATACTATATTTCATTGGCCTGTAGTTTGGTTATAGAAGGTGAGTTAAATCTTATTCAGAATGAAATACGTATTGTAATATACACTTTTTGTAAACTGTAGTCAATAAAACTCTCCTCCTCCCCCTCTCACTCTCTCTCTCCCTCTCTCTCGGTGTGTGTGTGTGTGTGTGTGTGTGTGTGTGTTCACCTATTTGCATTCTTGCACTTACCAAGCCATAGCATATATGTTGGCTGGGCTTGTCTTGTCTCATCTCCATGTTTGCATCATCTAACTTTAATCTACTGTGTGTGTGTGTGTGTGTGTGTGTGTGTGTGTGTGTGTGTGTGTGTGTGTGTTTTAAATAAAGTGTATTTAAGTTGGTAAGTTATTTGGCAAGTAAGTATGTAGGAAACACGCGTGCATTTTTTTTTTTACATAATTTAAGTCACACTCTGCAAACATGGGTTGCTCAGGATATATATATATATATATATATATATATATATATATATATATATATATATATATATATATATATATATATATATATATATATATATATATATATCGAACCAGAACTGTGTGTGCGTATAATAACTCCTTCACTTTTGAAGTGGAGTAGAAAAGTTAATAACTGAGGTTCGCCTCCCGCCAGAGTTGTAAAATCTTTGGGAAGCGTTCACCGAGCCACTTACTACATTAGCGGACACAAGGGATGCTGTGGTTCAACCAGTGTCATACTACTATGCTTGCACCCAATCGGCCTAAGGCGGGCCGGTTACACATGGTTCATAGACTACACACACATCCAAAGCCACTACAACACTACAATCATACTTACAAGCACTTCTCACCCTACATACTGTACAGTCTCTACCAGACGGCCTAAGCTACTGGGTAGAGATATATTGGCTGTATCGTCCCTGCTTCGGTAGGGATAGGCCGGTCCTGCTGTGGACCTCAGCAGCTGATGATGATGATGTTCATGATATATATATATATATATATATATATATATATATATATATATATATATATATATATATATATATATATATATATATATATATATATATACCTAGGCTGCTTCCCCCAAGGAAAGGGAGGTATATATATATATATATATATATATATATATATATATATATATATACATATTGTTACATAGCCTATGATTTCATCATCCCTTATATAATTCTAACTTATGATACAGTTTTGTTCATGATTGCATCATCCTTTGTATGATCTTAGGCCGGCGTCACACGGCGCCGTTGCGGCGCGGCCGCATGCGGCGCCGCCACATGGCTTGTACCACGTTACACTGTGCGGCCAAACCGCACGGTTTACCCCCAGCAGCCAGCGTGGATAGGTTAATCATGTTGTCTAAACTGACTGTTTGTGCACTAGAGGCAGAGGGGTTACTGAAAGAGCCAACATGTCGTAGACATTGGGTTCATCCATTTAATGCTCAACGGGAAACTAGTGAAAGGTTTGAAAAGTTCTATCAGAATATTCGGAAGTATGATGAAAGGTTCTTTGAATATTACCGAATGCACAAAGCTTCTTTTGATGAACTGCTCGAAGTGCTGAGGCCCCATATATCGAAGCAAAATACACAGTTTAGAAGGGCAATATCTCCAGAAGAAAGATTAACAATTACACTAAGGTGAGTAAAAAAAAAATAATAAGACTACGATTTATTATTACTGGAAAAAAAGTTCTATAGTAGTACAGTAACTACAGTATATCAAAGTATTCAGATCTAAACTAGGAGAATCAAATGTAAAAAAAAAAAAAAAAAAAAAAAAAATCTTCGTTTAAGCACCTAAGGATAAAGTATTCCTTGAATTCTGGAAAAGAGAATAAAAAAAAAAAATTCCATTATTGATGCAGCTATGTTTAGTAATCGCTGAAAGAAGTTTGTGGATGCACTACGCCAAACGTCTGTAAGTCCTGTGAAGACATGGCTTGGGTTTCTGTGGTACCAGGATGGATAGGAGTTTGGTTTGGCATAGATGTTGGTGATTGCATAGAGGATGCTTGTATAGGAGAAGGTGTTTGTGCAGGAGAGGGTGCTTGTATAGGAGATGGTGCCTGCATATGACGAGATGGTGCCTGAATATGATGAGATGGCGCCTGAATATGAGATGGTGCATCCATATGAGATGGTGCCTGCATATGATGAGATGATGCCTGCATTTGAAGTGGTCCCTGTACATAAGATAGCGCTTGCTTATCAGTGTTTGGCATTGGAGGAGGATATCTTTGGAAATGAGCAGAGGGATTCATTACGGACTGCTGAGATAAAAGATAGGGTACTTGAGGTAATTGTCCTGGTTGTAGGTTCTGTAATTTTTTTGTTTGTCGGCTGCCTTGAAAGAACTGAAGAGTCAGCAGTCTGAAATCTATTTTCTCATCATCATTAAGTTGCTTGTAATAAGGAAGAAGAGAAATTAAATATGATTTATCTGGATCCTCTTCTTCTTGTTTGGAGCTCTCGCCCATTTTCTTCAGCAGCTCATTTTGGAAAGGTGTGAGGTTAGCCTTGGAACGCTGACGGTACACAGTTCGTGGAACTTTACTACGGACACTAGTAGCAAGACCTTCGTCATTATCATCTTCCTCACTTCTTTCCCTCTCCTGGTGTTCCTCTTCATCCGTATCTTCTTCAATGTTTCCAGATGTTTTCGGTTTTTCTATAGTTTGCAGCAGGAAACTGAGGGCGTCTGCATCGATGTATTTCTTCCTTTTGGCTGCAGAATCGCCGCTTTTGCCCTTGTTTACATTCTTCACAAATCTGTCCCTGATATTCCGCCACTTCTCATTCATCTCCTTCACTGTGAAGCACACAAAAAAAAGAGTATAACAAATTTTACAACATTGCAAAAAATATAGCATGAAACATTGAAAATATTCATTCCAAGGTATACATACCGAATTCTAACGAAATGAAGTAGTGACTGTCTTCCTGATTCAGTTACAGATACAAGTAGTACTCGTACATAATGTAGACAGGCAAACACAGACTAACATTATTTTTTAAGGCTCTTTTGGAGGGAAAAAATTTGCTCTGAATATTCGTTAATAGTTCATATTTTTATTATATTAACCCAAATTTTTGGATGTCCTAGAATAATGAAAATAATCTTATTTTTGAGGAAAAATATAGACCTAAAACGATGTTTTTAGATTTATGATTATTTTTTCAGGTATCTGTCGACTGGAAATAGCTTCTCAAGTCTTCAGTATGAATTCTACATCGCAAGATCTACCATTGGAACAATAGTTAGGGAAACCTGTCAAGCTATTTGGATTCACTTGAAAGAGATGGAAATGCCAGAAACAACCGAGGGTATGTGGCTGGACATTGCCAATCAGTTTTATGTGAAAACAAATTTTCCAAACTGTGTAGGTTCGTTAGATGGCAAACATATCAGATGCATTAATCCCCGAGCAGCAGGATCAAAATTCTTTAATTACAAGAAATTTTCCTCTGTGGTACTGATGGCAGTTGCAGATGCAAACCTACGCTTTGTTGCCATTAACGTAGGTGCTTATGGAAAAGAAGGGGATTCTACAGTGTTTCGAGACAGCCCCCTTGGTAAGAAATTGTACTCAAACACTTTAAATTTACCACCTCCTCGTTGTTTGCCAAACACCAATGCAAATCCCCAGTCTTTTGTCATGGTTGGGGATGAGGCATTTAAGCTTTCTACGAATCTTTTTGCGACCATATCCATCACGTGAACTAAATGCAACAAAAAGAGTTTTCAATTATAGACTTTCGAGATGCAGACGCAGTGTGGAGTGTGCTTTTCGGATTCTGGCAAACAAGTGGAGGATTTTTCACACCCCTATTCTAGTGCAACCAGATCTCATTGATGAAATAGTGCAAGCTTGTTGCATTCTGCACAATGTTGTTTGAAAGAGAGATGGAATAAAGTTTGAAGATGGTGAAACATATCCATGTGTGGACAAGGGTTAGAGATAAAAGAATACTCTGCTAATTACTTCATTGGTCCTGGTGCAGTACCTTTCCAGAATAATCATATGTACTAGTCTATAATGTGTTTTGTGGATGGTGATTAATGTACCACAGTTATATAAATATACATATATACATACATCAAGTATTAGCATTTCAGTATTAAAGATTAGTAATTATGATACCTATTTAGCATGGAAATTTATTTGGAATATTAGGAAGCATATGTCTGCTAAATAATTTTAGTACTTTAAATAGCACAGTATATATTAAACATAAGTACATAATAAATAATGTTACTTTTTATAGGAAATACAAAGAAAAAAGAATATTTTACCTTTCTCATTCCTTTCTGCTGACTCTAAATCAAGCCAGTTCTCGTACATCAATTCCCCTACTTCAATCCATGATTTTTCTTTACAGTTTTTATTGGAGTATTCTGCTGACTCTTCTCCCAAATTGCTGGCCTTTCCTGTATGTACTGAATAAATTTATCCACGTCAAACATCGCGTAAACACAACACAGGAGTAGTTGTAGCAGAGCACCGTGTGGCGTGGCCGGATAGTGTGACCACGTGCATTAAACTGTGTGTGTTTTGTCTTCACAACCAGCGTGATGCGGCGTTGCGGCGCTGCGGCGCCGCTGCAGCATGATGCGGCTTTGTACGGCGGATGCAGCGCCACCGCAGTAGTGTGACACCTCTCATTTGTTTGTGTGTGTTATCGCCATGCGGCGGCGGCTTTGCGGCCGAGCCACAACAGCGCCGCTGCATAGTGTGACACCAGCCTTAATGTACAGTATGCTGCATGTTTGTTCACGATTCGCCAAGTGGCTTCCATAGTGACCAGGCTTGCGTGTTCTACCTCACTCCCCCCTTCCCCTCCATATAGTAGAGTAAGTCGTTCTTTCTGTTGTTCAGAGCAGGACTGTCAACTCTTCCTCCCCTATGCCTTCATTTCCGCGTCCTTCTTACAAGTTGAATCAAGCTCTGCCGGCCCTTACATAATGAGCTCAATCTCTGCATTAGTTGCCACCTAGATCTACTCCTCATTCTGTTCACATCTCTGTCCTCCCCTGTACAGTATATTATTATTTCTGTGAGTGCTCAGGAAGTCTCCAGCCATCTAGCTGCTGTATAATTTCAGTATAAGTGTTATTACCATTTTTCTTGTACTGTTTAGCCTAAGGCGTTTATTTGTAAGCCTGGTAAAGTTTTTGTGATTCATATTGGTTCCATACTGTCAGCCAGTATTAGTAATATTTTCTATCTGTAATAATATTATATCCTGCTTTAACTGAGCATTATCTGGTTTTCTCATTTTATCAGGGCTGACTTAGATAAATTTGCTCTTCTTAATTTCGTGTTAATAGAGGCTATTGCAGTTAACCATATATGTAACCTGTTTTGCCATTACATTATCCTTATGAGTCCTGAATGTTTAGTTGTTAGTTTGAGCATTAAACTTTAACTTATAATTTTACCTAAGTCTTTTGTTTTAAACCTGGAACTTTGTGGGACAGTAGTGATTTTAGTATTCTCACTTGAAGTGTTCATTATCTCTCTCTGTTCCGTAACATTAATTTGGCGACCTCTTATCAGGATATTCAGGATATTATCATAAGGATATTGCTTGATATACTGTGACTGTGATTTATTCATAATGTCTACTATTACTACTCTTGATGAAGCCAAAGATTTTTTGTCAAATGTGCAAACAGTGTGTGATGTAAAAAACAGAACAAAGAATGAACTTAAGCTTGTTCCTCAACAACTGGGAATTGCTGTTCACTCTCATCATTCTAAAGACCAAATTGTTGGCCTGATTAATAATAAAAGCTTGTTTAATGTAACTCCTCCAGATGAGCAAACGCAGATTGAAATAGCTAAGTTTCAGCTAGCCCTGCAGAAGGCTCGTGCTAAGGAGGTTGAATTTCAGGCACGTGCTAAGGAGGCTGAGTCTCAGGCTCATATTCAGGAGGCACAAATTGAACTTGCTAGGATTCACGCAGACCATGCGTATCACATGAAACAAGGTGGAACTGGATCATCTAGCTCTGATGATTCTAATGTGGCTAAAAATGTTAAACTTGTCCCTCCTTTTAATGAAGCTGATTTAACAAAGTATTTTCAGTTGTTTGAGAGGGTAGCTACAGGTTTTAATTGGCCCAAAAAGTATTGGCCAGTACTCCTTCAGAGTGTTCTCACCGGTAAAAATCAAGTAACTTATGCATCTTTGCCTCAGGATCAATCTGATAATTATGATGTAGTTAAGAGCTTGATTCTTAAGGCCTATGAGCTTGTTCCTGAAGCCTATAGAGTAAAATTTAGGACAACTTATAAGGAAGATAAGCAATCCCATGTTGAGTATGCAAAAATCAAAGAAGATCTGTTAGAGCAGTGGTTAAATTCTAAGAATGTAAATTCTGATTTTGATAAATTTAAGCAGATGATTTTGCTGGAGGACTTCAAAAGGTGTATTAATAAAGATGTTAGCCTATATCTTGATGAGAAAAGAATAGATAATTTGTTTGATGCTGCAGTTTTAGTGGATGAATATGTTCTCACTCACAAGAGATATTCTAAAGAAAAAAGGAAAGCTGAGAGTAAGTACGTTGCCTCTGCTCAGAGTACAGGTAACAGGAACGAGAATAAAGATGATGTTTCTCAGGAAGTAAATACCAGCTCCACCTCTAGATTTCAGAAAAGTAAATGTACTTATTGTAGTAAGCTTGGTCATACTACGGAGAAATGTTTCAGGACACAGCGTGATGTGAACAAAAAGGAGTCTTTAAATATTCAGTCAATTGGTCTAGTGTCCACCCTTGAGAGTTCCCAGAATTCTTTAACCGAGTTAACTGAACCTGCTTTGAGGGATAAATTAAATTCTTATATGAAGCTCCTCTTTTGAGCAGTAACGTGGGTGACACTCTCAAGAGTTCATGTGCTAATTTCCTGTCTGATGGTTTTGTCAGTCCTCTGGACAGTAATGACAGGAAATCAGTTCAAATATATCGTGATACAGGTGCTTGCCAATCCCTTATGCTGACCAGTGTTCTAGGCTCTAATGTTAATTCCTCTGATGAAACTGTAATCTTACAAGGTGTAGGGAATAATTAATTCTCTGTCCCTCTGTGCAGAGTGAATTTAGAATCTGGTTTTGTTAATGGTTCCGTTATGGTTGGGTTGGTTGAGACACTCCCAATGTCAGGTGTAACTTTCTTACTTGGAAATGATATTGGTGGAAGTCAAGTGTGTCCAGCTCCTCGGTTGTCTAGTGAACCAGTGACTGTGACCCAGGATTGTGATGTTCCTGATGTGTTCTCTGCATGTGCTGTCACTAGGGCTAAGTCTAAAGTTACTGGTGACTTAGAGGATAATGATGATGATGATGTTATCCTAGCTGACACTTTTCTTGCTAATTTGGACCACTCACCAGATGAAGCAGTATCCCGTAGTGTTGATAATTTGTCTCGTCAAGAGTTGGTTGAGTTGCAGGTTGCTGACCCTGAGTTGAAAGGTCTAGCTAACTCTGCTTGCAGTGAGGAAGAGTCAGCTGGTGCTTCTACTTGTTATTATATAAAGTCAGGAGTACTTATGAGGAAGTGGAGACCCCCAACAGCATCAGCCGACTGTGAATGGGAGATTGTACATCAAGTTTTCAACCCTCTTGTTTGTAGGCAGGATATCATTAGAGTGGCTCATGACTCCAGTTTGGCAGGACACCTTGGAGTGAGGAAGACTGTGGCATGCATTTTGAAACATTTCTACTGACCAGGTATCTTCAGAGATGTTTCCTGGTATTGTAAGTCTTGTCACACCTGCAAAGTTGTGGGGAAGTGTAATCAGACCGAAAAGGTTGCACCTCTAGTTCCCATTCCTCCTTTTGAGGCGCCATTCACCCGTGTGTTGGTGGATATTGTGGGCCCTCTTCCTGAGACTTCTTCAGGATTTTCTTATGTGTTGACCCTGATTGATATGGCTACTCGTTATCCTGAAGCCATTCCACTTAGAAATATCTCAGCAAAGAACGTGGTTAAGGAAATGCAAGGGTTCTTCACCAAGTTTCGTCTGCCCAAGGAGGTACAGTCAGACCAGGTAAATAATTTTATGTCCAATGTTTTCAAGCAGTCTCTGAAAGAGTTGGGCATCACCCAGATCATGTCTTCAGCTTACCATCCCCAGACCCAAGGAGGGTTGGAGAGATATCATCAAACACTCAAATCGATGCTCAGGAAATACTGTTTGGAACATCAGAAAGATTGGGATAAAGGTCTTCCATTCGTTGTATTTGCCGCAAGAGAATCTCCAAATGAATCACTGGGCTTCTCACCCTTTGAACTACTGTTTGGCCATGAAGTAAGAGGACCCCTTAAGTTACTCAAGGAATGCTGGCTGTCGGAGGAAGATGACGTCAACCTGCTGGAGTATGTGATGAAGTTCAAAGAACGGCTATCCACTGCTTTACAGCTGGCGAGAGAGAATTTAGGAGCTGCTCAGGAGAAGATGAAAACTTGGTATGATAAGAAGTCCAGGTTACGCCACTTTCAGCCAGGAGATCAGGTTTTGATTCTGCTACCGGTGCATGGGCAAACTCTTCAAGGCAAGTTAAGTGGTCCTTATTTTGTGGAGAAGAAACTCAGTGATGTCAACTATGTCATCGCCACACCAAATCGTAGAAAGAACAAGCAACTTTGTCACATCAACATGCTAAAGTTATATCACAGGCGGGACGAAAATAACCGTCTGCACTGTAGCTGTTCCACCCGAGTCTGCAAGTGAAGCTCTCCCATGCAGTATGAGCCTGAGTGATAGTTTGGGGAAGAATCCTGATATCATGAATGATCTCCAGATTAAGCTTTCTCATCTAGCTCCCAAGGAAAGGCAGGAGTTTTCGGCATTACTGCAGGAGTACCCGCAAGTGTTTCGTGACACTCCTGAAAGAACCACTGTGTTGATGCATGATATCGATGTTGAAGACGCGAAGCCAATTGAACTGCCTCCTTACCGTGTGAACCCAGTGAAAGTTCCTCTCATCCAGAAGGAGCTTGGCTACCTGTTGGACCACAAGATGATTGAGCCCTGTCAGAGCGAGTGGAGTTCTTCTGTCACTCTAGTCCCTAAGCCAGGTGGGTCACAGTGGCTTTGCATCGACTACAGACGTGTTAATCAGATAATCGAAACAGACACCCTCTCCATGCGTGGAAGATTGCATAGACAAGATCGGAAAGGCTAGGTACATAAATAAGTTTGATTTGTTAAAGGGATACTGGCAAGTACCTATGACTGAACGTGCTAGGGAGATCTCATGTTTTGTAACACTAGGAAAGACTTTTGCATGTTCTGTAAAGCCATATGGTATGAAGAATGCACCAGCCACGTTTCAGAAGCTCATGAATGTTGTAACAGAGGGTTTGGTAGGGTGTGTTGTTTATATTGATGATGTATTAATCTTCAGTGACAATTGGAAAGATCACCTATGCCATGTCAGTAAATTTTTTGAGCGTTTGGTTCAGGCTAATCTTGTAGCTAATTTATCAAAGTGTGAGTTTGGTCAAGCTAAACTTCAGTACCTTGGGTACATTATTGGTGATGGACACGTTGCACCACCAGGAGATAAGGTTCAGGTTATAAGTGATCTTCCCAGACCTAAAAGTAGGAAAGAGCTACAAAGGTTTTTGGGAATGGTAGGTTATTACAGGAGATTTGTTCTTAACTTTTCAATTCTTGTATCACCACTTACAGACCTACTGAAAAAGGGAATTAAATTTGTCTGGACCGATAACTGTGAATCCTCTTTCAGTATACTTAAAGCTGTCCTATTAAGTCAGCCAGTGCTCGCTACTCCAAATTTTGCTAAGCCTTTTAAGATGGCTGTTGACACAAGTGATACAGGAGCTGGGGCTGTTTTGTTGCAAGAGGATGATCAGGGTATTGAACACCCTGTATCTTATTACAGTAAGAAGTTCACTCCACCTCAAAGGAACTACTCAACTATTGAGAAAGAGCTTTTGGCCTTGATTTTGTGTTTACAGCATTTTTCATTTTATTTGTATTCTGGTTTTGACCCCATAATCATTTATTCCGATCGTAACCCACTGAAATTCCTTAGTAAGTTTAAAGATAAAAATCAGAGATTGACAAGATGGAGTCTACTTCTTCAGGAGTATTCATTAGAGATACAACATGTCAAGGGGAAAGAAAATGTTATTGCAGATTGCTTATCTAGACTTTAGACAGATTGTTTTAGAGGAATATGAAATTTCCTTTGTAAATTTCTTTTTCTTTGTGGGGAGGTGTTACATTGCCAATGATTTCATCATCCCTTGTATAAATATAACTTATTATACAGTTTTGTTCATGATTGCATCATCCTTTTATGATCTTAATGTACAGTATGCTGCATGTTTGTTCACAATTCGCCATGTGGCTTCCATAGTGACCAGGCTTGCGTGTTCTACCTCACTCCCCCCTTCTCCCCCTTATAGTAGGGTAAGTCGTTTTTCTGTTGTTCAGAGCAGGACTGTCAACTCTTCCTCCCCTGTGCCTTCATTTCCGCGTCCTTCTTACAAGTTGAATGAAGCTCTGCCACCCCCTATAAAATGAGCTCAGTCTCTGCATTAGTTGCCACTTAGATCTACTCCTCATTCTGTTCACATCTCTGTCCTCCCCTGTACAGTATATTATTATTTTTGTGAGTGCTCAGGAAGTCTCCAGCCATCTAGCTGCTGTATAATTTGAGTATAAGTGTTATTACCATTTTTCTTGTATTGTATAGCCTAAGCTGTTAATTCATAAGCCTAGTAAAGTTTTCGTGATTCATATTGGTTCCATACTGTCAGCCAGTATTAGTAATATTTTGTATCTGTAATAATATTATATCTTGCTTTAACTGAGCATTATCCGGTTTTCTCATTTTATCAGGGCTGACTTAGATAAATTTGCTCTTCCTAATTTCGTGTTAATAGAGACTATTGCAGTTAACCATATATGTAACCTGTTTTGCCATTACATTATCCTTATGAGTCCTGAATATTTAGTTGTTAGTTTGAGCATTAAACCTTAACTTGTAATTTTACCTAAGTCTTTTGTTTTAAACCTGGAACTTTGCGGGACAGTAGTGATTTTAGTATTCTCACTTGAAGTGTTCATTATCTCTCTCTGTTCCGTAACAATATATATATATATATATATATATATATATATATATATATATATATATATATATATATATATATATATATATATATATATATATATATATATATATATATATATATATATATATATATATATATATATATATATATATATATATATATGCAACCTTCAGATATTATAATTTAACATATGGAGAAAAATTAGTCTGTAAAGCAATAAATGGAGGCTTTTAACATTCTCATTACTGACGGTAACTGCAGAGCTAATAAAGTTGTCTAGTGGCAGCAAAAAAAAGAAAAGAAAAAAAAAAAAAAAAAACATGTCAACTTATTGAAGGGGTATTGATCCTTTTGTAGTCCAGAGGAATTTATGCATTTTTCATCCCTCTCACTCTTTGACCTATATTCCCTTTGGCACTTGAGACGCCCCAAGTCTCAACACTTGGTTATTTAACACTTTAGATGCACTGGATTCCCTTCAGTAGAATAATATCGTTTGATGTTAGCAGGAATATAACCCGAAGCTCCCAGTTCCATGGCACAGCGTCAATCGAGGCTTTTAAACCCGCCACCCCCTGTAGCACGTTTTGCTATTTCATTCTTGCTATATCCGGACGGTTTTTACATCTTATGATAGACGTTTCGGAGTGGACGGATTAGATACAACCATTTGAAAAGTAAAATTGTCTCGTGGCAGCCCGAATAAATCAACAAAGTATATACGTCATCCGAGTGAAAGGATTATCCATTTTGCTAAGGCTAGGTTGTCTGGGTTGAATGAAACTAGCAAAATAAATAAAAATCTCATTTATCGTGGCCAAAGTGTACATGAAACAGTATTGTCTACCAATGCATGTTCTGTTGCCAAGAATCTTTCTACAATACAACGCATGAAAGAATACTGCAAGCAGTCTGCGTTATCTTTTATCAGGAATTATTAAAAAAAAAATAATAATATTCACGATGATTTATGATACATTTTATTCTGTCCACTGTAACTCGGCCTGAAATTGACATCTCTCCATTGCTGAGTTGCAAAGGAAATTAGAATATAATGCTCGTTATGAAAATTGTTATGGAAACGATGTAAAGGCGTAGTGTTATGATATGCAGTCTATAAATTATGGAAAATAGGCTGCAGAATGACGAACATATCCGCCAGGCTAAATTGAATGCACCGGTGAATGTTTTTTAGTCATTTTCTTGTACATTAAGTTCGATGGAAATTTTAATGGGTTTATTGATACAAGGCTGAGCCATCAGCTCAATCCACTGAGTATGTAAACATGTTTTTCTGCACGAAATTTTAGTAACAATAGCGCCCTTGTGTGAAGGTACGGTACGATACCATGAAATGACGGTGCTGTGGGTTACTGACGCTAAGGTACAGTACACTCTAACATTACGGTGTTTGTAATGCGCTCTTCTCTTTATCTACAGACGGGATGCCCAAGCCCAGGAGTGGCTTTTCAAAGGGTAATGTATTGTACAGTGACGGTACTAGATGATACGAAGGTTAAGGTACACACTATCATCACGCTGTTTTTATCACCCAATTCTTGCCATCTCTAGTCGACTTTTTTCACTTTAAGAGGCATTTTCAAAGCTGAGAATATTAAATATGGCCATCCTTAACATTTTCCATTGGAGGGATTATTCCAGTGTAAAAAGAAATGTTTTGAAATAGTAAATGAACTTATAAGACTTAATCATCCTGAAAGGGTTAATGTTTTGATGTTGCAAAGTGTGTTGTGATACAGCCGGTGTGTTACGCTGTGATGCAGACAAGTATGCTGTGATGTGCTGTGATGTACCCAAGTGTGATATGCTGTGTTGCCAGGTGTATGGTTGTGTGCTTTCATGTAGTATGATTAATGGTGATTTAATGTGATGTAATATATGGTGTGATGTGATGCATTTTAATACGGTCAGATCTGTGATGATATAATGTAGTCAGGTGTGTGGTAGTGTGCTTTGATGTAGTCCTGTTAATGGAGATCTGTGGTGATATAGCGTAGTTAGGTGTGTGGTAATGCATAATAATGTACTTGGGTACGTGGTGATTTGCTGTGATGTCAGTTGGGTTGTAATAGGTTGTAGTCAGGTGTGATCTGATGTGATGTAGTCAGGTATGTTATAACGTAATGACAGTAGTGTGGTGTTGTGTTGTGATTTAGTCAGATGTGTTATGATGTATTATGATGTTGGGAGGGTTGTAGCGTGTGATGTAATATAGCCTGGTACGTTGTGATGTACTGTGATCTAGTCTTGTCTCACACCTCTCAGTCATTCAACTCTTCAATCCTTCCTTTTCCATCCCTTCTCTCACTACTTACACATTCCCAACTCTTCCGCACCTTCCCATCCCTATTTCACAAGTACCTCTTTTCCCTTCATCTCTCATCCCTCATCTCCTCTACCCTCCCCCCATCTCTATTTCCACGCCCCATTACTTATGAAAATTTTCTCCTTCATCGTGCTTCTCCTTCCTTAAATTTCTCAGTTTTCTACTCTCCCCCTCCCCTTCCTTTGCAGGCCTTTCACCTCTTCCCACGCCTTTTTCTCCCCTACTACTCCCTCAGTTCCTCAGCCCTTCCTCCTGCCTGGTCCCTCCCCACTACTCAGCTCCTCAACCACAGCCTCCCGTACTCCACAGCTCAATCCTTCCCTCTTCCCGTCCCTCATTTCTACAAGGCATTCCTAAGTCTTCCTCTTCCATCCACTCTCCCTCACCCCACAACATCTCATACTGTAGCTTCCTCATACATCAGCCTCCTTCCCTCCTTCACCCATAATCTCTTTAGCTCTTCATTCTGTACTTTTATATCCACACTTCACAACCTAAACGTTCACCATCCATCCCCTCTCCCTCATTCCATAACTCTAAAATTCCTCCCACACATCCATTCTTATTCCCGTACCCCTTACAACTCTTGAACCCTTTCCCACCTCCCCATTCCCAAAACCTTGTAATTTCTCAACTCCTCCTCCTTCTAAGTCAACAACCTTTCCTCCCATTAGGCTCCATACCACCTTCCTGCCCATCAACCGTTACTCTCTCATTCATACTCCCTCATCCTTACAACTCCTCAAGTCTTCCTGCTTTCCCCATCCCTCATCCCACAACTCCTCAACCTTTCTCACTCCATCCCAACTCCCATATATCCTTCCCATCTATAATTTTGCCCAGCCCTTCCCTCTGGTTTCCCCTCAACTTAATCCTACAACTTCGTCTAAAAAATCCCCATTCTTTCCCATACCCCTTCCTGGTTTGCAATTTTATTGTTCAGCTTTAACAGTACTGGTGGCCTTGCAACTTTTTTTTTTTCGCTTTAACCCCTACACCGCGGGCTTGTTTACCAATTACTTGCGTGTCCCGCGGGGTTATTTGGGCTCCGAGAGACTCTCAAAAAATATTTGCTAAAAATCAGTTATTAGTCCTAGAATAATAAAATTATATATGCTTATAGCACATACCTTCAGCTTTCTCCTGGAATGATTGTTGAGCCTTCGTCAGTTTCCGTAGGACTTGTGGAGACCTCTGAAGTAGGGTAACTAAGTCTCCACTTTACACTTCCCGACAACCCGTTATATGATTACCACAGCCAGATACAAACACTATAAACACTATTCTACCATTTTCAAGTAGTTTGGGATCCATACTAAAAAAAAACAGTGTGAAAGCAATGGAAATTACGAGCGCGTCTGATCGGCTGCACTTGCGCTTAGTTCGCTCTAGGCACTCTGTCATTTATTATTCATAAAACCCCTCACACTTTATATTTCTATTACTATATCACACTTATATATATCTGGAGTCTTTCTCCATAAGTTTCATTCAGTCGTATTATTTTATTGTCACTGAAGTCATTCTATTTTTCAGTCAGTAAAATACGTAGAGAGCCACGGATTCACTCTCACTGTTATAACATAAATTATTTGTACTCATATTCTTATATTACTAATTACTTACATTACTATTTACATTTTCTATTCTATTTTCAATATTTACCCTTCTATTTTACTTACAATATGTTATTCACTGTCACTTTCAGTAAGATGAAACTATAGTACACTGTTCAATCATATGAACTGAACATCCATTGCTTTCACCTGCTATTTACACATTATTTACACATTATTTACACATTATTTCCAAATAATTCTGCTTCCACACTTGCACTGTTAGAACTGCTTCTGGCTGTGATAATCGAAGAAGCAGGTTACATAGAGGGGAACCTGGCATTCAGCGCACTGCCAAGAGGTGCGTTTATGCTCAGGTGTGCGGCGTGTGGTATGCGCACATACCTGACACCTGCGAATCGCAGCCTTCCTTTTCCCTGTGGCAGGCATTAGCTCAAGTCTGTGCCGCTCCATATACGCCCTCTGCTCAAGTCGGTCGGGAAGTGTAACTGGATGGCGCCTTGGAGTTGCTGCTTGCACCTTACCATATTTTTCCAGCAGCTGCTGGACACAAGTCCTGGCGAACAACCTCAGGGAGAAGGACTTGGGTGGTTTACCTTCATCTTGTACAGGATGAAGGCGTTCAGCATCGTCATATCTATGAGATGCAGAAAAACTTTCCTGTACCACCTAGTATTCTTCCTGAGGCAGTCGATCTCACCAATCATCATGTCGGACTTGTCCACCAGCCGCATGTTTATATTATAGTCCAACACAGCATCAGGTTTCATCACAGGTTCGCCTGTCCTACGGTCGACCTTCCCACTGTCTCTCATCTCCCCTTATGTACGGTGGTGAGCATGTGCACGACTCTCTTGTCATGCCACCGTATTGCCAGCATCTTCTCAGACTTGCGTAGGTGCACGTCTCCTCGCTGCGAGTTTCCTGCCTCTGGGAATTTGGGGAAGTTGGCACGATTACTTTTGACAGTGCCGCAGGAGCCAATGCCGTGCTCAGAAAGGTATTTGGCAAGTTTCGGTGCTGTATAGTAGTTGTCTGTATACAGCACATGATTCCCACCAAAATACTTTTCTAGGAGCACTTTCACTACACAGCCTGAGAAGCCAAGGGGGTGTGTTTTATCGAGATCGACAGTGCTGGCTGAATATATGACGAAGTCAAGGATGTACCCCGTGCCTTACAGTCGCACAGTACAAAGAACTTAATTCCAAAGCGATGGCGTTTGCTTGGAATGTACTGAACAAACCGAAGACGTCCTCTGAACAGAACCAAGGACTCATCAATGACAACCTTCTGAAATGGGTGGAAGAATGACATGAACTTATCCTTCATTCTGTTCAGAATCTCCCGGATCTTCCAGAGTGGGTCGGTTTGGGAAGGTACATCGTTGTCGGCAAAGTGCAGGTTTCCCATGATGTTCCGGAAGCGATCTCTGGCCATGTACTTGTTGAAGGTCGGTGAGGGTAAGGGGTCCATGGACCAGTATTCTTCCAACTCATGCTTCTTGGAGTGTGGCATAAGAAGCATGAGGGCAAAGAACACATACAGCTCCTGCACTCCCAGCATGGTCCACTGTTGCATCTTGGCTGCACCTCACCACTAGCAGCACGTTGTGATTCGAACCTGTTAGTCTCATCACATATGTGCTGCATGACTTCGTCATCTAGGAAGGCCAAAAGGTAGTCGACACACTCAGCATTTTCGTCCATAGTGAAGGCAGGCTGAACTCCTGACGAGCTCTCATCGAAAAACCAGGTTTTCGGGGACAAAATCTGACCCTTCCGTCCACGCGAAGGCGTCCAGGATTCCCTGGCGTGGCGGTGGAGGGATGGTGGTGGTGGTGGTGGTGGAGGTTGGCTGAGAGGGAGGCTTATCACGGTCAAGGTCACTCGCACTGACCCTAGGTTGCCGTACAGCACTAGCAGCCCTTACCCTACTAGCTACACTACTTCTCACTCTCTTAGATCTACCTCTACCTCTACGGCCGGCCTTCACTGTTGATGCTGGTGGTGACTCCGACGACGAAGACTCCGGAGATAACTCAGCCGACGATGATGACGAGATGAGTAAAGCGGGGCTTGGGGAACGGGGAGGTGAATGATCTCGTGACTCATGGCGGGCTGGGTCACGTGGGGGCATTGTTCTGGGGCTAACACGCTGCCTTTTCACTCCCTTCCCAAATTCTTTTCCTTCCTGCACTAAAGGCTCCTTTCCCTTGGAGCTACACACAGATTCACTGGTAGGAGCACTTGTTGTCGCTGTTTCTGGCGCGATAAGTTCACTCCGGCTCATCACACGATTCACCGGAATCGTCAAAATCGCTGTCCATTATTATCATCGACAATTCAGCAAGTTCTCGTGCCACTGCAGAGTCACTGAGGCCTTTCCTGCTTGCCTCAACACTTTTCTCTTGGGGGTAGAGGTCACGGGGCCCTTTGCAATGGGCGCAGAAGCGGCAGGAATGGCGGGCGCGAGTGCGACATGTTGTCTCTGCAGGAGGACAAGGAACTAAATGCCGCGGCTTATCTGAGAAGGGAAGGGTTGACAATGACACTTTAGGCTGACTGCTGCTAACTTACAGGCTAATTTTTTATAGGTAGAAAATCTCGGCAATAAATAAAGAAATAGGTACTTCCAGGTGAATGTAAATGTCAATTAGGATTCTCCTTCCTTTCTGATATATATTTTTATTACAGACATCGATTACAAGGCATAAATCAAAGGGGAAATTACCGTGGTAATGTAGCGAATGAATGCACGTGAGGTTTTGTCAGGTGATAATTGGGCAATTTCAGGAGTATAACACTATCACTTACCTGTTTTTTTTTTTGGTATATATTATTGGGTAAAAATATTG
This sequence comes from Coenobita brevimanus, assembly GCF_032717465.1. Taxonomy (NCBI): domain Eukaryota; kingdom Metazoa; phylum Arthropoda; class Malacostraca; order Decapoda; family Coenobitidae; genus Coenobita; species Coenobita brevimanus. Next base: position 23,549,279 of record NC_136960.1, read on the forward strand.
GGCATAGGGCTTATTTCAATGGATGAAATCTGTGGAAAAAGAAGAGGGAAATTTCCGTAGTGCAGCGGCGTGGAGGTGAGAGGAGAGGGTAATGGAGGGCAAGTAGGGAGGGGAGTCAAGAAGGGGGTAAATTATCTGAGAAGGGAAGGGTTGACAATGACACTTTAGGCTTACTGCTGCTAACTTACATGCTAATTTTTTATAGGTAGAAAATCTCGGCAATAAATATAGAAATAGGTAGTTCCAGGTGACTGTAAATGTCAATTAGGATTCTCCTTCCTTTCTGATATATATTTTTATTACAGACATCGATTACAAGGCATAAATCAAAGGGGAAATTACCGTGGTAATGTAGCGAATGAATGCACGTGAGGTGTTGTCAGGTGATAATTAGGCAATTTCTGGAGTATAACACTATCACTTACCTGTTTTTTTGGTATATATTATTGGGTAAAAATATAGGGCATAGGCCTTATTTCAATGGATGAAATCTGTGGAAAGAGAAGGGGGAAATTTCCGTAGCGCAGCGCGGCGTGGGAGGTGAGAGGAGAGGGTAATGGAGGGCAGGTAGGGAGGGGAGTCAGGAAGGGGTTAAAATAGCTAAAATGTCAACAATGGATGGGAGTACAGATGAGATTTGGAGTGCTGACTAGTGTTGAACATTGGCAGTACTGATATATGATACAAGCCACCACTTGAGAGCCCGGGATAATTCAAAATAACACAGAATCACAAAAGTGACGCCCCGCGGTATGATCCATTGTAGCCGAGCGTCACGAAAGTGACGCCCCGCGGTTAAGGGGTTAAACTACGAGTTTTACTATTTTTATTTAGACTCAAGGGTGGCTCTGTATACACTTGAAATTTTTTACTTGCCACACCCGCTGGTTACGGATATTTCGAAATTGTTTCCCCTTCTCCGGCGAGGTAACTAAGTGTCTTTTTGTTGCGTGCGGCTCATATTAAGACTTGAGCTGTGAACTGCATACATTACATTATATTTTGGGTGGCGGAAGATGATTTTACTAAGTTCAAAAGACACCTTGCAAAGCAAAAAAAAAAAAAACAATAACAATAATAAATAAACAGACATAATAAAAGTTTTGGGTCAAATTATACCTCCTATTTGATATTATCTTACAAACAACTCATAGAAACTCATTTGCAGCTCATAGGACAAGGCTATGAGTGTGCTGATGCAGTGGTCAGAGCTACAGCTCTCCCCGCCCCCATCAGACCTTTTCTCTTTGCAAAACTTTCCCGCAGTTAGGTTCGCCTTACGACCCTTCTGTCGATGCCGCTGGGACAAAATTCTCTTTCTCATAAAGCTGTCGGAGATGATGACAGTTATCCAACTGTGGCTGGATCAGACATGTCCTGTCACCGGTTAATAATCCCTTAACCTGTCTGCCCATTTGTCACCTGCTCCTGACTCACTACCAGTTGATGGAGGTTATATCCCTTCCTTGTTGCATTGGTTGTACAGCCTCGTTAACGATCCTGTACTTACCGACTGAATGCTAAAGTCTTGGAGGAGCTTGCCTCTGCTATCTCTCCAGGTAGGCAACTGGGTAGGAAACAGATTTTACTGCTTCGCCTCGTTGGTTGTAGAGGCAGTATGTGTCACGGAGGAACACCTCACTTGATGAGAAAGCTGGCTTCCTCAGGCAACTTTGTTTATCTATCTATCTATCTATTGCCAAACGCCTTAATCCCGTAAGGGGTGGCCACAAACAAATTGCCTCCATGTCACCCTGTCCCCCGCCATTTCACTGCCCAAATCCCAGTTCATACCCCCCCTCTCATATACCTCTCGACTCCATCCCTCCATCTCATCCTTGGCCTTCCCCTCCCTCTCCCCCCCCCTCCACCTCATTCATATACACTGTCCTTGTCAGTCTCTCACCCTCCATCCTCTCCACATGGCCAAACCACCTCATTGTGTTTCTCCTAACGCTTCCTATCACATTCACATACACATCACAACGCTGCTTCATTTCCTCATTTGTCAGTCTGTCTCTCCATGTGACTCCACATGCTCCTCTCAAATTACTCGTTTCCACTGCTCCCACTCTTGACTTCTGTCCCTCCAACCAGGTCCAAGCTTCACTTCCATACGATAGAGTTGGTTTCACAATACTGTCATGTAGTAACTTTTTCACTACCATGCTCACTGCCTTGTTTCTTATCACTGTTTTCAAGGAATTAGCAACCTTTCTTCCTTGTTGTACCCTTTCAAGCACTTCACCCTCTAAACTTCCACCCTTACTCATTACACTACCCAAATACTTACACTCACTCACATTTTCCATTTCCTCCTCATCCAGTCTCACTGTACATTCAGTGACTTCACTTCTCTCGAAGACCATAACTTAACTCTTCCGTACATTCACCTTTAGATTCCGTTCTTACACACTCTCATAAACTCATCCACCAAGCTATGCACCTCCCCTTCATCTTCACTTAGCAACACAATATCATCTGCAAACAACAGTACAGGGAGTTTCCAAAAACTGCCCTTTCTCATTAGGGCCGCTCCAACATCTACTGCCCTACCTTGTATCTCTTTTATAACCCCATCCATATACAGATTGAAAAACCATTGAGACATGACACATTCTTGTTTCAATCCAACCTTCAAATAGAAAAATTCACTCAGTTCAGTATCCACTCGCACTGCAGCCTTAGCACCCTCACACATACTCTTCACGGCATTCAACAACTTCCCATCTACTCCATATTTTATTAATACCTTCCATAATCTTTGTCAATCCACCCTGTCATATGCGTTCTCCAAATCCATGAAGGCCGCATACAACTTCTTTCCCTTCTCTAGAAACTTTTCCACTAAGGATCTGAGAATGAATATCTGATCTACACAACCTCTTCCCTTCCTAAAACCTCCCTTTTCTTCTCCAACTAATTTCTCTGTTATTTCCTTAACTCTCTCAATAAGTATCCTACCATATACTTTTCCTATTACACAAAGAAGACAAATGCCCCTGTGATTACCTCATTCTCCTTTTCCCCCTTTTCCGTTGCAGAAGGGAAAAATCATACCTGACTTCCAATCCTCCGAGACTCTCCCTTCCTCCCAGGCCAATCTGCACATCTTCCACAGCCATTCTACTACTATCTCTTCCCAGTGCTTCAGCATTTCACCACATACTTCATCAACTCCTGGGGCTTTCCGCATTTTAACTTTCACCATTGCTTCCCGAACTTCCATCCTACTGATTGCTTCCTCTCGTCTCACATCCTCCGTCTCCCTGCCATTCCCCAGCCACTTACGCTCGCATTACTTTCATTCGCTGTGTTCAACAATTCCTTAAAGTGTTCTCTACATCTGCTCACTTTTTTTCCGTCCTCCGCTAGTGATCTACCATTTTTATCTTTCACTCTTTATGCGTTGTGGTAAATTTCCAATCATGTTAAGTAGGTGTATTTATTTTCATTTAGTTGTTGAACTTACATATACATGTCCGGTGACAATGCCCTCTTCTCTTAACTCACCAAATTTTTTATCCTTAATCAGTTGCACAGCTGCTCCACAACTCTTTCCCTACATCTCCTATATTCATTCCAAAACTCCTAACCCCTTTCCTTTCATCCTTTCTGGCGATCTTCAGACTCCTTAGACCTCCCTTCCATTTCCCAACTCCATAACTTTTCTATCTGCATCTTCTATCCCTGCTTTCAAACTCCTCAATCCTCTCTCTTCATCCTCCATTAAGTGACTCTTTCACGGCACTCTCTATCTTCATATCCCCTCCCAAACCCACAACTACTCCTGGTTCTTCCCCTCAGTTCCTTCAATGCTGCAATTCTTTCCTCTCCCTCTCCATATCCCATCCTCAGTATACTAGTCCAAAATCTTTCCCTTCAGCTTCCCTTCTCGTCCCACAGTTTCTCAGTCCTTTCCCCCTCACATTGCCTCAATCCCCTCTCAACCTCTTCCCCCATCAATGAATCCCTCACACAGTCCACAGTCCCCTCTCTTTCCCCCCAGAAACCTCCATCCCCTTTCTCTCCCTACCCCTACAGTCACCCCCATCCCCTGCCTCTCTCAGCTCCTACAGTCACCCCCATCCCCTTTTTCTCCCAACTCCTACAGTCACCCCCATCCCCTGCCTCTCTCAATCCCTACAGCTTCCCCTCTCAAACCCTTCTCCCCCCCCACTCAACCCCCCCTGACTCTCGCAACCCCTACTCCTGTCCCACGCAGCTCCTCCCCCCTGACCCTGTCATCCCCTATTCCTGTCCCTCTCAGCCCCTCCTTCTTGCGCGTCTCAGCTCCTACTCCTGTCCCTCTCAGTTTTTACTCCCTGCCCCTCTCAGCATCTACTTCTGCCCATTTTTTCTGGCTTAATGAAATGGTTTAGTTTCCCCGACTAATTATTTTCCCTTTTTTAAGAGGTTGAACCTCTCAACCATTCCTTTCTCGAGTCTCTAGCTCCTGCCCCTGCCAGTTCCTTCTACAGTTTTCCCCCTAAATCCCTTCCCAATACCTCATCCTCTCACGCTTGCTCTCCCATCTCACCGACCCCTCTGCCCATCCTGATTTTCTAAGCTGGATCAGACTAATTATTTTTGACAAAGGAGTCTGCCTCTCTCAATCCCTCCTCTTCCTCTCCATTTCTTTATTCCCTACCAACTAACCTCTAAATCCCTCTCATCTCGTTTTCTTTTTTCCCTTCAACTCTTCCCTCCCCCCGTCCTCAATCATCTTGCCCTTTCAACCTATTCTCATTTTATTTACCTTAATCTCCTCCCATGGTCATCCCTAACCCTTTCGTCTCACCTCTGCTTTTTTTTCTTCAATCCTTCTCGTTTTCCTTCCCTCGCACTCACCACCCTTTCACCTCCTTCCCTCCCAACCCCTCTTCACCAACCCGTCTCTGCCAACTACCGCCTGAAGAGCTGGACTAATCTAATTATTTTTGCCAACAAGGGAATCTGGGTGGCCAACTCCAGCAAATAACAAAGCTCTTCATCCTGTAAGCCAATGATCCAAACGTCAGTACTCTTCTTATGAGAAAATCTTGCATCCAACAATGCAGTTTGCCTCGAATTCCTCCTTGATGGTACAGTTTCCATAGAAGTCTTTGGTGTGATACTGTGTCAAATGCTTTCTTGAAATCTAAATAGATACTGTCCACCCATCCTTCTCTTTCCTGTAATGTGTCTGTTACTCTGTCATTGTAGCTCAACAGATTAGTAACACATGATTTTCCTTTTCTGAAACCAAACCGTCTTTCTGTTATCATAGTGTGTTCTTCTAGATGATTTACCCAAGCTTTTTTTATAAGCTTTTCTAATACCTTGCTTACAACACTGGTTAGTGAAACTGGTCGGTAATTGAGTGGATTTTATCTATTCCCTTTCTTGAATAAGGGAACAACGTTTGCTTTCTTCCAAATATCAGGTAGACTCAAGGATTTCTTGAAAATTAAAAATAATGGTTTACTTAACTCTTTTGCACATTCACGTAGTACCCAACATGAAATTTCATCAGGACTATTTGCTTTTCCTTTGTCTAATTTACTTAGCTCCTCCTGTATTACTTTTTCTGATGTTTGTATATCTGGTAGTATGTGTGGGCATGCATGTTCCACATAATCCCTCTCAAATTTTTTTTCCTCTGTAAAAACTTATTGGAATTTCTTGCTTAGTGCTTCACAAATATCCTTCTCTTGTGTATAGGTGATTCCCTCGTCTGTAATGGATTGTATTTTAAGTTTTACTTTTGTTTTGCTTCTGATGTAGCTGTAAAATAGCTTCGGTTGATCACTACTTTTATTTATGATATCCTCCTCAAACTGTTTTGGGGCTTCCCTCCTTATTCTTGTGTAATCGTTTCTTGCCTGTTTGTAATTATTATATACCCTTTCACTATTGTGTCTTCTGTATCTATTCCACAACAAATCTCTTTTTTCTTTTGATTTTTTACATTTTGTATTGAATCATTTCTTTATTTTCTTTTCTGCTTCTTTGTGCTGTGGGATGTACTTCTGGACTCCTATTTCATAAAGTTCAAAGAATTTTTTATATATAGCATTTAATCTTGTCCTCTAAGCTCCTTTCCCCAATCAGTTTCTAAGAAGTACTTCTTTAGGTCATGATAGTTTCCCTTTTTATAGTTTAGGCTCTTTTTGTAACTTTCATTCCTGTTAACTATGTCATATGTTATCCTGAAGTTGCATTTTAGTACTGCATGGTCGCTTTTGTCGAATGGAGGGTGGTATATTAAATTGTCAATAGCGTTTTCTTGCCTACTAAATATGAGATCTAGCATTGAAGGTACATCGAGTCCTCTTTTTCTGGTGCTTTCCCTTACATGTTGCGTTAGGAAAAACTCTTGCACGACATCCAGGAGCTATTGGTCCCAACAGCTTTCTTGGCTTATTATATCTAGAGTATTCCAATTTATATTTGTATTAAAATCTCCAGTTAGTATAATTCTTTCCTATTTCTCTTCCATTTAATGTAGTAATGATCTTAAGCTCTGAATTGTATTCTCTGCCAGGTCCTCATACTCGTCTCTTTCCCATATGTTTGACTTGGGTGGCATGTACTAATTGGTTACAATTACTTTCTCTTCAGATGTATTGACCTCTACTGCAATCATTTCTACTTGTGAGGGTATATCTAGTTCTATTTCTTTGACTTTTAGATTTTCCTTAGTTAATATTATAATTCCTCCTCCTTTTTTTTAAGTTCCTATCTCTTCTCCATATATTATATTCCTCTAAGTTTAGGATGTCATTTGATATCCTTGGTGTTAATTTTGTTTCAGTTAGGCATATTATATGTGGTTCATTTTCTCTGACATAATCATTCATCTCTAATAATTTAGATACCATTACATCCACATTTGAGTATATCAACTTAATCATCTTGTTTATATACTTGTCATGACTTGGTTCTGCTACCTTCCTCCTTTTTATTCCCTCCTGTTTATGTACCACTTTCGTACCTGCAATCCTATTACTTTGTAAAAAAATTTATTCTCCTCTGATCTTCCCTCATTTTTCGATTTTGCTTCCTCCCTCTTCTCTTTCAGTAATTCCAGTTCCTCTTGTGTTAGGCATCTTTTTATCCATACATTTTTGAACTCCTCTTTTTCCATAAGATTCTTTGCATTTTTAGTATCTCCTTCACGGTGTTTACACTCTGGAAGGTTACCTTTAGGGGTCTTGACTTGCTTCTCTCGTATTTCCCTAACCTTTTGTGTTCCTCTATGTCTTTACTACAGATTTCCTCTGATACTTCTTTCAATATGCTCATTACATTTGCCATCTCCTTTTTGTCTCTTGAGATCTTGTTTTTTACTTCTTCCTCTTCTATACCAGTAATTACTATAGATTTGTTGATATCTACTGAATCTCTGACTAACTTAGGATTGTTTTGGATTATTCTTTTCAGTTCCTTTTTAATGCTTTTTACTTCCACGCTTGTTTCTAAGTCTTTCTTTACTTTCACCATTTCAGCATAAGTGGTTTCCACATCATTTTTGTAGCTTTGCACAGCTTCATTCACCTGTGTTATCTTCTCCTTAGTATCACTGCTCTGGTCTGTCAGACTGCTTACTTGCCTTATTGTCTCTGTATCATTTTTGAACTCTTCCATAATACTCTCGTGGTTGACTACTATACTTGCCATTTCACTAATTTTTCTCCTAAGTGAACCCAATTCTACTGTCAATTCATCTATGGTTGTGTCTCTCTTGTTGACTTCCTTTCCTAATTTTTCTATTTCTTCCTTTTGCAAGTGCATCTGTTTCTTAATTTCATTAATCCCATTTTGAAAAGCCATCTCTAGCCTGTGTACTCATTCCACTAGTTTATTGTGAGTCTCTATTTCAACCAGATCTTGGTAGAAATCATCGTCCTGCTTTCTACCTTTATTCCTTTTCTTTTCCATATTTGCTTTTCTAAAGTATGTAGTCATTTTGCAGTACTAAAAGCACATATGGTACTTACATTCTCTGGGGCAGTTGTAGACAAAACAAACGATCAGCTGATTGTGCGCATTCTTACTCTAATTTGTTTTCTTTTCTGTTTGAACAAGTCTTGCTTAAAACTTTTTTTTTTTTTTTTATACTAGAACATCATTTAGTCTAACCTGGTACAGAGCTTGACTCATATAAAGATACTAATTTAGGTAATGCCACTGGCCAAGTTGGCCGTGTATGGAGTGGTGGCGGCTTGCGTCTGGTCTCCTCGGTGCCTTGTGTGTGTGTGTGTGTGTGTGTGTCCTTAGACATCTTTCCGTAGAGACACCGATATTAACACTCTCTGGGTTCGTTGGTAATAATATTGTCCTGTAAGGCTAATTGCCACTTCAGGATTAGACTAAGCTAATTTGAGGGTCTTATCCTTTACTCCATCTCTTTCAGTTAACAGGCAGAATCATAAGCTTGTAATTATCAGGAATAATATTAACCCGTCACGTCCCGAGGTTTTCCGCACCTCCGACATCCCCCAGTCCCGAGCCTTTTTGGAAAAAATTTTTTTTGGCTAAAACTTCCGCTTAGGTTGGGAAACGAAGGAAAATCACAAAGAAAGTGGTTCCCGCGGTCTAGAAGTGGTCCATATAGATGAGGTCCCCCGAGCCAGGTGTTGTGTTCTGTAATGGATGTGATATTCGCTCACGTTTTCTATGGTAAGAAATACTGGGAGAAACAACACACAACACCTCTATATTTATTGAATTTGAACTAATAAACAATAACAGTAACAATATAATGGATTTTAGACACATATATATGAAAAATAAGCATTGTACCATCGTGCAAGCATAGCGAGTTTGGTCCAAGTCGTAACATGCTATATGCTAAGTGTCTTGTATAAGTCAACCTATCATTTTTTCTACTTGTATACTTCCGTTTCAATGACATTTTACCAATTACAACTGTTTGTAAGTGTTTTCAGATGTTTTCATTCATTATGATGACATGCAGCATGAGTCTAGCGCACATCAGCTTAGTAAGCGCACTCACTATGACTCGTATTTCAACATACCAAATTGTTTTATCACTTTCCAATTATTTTTCCCTTTACATAGAACCTTTCCTTCTCAACTGTAAATGTTTTCAATTATTTTCATTCATTACGAGGGCATTTAGCGATATGCTAGCGCATATTCACGTAGCAACCACGATCTCAAACACTCGTGTTTCATCATCTACTTTATTTATTCACTCCAATTACAATTTCCCAATTACATTACACACGTTTACACTCCTATACTGCACTGTACATACCTACTGGCATTATTTATTCAAGTGAGCGTGAGAATATCGCCTGAAAATACCCTCGCAATGAATGTTTCGACCAACATAATACTCACACACTTTTATACTAATTCTTCACATATATTACACACTTTACCACTTGCTGACTTTTATTTTCACTAATACGTGCCTTATTCATTCAACTGAGCGTCAGGAAATCGCATCTCTATACACACGCTATGAATATTTGACTTAGAATATATTTCAGCACTTACAGTAATTTGAACTTATACCCATAAGCATTTGCAATAATAATAATTAAATAACTACGGGCCGTATTTATTGCACTGAGCGACAGAATATCGCATCATAAAACCCTCGCTATGTATGTTTCCACTTAGGGCATATTTATACACTTACATACAATTTTTGCACTTATGTTATACCCGTATGCACTTTATACTAATATTTGGAGATCAACATGACTGATAATTTCAATGAGCGTCTGTCTGTCGCATTTACCTCATAATTTCAGCCTTTCGCATTCACACCATATTAGAATTGCATCAACGTGTGATATTCACTGAAACATGGGTGAATACAGAGACCCACGTCACACTGCACGCACTCATAGCGGGTGTCCTTCCTCTGTGTCGTGAGTCTCACCTGGGAATTACTGCACACGTGACACCTGCGTTGGGGCCTAGGTCTGTTTGGCTGGGGAGGGATAGGAGTGGGGAAATGGCAGCCGGATATTCTCAGGGGAGTTTGTGCAATAGGGGTAGTGCGGGTGCGATGTTGGGGCCTTTCAACAGCTCACCGTGCAAAGATTTCTCTTGTGAGCTCCCTCACAAACCCTTCAAATGTTTCCTGAACTCTTGTTGTCATGGCGTGAAGGTGGTGGCAATTCAGAGCAGTGATATCTAGCAAGTGAAAGAACAGTTTCTTATACCACTTCATCGTGGTCCTGGCACACTCTACCGTCGATATCATGGAGTCTGACTGGTTCACGAGGCGCATGTTTATATTATAATCCATGACACACTCAGGTTTCCAAACACGACGCCTGTTCTCGCTACGGTAATCTACAGAATCAGTACGGTGCATCAAGGGGCGGTGAACCGTGGACAAGAGGCTTACTTCTCTGTTGTGGTTCCACACAGTTGCAAGGATGTTGTTGGCTTTGAAGAAGACAACCTCATTCCTTGCAAGTTTCCGCCCTACCTTGGCCATGTGACGCCGGTTCACCTTCACGGTTCCACAGACTCCCGTTTCATGCGTGTGAAGGTAACGAGCGAGAAGAGGGCTAGTGTACCACTTGTCCAGGTAGAGAACGTGACCACGATGAAGGTAGTCTTCTATCATCGTCTTTACCACTGCTCCCGACAGTCCAATACTTCGATCTTCTTTTATGTCTGTCTGTGCACTGGTGTACAAGACTATGTCTTGCACGTATCCAGTCCTACAGTCGCACATAACAAAGATCTTGAACCCAAAACGATGCCTTTTGCTGGGTATATACTGCCTAAATGAAATATTGCCTCTCCACAACACGAGACTCTTGTCTATGACGAGGTCTCTATAGGGATAGAATGAGGAAGGAAAGGTTTGCCTGAGGTGATCAAAGATCAACCAAATTCGCCTCATTTTATCATTGTTGTTTGCATTTGCAGGATCATGAGCATCATAGAAATGGAGGCGACTTAGAATTTGTTGAAACCGATTACAGCTCATCACTTGACCAAATATTGGGGTAAACATAACAGGGTCCCTAGTCCAGTAAGCAGGAATTCTATTCTTTCGTATAATACCCATCAAAAGGACCAGGGCAAAAAATAAGAACATTTCTGGAAGGGAGACAGGGTAATCATAGATGATAGAATGCCTACTCCTTGTTCCCAATCTTTCACTCTCTAGGTGCTGGGTGCTTGCAAACAGGTTGGTTTGGTATACAATCTGCTCCACAAATGCCTCACTGAAAAACAGGTGGAAAAAATCCAACCTGGTGGAATTACGGTGAATTCCTGGAGCAATCCAGCCAGATCGCTCCTGCTCAGTGAAGGGGTGAATGAGGGGAGAAAAATCACTCCCATCCTCCCAATTCCACGCCACAAATCCCTCATCCCCATCATCCCCATCACTGCCTTCGTCTGGGTGGGGAGGTGATCCTGGTTGGGGGAGGTGGGGGAGAAGGAGTGCGGAGGGCTTCCCCACTGTCACTCCTCTTCTCTTTGCCTTTACCCTTTCCCTTTCCCTTACCCTTACGGCCTTGAGGAACATTAGGGGGCTGTGGGGATGAAATTGGGGAATATTGGGGAGCAGAAGATGTGCTGGGGAGTGGTTCCTCCCCACCTTCCCCCTCCATGACAACACCACGTGCTTTCTCACACACCCTAGCTCAACCACATGTTAGGGGATATTGGATAGCAGAAGACATGCTTGGGAGTGGTTCCTCCCCACCTTCCCCCTCCCTCACAACCCCACGTGATAATGAACGCACCCGCACTGGCCCACGTGATCCGCTACGCTGCCTCACACTATGTAGGGAGAGCAATGACTCACTCACGTCACTCTCACTTTCCCTAATCCTCCCTGCACTTTCCCTTTCACTCCCCACTCCCTCCTATTCACTTCCTAACTCCCCAAACAAAATGCTAGGCCCATACCTGCTCATACGATGTGGTGTGCGCTCTGGGCCACGATGAGTTATGACCTCACGTCCATACCACGTGGCAGCACGTCCCACGGCTCCGTCATCGTCCTTGTCCTCGTCCTCGAATTCTGGTTCCAAATCACGGTGGGGATAGGGATAGGATGTTGCACGTGCCTTCTTTGCCTGCTGCCCCTCTCTAGCAGCACGGTAAGTCATGTACTGCCGCTTCCTGGGAGACGGAACTTCCTCGTCACTGCTGGTGGTTTCTTCCTCCTCTGGCTGCACATAATCCTTGTCCATATCCTCGTCGTCCAGTGGGGAATCATTGTCGCCTGTAAAGGTGTCCAGGGCAACTTGAATTTCGCTGTCTGAGAGACCTCTCTTAGCCATGTCTGAGCAGGACCGTTGCTACCAGGTGAGTGGACGAGTGGTGGGTTAGCGCAGGTCGCGCGGGGTCGCCGAGTGTCCCTGCCTAGTGGCAGGTAGGGGAAGGTCATGAGAGGGTACGTACCACAAATCAAGCACGAAATTTGAAAATTGTCGAAATTATGCACATTGCAATTGCACGACATACCGGTACGTCGCCGGGACTGGCAAATGCAAATCGTTGCAACGTACCAATACGTCGACGGGACGGGGCGGGTTAATAACCAGGATACACAGCACGGTTGCTTCTCAACTGTTGTCCTTGTCCTCGTCATCGTCGTTATTGTCGTCGTTATCATGTCACTATAATCATCATCATTATCATAACATTATTTCATCATGTCAGCAACTCATTATATCATATCATCATCATCATAACTTATATATCATCATCATCATCATCATTTAAACTTCACTTCATCCAGTTTTGATAACTCATTGTATAAACTAAATTGTCAAAATATTACCAAATATATCTGTGTAGTCTATCGCTCCTCCAATGCTTCTTCGGAACCCAGTATATTTTATTCCATATCTACACAGTTAAGTAACCTTAACCTTGCCCTCAGCACCGAAATTACCAATTTGGCTGATTTTATCATACATTATGTTGGATAATTATTGCATTCTGCCAAGACTGACGACACTGGTCTAGAGCGCGAGCTGTTTGCAGAATCATTTAATCTCACCCAGCTTTAGCAACCAACCAAAATACTTGATAATCCTGACCATAATGCCCATCTCTTGGATTTATTCTTGACAAGTAATCCAGATCAATATTGGATAGAGGTACTGTCACCACTTGGATCCTCTGACCACAATCTCATCAAAGCCTCATTAGTTAGCCCCCCAAACCTCCCCGCTCTGAACCTGTCAGGGTGACCCGATGGTACTTTGGTAGGGCAGGCTGGGATGGATTTAGAAATTATCTTGCTGACATTCCATGGCAGTCTTTCTTCTCTAGTGATCCCAGTTCTACCCAGTCCCACATAAGCGACTTAACACTAGCTGGTATGGATTTATTCATACCAAGTCAACAGTTCACTAAAAGATGGAACTCTCCAAATTGGTTTGATGGCAACTGTGCCAGAGTAACAGCCCAAAAGTCATTAGCATATAACTCTTACTTAGAATAAAAAAAAATCTGAATCACTCTCTCAGTTTAAAATTGCTAGAAATCATGCAAAACCTGTAATAAATCTAGCTAGATCAAACTTTCCTCCAAATCAAACATCAAAACTACTTAACAACCCTAACGACAATAGAATATTCTGGTCGACTTTTAATTCTTCCGATGATAACTTTAACAAGTCATCATTCATTCCCCCACTAAAATCATTAGATGGCAATATCACAAATGACCCGCATGGGAAAGCAGATATTTTTGCCAGTACATTTGCCAGAAATTCTACCATAGAGGATGCCAGCCAGAATGTCCCAGTACTAGAACCTGACTCTCCCGGAATTATTCCACTTAAAATACAGACAAGGTACGTAAAATCCATCCAAGACAATTTGCTTACCAACAAAGCTCCTGGCCCAGATGGAATTCCATCAATTGTTTTGAAAAAGTGTTCCCCTGAACTTCCCTCTGTTCTAGCTAAATTGTTCAGACTATGCATACATACTTCTTCATTCCCAAATTCACGGAAAGAAGCCAATATCCACCCAGTTCCGAGAAAAGGACGTTCCTCTGACCCCTTTGATTACAGACCAATAGCTGTCACATCTTCTCTTGGTAAGGTATTTGAAACTTTAATTAATAAGCACATTGTTAAACATCTTGAATCCAACAACTTAATTAGTGATAGGCAATATGGTTTTCGCCACGAAAGATCCACCAATGACATACTCAATCTCCTAACTCATACCATCCATCAATTAATTGACCTACATGGAGAAACTCATGCAGTAGCCCTTGATATTTCTATAGCTTTCGACAGAGTATGGCACCGTTCCCTGCTGTTCAAACTCCCTTGCTATGGACTAACGTCTTTTGTTCCTTTGATTTCCTCATATCTCAGTGAGAGGAAAATAGGAGTAAAAGTAGATGATGTATATTCCCAATTTTCAATCATTTAACGCCGGCGTGCTGCAGGGATCAGTTCTGGCGCCAATCCTGTTCCTGGTTCATATTAATGATCTCTTTATCTGTCACCCACAATCCCATCATAGTTCATTCACACTCAGACATCCATTTACAAAGTCCGATATCTCTAACTCTCACCTCAGTACAGCCATCTCTTTAAATCAAGACCTCTCTATGATCAGTGAATGGGGACAAAACAACCTTGTCTCATTTAATGCTAGTAAAACTAAATACTGTAAAAGTCCTATTATTATGCAGCTGATTATACGGTAGATCCGACATTTCGGCAGTTTTGAGAAATAGTCCCATTTACGAAAATCTTTGATTGTTCGGCAGATGTCTGGAATAATCTCGGCATTCAAGGAAATGTTATCTGTGACTTGTAAGCCTAATGTTTCATTATGCTTCTATATGTTCACAATAATCAGGTATAGTACTGTATTGATTATAATATTGCACAGTATCATACAGTACAGTAACCATCCCCCCAAATTAGCGAGGGTTACGTTCCAAGCCCACTTGCTAATTCTTGAAATTTGCTATTTCTTGACACCTTCCTGAAAATGACATTTACCACTAATTGCATAGCCCATGAACCACTGATACTGTAATGCATTACCCATAAATAAATGTTGCTTGTTAAATCAGTTTCTCCGTTGTTTTTAGCTGTACGGCTGTGACAGCTCTTGTATTTTGATTCCTCAGCATAATGGTGGAAGGAACTGTCCTAAGTGTTTAACTAAAACCTAACCTAACCGAGTTTAACTGTACCTAATAATTTAACCAAACCTAACATAACCTAAAGTCGGAAAAATACGTAAAATAAACTGGGAGAATATGAACTGCTAAGGTCTTTCTGATGAAAGTTAAACGTACATTTAGCGCTCATTCTTTTGTTCGTTTTTGTATTTATATGTGAAAAAGTATTGATGCAAACAGTAATGTATCCCATTAACCCCTCTATAGCCTCTGGCACTGAACAACCCTTTACAGTACCGATGTCAGTGATGTCAGGTTAGTGTGAGCTATTAAAAAAAAAAAAAAAAAAAAAAAACAATTATGGAGAGGGAACGAAGGTCACTGGTATGTTTAAACGACTCTACGCTACGATTCCAAGCAGTCAGGGGGTCGCTTTATCTCAGATGTTTTCGCCCATTTGGTAAATGCACTGTAACTTTATCAATTCTTCCATGACACATGGCGAATCATAGCATGGGTTTAGGAAACTAAATACCACATTGCTAGGTGCGCCAGACGATTATCTTCACATCTTTAAGAAAAATTAATTGATTTCAGTAGAATGGAAGAAACTTACTCTGTGTACTCAAAGAGGGATTAAATTTCTTCCATTTTCTTGAGGATGTGATGATAATCACCTGGTGCACCTAGCAATGTGTTATTTAGCTTCCTAAACCCATGCTATGATTCGCTATGATTACGGGAGAATTGAGAAAGTTACGGTTCATTTACCAAATGGGCGAAAACATCTCAGATAAAGCGACCCCCTGACTGCTTGGAATCATAGCATAGAGTCGTGTAAACATACCAGTGACCTTCGTTCCCTTCCCATAATTGTTCAGTTTTTCATAGCTCACACTAACTCGACATCACTGACATCGGTACTGTAAAGGGTTGTTCAATGCCGGAGGTTATTAAGGGGTTAATGGAATACTTTACTGTTTGCATCAATACTCTCCTTTTCACTTGTAAACAAAAACACGAACAAAAGAATGAGCGCTAAATGTACGTTTAACTTTCATCAGAAAGACCTTACCAATTCGTATTCCTTCACTTTATGTAATTTTCCGACTATTTTATTTTGTGTTTGGAAAAAGTACTGTATACAGTACTCACTCCAAACATATTTGTAATAATATAAGTAGTGATGACAATGTTCACCGATACAAATGATGTACTGAGCTGATAGGTAATATTCCGTATCATTTCGGCCATCCAGGAAGTGTTGTCTGACTTGTAGGCCTACTGTGTCATTACACTTGTATATGTTCACTAATTTATATATATATTTCAGATTCAGGTATAGTACAGTATTCATTACAGTATTGTACAGTATACAGTACTCTCTCCAAACACAGTTTTCATACCATAAGTGGTGATGACAGTGTTCACCAATATATCGAAGGTACTGAGTGGGTAGTTTTTTTATTATACGACAAATCCAATTTCTTGGCAATAACCCGGTCCCATAGATGTCGAATAAAAGGTTTTTACTGTATATAAAACTTACCAATACACAGATATTGCCAGATTCATATATTACCTTCAGTGCTACTAATATTCCCATCTCCAAAAGTATTGAAATTCTCGGTGTCTCACTTAACAGTGCCCTCAGCTGGACCTCTCATGTTAGGTCACTTGCTAAAACCGCCTCAAAAGAACTTGGATTATTGTACAGAGTCCGTAACTTCTTCACTGACGAGCAGCGAGCTATAATTTATAAGAGTCATGTGCACTCTCAGCTTGAATATTGCTCACCCTTGTGGAATGGATGTGGAGAGGTTGCATTAAAACAACTGGACAAAATTCTGAACAAAGCTGTTAGAATTATTATCAACCCTGCCATTACAAATAAACTACCTCCCCTGCAAGTTAAATGGAATGTTGCCTCCCTTGCATTATTTTACAGATATTTTTATGGCAAATCCTCAGACGAAGTTGCGTCCATGGTACCACCTCTCCATGCCTTCCCTTGTGCTACACAGGCATCTGGTAGCGCTAATGACTGGAATGTCACTCAGCCATATTGCAGAACTTCTGCCTATCAGAATTCTTTCATTCGCTGAACTGCATCTCTCTGGGACTCACTTCCCCATAGTTGTTTCCCTTCAAACTTCAACCCACAGCTGTTCAAGTCTAACTGTTACAGATATTTTATGAGCAGAGGACACCAGTAATCTGGTGTATGGATTATTTTTTTTTATTCATTTGTTTTTCTTTCCTCTGTTCTGTTACTTAAAAAAAAAAATAACCTCATCTGATCGTGTCATCAAATCATTATATCATCATCATTATCATATCATATCATTATAATAATTAACAATATCACCATCATCATCACCATCACCTCCATCTCCTCCCCCTCCTTATCGTCATCATCACCATCACCATTTTCAGCAGCAGCATCTACATCGTTGTTGTCATCATGAGCACCATTGCCATCATCACCACCCTCACTGTCATGGTCATTATCACCGTCACCATCGTCATCATCCATATTGTAGCCAAAGATGAGAATATGCTTAGTTTACATTTTTTCTCATAAAACGTCATTGCAGGTATTTATAAGGTCCCAGTCACACTGCAGGTATGACTTATCGCAAACCACCCATGACCTGCAAGTCGTGGGTGGTTTTGGTGAGGTTTATGACTGGTCTTCATATGTATTGGTCTAGCTGCAGGCCACCATGGTGACCAAAAAATCGTCACGAGGTTTTTCGTGCTGCATGAAAAACCTCCTTGCGACCACCAATGTCGTGGCCCAGAAGCTGCCCGGTGGGCGGCTGGACTGCATCTGGCCTGCTTAAGGACTGTGACTCGTTGGCGACACCTGATTTTTAAGCAGTGGTTGCCATCCAGATGGAGGCCGGTCACCGCCCGCTCTGTCCGGTGGCCGAACACACTCTGTCAAGGCGGTGACTGGACTGCGGCAGCCGCCATCCAGAAGCCTTCCGTCTGGGGTGGTGGTTGAAGTCTGGCCGCCATCCAGCCGGCGATTGGTCGAGCGACAGGTGATGGGCTGGACTGAGACCAGCCGCTGGCCAATCCGTGGCCAGTGTCGGTCTAGTGGCGGCCTAGAGGTCGCGGTCTAAACTGCGACAGGACATGGACCGGCTGCCGTTTGTCAGCGGCCTGTCGACGACCAGCCAGACACCCGTCGGTGTCTTGACATGTGTGTACTTGGCCATGGTCGCCATTCGGCTGCCCACTGGACGGACACTGGACAACCACCGGTAGCCGATCGATGGCACGACTGCTCAGAGACCTCCGTGGTCAGGGACTGGTTTCGCGATTTTCAGGGGCGGATAAAACCCCTGTATAGAGTCAACAATTGTGCAGGGGTAAAGAAAGAGCGGAGTCGGCTTAGCACACCCAATCTCTTGGAAGCAGATTTTACAAGAGATGTAATATGATCTTTCCAAGATAAGTCCCGAGTAAATGAAACCCCAAGCATGTTCAAGGATGATGCAGGATTAAGCTGAATATTATTAAACATTAGTGGGTATACCTGTGGAAGATTTTGACGGGTTGATAGCGTAAGAACTGAGTCTTAGATGCATTAAAAACAAGATTATTTTTACCCCAGTCAGAGATACGAGCCAAGTCAGACATTAGGTGTGACATAGCCTCATCCCTTGTTTGTTGAAGTAACTGCTGAGACGGGCATTGTGGGAACTGAATGGAAAGGTGAAGGGTGGAGTCATCAGTGTATGAGTGGATAGGGTTAGATGTACAGCTTAGAAGGTCATTGATGAATAAAAGGAAGATAGTTGGTGATAGGACAGAGCCCTGAGGAACACCACTGTTGATAGATCTAGAAGAAGAACGATAGCCGTCTACAACAGCGGCTATAGAATGACCAGAAAGGAAGCTAGCGATGAAGGCACAGATATAAGGATAGAAACCGTAAGAGGGCAGTCTGGAAATTAAAGATTTATGCCAGACTCGATCGAAAGCCTTTGAGATATTAAGTGCAATGACAAAGTTTTCGCCAAAGTCCCGAAAGGAGGATGACCAGGAGTCTGAAAGGTAGGTGAGAAGATCGCCAGTGGAGCATCCCTAACGGAACCCATACTGACGATCAGAAAGAACAATGTGATAGGAAAGATGCTTATTGAGAATTGACTCGAAAACTTTTGAAATACAGGACGTTAAAGCAATTGGACTATAGCTGGAGGGTTGGGAGTGGTCACCCTTCTTTGGGACTGGCTGAATGAGAGCAAACTTCCAGCAAGAAGGAAAGGTACAAGTTGGCAGACAAGGACGAAAGAGTTTGCCTAGGCAGGGTGTAAGCACAGAAGCACAGTTCTTGAGAACAACAGAAGGGACTCCATCAGGCCCATATGCCTTGTTAGTATTGAGGCCTGTGATAGCAGAAAATACATCAGCTGAAGAAATTTTAATGTCAGCCATGAGGAAGTCAGAGGTGGGAAGTGTTAGAGGAACAGCACCGGAATCGTCTAAGGTGGAATTGGAGGAGAAAGTCTGTGTGAAGAGATCTGCTTAATCAAAAGAAATAGCTACAGAACCATTACAGTAGAAAAGAGGAGGGAAGGATGATGAGGTAAAGTTGTTAGAAAGGTTTTTGGGAAGGTGCCAGAAGGAGTGGGAAGAATTCGAGTTGGAGAGTTGAGAGCATTTAGTACGGATGAAATTATTTTTAGCACAGTGAAGAACAGACTTAGCACAATTCCGGGCAGAAACGTAAAGATGATGTGATTCAGGGGTGGGTTGGCTCCGGTACCTTTTGTAGGCCCTCTCCTTGTTGCGGACAGCATTAGAACAAGCGTGATTAAACCAAGGCTTTCTTGCATTAGTCAAAGGATATGAGAAAGGAATGTATGCTTCCATGCCCGAGAGAATAACCTCCGTAATGAGCAAGGCACACTCAGATGGCTTGTGGCCATGGAAGCAATAATCATTCCAGGGAAAATCAAAGATGTACTGCCTGAGGACCTCCCAATCCGCGGCTCCAAATTGCCACAGGCGACGTTTCCCTGGAAGGTCCACAGGCTGTACTGGAGTGATAGGACAGGTTAAGGTGATAAGGTTGTGATCGGAGGAGCCCAACGAAGAGAAAAGATTAACAGTGTAAGCAGAAGGATTAGTTGTAAGGAAGAGGTCAAGTATGTTTGAGCTCTCTCCAAGGCGGTCTGGGATACGGGTAGGGTGCTGTACAAGCTGCTCTAGGTCATTATGGATAGAAAAGATGTAGGCTTGTTCACCACGTGGATCAGTGAAAGGAGAGGAGAGCCAAAGGTGGTGGTGAACATTGAAATCTCCTAGAATGGAGATTTCAGAGAAAGGAGAAATGGATAGAATGTGTTCCATCGTAGAAGTAAGATAGTCGAAGAATTTTTGGCGGTCAGTAGAATTAGGGGATAAGTAAACAGTACAGATATATTTAGTCAGAGAATGACAGGAAAGCCGAAGCTAGAGTGCAAAGAATTCAGAAGAATCGAGTTCAGGAACACGAGAGCAAGATAAGTCGTTGCGTATATTTACACAACAGCCACCTTTGGCTTTAAAATGAGTATAGAGAAAGTAGGAGGATACAGAAAAGGGTTTGCTGTCAGTTGCCTCAGACAGCTATGAGTGGGATGTGCTGCCCATACATCCCCGGATCCTCGTCCAGGTAGGTATTATTCAGTAGTTAAAAGGAAGTCACTAAATGCAATATTGACCTATATAGTTTCATTACGTATACCCATGAGTTGTGTGAGGGGAGGTGGGAACACCTATAGTTCACTCACTTGATGTAGGACTGCTCATGTCTTCCTTCGGGTCTATCATTCTATTTCTGCGTCTGTCCTTCTCTTTACTTGTTTTCCCCATCCTACCTATAGCTAGTAATTTCTTCACTTCAGGTGGTTCTACTATCATGCAATGACAGGAGACGTAAAGATGAGTATGGGACTATTTTTATTTGTCTTGGAAATATTAACAAAGTTTCACACACACGAGTGAAGTATAGAGTCCCACTAGCTACCTCCCTGTCTCGCTCTCCTCTCTCTCTCCCTCTCTCCTCTTGCCCATGTTGCTAGGCTCCTTCTCCCTACTACCTGCCGATTCTATGGCCTGTCTCCTTCTGCCTTCTGCTTCCTAAATTCTGGTGAAGCAGGGTTCGTGTCACGTGTGTTACACTGTGGTTGGAAAGTTCTAGAAGCCTGTGTGTGAGTATGTGTGTATGTGTGTGTATGGTCAAGAGGCGCTGTCGTGTGCCTATAAAGCATTCCTTGAGTTAAGAGTGTGTAAGCATGTTTAGCATTGCTCGATTCTTGCAGACACAATACCTTCTCATCATCTGACTTCCTGCTTCTATCTGTCTCTCTGTCTATCTATTTATCTATTTATCTATTATGATTTATAATTATATTATGGAGTCCTAACATATGCTCGGCCACGCCGCTGGAGGTCCTCCAACAGCAATTATCATTGACATATGCTAATCTATTAGTACATAATATTGATTATAATATTGTATACATATAATATTCATAGTAAATTGCAATGATCTAGTAATATTACATTTTAAACAAGTTGTATACATAATTGAACAAACGCAATGGTTGTTGTATGACATTTTGTAAGATATGTATGTATAACAGGAATACACATATAATTGTGAAATGCTAATACTGCTAGGTTATTATATTACATATTGAGTTATCCCTTTAGTAATGTCTAATATTTCACCTAACTTGTAAGATGATTCTGGTAATACAGAATTGTGGTATAATTGTATGACTTTACATAATATTGTAGTAATATTGTGGTAATACATAATTGTAACATTTTATGAATTGTTACATAATATTGTGGTAATGCATAATTGAGTTGGCCTTATAATTGTAGTTACAATTTGTTAATGCAACTGTTACATAATTGTGTTGGCCTTATAATTGTAGTTTAAGTTACATAAAAGTTACATCTTGTTAATGCAACTGTTACATAATTGTTACATACTGTTTGTAGTTACATAATTGTAGTTGAAGTCACATAAAAGTTACATCTTGTTAATGCAACTGTTACATAATTGTTACATATTGTTTGTAGTTACATAATTGTAGTTAAAGTTACATAAAAGTTACATCTTGTTAATGCAACTGTCACATAATTGTTACGTATTGTTTGTAGTTACATAATTGTAGTTAAAGTTACGTAAAAGTTACATCTTGTTAATGCAACTGTTACATAATTGGTACATATTGTTTGTAGTTACATAATTGTAGCAAGTTTAACATAATGCAATCGTTTGTCGTTACATAATTGTTACATATCGTTTGTAGTTACATAATTGTAATAATTGCAGTCCTGACATTGAATCCGGTCATGCTGCGGTCGATGATATGATGTGCCATGCCACTAGCTTGTGGAGACAACAATTTGCTTTTTTGTTTGTAGTTTATGTGGTATTTTGGCATTTGTAGTAACACTTACACTTATTTTCATTTGTTTGTTATGTGATCTTACTCTATTTCTGTTTCTTTCATTCTTTCTTTCTTTTTCTTTTTTTTTTTTGTATGTATTGATTTTCTATAGTTTGTTTTTCTTCGTTTGTCTACGCTTTTTTTTTTTTTTTTCGGTGTTGTTCATGGTTGCATAATTGCTGGTTAAATCCTTTGGGACCCTTCTTTAAGGTTTAGTTTATATTGCACAGATATTACTGAAAATAATATTATATAGCCCCATATTTTGTTATTTTATATAAAATATATATATACACTATATACAGTATTAACTATATACACTGACTTGTTGTTCACTTGTACCTATCGTGGGCAATATATGTGTCAGCACTGTGTGGAAATCTTTGTCTTCAAGATTGTGTTGAAGATGTTCACTCTTGCTAACGTCATTTGTGTTGGCCATTTTTTTTTTCTAGTTTTCCTTGTAACTTAATTTATCTGTTTCCACTAGGTAGCTTTAATTAATAAATGTTTAATACAGTTCTTTGAATCGCTCACTGAATAACTGTGATGGTATATTTTATTTATCACTTTGTAGATGTAATAATGTATAGCTGTATGTATGAAACACGCATTTTATGTAGGTATAAATGGTAACACTCGTTGGTAGTAAATAACTTATAATATATGAATGAATATATATACAGTGTAGAATATTTATTGTTGGTGCAAGTATTTAATGATTGAATTATGAAGATAATTGAAGTAAGTATGTGTATGTAAGTTGTAATTATACAGCAAGTTTTATATGTTTGTTCAAAATGTGTTATCTATCACTGTGTATCATATGAATGAAGTAACTATGTAACTCACTAATTTTTACCGTGGTGGAAATGGTGTGAGTGGTGTTGCACGTGGTGATAGCGTTGTTCTTCACGGGTTGATTGACGTGTTGTGGGGTGTCAGACACACGGCTTGGCGTCGTCTCAGTACACGTATGGTGACGTCGACTTCCCACACTGGTAGCTGTGGTGAGTAAACGAGTAGCGATGAGTAACTTGAGTGAAGACGAGTGAGTAAGATGAGTTCTGAATATGGGCTTGGTATTTGCTTCGTCGTCTTGACCTCTTCACTCCTGCGTCAGCGGTGGAGGTTGGGGGACGGTAGGAGAGAAAGGAGGGTGAGGTCTGGTGATTGTGAGTTGTGAGTCGTATCTCACTCTTCGTTTGTTTGTTTTGTTTTTTCTTTCTTGATGTATTCTCTGTCCTTTTTTCTTGTAATTTACTCGTTATGGGATGAAGACTGCCACTACTTGTAGGAGCATGTAGAAGATTATACAGACGACTCGTAGAGTTGTTACTTGTAGTTGATTGTAGATGGTTGTAGTTCGTTGGTTCGTCCTCGAAATTGCAAGATTGTTTGTAACAGTATTTAGTTAAACTATTGGCAAGCGTCCTGTGACCTCTTCACCTCTACATCGGCATGATGATCGGGGAGATGGAGGGGGCTGGTTGGAGAGAATACTGTCAGGAGCTGGTTGTGAGTTGTTGGTTGTGAGTTTTTTTTTTTTCACTCTTCATAATGAAGAATCAGTTGTACACTCGTGGGCTTGTATTTTGTAGGAATTCATTGTAGAACTGAAGCTAATCTTGTAGAGTGTCGCCTGCTTTTGTGGAAATTCACTGTTGATTCGAAGACGAGGTACGTACTTTCGCTGACCACCAAATGTCTTAAAAGACTTTGTAGTTACTTGTAGAGAAGGTTTGTTGTTTAGTTGTCACTCTCGATTTCTTGTAGTAGGAATTAAAGATGAATACAGTGAGTGGATCTTAATTTATTATCTTCAGAGAAATCTAAGTTGAGCAGGGTATGTCTTACAGAGACAATATAATAAGTAAGTCTAGTTGGGCCCCTCTTTCTTGTTCACTCTCTCCATTACCTGTCAGTTCAAATGCTAGCCTCCTTCTGAGCTCTCCTTCCTAAATTCTGGTGAAACAGGGGTCGTGTCACGTGTGTTACACTGTGGTTGGAAAGTTCCAGAAACCTGTGTGTGAGTATGTGTGTATGTCACTAGGCTTTGTTCCCCTGCTATCTCGCTGACACACTACCTACATCATCCCCTGACATTGCTACTTCCTATGTGTCATCAACATTTCCTCAGTTAACTTGCAAGATCATTTCCTTTTCCCAGGCTTGCATGGAGCTGTCTATCTATCTATTTATCTATCTATCTATTATGATTTGTAATTATAATATGGACTCATAACACTACTGTCAGTGACAAACCAAACGATTTCCTGTAACTTAGGAAACTGTTTACAATGTTGGGTGGTAACCATATAGCTAAATAACGGGGTGACGTGGAGCCTACTATGGTGCCTCTGTTCACTGGGTGAAGAGAAAAATGCTGCATCCATCCAGGAACAATATCTCCACAGTAATCTACCCACCTCGCTGTGGCGAGGCGCTGTCAGCGGCATGAAAACACCAATTCACTGCAAGGGACATCACTCTAAGGGCGGCTGCTTGCCTGTTGTTGATAGGTGCGCTCGATCAGGCAGACTGGGGTAGCACAGCAACAACAACAACAACAACAACCCTTGAGATGGGCTATTATGCCTTCTTCGGTGTGTGTGTGTGTGTGTGTGTGTGTGTGTGTGTGTGTGTGTGTGTGTGTGTGCGCGTGTGTGCAACAAAGTGACTCGAACAGTTGTATCCGATTTCGAATAAACTTAGTGGAAGGGTTGAGTATTAGCTAAGTGGTTAGTTCTGTACAAGAGGTGCTTGCAACCTAGCCTGGGTTGGAACTGGCATCCATTTCAGACAGCAGACCGCTTCCTTGCACACTTGAACACCACCATCTGCCAAACCAGGCGGTAACAAAATGTCGCTCAACTCACAATACTGCAGGAATCAATGGAGATAACACTAATATCTCCACAAATGTTGATAAAATTTCTCGGTACTACATTTGGCTAACCAGAACTGCTCCACTCTAATGTATACCGATATGAATTGCACATAAATGTATAATATATTAATTATAACGTCCTTGAAATCCGTTTAAAAACATTAAAAAGTTAGTCTAATTCTTTTTTTTTTAATTGTAAGTATAGTATGTGTTGCTGTGGTCAGTAATCACTTTTATAAGTGTAGGGTTTCTGGCTACCGAAGTGGATTTGTTATTATTGTTATGTGCTGGATGAGATGGAGGGATAGGCTGGAGAGGCTTATGAATGAGGGGTGAGTTGGAGAGAGGGCAGCCTGATGATGGAAGACAGAGTCATGAAGGCAATTCATTTGTGGCCACCCCTTCCGGGTATAAGGCGTCTGGCTATAGGTAAATAAGTAACTGGCTGACAGAGTAATATATCTGTATGCTTCGACAGCTCCTGCTAATGAAGCGGGTTATATCTCAGCATATTATTACTGACCATGTGGCGCCAGGTAATTATACACTGGATCTCTGATTGGCTTTAAGTAAGTCAAACATTGTAATGAAGCCCATACACATTTGTAACTAATGAGTATGGAAGCGCGGGTAATATGAAATTGCATTGTTATACTCAGTTACTTTGTGTTATGCATGAAGACAGAAAAAAGCATACATTGTTTTGTTTTGTTATGGAGAAATGCATGAGATACTTAAATCAAGCAAGATATACGAGTACTGCACTGCAGAAAAATGTCATTTTCTTTTTCTTTGTAATATAGAATTTCTAAATAGCAAGTAAATGCAACTGTTATTAGTATCCTCAGTAAACACTTGTAACTTAACGCTATACTCTGACAGTTAAATTTTAATTGTGAATGTTTTAAGAATAACACCTAAACTGATTGCATGTGCAGAGTAATTGTCCCAAGTCTGTATGATGACAATATTAACAAAATAGTAAAGGATACGGGTTAAGAGAAAACAAGCAACTACTATATCCTGCAAGAGTCTTCCCCTTACACCACCTTTATCTTCCCCACAGCCCGCAACAGCAACAGCAGCAGAAGCAACAGTGTGCCTTGAAGAGCGCTAGAGGCTGGCTTGGTTTCTCTTACCCTAAAACTTTTCCTGGGATTGTGAAAAGTTTGGATTCATATTCATAAAAGGCGTGTTTTTCTGCCCTTGTGTGTGTATGTCTTTTGTGTGCACAATTTTTGGGGTGGTGAACGTACTGCAGCTTACGGGGAGGCAGGATGGGTGAAGAGGAGGAGAGAATGGAGGAAGGGGGGAGGAGGAAGAGGCTGGATATAAATAGGTGAGGAGTGATGTGGAGAATGGGACAGAGGAAGCGAAGAGGGGAAAATAGAGGTAAGGATGGAAGGCGTGAAGAATAGGGAAGAGTGGGGGAAAGGAGGGGGAGGAGGAGAGTAGAGAGAGGTAGAGAAAGGAAAAGCAGGAGATAAAGGACTCTGGGGAGAGGTGAGTGTTGGAATGGGAAGAGAGGGAAGGAAAGGAAGAAGGGAGAAAGAGAGAAAACAGTGGAGATGGGTGAGGGAAAGAAAAAAGATAGTTGATGGAGGTCGAAGAGAGAATGAGTGAAGGGTGGGTGAAGCAAGGTACAAGGAGGAAAGAGGAGAATGAACATTGGTGGCTTGGGAGCAGGAAAATATGATAGAGATTGGCAGGGCAGGAACATGAATGTGAAGGGGAGAGTAAGAGGAGACAGCGAAATGAGTGAAGAGGTGCAGTGGAAATCGGAGGAGAAGGTGCAGATTGCTGGCGAAGGGAAAAAAAAAGTGTGAAAGAATGTGCGGGGAAATGAAAGAGGAGAGAGCAGAGAAATGGGCAGAGAAGAAACGAAAAAAGAGGAGGAAGCAGGGGAGAGGAGATGGGTGGATATGTGCAGACGAATAGGAAGATGAGTGAAAAGAATGGAAGCAGGAAAATGAAAAGTACAGTGAGATGATGGAGTGTAAGAAAGACGCTCAATAAAAAAAAAGTTGAAAGAGTGAAATTTGTGGGAAAACAGTGAAGAGGAAATAAAGTTGGGAAGTGAGGGAGACAGGGAGGGAAAGAGGAGGGATAAGAGAGTACAACATAGGAGGGGGGGGGG
Source organism: Coenobita brevimanus (assembly GCF_032717465.1). Lineage (NCBI taxonomy): Eukaryota > Metazoa > Arthropoda > Malacostraca > Decapoda > Coenobitidae > Coenobita > Coenobita brevimanus. The sequence goes on from NC_136960.1 coordinate 23,576,877, forward strand.
GCGGAAGGGAAGAGGTACCTGTGAGGAGGAAAAGGGTGGGTAGGACAGGAAGTGGTGAGAAGAATAGAGGGAGGGGAAGAGGGGGAACGAACATAGATAGATAGGAGAGAGGTATGGAGATGCGAGGAAGTGTAAAATATAAGAATGAGTGGAGAGCAAGAGGTAGAAAAACTGAGAAAGATGGATAGTTAAAGCTGAGTATGGGAAGATAAGAAGATAGGTGCATTTGGGGAAATCAAAGGGTGGAAACAGAAGAAAATGAATGGTAGATGGCATGAAGGGAAGGGAAGAGAGGAAAAAGAAGAGAAAGAGATTGAGATAAAACATGAAAGATGGAAAGGACGGGAAAAGAAAAGGGAAAAGAGGTAGAAGGATGAGGAAACAGAAAACAAAAAATGGGTGAAAGCCATATAATAATGAAGAGAAAGTAATCAATGAAGAGAATTTAAAACAGATTAGAATAAGAGGAAAAAGACAAAAGGAAGAGGAAGAAAAGTCAGGTTAGGAAAACGAAGGATAATGGAAGGAAGAAGTTGAAAGAAAAATGAAATTATAGATAAGGATGAGAAAGAGGGTGGATGATGTAAGAAAGGAAGGCTGGAAGGAAGGGAGTGGATAAGAGAGAGGAAGTGGAGTAGTTACCGTAGGATAAATAAGAGGGGAGACAGAGGGAGGGGGGAGCATGAAGAAAGAAAATTAGAAATTAGAGAAGAGAGGGAGAGGAAAAGGGGAAGACATTTGGGAACCCGAAAGGAGAATTAAAAATGGAAAGAAGGAGGAAGAAGGTGAGGGGAATGAAAGGAGGAGAAAGAATATCACGAAAAGATAAAGTCATGTCGCCAAAGGAATTTAAAAAAGAGCGATTGAAGGAATGTTGAATAAGAACAAGGGAAGAAACAAGACTTCAAGAGATACGTGCAAAGAAAACCGGAGATAAGATATGGAAAGGAAATTGAAGTACAGTTTACACAAAACAAGACAGCAAAGTAAAAAATTTAAGAAGTATGGGCCGAGACACACACGGATAATTGTAAGGAAAACAAGAGAAAAAATCAGTATCAGAAGAGCAGACAAGGTCTAAGACAATAGATGTGGGACAATTACTACGCTCATGTAACTGATTAAGGTGCAATTCTAACAGTATCTACGATAACATTTACTGTCAGAGTGTAGTGTTATGGTACAAGTGTTTACTGAGGATATTAATTGCAGTTACATTTACTTGCCATTTAGAAGTCCTATATTACAAATGTCACGAATCAAATTCGCGACATTTTCCTTTTGTGAGAAATCACGAACTATTAGTGGAAAACTCACTGTGTATCGTTCAGTCAACCGTTTCTCTCTCCATTTCGGTGGTATACTTTTTTTCAAAACATTCGTCACTGTTTCAAAAGTGACCGATCTAATGCACGTCATTAAGTGCTCTATTGAGCGATATTATTGTTTCTTTATTGTTCGCCCCTGCTTGCCTAAACCGTTGGCCACGCCTTCTCGGCTGGCCTGTGCGTCCTACCACACGCATCGTATTTGAATGGGCAGTCTTTTGTCTGTCGCGACGGAGTGAGGTTCTGTGCTCCAGCAGTGAGAGAGTGAGAGGTCAGCTAGCACCCAGACTCCACTAGACTTCAGTTCTCCAGGCTCCCACCCTTCTTTGGTGATACGCTACATTCATTGACCAGTATTTCCTTTTCGCATTTTCCTAGGTTTAAGAGTTTAGTTAAGTGTGCTGTTTCCTCACATGCTGGCCGGCTGCGCCGCATGTTTTTGTTTTTTTCTAGGCATAAGAATTTAGCTTTTGAGTGATTGAGTGAGTGCGATCTCTTTATTTTGAATTCATTTTGAAATGTAACGTTAAATTTATTTCTTTGTAATCAATAAATTTAACAGTTCTTTTTCTTTGAGCTTAATGTAATGTTAACTCGTGTTTCATTTCTCCATAATTAAGCTTATTTCCCTTATAGCTCCTAGCTTGCATAAACGTTTTGCTATTCATAACTGGTACTTAGGCCAGTCTTGTTGTATTAAGCTTAAAATCCGTTGTGCCTTCTAGGACTTACGCATCAGCAAGAACCTGATATTATTAATAGCATTAGTTTATTGTCAGGGATGAAGTCACTTTCTCCAGAGGCTAACAGTACTAATAAACAGCGACTGTGAGTAATTAGTCTCTGCTGTGTACTGTTGAGAAAGTTTACAAATTCTCGTTCTGATAGAGTCGGCGAAGCGGGCCGGTATAAAGTAACCATTGCTTAATTTAGCAAGACAATTCATTGTCCCTGCTCTTCAGTATTATTGAACATTATCACTTAATTATTGCTTTTATTTTGAAAACCCCGTGACAACAAAGAAAATAAAAAAGACATTTTTCTGCACTGCAGTACTCGTATGTCTTGCTTGATTTAAGTATCTCATGCATTTCTCCATTTAAAAGAAAATGTATGCTGTTTTCTCTCTTCATGCATAACACATACTGTACAAAATAGCTGAATATAATAGAATGCACCTTCGTTAAATTACCAGCGTTTCCATACTTATTAATTACAAATGTGTATGGGCTTCATTACAATAATTTAGAAATTACGGAATGTATGAATTACTTAAAGCCATTTAGAGATTCAGTAAACAATTACCCGGCGGCACGAAGTCAGTAATAATACACTGGGTTACAACTCCATTTCAGAAGCTGTCGAGGCAAAGAAATATATTGCTCTATCAGCTGATTACCTATTTACCTAATGCCAGGCACGTCATTCCCGGAAGGGGTGGCCACACGTGAAATGCCTTTGTGACATTCTGTCCTCCATCACCAGGCTGCCCTCTCTCCGACTCATACCCTCCTCATTCATAAGCCTCTCCATCCTATCCCTCCATCTTACCCAGTCCATAAACAATCAATATCAAACCCGCTTCATTAGCCAGAAACCCTACACTTATAAATGTGAGTATTGACCACAGCAACACATACATATACTATATTTACAATTAAGAACATAGGCAGCAACGCTACATTGTTGCAACCCTCCACGAGGCCAAGCACATACCCCCCCCCCATCCTCCCTGCACACCTAACTAAACACAAAACGGCCCTCACCACCCTACCTCATCCTTTCTTTTAACCCCTAAACCGCTGGGTTGTTTTGGCTTGACTTGCGTGTCTCGCGGGCATATTCGCACTCCGACAGACTCTCTAAAAATATTTGCCAAAAATCAGTTATTAGTCCTAGAATATTAAACTTATATATGCATATGGCACATACGTTCAGCTTTCTCCTGGGATGTTTGTTGAGCCTTCGTTGAGTACCGTAGGACTTGTGGAGACCTCTGAAGTTGGGTAACGAAGTCTCCACTTTACACTTCCCGACAACCCGTAATATGATTACCACAGCCTGATATTATCACTAGATACACTGTTCTATGATTTTCAAATAGTTTGGAATTAATACTCCAAAAAAAAAAAGCACTGTGAAAGCAATGAAAATTACTAGCGCGTATGACCTTCCCACTTGCGCTCGTTCGCCACTGGTGTTCTGTCATTTATTATTCATAAAAACACTCACACTTTATATTTCTATTACTATATAACACTTATATATATCTGCAGTCTTTATCCATAAGTTTCCTTCAGTAATAGTTTATTGTCACTGTAGGCATTCAATTTCTCTTTCAGTAAAATACATAGCATTCACTTTCTCATCCTGTATACTAGCGTTGAGAGCGAATCTGTCACTTTCACTTTCACTTTCATAACTCCCAGTATTCATACATGCTAGAGTGAAACTTTCACTTAAATTACTCCTAGTATATATACTAGAATATATACTCGTATTCTTATATTACTACTCATTTACATTTCTATTTACATTCTTTATTTTTTTTTACATTATTTACATTTCTATTTTATTTACACTGTGTTATGCACTGTCATTTGCAGTAACTTATAAAACTATTTTCCACTGTTCACTTATATTTACATTCATTGCTTTCACTTGCTGTTTACACATTATTTACACATGTACATTTCCACTTGCACTGTTTTACTCACCAGAAAGATCGTAGTCACTGTCCATCATTTTCACTGATAAATTAGCCAGTTCACGTTCCACAGCAGTCACTTAGCCCTTTACCCTTTTCCACATGAGGTTTAGTAGGGGGTAGAGGTCACAGGGCACTTTGCATGGGGCTAAAAAGCGGCGGAATTGGACAAGTGCGAATCCGACGTGGTTTCACCTTGAAAGATGACAGTAAACTGAATACAGTGTGGTGGCTTAGGGGGAGTGCAATACTGCCAATGTCAGCGTGGTGACAGCTGCTAATATATATGCTATGAAATGATTGGCAGGAAATCTAGACAATACATAATAAATTAGGTAGTTCCATGTGAATGTAAATATCACTTAGACTTCTCCCTTCCTTTCTTATATATATTTTTATTACGAGAATAGATTATATGTCATATTTCAAGGGGAAATAAACAGCAAAAACTAGCGAACGAGTGCACGTGAGGTGTTGTCAGGTGATAATTAGCCAGTTCCAGGTGTATGGCACTATCACTTACCTTAGTTCTTTTTTGTATATATTATTTGGTATAAGAATAGGGCATAGGGCTTATTTCAATGGATGAAATCAGTGGAAAGTTCCAGGGAGGATTTACTTAGCGCAGCACGGCTGGGCAGGCGAGAGGAGAGGGTAATAGCGGGGAGGTAGGGAGGGGAGTCAAGAACGGGGAGAAATGGCTAAATTGTCAACAATGGATGGGAGTATGGATGAGATTAGGAGTGCTGACTAGTGTTGGACATTGGCAGTACTGATAGATGATACAAGCCACCACTTGAAAGCCCGGGCAAATTCAAAATAACACAGAATCACAAAAGTGACACCCCGCGGTATGATCCCTTGCTGCCAAGCGTCACAAAAGTGACGCCCCATGGTTAAGGGGCTAAATATCCACTACCATTGTATTATAATTCCAGACTCATGATCCAGTGATCAAAAGACGAATGCAATAATCACTGGGTCACTGTGGTTGTTTATTAGGATATCATAGGTATGTCTCATTCAGCACTGGTAGTAAAGGAGCATTTTTAGCCCCTAATGGGGTTGTTTTTGCTTGACTTGCGTGTCTCTCGGGCATATTCGTGCTCTGACAGACTCTCTAAAAATATTTGCCAAAAATCAGTTATTAGTCCTAGAATATTAAAATTACATATGCTTATGGCACATACCTTCAGCTTTCTCCTGGGATGTTTGTTGAGCCTTCGTCGAGTACTGTAGGACTTATGGAGTCCTCTGAAGTTGGGTAACTAAGTCTTCACTTTACACTTCCCGACAACCCATAATATGATTACCACAGCCTGATATTATCACTAGAAACATTATTCCATGATTCTCAAATAGTCTGGAATCCATACTCCAAAAAAAAATAACCACTAAAAGCAATGAAAATTACGAGCTTGTATGACCTTCCCACTTACGCTCATTTGCCGCTGGTGTTCTGTCATTTATTATTTATAAAAACACTCACACTTTATATTTCTATTACTATATAACATATACATATGCATGTCTTTATCCATAAGTTTCCTTCAGTAATAGTAGTTTATTGTCACTGTAGGCATTCAATTTCTCTTTCAGTAAAATACGTAGCATTCACTTTCTCGTCCTGTATACTAGCGTTGAGAGTGAATGTCACTTTCACTTCCAATTTCATAACTCATAGTATTCAGACATGCTAGAGTGAAACTTTCACTTAAATTACTCCTAGTATATATATACTTGTATTCTTATATTACTACTCATTTACATTTCTATTTACATTCTCTATTTTTTTTTACATTATTTACATTTCTATTTTATTTACACTGTGTTATGCACTGTCACTTGCTGTAACTTATAAAACTGTTTTCCACTATTCACTTGTATTTACATTCATTGCTTTTACTTGCTGTTTACACATTATTTACATTTCCACTTGCACTGTTTTACTCACCAGGAAGATCGTAGTCACTGTCCATCATTTTCATTGATAAATTAGCCAGTTCACGTTCCACAGCAGTCACTTAGCCCATTACCACTTTCCACACGAAGTTTAGTGGGGGGTAGAGGTCACAGGGCCCTTTGCATGGGGTTATAAAGCGGCGAAATTGGACAGGCGCGAATCCGACGTGGTTTCTCCTTGAAAGACGACAGTAAACTGAATACAGTGTGGTGGCCTAGGGGGAGTGCCATGCTGCCAATGTCAGCGTGGTGACAGCTGCTAATATATACACCATGAAATGATTGGCAGGAAATCTAGACAATACATAATAAATTAGGTAGTTCCAGGTGAAAGTAAATATCACTTAGGCTTCTCCCATCCTTTTTTATATATATTTTTATTACGAGAATAGATTATACTGCATATTTCAAGGGGAAATAAACAGCGAAAATTAGCGAACGAGTGCACGTGAGGTTTGGTCAGGTGATATTTAGCCAATTCCAGGTATATGGCACTATCACTTACCTTATTTCAATGGATGAAATCAGTGGAAAATTCCAGGTAAGATTTACTTAGCGTAGCACGGCTGGGCAGGCGAGAGGAGAGGGTAATGGAGGGGAGGTAGGGAGGGGAGTCAAGAACGGGGAGAAATGGCTAAATTGTCAACAATGGATGGGAGTACAGATGAGATTAGGAGTGCTGACTAGTGTTGGACATTGGCAGTACTGATAGATGATACAAGCCACCACTTGAAAGCCCAGGCAAATTCAAAATAACACAGAATCACAAAAGTGACGCCCTGCGGTATGATCCCTTGCTCCCAAGCGTCACGAAAGTGACGCCCCGTGGTTAAGGGGTTAAAGGTGGGCGTAATGAGAACCCCTGAGGACACATAACCTGGGTCCTTCAAATTTCTTACGCAGGTCGTATTAAAAATTCTGGATTTTTTTGTCCATTACCAAAAAAAAAAAAAAAACTTAAGACACAGCATTCTACCTACTGAAAGGCACCAGTTCACTATAAGACACATAACTGAGTGAGATATCATGACTCCATAGTGAATATTTTCTGAGTTCTGGCCTGGAAATGAAATCTCTACGCTTAGCCAGCTGCCCTGCCACCCAACTCTACTGGCAGACACCCAGTGATAACAACACCCTCCTCTGACTTTGTCAAGTGGAAGGTTAAAAAAAAAAAAAAACTACTAACCTCTCATGTTCTATGTTTCGAAATGGTGTCCAAAGACATTATAATTGATATATTATACATTTATGGACAATTCATATCACTCTACGTTATTGTTGACAAGTTGTGGCTCTTCAAGTGTGGTACCCATAGATTTTATCAACAATTTAGGAAATATTAGTGTTACTTCCATTGATTTCCGCAGTATTGTGAACTGAGTGACATTCTGTTACCGTCTGACTTGGCAGGTGGTGGTATTTAAGTAGATAAAGAAGCGGTATATCCTCTGAAAGGACACCAGTTACATCCCATTCTGTGTTGGAAAAGGCTCTTTTATAGGACTAACCTTTAACTCTTCCACCCTTGGCTAACCTTCAACCCTTCCACTAATTTTATTTGAAATTGGATGCACCTGTTCAAGTCATTTTGTTACACACACACACACACACACACAGGTACTCCCAAGGGGAATGGGAATGCTGGTGATAGGGATAGTTGGAGCTCCTGTTTCACTAGCTATATAACCATCCCCTTTGCTGACCTTACCAGTGTGACAATAACATGGAGAGTAGACCAGCATACTCTCCCATACATTTCCTCTAACTGTCTTATGCACTACACCACATGCACTTTACATTTCACACAACGTATCGCACTACATTACAGGGGTTGGCGCCAGCAAGGGCATGCGGCTAAAAAACTTTGCCCCCACTACCTAGTGGCAAACTTCTGGGGGGAGGCATGACGGGGGTTCCGCCGGCATACATCATGGGTCCAGGGCGATATGTGGCTCGGGCCTGTGCTAGATGGTACAGAGCATTGTGGTTCCCAGGCTGCAGCTTCTGCCCAACAGAGAGGGACCCGAACCTGAGAGTAGCACACCAGAAGGCTGTCCTGTCAGTGGGTGCATATTGGCGGGATAGTTGCAGTGCCAAGGCACACTTGGAGGGTGTCAATGCAGTTGTCCTGGCAGGGTGCCCCGAGGCCACTACCACAGCCACTGGTAAGCTGGTGGGCTAAGGGTTCCAGATCCATTGCCTGGACCTGGGACTGTGCAGTGAGTGGGGCCTGTGGTATGTCTATCCCCCTTTGTTAATCCTGACTATGACAAAACACAAGAACAAGTTTCAAAGCAAGCCTGAGGACAGTAAATCACCCAGGGGGATGAGGGTGGGTTCATGGAATGTGGCAAGTTTGACGAGAAGAGCGGGGGAAGTCGTTGAGTCATTCAATAGGAAGTGGGTGGATGTGGCGTGTTTGCAGGAAGTCCGGTACTGGGGAGGATCTGCCAGAAAGATTGTTGGGAAGGACTGTTACTATAAGTTGTTTTGGCAGGGGGGGACAGATGGATATGGGGGTGTTGGTGTGATGGCTGTGGAGAAATGGGTGGAATATGTTATGAATGTTATAAAAGTAAGCGATAGGATATTGGTAGTGAAAATTCTATTCGGTAGAAAGATAGCTGCAGTTATATCGGCATATGCTTCACAGGCAGGATTGGATGAAGCAGAGAAAGATAGATTTTGGGATGATATAATACATATAGTAGGTGGTATGCGGGATGATGAGATAGTGGTTTTGGGAGGGGACTTAAATGGTCATGTAGGTGAAGCAGCACAAGGTTATGAAGGAGTACATGGGGGATGTGCTTATGGTATAAGGAATGAGGAAGGGGAAAGGATACTCGAGTTTGGGGCGGCAACGGACATGATTGTGTGCAACACATATTTTAGGAAAAGAGAGAGTAGGTTAATTACGTATGAGTCTGGGGGAAATAGCGATCAAATAGATTATATTGGTTAGGAGGGCTGATAGGAGGTTAACCCTAGTTCAGTAGCGTCGTCCGAGATTCCGAATTTAGGCCTACTTTGCATTGTGGAGGAGACGCTCCAAGGCCTACGGCGCTCAGCTGCCATGACATTTCAGTTTGTACTCTGTCCTTTGTGTGTGAGGTGTGTTCGTGTTGCTCCCATTTTTTTCTCATCTGCTGTAGCCAATTGTCCGGTGTTCCATACAACGCTATTAAAATAGGACCTTGTGAGTGTGCCTGCGAAACATATACTGTAAAATGTCGAATTTTGTCTAGGGAGGCTGGAGCATATCGGGAGACGTCTGGACTTCATGTGTGGCACAAGTCATCACCATCAGGCAACACTGTGTCTGGCAGTGGTGAAAAGATTACAAGGATGTAGCATTGTTTGTCATTTTTACAATTTTTATTTTAATTTTTTTTATAATGTTATTTAAATACATTTAGTTCATAGTTCCTAGAGTTAAGATTAGCATCTGATTTAAGTTAAATTTTTTAAAAATAAACTGTACCATTCCTATATGTATATTTCTACCCCCAAAGTTTGTCCAGGATTCCGGACATCGCTAGTAGACACGTGATGCTGACAACGCTAATATTCCAGGGTTAATGAGGGATGTTAAAGTTATACGAAGTGAGGAGTGTGTGCAGCAGCACAAACTATTGATTTGTGATGTGGTGCTTAAAGAACGAGAGATGAAAAAAAGGACTTATGTACCTAGGAGGAAAATATGGGAGCTGAAAAACCAAGTAGTATGGGATGCCTTCTATAGCGAGATGAGGAGAGTGGTGGCTGAACAGGGAGCTGAAGACAGAGGCGTTAATGACCAGTACAGAGCCCTCAATAACAATCTCTTGAGAGTTACTGATGTAACATGCAGTTGGACAAGAGGACCACCAAGACATAAAGTAACTTGGTGGTGGGATGAGAGTGTAGAAGCTGCAGTTAAGGAGAAAAGAATGCTTTTCTGGGAATGGAAGTAGGGTGGTAAGAAGGAGGAATACTTGGCTGCCAAGTGTAGGGCTAGAAGAAAGGTATACAGGGTGAAGTCTGAGTCACAGAGACTTTCACTTGATAACCTAAATCATGGGAAAAGGAAAAATATGATATTTAAGATGGGAAATCAGATGAAGAGGGATAATCAGGATATGATAGGTGAGCAGTGTGTGAAGAATGGTGAAGGAAGGGTAGTGGTGAACAGTGAGGATATTAAAGATGCATGGAGAGATCATTACAGTCGGTTGTTGAATGAGGAGTTTGACTGGGACAGGGAAGGTTTGGAGCCAGCAGATCCAGTGTTTGACCCTTGGCCTTTGATTGATGCTGCTACTGTGAGTGAGGCAATAGGCAGCATGAAGGTGGGGAAGGCAGCAGGTGTGTCTGGGTTGACTACCGAAATGTTGAAGGCCTCCGGAGATATAGGGGTAAGGGTAGTCACTGACCTGATTAATATGATTATTTATGAGTGTGTTGTCCGAGATGATTGGCTGAAGAGTGTAATTGTAAATGTGTATGAAGGGAAGGGTGATGCCCTAGAAAGAGGAAATTATAGAGGTACAGGTATAAAGCTTTTAGATCAGATAATGAAGGTAATGGAGAGAGTTTTAGGAGGTATGATTAGAGAAAGAGTGAATATTGATGAGATGCAGTTTGGGTTTATGCCAGGTAGGGAGACCACTGATGGCATATTCATTGTTTGACAGCTTCAGAAAAAATATATTGGTAGGAGAAAGGATCTGTATTTTGTTTTTGTTGATTTGGAAAAGACCTTTGACAGAGTCCCTAGAGAGGTGGTGAAGTGGGCAATGAGACAGCTTGGCTTGGACGAAGTGGCTGGTTAGAGTGATTATGGCTATGTAAGTGGGTGCTCGCACCCAGGTAAGAGTGAATGGAGATTTGAGTGATGAGTTTTCTGTGAATGTTGGTGTCCATCAGGGGTCAGTTTTGAGTCCCATGTTGTTTATCATAGTACTTGAAGCCCTCTCACGTGACTTTAGAAACGGACTCCCATGGGAGATGTTGTATGCTGATGATTTGGTGTTGATTGCAGAGAACGAAAGGGAGGCGGAGGAAAGGTTTAGGAAGTGGAGAGATGGTATGGGGCACAAGGGCTTAAGAGTAAATGCAGATAAAACAAAAGTGATGATATCTAGGGTAGGTGGCAGTACTGTCAAAGACGAGGGAGAGTGGCCATGTGCAGTTTGCCACAAGGGCGTGGGAAGTAATTCCATCTTATGCGGTGTTTGTGATAAATGGGTGCACAAGAGATGTGGTGGTACCAGAGGTGGACTGCGAGATAATGCTGATTTTATGTGTACGGTGTGTTGGGGAGAGCAGGTGGAGATTGTTAGGCATGAAAGGATTGAACTTGCTCGTGAATCTCTTGAGTGTGTGGAAGAGTGTTGTTATTTAGAAGACATGTTGTGTGCTGGAGGTGGGGCTGGAGCTAGCTCTGTGGCTAGGGTGAGAAGTGGTTGGAAGAAGTTCAGGGAGCTGTTGCCTCTTCTGACATTGAGAGGGCTCTCCCTATGTGCTAAGGGATCTTTGTATGCAGCATGTGTTAGGAGTACAATACTGTATGGTAGTGAGACCTGGGCAGTAAAGGAGGAGGATATTCGCCGGCTCAGACGTACAGAAATGACAATGATTAGGTGGATGTGTAGTGCATCCCTGCATGCAAGGCCTGGGGGGCTGGGTTTACGATGGAAGAGTTGAGAGGTAGGATGGGACTGGAGTGTGTTGGTGTTGTGATGAGGATAGGTAGATTGAGATGATTTGGACATGTGGAGAGGATGGGGGATGATAACTGGGTGAGGAAGGTGAGAAGTGTTAATACTGGGGGTGTGGTTGTGAGGGGTAGACCGAGAGTGACATGGAACGAGGTCATTAAGTGTGACCTCAGGGTTAAGGGACCGAACAGGGAGGCTGCAATGGATCGTGCAGCATGGAGAGCCGCCATTAGGTGACCAAGGCTGACGCATGCAAGCATGTTGGAGCCTATAAAAACGAAACGAAACGAAAACGAAACGATATATATATATATATATATATATATATATATATATCTATATATATATATATATATATATATATATATATATATATATATAGTATGCATAAGCATTTCATTATCTGCTGTGTTGAGTTTCCTTAGGCACAGCAAAATCGTTGGAGGGTAACTGGAGCTACATGGAGAGACAGACTGTCAAATGAGGAAGGGAGGGAACGTTATGGTGTAGATGTGGATGTGGTAGGAAGTATTATGAGAAAATCATACACTGAGGTGGCTTGGCCATGTGGAGAGAATGGAGAGTGAGAGATTAACGAGGAATGTGTATGTGAGTGAGGTGGAGGGAGGAGGCCGGAGTGGGAGATCGGGAATGAGATTAAGTGATGGAGTGAAGAGGTATATGAAGGAGAGGGGTTGTGTAAGTTGGGGGAGAGCATCTAAGTGGCGGGGAACAGGAGGTTCGTTCGTTCGTTCGTTTTCCAGATTTCCCTGCACCTACAGTGCAGGCCGGGCCAAGCATTAGCCCGGTCAGTGGGGTATGGGTTGATTAATAAATAGTAAGGGGGAAGACAGGGCCTGGAGATTGCCCAGCACACACGCCCTGTCTCCTGACTGGCTTTGTGGTGTGTGTGGACAGGAGGTGATTTCATGGTCGTGATTTATTTGTGCCCTTTACGGGATTAAGGAGTCTGGCCATAGTTAAATAGGGAAGATAACTGAAAATAAAGAAGGATTGCAAATGGCAGAGAAACGGTAAAGAATGAAAGCTGAAGAGGAATGGAGTAGAGAAGGAAAAACGTAATACAAGAGGAAATAATCAGAAGTACAGATTGACACAGTATCTCCTCATTCAAACACACATACAGAGAGAGAGAGAGAGAGAGAATAAGGATGGCGAGAGGAATCTGAGGCTTAGTTTTGTAGGTGAAAATTTGAACCAACGCAGCTGTTACCTCGAAGCGAGCTATTTCTGTCTGTCTGTCTGTCTGTCTGTCTGTCTGTCTGTCTCTCTCTCTCTCTCTCTCATTACGTAGCATTCACGAAGTCTTGTGTAGGCAGTCAAGCGATTAATAGAACTGGACAGCTGCTAAACTCCCCATTCCCTCCTACTTTGCTGCGTTGCCGTAATAGTTGAAATCCGTGGCGGTAACGATGGACGGGCACTCGGGAATAGTTGTCATCTTAACTTGTCCCAAATTTTCGCTTTTTTTGCCGCTTCTGTCATGTGGCTCAACAGCAGAAAAAGACAGTGCTATGTCTTTGTTTTTTCAATATCACTTCTTTGTGACTAGTATTTTAGTGCTGATCTATTTTTGAGTTAATATTAGTCCATTTGCTGTTCTCTTTCAATCAGAGTTCTCAAGCATCTCTTTTTCATCATTTTGCCCCTCTTCCTCGTCCAAAAGAGTATTGTTTACTAACGATTTCGGGATGGAAAAAAAAGTTCTTGTTAAACTCTAAACGATTTTTCTCTTCCTGGAGGCAGCTTGCCATCCTCTATGACTAAACATGTTCCATCTTCATATAGCCAGTCCTACTAAATTCACCCTTTCTCTGTTTTACTACGTTCTTCCCACAACTCCATGGGAATGTCGCTCCTATCCTTCGGCACCTGCTTGGAGATTTTGCCATATAAGACAATGATGATGATGATGGTAATAAAACTAATAATACTAATACTGATACTGAAAATAATAATAATAAGTGTTTATTAGTACTGTAGATGTGTTGAAAATGTAGGTATTTATAACAGCTTTCTGCTGTTGTGAGATTTGCTGCACATTACGAATAAATGAACTGCCAGTGGAGTGCTGAAAATGACTGTGAGGATATTAAGGTGGAGTGGAAGAGGTGAAAGTGTGGTACAGAAAGTGGCTGACTTTGATAAACATTCTGGCAGAGAGTACGTTTGTAGACATCATGTTGGTTACCCTTCACGTACTTGTCGTCGAAAAGATATGAAGAAACGGAGATTGAAGTTTATAATTAAAGGAACATTTCATTTCTAGTTAACAAGATGAATAATATGAAATACAACACAAATGCTCATGACAGTCACAGCAACTCATACGGGAAAACCCCTTACAAGAAAATAGTTGACTGTCATTTCAGCTAAGCAGGCCACTGACTGTGTTTTTGTGATGTCAGCTACCCAGTATTATCAGCTATTGTCTGTACTGCTTGCCACTTGATAGAAGCAAGAAAAGTGGTCAGTAGGGAAGAAAAGTGGTCGAAAGTGTCAGTAGGGAGGGAAAGAGATGAGTAGGGAAGGGAAGTGATCAGTAGGCAAGGAAAATGGTTGAAAGTGGTTAGTAAAGAAGGAAAATGGCCAGTAGGGGAAGAAAGCGGCCACTAAACAACGAAAGTGGTCAGCAGGGAAGGAAAATGGTTAATAATAAGTAAGGAATGTTGTCAGTAGGAATGAAAATTGGTCGATCGGAAAGGAAAATGGTTAGTAGGGAAGGAAAGTGGTCGATAGGGAAGGAAAGAGGACGGTAGGGAAGGAAAGTGGTCAGTAGGGGTGGAAGCTGATCAGTGAGAAAGGAGAGTTGTCGAAAGTGGTCGGTAGTGAAAAGTGTTCGGTAATGAAGAGAAGTGGTCGGCAGGGAAGGAAAGTGGTCAGTAAGGAAGGAAGGTATTTGGAAATGGTCAGCAGGGAAGGAAAGTGGTCGGTAAGGAAAAAAGTAGTCGGCAGAAAAGGGAAGTGGTCGATAGGTAACGAAAGTGATCAGTATGGATGTGTTCGAAAGCGGTGAGTAAGGAAGAGTTGCGGTAGGGAAGGAAAATCGTCGATGGGGAAGGAAAGAGATCAGTTGGGAGGGAAAGTGGTCAGTATGGAAGGAAATCGCCAGAAGTGATCACTCGGGACGGAAAGTTGTCAGAAGTGGTCACAAAGAAAGAAAAGTGGTCAGTAGGGAATGATAGTGGACAGTAGGGAAAGAAAGTGGTCAACGGAGAAGGAAAATGGGCATCTGGGAAAGAATGTGAATAGTAGGGAAGGAAAATGGTCATTAGGGAAGAAACTGGTCACTAGAAAGGAAAGTGGTAGATAAGGAAGAAAAGTGGTCGATTGGAAAAGAAAGTGGTCAGTGTTAAGGAAGGTAAGTGGATGGTAGGGAAGGTAAGTGGATGGTAGGGAAGGAAAGTGGTGGCTTGGAAAGGAAGGTGGTCTGTCGAGATGAAAAATCTTGGTAAGGGAAGAAGAGTGGCGATGGAGGGGAGGCTTGTGGTGAAGGAAGGTAGAGATAAGTTCTTTTATACCGTAGACAGATAGGGATAACAGGAAGGGGGTATAAATATCGATAAATCTGGGGAAGACAGAAATGAGATGGTGAGGAAGTGGAAGAGGAGAGGAGGATCGAAAGAGTCTGGCAAATGAAAGAGATGAAGAGTAATGTGAAACATTACGATAAATACGGATAGAATACCGATAAATCTGACACCTGCTTTATCCAGCAGGATCTAAACTGCATGATAGTAGGGCTGAAACTTAAACAAGTTTCAAAATTTCTACAATAGTTTTTCCTGCTTCATGTACTGATAAGAGATCAATTCTGTTCATCCATCCATCCATCATCCAATCCTACGTTGTCCCATGAGGAGCGTAGGAGCCTGGGGTTAGGCAAGTTGGTCCTGACATTTAAGATGAGAGTGACCAGCCTCACTCATCCCTGAGTGGCATAACATGAGCAATAAACCCCAACCACCCCTTGGAAATAAATCTTCACCAGCTCAATCCGACTGGAGCACCGTAATTACCCACTAAATCACCAGGCGCCACAATTTGGTTATATGGTTACCACCCAGCATAGTAAGTGGTTTCCTGGTGTACAGGAAACCATTTGGCTTGTCACTCAGTGTAGAGTCACCCATAGGCAGAATCAAGAGGAAAGAATGAAGTAAAGAAAGATAGAAGAGGAAGGAAGTAAATGAGGAAGGAGGAGAGGAAAGGGCAGACACCCGAAAGCAGTACTGCATCGAGTAAGTGGATGGTGAGCGCCCCCACCTATGCTGTTAAAATGATTAAACAACTCTGAAAAATATTGCTTCATACTTCTCCAGGAAAGTAAGGAAATATAGATATAAAAGAAGTCAACACTAATCACGGAATTATAATGTTCAACACCCCCCCAAAAATGCATTATTATATACGTTCAAGGTTGTTCGTAATTTTTCTTCCTGAATCGCTCTGCATGAATAGTCATTGAACACATATCCAAATTTTGAAACATTCCAACAAATTTTATCACAAATTTAGACAAAGTAAAGAAAATACAAGTCCTAGCGCCGACGCTTTGACGGTGTCAGTGACGGACTTAAAATCTCCACTGCCTTTTTTGAGCCAGTAATATGAACTCAAATAAAAAATTAATAGCGATAGTCACCTACGTGTGTGCATCTGATACAGAGTAATCACAAAAGAAAAACAATGTGTTCGCTTCAAAGAAGCGTGAAAACGAACATAGCTACTTTTAACCTATAACAAATTGCAGTATTTATTATTTGTCATTTCGAGTATTTTTCACACACACACACACACACACACACACACACACACACACACACACACACACACACACACACACACACACAACTTACTTGGAAACACTTAAGTCAAAACTGGTCAGCACGTACAGCCATGTCTTAAGAGATTTCGAAATATACAAGAATCTCGCGGACCTACTGGGCTGCTTAGCCCTTGAACAAATTAGAGACGTCTCTGAACCATGCTTTTCTTTGCAGCATGTACTTTGCGGCGCACAAAGCATATGTCTAATGAAAGCCGTTTCTGAACAGCCACCACAACCACCACCACAACCAGCACAGGTACCAACATCAACATCATAATCACAGCTACCACCACCACCATCAAAGCTACCACCACCACCATCACAGATACCACCACCACCATCACAGCTACCACCACCACCACCACCATCACAGCTACCACCACCACCACCACCATCACAGCTACCTCCACCAACACCATCATCACAGCTACCACCACCACCATCATCACAGCTACAACCACCACCACCACCATCACAGCTACCACCACCACCATCAAAGCCACCACCACCACCATCACACCTACCACCACCACCATCACAGCTACCACCACCACCATCACAGCTACCACCACCATCATCACAGCTACCACCACCATCATCACAGCTACCACCACCACCATCACAGCTACCACCACAATCATCACAGCTACCACCATCATCACAGCTACCACCACCTCCACCACCATCACAGCTACCACCACCTCCACCACCATCACAGCAACCATCACCACCACCATCACAGCTACCATCACCACCACCACCACGACCACCACCATCACAGCTACTACCACCACCATCACAGCTACCACCACCATCATCACAGCTACCACCACCACCATCACAGCTACAACCACCACCACCACCACCACCATCACACCTACCATCACCACCACCATCACCATCACACCTACCACCACCACCACCACCATCACAGCTACCATCACCACCACCATCACAGCTACCACCACCACCATCACAGCTCTCACCACCATCATCACAGCTACCACCACCATCATCACAGCTACCACCACCACCATCACAGCCACCACTATCATCACCACAGCTACCACCACCATCATCAGAGCTACCACCACCATCATCAGAGCTACCACCACCATCATCACAGCTACCACCACCAAAATCACAGCTACCACCACCAAAATCACAGCTACCACCACCACCATCACAGCTACCACCACCACCATCACAGCTACCACCACCACCACCACCATCACAGCTACCACCACCATCATCACAGCTACCACCACCACCACCACCACCACCATCACAGCTACCACCACCACCATCACCACAGCTACCATCACCACCAACATCACAGCCACCACCACCACCACCATCACAGCTACCACCACAATCATCACAGCTACCACCACCTCCACCACCATCACAGCAACCATCACCACCACCATCACAGCTACCATCACCACCATCACCACGACCACCACCATCACAGCTACTACCACCACCATCACAGCTACCACCACCATCATCACAGCTACCACCACCACCATCACAGCTACAACCACCACCACCACCACCACCATCACACCTACCATCACCACCACCATCACCATCACACCTACCACCACCACCACCACCATCACAGCTACCATCACCACCACCATCACAGCTACCACCACCACCATCACAGCTCTCACCACCATCATCACAGCTACCACCACCATCATCACAGCTACCACCACCACCATCACAGCCACCACTATCATCACCGCAGCTACCACCACCATCATCAGAGCTACCACCACCATCATCAGAGCTACCACCACCATCATCACAGCTACCACCACCAAAATCACAGCTACCACCACCAAAATCACAGCTACCATCACCACCACCATCACAGCTACCACCACCATCACCATCACCATCACAGCTACCACCACCACCACCACCATCACAGCTACCACCACCATCATCACAGCTACCACCACCACCACCACCACCATCACAGCTACCACCACCACCATCACCACAGCTACCATCACCACCATCATCACAGCTACCACCACCACCACCATCACAGCTACCATCACCACCACCATCACCATCACACCTATAACCACCACCACCACCATCACAGCTACCATCACAGCTACCACCACCACCACCACCATCACAGCTCTCACCACCATCATCACAGCTACCACCACCACCATCACAGCTACCACCACCACCATCACAGCCACCACTATCAACACCACAGCTACCACCACCATCATCAGAGCTACCACCACCATCATCACAGCTACCACCACCATCATCACAGCTACCACCTCCACCATCACAGCTACGACCACCACCACCATCAAAGCTACCATCACCACCACCATCACCATGATAGCTACCACCACCACCACCCTCATCACAGCTACCACCACCATCATCACAGCTACCACCACCACCACCACCACAGCTACCACCACCACCACCACCATCACACCTACCACCACCATCACAGCTCTCACCACCATCATCACAGCTACCGTCACCACCACCACCACCATCACAGCTACCACCACCACCATCACAGCTACCACCACCACCACCACCACAGCTACCACCACCACCACCACCATCACACCTACCACCACCATCACAGATACCACCACCACCATCACACCTACCACCACCACCACCACCACCATCACACCTACCACCAACACCACCACCACCATCACACCTACCACCACCACCACCACCACCACCATCACACCTACCACCACCACCACCACCATCACACCTACCACCACCACCACCACCACCATCACACCTACCACCAACACCACCACCACCATCACACCTACCACCACCACCACCATCACACCTACCACCACCACCACCATCACACCTACCACCACCACCACCATCACACCTACCGCCACCACCACCACCACCTCACACCTACCACCACCACCATCACCACCAACACCACCACCACCATCACACCTACCACCACCACCACCACCACCACCACCATCACACCTACCACCAACACCACCACCACCATCACACCTACCACCACCATCACACCTACCACCACCACAACCACCACCATCACACCTACCACCACCACAAACACCACGATCACACCTACCACCACCACCACCACCACCATCACACCTACAACCACCACCATCATCATGGCTACCACCACCAGCTCAGGTACCTATATCACCATCATCACAGCTACCACCACCACCACCACAGCTACCACCATCATCACAGCTACCACCACCATCATCACAGCTACCACCACCACCATCATCACAGCTACCACCACCACCACCATCATCACAGCTACCACCACCACCATCATCACAGCTACCACCACCATCATCACAGCTACCACCACCACCACCATCACAGCTACCACCACCACCACCATCACAGCTACCACCACCACCACCACCATCACAGCTACCACCACCACCACCATCACAGCTACCACCACCACCATCACAGCTACCACCACCACCACCACCATCACAGCTACCACCACCACCACCATCACAGCTACCACCACCACCATCATCACAGCTACCACCACAACAATCATCACAGCTACCACCACCACCACCATCACAGCTACCACCACCACCACCACCATCACAGCTACCACCACCACCACCATCACAGCTACCACCACCACCACCATCACAGCTACCACCACCACCACCATCACAGCTACCACCACCACCACCACCATCACAGCTACCACCACCACCACCACCATCAAAGCTACCACCACCAACACCATCATCACAGCTACCACCACACCACCACCATCACAGCTACCACCACCACCATCACCACAGCTACCATCACCACCATCATCACAGCTACCACCACCACCATAACAGCTACAACCACCATCATCACAGCTACCAGCACCATCATCACAGCTAGCACCACCACCATAACAGCTACAACCACCACCACCATCATCATCACAGGTACTACCACCACCACCACCACCACCATCACAGCTACCACCACCACCACCACCACCACCATCACAGCTACCACCACCACCACCACCACCACCATCACAGCTACCACCACCACCATCACAGCTACCACCACCACCACCATCACAGCTACCACCACCACCACCACCATCACAGCTACCACCACCACCATCATCACAGCTACCACCACCATCATCACAGCTACCACCACCACCACCACCACCACCATCACAGCTACCACCACCACCATCACAGCTACCACCACCATCATCACAGCTACCACCACCATCATCACAGCTACCACCACCATCATCACAGCTACCACCACCATCATCACAGCTACCACCACCATCATCACAGCTACCACCACCATCATCACAGCTACCACCACCATCATCACAGCTACCACCACCACCATCACAGCTACTACCACCACCACCATCACAGCTACCACCACCACCACCACCATCACAGCTACCACCACCACTACCACCACCACCATCACACCTACCACCACCACTACCAGCACCTCACACGTACCACCACCACCATCACCACCACCACACCTACCACCAACACCACCACCACCATCACACCTACCACCACCACCACCACCTCACACCTACCACCACCACAACACCACCATCACACCTACCACCACCACCACCACCACCATCACACCTACCACCACCACCACCATCACACCTACCACCAACATCACCACCACCATCACACCTACCACCACCACCACCACCACCATCACACCTACCACCAACACCATCATCTTGGCTACCACCACCAGCTCAGGTACCTATATCACCATCATCACAGCTACCACCACCACCACCACAGCTACCACCATCATCACAGCTACCACCACCATCATCACAGCTACCACCACCACCATCACAGCTACCACCACCACCATCATCACAGCTACCACAACCACCATCACCATCATCACAGCTACCACCACCACCATCATCACAGCTACCACCACCATCATCACAGCTACCACCACCACCACCATCACAGCTACCACCACCACCACCATCACAGCTACCACCACCACCACCACCATCAGAGCTACCAACACCACCACCATCACAGCTACCACCACCTCCATCACAACTACCACCACCACCACCACCATCACAGCTACCACCACCACCACCATCACAGCTACCACCACTACCATCATCACAGCTACCACCACAACAATCATCACAGCTACCACCACCACTACCATCACAGCTACCACCACCACCATCATCACAGCTACCACCACCACCATCATCACAGCTACCACCACCACCACAGCTACTACCACCACCACCTCCATCACAGCTACCACCACCACCACCATCACAGCTACCACCACCACCACCACCACCACCATCACAGCTACCACCACCACCATCATCACAGCTACCACCACCACCATCACAGCTACCACCACCACCACCACCATCACAGCTACCATCACCAACATCACAGCTACCACCACCATCACAGCTACCATCACCATCATCACAGCTACCACCACCATCATCACAGCTACCACCACCACCATCACAGCTACCACCACCACCATCATCACAGCTACCACCACCACCAAAAACACCACCATCACAGCTACCACCACCACCACCACCACCATCACAGCTACCACCACCACCATCACCACCACCATCACAGCTACCACCACCACCACCACCACCACACCACCATCACAGCTACCACCACCACCACCACCACCACCATCATCACAGCTACCACCACCACCACCACCACCACCACCATCACAGCTACCACCACCACCATCATCACAGCTACCACCACCACCATCACAGCTACCACCACCATCATCACAGCTACCACCACCATCATCACAGCTACCACCACCATCATCACAGCTACCACCACCATCGTCACAGCTACCACCACCAATATCACAGCTGCCGCCACCATCATCACAGCTACCACCACCTCCACCATCATCACAGCTACCATCACCATCATCACAGCTACCACCACCACCACCATCACCACCACCATCACAGCTACCACCACCACCATCACAGCTACCACCACCACCACCACCACCATCACAGCTACCACCACCACCATCACAGCTACCACCACCACCATCATCACAGCTACCACCACCACCACCATCATCACAGCTACCACCACCACCATCATCACAGCTACCACCACCATCATCACAGCTACCACCACCATCGTCACAGCTACCACCACCAATATCACAGCTGCCGCCACCATCATCACAGCTACCACCACCTCCACCATCATCACAGCTACCATCACCATCATCACAGCTACCATCACCACCATCAAAGCTACCACCACCACCATCACAGCCACCACTATCATCACCACAGCTACAACCACCACAATCACACCTACCACCACCACCATCATCACAGCTACCACCACCACCACCACCATCACAGCTACCACCACCACCACCACCATCACAGCTACCACCACCACCATCATCACAGCTACCACCACCACCATCACCACAGCTACCACCACCACCATCATCACAGCTACCACCACCACCATCACAGCTACCACCACCACCACCACCATCATCACAGCTACCACCACCACCACCATCACAGCTACCACCACCACCACCATCACAGCTACCACCACCACCACCACCACCATCACAGCTACCACCACCACCACCACCACCATCACAGCTACCACCACCACCACCATCACAGCTACCACCACCACCATCATCACAGCTACCACCACCACCATCACAGCTACCACCATCACCATCATCACAGCTACCACCACCACCATCATCACAGCTACCACCACCACCACCATCACAGCTACCACCACCACCACCATCACAGCTACCACCACCACCATCATCACAGCTACCACCACCACCATCACAGCTACCACCACCACCACCATCACAGCTACCACCACCACCACCACCATCACAGCTACCACCACCACCACCACCATCACAGCTACCACCACCACCACCACCATCACAGCTACCACCACCACCATCACCATCACAGCTACCACCACCACCACCACCATCACAGCTACCACCACCACCATCACAGCTACCACCACCACCACCATCACAGCTACCACCACCATCACCACCATCACAGCTACCACCACCACCACCATCATCACAGCTACCACCACCATCATCACAGCTACCGCCACCATCATCACAGCTACCACCACCTCCACCATCATCACAACTACCACCACCACCATCACAGCTACCACCACCATCATCACAGCTACCACCACCACCATCACAGCTACCACCACCACCATCACACCTACCACCACCACCATCATCACAGCTACCACCACCACCATCACAGTTACCACCACCACCATCATCACAGCTACCACCACCACCACCATCACCACCATCACAGCTACCACCACCACCATCATCACAGCTACCACCACCATCATCACAGCTACCACCACCACCATCACAGCTACCACCACCACCATCACAGCTACCACCACCATCGTCACAGCTACCACCACCATCACCACAGCTACCACCACCATCAACACAGCTACCACCACCATCATCACAGCTACCACCACCATCATCACAGCTACCACCACCATCATCACAGCTACCACCACCATCATCACAGCTACCACCACCAATATCACAGCTGCCGCCACCATCATCACAGCTACCATCACCATCATCACAGCTACCATCACCACCATCACAGCTACCACCACCACTACCACCACCACCATCACACCTACCACCACCACAACTAGCACCTCACACCTACCACCACCACCATCACCACCATCACACCTACCACCAACACCACCACCACCATCACACCTACCACCACCACCACCACCACCACCATCACACCTACCACCAACACCACCACCACCATCACACCTACCACCACCACCACCACCACCATCACACCTACCACCACCACCACCACCACCATCACACCTACCACCACCACCACCACCACCATCACACCTACCACCACCACCATCACACCTACCACCAACACCACCACCACCATCACACCTACCACCACCACCACCACCACCATCACACCTACCACCACCACCATCATCATGGCTACCACCACCAGCTCAGGTACCTATATCACCATCATCACAGCTACCACCACCACCACCACAGCTACCACCATCATCACAGCTACCACCACCATCATCACAGCTACCACCACCACCATCACAGCTACCACCACCACCATTATCACTGCTACCACAACCACCATCACAGCTACCACCATCACCATCATCACAGCTACCACCACCATCATCACAGCTACCACCACCACCACCATCACAGCTACCACCACCACCACCATCACAGCTACCACCACCACCACCACCATCACAGCTACCACCACCACCACCATCACAGCTACCACCACCACCACCATCACAGCTACCACCACCACCACCACCATCACAGCTACCACCACCACCACCATCACAGCTACCACCACCACCATCATCACAGCTACCACTACAACAATCATCACAGCTACCACCACCACCACCATCACAGCTACCACCACCACCACAACCATCACAGCTACCACCACCACCACCATCACAGCTACCAACACCACTACCATAACAGCTACCACCACCACCACCATCACAGCTACCACCACCACCACCACCATCACAGCTACCACCACCAACACCATCATCACAGCTACCACCACCACCATCATCACAGCTACAACCACCACCACCACCACCATCACAGCTACCACCACCACCATCACCACAGCTACCATCACCACCATCATCACAGCTACCACCACCACCATAACAGCTACAACAACCATCACCACCAAAATCACAGACACCACCAACATCATCACAGCTAGCACAACCACCATAACAGCTACAACCACCACCACCACCATCATCACAGGTACTACCACTACCAGCACCACCATCACAGCTACCACCACCACCACCATCACAGCTACCACCACCACCACCATCACAGCTACCACCACCACCACCACCACCATCACAGCTACCACCACCACCATCATCACAGCTACCACCACCACCATCACAGCTACCACCACCACCACCACCATCACAGCTACCACCACCACCATCATCACAGCTACCACCACCATCATCACAGCTACCACCACCACCATCACAGCTACCACCACCACCATCACAGCTACCACCACCATCATCACAGCTACCACCACCATCATCACAGCTACCACCACCATCATCACAGCTACCACCACCATCATCACAGCTACCACCACCATCATCACAGCTACCACCACCATCATCACAGCTACCACCACCATCATCACAGCTACCACCACCAATATCACAGCTGCCGCCACCATCATCACAGCTACCATCACCACCATCACAGCTACCACCACCACTACCACCACCACCATCACACCTACCACCACCACCACCACCACCATCACACCTACCACCACCACCACCACCACCATCACACCTACCACCAACACCACCACCACCATCACACCTACCACCACCATAACCACCACCATCACACCTACCACCACCACAACCACCACCATCACACCTACCACCACCACCACCATCACACCTACCACCAACATCACCACCACCATCACACCTACCACCACCACCACCACCACCATCACACCTACCACCACCACCATCATCATGGCTACCACCACCAGCTCAGGTACCTATATCACCATCATCACAGCTACCACCACCACCACCACAGCTACCACCATCATCACAGCTACCACCACCATCATCACAGCTACCACCACCACCATCACAGCTACCACCACCACCATTATCACTGCTACCACAACCACCATCACAGCTACCACCATCACCATCATCACAGCTACCACCACCATCATCACAGCTACCACCACCACCACCATCACAGCTACCACCACCACCACCATCACAGCTACCACCACCACCACCATCACAGCTACCACCACCACCACCACCATCACAGCTACCACCACCACCACCATCACAGCTACCACCACCACCATCACAGCTACCACCACCACCACCACCATCACAGCTACCACCACCACCACCATCACAGCTACCACCACCACCATCATCACAGCTACCACTACAACAATCATCACAGCTACCACCACCACCACCATCACAGCTACCACCACCACCACCACCATCACAGCTACCACCACCACCACCATCACAGCTACCACCACCACCACCATCACAGCTACCACCACCACCACCATCACAGCTACCACCACCACCACCACCATCACAGCTACCACCACCACCACCATCACAGCTACCACCACCACCACCACCACCACCATCACAGCTACCACCACCACCATCATCACAGCTACCACCACCACCATCACAGCTACCACCACCACCATCACAGCTACCACCACCATCATCACAGCTACCACCACCATCATCACAGCTACCACCACCATCATCACAGCTACCACCAACATCATCACAGCTAGCACAACCACCATAACAGCTACAACCACCACCACCACCATCATCACAGGTACTACCACTACCAGCACCACCATCACAGCTACCACCACCACCACCACCACCATCACAGCTACCACCACCACCACCACCACCACCATCACAGCTACCACCACCACCACCACCACCACCATCACAGCTACCACCACCACCACCACCACCACCACCATCACAGCTACCACCACCACCACCACCACCACCATCACAGCTACCACCACCACCATCATCACAGCTACCACCACCACCATCACAGCTACCACCACCACCACCATCACCACCATCACAGCTACCACCACCATCATCACAGCTACCACCACCATCATCACAGCTACCACCACCATCATCACAGCTACCACCACCACCATCACAGCTACCACCACCATCATCACAGCTACCACCACCATCATCACAGCTACCATCACCATCATCACAGCTACCATCACCACCATCACAGCTACCACCACCACCACCACCACCACCACCATCACAGCTACCACCACCACCATCACAGCTACCACCACCACCATCATCACAGCTACCACCACCACCATCACAGCTACCACCACCACCACCACCACCATCACAGCTACCACCACCACCACCACCATCACAGCTACCACCACCACCATCATCACAGCTACCACCACCATCATCACAGCTACCACCACCACCATCACAGCTACCACCACCACCATCACAGCTACCACCACCTCAACACAGCTCCCACCATCCCATCATCACAGCTACCACCACCACCATCACAGCTACCACCACCTCCACCATCATCACAACTACCACCACCATCATCACAGCTACCACCACCACTATCACATCTACCACCACCACCATCACAGCTACCACCACCACCACCATCACAGCTACCACCACCACCATCACAGCTACCACCACCACCACCACCATCATCACAGCTACCACCACCACCATCACAGCTACCACCACCACCACCACCACCACCATCACAGCTACCACCACCACCACCACCATCACAGCTACCACCACCATCATCATCACAGCTACCACCACCACCATCACCACAGCTACCATAACCACTATCATCACAGCTCCCACCACCAGCATAACAGCTACAACCACCACTACCACCATCATCACAGCTACCACCACCACCATCAACACACCTACCACCACCACCATCATCACAGCTACCACCACCACCATCATCACAGCTACCACCACCACCATCACAGCTACCACCACCACCATCATCACAGCTACCACCACCACCATCATCACAGCTACCACCACCACCACCACCATCACAGCTACCACCACCACCACCATCACAGCTACCACCACCACCATCATCACAGCTACCACCACCACCATCACAGCTACCACCACCACCATCACAGCTACCACCACCACCACCACCATCACAGCTACCACCACCACCACCACCATCACAGCTACCACCACCACCACCACCATCACAGCTACCACCACCACCACCACCATCACAGCTACCACCACCACCACCACCATCACAGCTACCACCACCACCACCACCATCACAGCTACCACCACCACCATCACAGCTACCACCACCACCACCACCATCACAGCTACCACCACCACCACCACCATCACAGCTACCACCACCACCACCACCACCATCACAGCTACCACCACCACCACCATCATCACAGCTACCACCACCATCATCACAGCTACCACCACCATCATCACAGCTACCACCACCACCATCACAGCTACCACCACCACCATCATCACAGCTACCACCACCACCATCATCACAGCTACCACCACCACCACCATCACAGCTACCACCACCACCATCACAGCTACCACCACCATCATCACAGCTACCACCACCACCACCATCACAGCTACCACCATCACAGCTACCACCACCACCACCACCATCACAGCTACCACCACCACCATCATCACAGCTACCACCACCACCATCACAGCTACCACCACCACCATCACAGCTACCACCACCACCACCACCATCATCACAGCTACCACCACCACCATCATCACAGCTACCACCACCACCATCACAGCTACCACCACCACCACCATCACAGCTACCACCACCACCACCATCACAGCTACCACCACCACCACCATCACAGCTACCACCACCACCACCACCATCACAGCTACCAACACCACCACCATCACAGCTACCACCACCTCCATCACAGCTACCACCACCACCACCACCATCACAGCTACCACCACCACCACCATCACAGCTACCACCACCACCATCATCACAGCTACCACTACAACAATCATCACAGCTACCACCACCACCACCATCACAGCTACCACCACCACCACCATCACAGCTACCACCACCACCACCATCACAGCTACCACCACCACCACCATCACAGCTACCACCACCACCACCATCACAGCTACCACCACCACCACCACCATCACAGCTACCACCACCACCACCATCACAGCTACCACCACCACCACCACCACCACCATCACAGCTACCACCACCACCATCATCACAGCTACCACCACCACCATCACAGCTACCACCACCACCATCACAGCTACCACCACCATCATCACAGCTACCACCACCATCATCACAGCTACCACCACCATCATCACAGCTACCACCACCATCATCACAGCTACCACCACCACCATCACAGCTACCACCACCACCATCATCATCACAGGTACTACCACCACCACCACCACCACCATCACAGCTACCACCACCACCACCACCACCACTATCACAGCTACCACCACCACCACCACCACCACCATCACAGCTACCACCACCACCACCACACCACCATCACAGCTAATACCACCACCACCACCACCACCACCACCATCACGGATAACACCATCACCACCACCACCACCACAGTCACAGCTACCACCACCACCATCATCAGAGCTACCACCACCACCATCACAGCTACCACCACCACCATCACAGCTACCACCACCATCATCACAGCTACCACCACCATCATCACAGCTACCACCACCATCATCACAGCTACCACCACCACCATCACAGCTACCACCACCATCGTCACAGCTACCACCACCATCATCACAGCTACCACCACCATCATCACAGCTACCACCACCACCATCACAGCTACCACCACCACCACCACCACCACCACCATCACAGCTACCACCACCACCATCACAGCTACCACCACCACCATCATCACAGCTACCACCACCACCATCACAGCTACCACCACCACCACCACCATCACAGCTACCACCACCACCACCACCACCATCACAGCTACCACCACCACCATCATCACAGCTACCACCACCATCATCACAGCTACCACCACCACCATCACAGCTACCACCACCACCATCACAGCTACCACCACCACCACCACCATCACAGCTACCACCACCACCACCACCATCACAGCTACCACCACCACCACCATCACAGCTACCACCACCACCACCACCACCATCACAGCTACCACCACCATCATCACAGCTACCACCACCACCATCACAGCTACCACCACCACCATCACAGCTACCACCACCACCACCATCACAGCTACCACCACCACCACCACCATCATAGCTACCACCACCACCATCATCACAGCTACCACCACCACCACCATCACAGCTACCACCATCACAGCTACCATCACCACCACCACCATCACAGCTACCACCACCACCATCATCACAGCTACCACCACCACCATCACCACAGCTACCATCACCACCATCATCACAGCTACCACCACCATCATCACAGCTACCGTCACCACCACCACCATCATCACAGCTACCACCACCACCATAACCATCACACCTACCACCACCACCACCATCACACATACCACAACCACCACCTCCACCATCACATCTACCACCAACACCACCACCACCATCACAGCTACCACCACCACCATCATCACAGCTACCACCACCACCATCATCACAGCTACCACCACCACCATCACAGCTACCACCACCACCATCATCACAGCTACCACCACCACCATCATCACAGCTACCACCACCACCACCACCATCACAGCTACCACCACCACCACCATCACAGCTACCACCACCACCATCATCACAGCTACCACCACCACCATCACAGCTACCACCACCACCATCACAGCTACCACCACCACCACCACCATCACAGCTACCACCACCACCACCACCATCACAGCTACCACCACCACCACCACCATCACAGCTACCACCACCACCACCACCATCACAGCTACCACCACCACCACCACCATCACAGCTACCACCACCACCACCACCATCACAGCTACCACCACCACCATCACAGCTACCACCACCACCACCACCATCACAGCTACCACCACCACCACCACCATCACAGCTACCACCACCACCACCACCATCACAGCTACCACCACCACCACCATCATCACAGCTACCACCACCATCATCACAGCTACCACCACCATCATCACAGCTACCACCACCTCCACCATCATCACAGCTACCACCACCACCATCACAGCTACCACCACCACCATCACAGCTACCACCACCACCATCACAGCTACCACCACCACCATCATCACAGCTACCACCACCACCACCACCATCACAGCTACCACCATCACAGCTACCACCACCACCACCACCACCACCACCATCACAGCTACCACCACCACCATCACAGCTACCACCACCACCACCATCATCACAGCTACCACCACCATCATCACAGCTACCACCACCACCATCACAGCTACCACCACCACCATCACAGCTCCCACCACGACCACCATCACAGCTACCACCACCACCACCACCATCACAGTCCCACCACCACCATCATCACAGCTACCACCACCACCACCACCATCACAGCTACCACCACCACCACCACCATCACAGCTACCACCACCACCACCACCATCACAGCTACCACCACCACCATCATCACAGCTACCACCACCACCATCACCACAGCTACCACCACCATCATCATCACAGCTACCACCACCACCATAACAGCTACAACCACCACCACCACCATCATCACAGCTACCACCACCACCATCATCACACCTACCACCACCACCACCATCACAGCTACCACCACCACCACCACCACCATCACAGCTACCACCACCACCACCACCACCATCACAGCTACCACCACCACCATCATCACAGCTACCACCACCACCATTATCACTGCTACCACAACCACCATCACAGCTACCACCATCACCATCATCACAGCTACCACCACCACCATCATCACAGCTACCACCACCACCACCACAGCTACCACCACCACCACCATCACAGCTACCACCACCACCACCATCACAGCTACCACCACCACCATCATCACAGCTACCACCACCACCATCACAGCTACCACCACCACCATCACAGCTACCACCACCACCACCACCATCACAGCTACCACCACCACCACCACCATCACAGCTACCACCACCACCACCACCACCACCATCACAGCTACCACCACCACCACCACCATCACAGCTACCACCACCACCACCACCATCACAGCTACCACCACCACCACCACCATCACAGCTACCACCACCACCACCACCATCACAGCTACCACCACCACCACCACCATCACAGCTACCACTACCACCACCATCACAGCTACCACCACCACCATCACAGCTACCACCACCACCACCACCATCACAGCTACCACCACCACCACCACCATCACAGCTACCACCACCACCACCATCATCACAGCTACCGCCACCATCATCACAGCTACAGCCACCATCATCACAGCTACCACCACCTCCACCATCATCACAACTACCACCACCACCATCACAGCTACCACCACCATCATCACAGCTACCACCACCGCCATCATCACAGCTACCACCACCACAACCATCACAGCTACTACCAGCACCATTACAGCTACCACCACCATCATCACAGCTACCACCACCACCACCACCATCACAGCTGCAACCACCATCACAGCTACAACCACCACCACCATCATGACAGCTATCACCACCACCATCATCACAGCTACCACCACCACCATCACAGCTACCACCACCACCATCATCACAGCTACCAAAACCACCATCACCATCATCACAACTACCACCACCACCATCATCACAGCTACCACCACCATCATCACAGCTACAACCACCACCAGCATCACAGCTACCACCACCACCACCATCACAGCTACCACCACCACCACCATCACAGCTACCACCACCACCACCACCATCACAGCTACCAACACCACCACCATCACAGCTACCACCACCACCACCACCATCACAGCTACCACCACCACCACCACCATCACAGCTACCACCACCACCACCATCACAGCTACCACCACTACCATCATCAGAGCTACCACCACAACAATCATCACAGCTACCACCACCACTACCATCACAGCTACCACCATCACGACCACCATCACAGCTACCAACACCACCACCATAACAGCTACCAACACCACCACCTTAACAGCTACCACCACCACCACCATCACATCAACCACCACCACCACCACCATCACAGCAACCACCACCACCACCATCACAGATACCACCACCACCACCACCACCACCATCACAGCTACCACCACCACCATCATCAGAGCTACCACCACCACCATCACAGCTACCACCACCACCATCACAGCTACCACCACCATCATCACAGCTACAACCACCACCATAACAGCTACCACCACCATCATCACAGCTACCAGCACCATCATCACAGATAGCACCACCACCATAACCGCTAAACCACAACCACCATCATCATCACAGGTACTACCACCACCACCACCACCACCATCACAGCTACCACCACCATCACAACCACTATCACAGCTACCACCACCACCACCACCACCACCACCATCACAGCTACCACCACCACCACCACCACCACCATCACAGCTACCACCACCACCACCACCACCACCACCACCATCACAGCTACCACCACCACCACCACCACCACCATCACAGCTACCACCACCACCATCATCACAGCTACCACCACCACCATCACAGCTACCACCACCACCATCACAGCTACCACCACCATCATCACAGCTACAACCACCATCATTACAGCTACCACCACCATCAACACAGCTACCACCACTATCATCACAGCTACCACCACCATTATCACAGCTGCCGCCACCATCATCACAGCTACCATCACCATCATCACAGCTACCATCACCACCATCACAGCTACCACCACCACCACCAGCACCAGCACCATCACAGCTACCACCACCACCATCACAGCTACCACTACCACCATCATCACAGCTACCACCACCACCATCACAGCTACCACCACAACCATCATCACAGCTACCACCACCACCACCACCATCACAGCTACCACCACCAACATCATCACAGCTACCACCACCATCATCACAGCTACCACCACCACCATCACAGCTATGACCACCACCATCACAGCTACCACCACCTCCACCACCATCACAGCTATCACCATCACTACCACTATCACAGCTGCCACCACCACCATCACAGCTACCACCACCTCCACCATCATCACAACTACCACCACCATCATCACAGCTACCACCACCACTATCACAGCTACCACCACCACCATCACAGCTCCCACCACGACCACCATCACAGCTACCACCACCACCACCACCATCACAGCTCCCACCACCACCATCATCACAGCTACCACCACCACCACCACCATCACAGCTACCACCACCACCATCACAGCTACCACCATCACAGCTACCACCACCACCACCACCATCACAGCTACCACCACCATCATCATCACAGCTACCACCACCACCATCACCACAGCTACCATCACCACTATCATCACAGCTCCCACCACCAGCATAACAGCTACAACCACCACTACCACCATCATCACAGCTACCACCACCACCATCAACACACCTACCACCACCACCACCATAACAGCTACAACCACCACCACCACCATCATCACAGCTACTACCACCACCACCACCACCATCACAGCTACCACCACCACCATCATCACAGCTACCACCACCACCATCATCACAGCTACCACCACCACCATCACAGCTACCACCACCACCATCATCACAGCTACCACCACCACCATCATCACAGCTACCACCACCACCACCATCACAGCTACCACCACCACCACCATCACAGCTACCACCACCACCATCATCACAGCTACCACCACCACCATCACAGCTACCACCACCACCATCACAGCTACCACCACCACCACCACCATCACAGCTACCACCACCACCACCACCATCACAGCTACCACCACCACCACCACCATCACAGCTACCACCACCACCACCACCATCACAGCTACCACCACCACCACCACCATCACAGCTACCACCACCACCACCACCATCACAGCTACCACCACCACCATCACAGCTACCACCACCACCACCACCATCACAGCTACCACCACCACCACCACCATCACAGCTACCACCACCACCACCACCACCACCATCACAGCTACCACCACCACCACCACCATCACAGCTACCACCACCATAATCACAGCTACTACCACCATCATCACAGCTACCACCACCACCATCATCACAGCTACCACCACCACCATCACAGCTACCACCACCATCATCACAGCTACCACCACCACCATCATCACAGCTACCACCACCACCACCATCACAGCTACCACCACCATCATCACAGCTACCACCACCATCATCACAGCTACCACCACCACCACCACCATCACAGCTACCACCACCACCACCATCACAGCTACCACCACCACCACCATCATCACAGCTACCACCACCACCATCATCACAGCTACCACCACCATCATCACAGCTACCACCACCACCATCACAGCTACCACCAACACCATTATCACTGCTACCACAACCACCATCACAGCTACCACCATCACCATCATCACAGCTACCACCACCACCATCATCACAGCTACCACCACCACCATCATCACAGCTACCACCACCACCATCATCACAGCTACCACCACCACCACCACCACCATCACAGCTACCACCACCACCATCATCACAGCTACCACCACCATCATCACAGCTACCACCACCACCATCACAGCTACCACCACCACCATCACAGCTACCACCACCACCACCACCATCACAGCTACCACCACCACCACCACCATCACAGCTACCACCACCACCATCACAGCTACCACCACCACCACCATCATCACAGCTACCACCACCATCATCACAGCTACCACCACCACCATCACAGCTACCACCACCACCATCACAGCTACCACCACCACCACCATCACAGCTACCACCACCACCACCACCATCACAGCTACCACCACCACCATCATCACAGCTACCACCACCACCATCACCACAGCTACCATCACCACCATCATCACAGCTACCACCACCACCATCACAGCTACCACCACCACCACCACCATCATCACAGCTACCACCACCACCATCAACACACCTACCACCACCACCACCATAACAGCTACAACCACCACCACCACCATCATCACAGCTACTACCACCACCACCACCACCATCACAGCTACCACCACCACCACCACCACCACCACCATCACAGCTACCACCACCACCATCACAGCTACCACCACCACCATCATCACAGCTACCACCACCACCATCACATCTACCACCACCACCATCATCACAGCTACCACCACCACCATCATCACAGCTACCACCACCACGAACACAATCACAGCTACCACCACCACCACCATCACAGCTACCACCACCACCATCATCACAGCTACCGCCACCACCATCACAGCTACCACCACCACCATCACAGCTACCACCACCTCCACCACCATCACAGCTACCACCACCTCCACCACCATCACAGCTACCACCACCTCCACCACCATCACAGCTACCACCACCTCCACCACCATCACAGCTATCACCATCACTACCACTATCACAGCTGCCACCACCACCATCACAGCTACCACCACCACCACCACCATCACAGCTACCACCACCACCACCACCATCACAGCTACCACCACCACCACCATCATCACAGCTACCGCCACCATCATCACAGCTACCGCCACCATCATCACAGCTACCACCACCTCCACCATCATCACAACTACCACCACCACCATCACAGCTACCACCACCATCATCACAGCTACCACCACCACCATCACAGCTACCACCACCACCATCACACCTACCACCAACACCACCATCACAGCTACCACCACCACCACCACCATCACAGCTACCACCACCACCATCACAGCTACCACCACCACCATCACAACTGCCACCACCATCATCACAGCTACCACCACCACCATCACAGCTACCACCACCACCATAACAGCTACAACCACCACCACCACCATAACAGCTACAATGACCACCACCACCATCATCACAGCTACCACCACCACCATCATCACAGCTACCACCACCACCATCACAGCTACCACCACCACCACCACCACCATCATAGCTACCACCACCACCATCATCACAGCTACCACCACCACCACCATCACAGCTACCACCATCACAGCTACCATCACCACCACCACCATCACAGCTACCACCACCACCACCATCACAGCTACCACCACCACCACCATCACAGCTACAACCACCATCACAGCTACAACCACCACCACCATCATGACAGCTATCACCACCACCATCATCACAGCTGCCACCACCATCATCACAGCTACCATCACCACCATCTGAACTACCACCACCACCATCATCACAGCTACCACCACCACAACCATCAGCTACCACCACCACCATCACAGCTACCACCACCACCATCATCACAGCTACCACCACCACCATCATCACAGCTACCACCACCACCATAACAGCTACAACCACCACCATAACAGCTACAACCACCACCATAACAGCTACAACCACCACCATAACAGCTAAACCACCACCATAACAGCTACAACCACCACCACCACCACCATCACAGCTACCACCACCATCATCACAGCTACCACCACCACCATCATCACAACTACCATCACCACCATCATCACAGCTACCACCACCACCACCATCACGGCTACCACCACCACCACCATCATCACAGCTACCACCACGACCATCATCACAGCTGCCACCACCATCATCACAGCTATCATCACAGCCATCACAGCTACCACCACCGCCACCATCACAGCTACCACCACCACCACCATCACAGCTACCACCACCACCATCACAGCTACCACCACCACCATCATCACAGCTACCACCACCATCATCACAGCTACCACCACCACCATCACAACTACGACCACCACCATGATCACAGCTACCATCACCACCATCACAACTACCACCACAGCCTTTACGGCTACCATCACCACCATCACAGCTATCACCACCACCATGATCACAGCTACCATCACCACCATCACAACTACCACCACAGCCTTTACGGCTACCATCACCATCATCATATCTATCACCACCACCATTATCACAGCTATCACCACCACCATTATCACAGCTATCACCACCACCATCACAGGTATCGCCACCACCATCATCACGGCTATGCCCACCACCACCACAGCAACCACTACCACCATCATCACGGCTACCACCACCACCACCTCCTCCACCACTCCCACAGCTACCATCATTTTCTGCTGAATATAATTGTCCATTCGTAGCATAAATGAAAAATAGACATCGAAGTGTAGGTATACAACACCTCTCTCTCTTTCTCTCTCTGTGCAAAAGCATATGAAACTCATCTTTCACCAATGGGGACAATTGTTTGGGAACAAAACACCCATTCAGAAAATATCACCTGACATGAAATTGAAACTGCCCCATCTGGAATAAAGGCCCAAGCATCCAGTCAAGTTTAATCTTATAACTTTTTCCTATTTTGGCTGCACCACACACACACACACACACACACACACACACACACACACACACACACACACACACACGCACGCACGCGCGCGCGCGCAGGATTAAATCATGCTCACTCATGACCCACTACATTTCCATCGAATTTGGTCAAAATCGTCCAAATACTTTCCGACTTAGCACTTTCAGTGATGAGGCGGCCATTTTGATTTTCATTAATATCTCATAAAGTATTTTTTGGGTATCAGTATCAATACCCAGGTGCACTAGTATATGGTGACGACTACATATAGAATACGTGCAAAGCAATCGATTCAGTAGTTTGTGCTGCGTAGGAGAGCAAAAAATAGCAAAATAATAACATAGAGGGAGCTAGTGCGGCGTTAGTGCTTGGGGGAAAAAAAAATATGCCAAAAGAAGCCTGGAAAGATACATCACTCCTGAAAATTTCAAGTCTCTATCTCGAATGGTCTTGGAATGGCAGCCATCCAGATCTCCATAAAAATAATAATAATACTAATACTAATAATAATAATAATATAATAATATCTACAACAATAATAACAACACCACAGAATGTGGAGATCTAATAAACAAGTGTTACCATTACCCGGCAGTTAGTCTTTGGGCCTTTAGTGCCACGGCCTGTCACTGGGAAGATGCCGTGACCAGCCTACGGATCTTGCTTTCACGCCTAACGCATTGTTGTCTTCTGAATGGAAGTTCCTCTTCTTATTGTGAAGACTGTGCTCCCATTGACTGTGCGGCATCTCTTACCTGTGTGTCCTGTTCTAGGAGATGTTCGCCGTCGATACCTCTCCAGGTTTAGGGAGGGAGATGGGTCTAACCATCTCTCCCAACTCGTTGAACAGTAGGCATGCACGACGGGAGGAGCCACATTCTCGTCTGTTGAGGAAGCAAGCTCCCGCTATCAGCTTTAGTTTTTAAGCATAATTTTAACTTGTTTTATGCATAGTTTTACGGTGTGTCGTTGGCATTATAAAGGAATTTCAGTGTTAGATAACTATTCTATTTGTTTTTTAATACCTTATGTATATTTGTATATATATGCATTGTGTGTGTGTGTGAGAGAGAGAGAGAGAGAGAGAGAGAGAGAAGGCGGGTGGCGGGTGTGGTGATATAACGTTGGTGCTGGGGGGTCAGCGACTTTGAGAAGGGCTAACACTGGCTGTGTTAACGACGTCCCAGAGGTGTGTGTGTGTGTGTGTGTGTGTGTGTGTGTTTCGCATTGGCAGCATTTATAAGTGTTACTGGTCTTCGTGGAGACTGGGAGATTGGTAGATTTAGTGACAGAGAGGAGGGTGATGTCAAATTGCGTTAAAATCGTGGAGGGATAATATCAAAATAATAAAAATAATAATAATAATAATAATAATAATAATAATAATAATGAGTGAATAATAAGTGAAAATGTCATAAAATAACAAGTCAAGACAGTCTTGTCATTGCTGTCATGGTAATAATAACAATAATAATAATAATATTGGTAATAATAATAATAATAATAATATGTATTATTCACTCACAACACACCACACAGACCTTTGCCCCCATATGTAGCCACGGCTACCCAACATTCCACTCTTCCCCCCCCCCTCCGCCTCCCTCCCTTGGGTAGGCAGGGCTAAGTGTAGTGCATAGATAAGGCCAGGCTTCTGACAGAGATGACGTGTCTGAAAAAGCCCGGAATAGGGTGAAACGTTACACGTAAAAAATTAAAGGCCCTTACCTCTGAATGGTGTGAGTAACCCATTGCTACTACTACTACTACAACTACTGCTACGACTCCTTCTTCTGGTTCTACTACTACTAGTACCATTACTACTACCAATGTTTATATTGTGTTTACCACTACTACCATAATCAATATGAGTATTTTTATTTCTAATACTATAATTATTAGGATTATTATCAATATTATTATTATTATTATTATTATTATTATTCATATTATTATTATTGTTGTTGTTGTTGTTGTTCTTGTTAGTAACATTATCAACTGTCTCATAATTCTCAGAATAGTCAGTTCAGAAGTCACTTGCGTACTGCTATTGATTCTGTTCATCCACCTGTCTTTCAGCTTCCTGGGACCCATGGCCTGGCTATAATATTAGATTCCTGTTTAGGTCGCGGAGGCATTGTGTATTTTAGCATTTGTAAATGTCTCACATACTAGATTCGTTGTTAGATGGCGGAGGTATTGTGCCATACAGCGTTATCTTACAGCCTGCCACACTAGATTCATCGTTACGTGGTGGAGGTTCTGTGCTAGATGGCGTTTACTCAGTTGCTCTCAGTCTTCCTGAATTTCTCACCTCATCTCTCATTATCACCGCTTTCTCCAAAATAATGTACTGATCTCGTCGCTCCATCTCTTCGGCAAGTGCTTGCCAACCATGCCTGTGTGATGAGCGGATTCCTAGGCCTTTCCCTTCCCTGTGCAGGAGGCCAGGTTTTTAAAGGGACTATGTTCAGGCTGTCAACTCACTCCACTAACTCGGTCTTCATTGTTAGGGTCAATGTTATCTTTACACTCTCTTGGAGCTGTGTACGGATGTCAAGCTGCTAACGAACTCAGCCCTATCTGCGTAGATATATATAGTTTCAGTAATTCTCATACACTGCCAGGTTGTCAGGCCTGTATGTGTGTCCATTCTTCCATTCATTATCCAGTCCTTTTCTGTTCCCATCAGGAGCGGAAAATCCGCGGTCTTGGCTACTCAATTTCCACCTTTTAAGGCGAGGATGGCCAGGCTCACTCGCCCCTGAGTGGCAAAATGTGAACAACAAACGCCAGCCGTTCATACCGTTTAGATGACGTTAACCCAGGAGCCCATTAGGTGTCATTTGAATATATGGTTACCACCCAACGTAATAAATGGTTTCCTAGGTTGCAGTAAGCCATCAAGCTTCTCATTCAGTGCCGAGGCACTATATCGAGTGAGTGGACGGTGTGCACCACGGTAATTCCTGTACACTGTCTCTAAGGTCGATCATGCAGTCCGCACCTCGGTAAACAGATCAGTGTTCTCACGATTGATATTCTCTGTACAC
Source organism: Coenobita brevimanus (assembly GCF_032717465.1). NCBI lineage: Eukaryota > Metazoa > Arthropoda > Malacostraca > Decapoda > Coenobitidae > Coenobita > Coenobita brevimanus. The sequence goes on from NC_136960.1 coordinate 23,619,177, forward strand.
CATCTTGAGGATGTGTTACATTGTCGGTCCACTATTTCGCCACTTTCGATTTTCGGTAAAAAATCAAGCTGAAAATATCGACAACGACAATGTTCGCAATATCAGTGAAACGCAAGATTAAAATAGATAAACAACGTTTGGAAATAGTTTTGATACTGCATTAGGAAAAAAACAGTAAGTAATTTCTCAACCACTGTGAAAAGATGGACGGTCTTCTGTAATGTATTTTTCATATTTACCGCAAAATCGAATCATACCATTGTTCACCAAGCACATGATATAATGTCATGGCTGTTGTCACACCATATTTGTCTATTTTAAACGCAGTTTGGGCTGCTCCAATGAAAATTCTTCGTGACGACAGTTTAAACATCGTTGTGGACCAAAACGAGCAAGTGGCCTTTGTACCTACAATATATTCTTACGGATTATGTTCTCTTTACGCTATCTCGCAGGTCTATCAGTCAGTTTGTCAGTTTGCTAATTCTGTTTATATTCTCTCAGCTAAGAATTCCCTTTACAATATTGAGGGGGAATGTAATAGCCTATTGTCAGTCCGTTATTTCTGTCAATATTCTTAAGGCTAATATTCCCTCCACACTGTCTTAAAGATGTCTTAGGTTATGAAGGTACGCTTACTTCATCGATTATGGAGTATTTTAGAAGCCACAGGGGAGACAGAGTGAGAGAGGGGATGAGGGAGAACGTTCTCATTTTACGGATAATGGGTGTATTTCTGGTGGGTGGGGGAGCCCATCATCCACCCACTTAGTGTAGTGGTACTCTGTTTTTAGAGCAGCTCTACATTGAGTGGCAAGTTAAATGATTTCCTGTAAACCAGGAAACATTTACAACACTGGGTGGTAACCTTGTAACCAATCAACACGTGTTCCCTACGTAACAATAAGTAGATTGGCAGAGGGTTAGTGCCCCTTCCCGGAAAACAACTAACTAGAAATACAAACAAGAAGCCTCAGACCAGGACTGACCAAAAGGTGATAACTAAGGACCGACCAAAGGACATAGTACGGATAGCTACTTGGAATGTAAGGGGTGGAAACGATGAGGTGAATGAGAGATTGTCCAGGTGCTTGGGGGTGCGAAAGTGGATGTATGTGGATTAACTGAAACTAAATGGTGAGGTGAGAGTGTGAGAGACTGGGAATATGAATGGGGTACTCGTATATGTGCGGGAGTAGGTGAGAATAATAGGGCAAGAGCAGGAGTGTGTACTGTTGTGAGAAACAGATGGAATGAGAATATAAGACAGTATGGATCTGTTGGCTCAGGGATTGTGTGGGTAAAATTGAAAGTTGGACTGCAAATGTTGGAGACTGTGGCGTCTATGCGTCAACGCAAGATCGTGCAAGCAGAGTGAGAGAAGAGTTTTTGACAAATGTGGAAGCATGTAGGGAAAAGTTTGAAAGGAATGAGAGTGTTTTTGACTGGAAATATGAATGGAAAAGTAAGGAATGTGAAGCTGGATGGAGTAGTTGGTGAGTGGGGTGTGCCTGCAGAGATGGCAGTGCTTCACCGGACATTTGTGCAGGGAGGGGGTTGGTGATAGCCAATACCCTCTTCAGGCACAAAATGATCCATAGGTATATCTGGCAAGTGACGAGTAGGGTGGGTGGTGAATTGAATGAACGGAAGGCAATGATTGATTATGTGTGTGTGAAAGAGTATACAGAGGCTGGGGGAGTGGACTTTCTGACCACCAAATGGTGGTCGTCAGAATCAAGGTCCAAAGGATATGGAGAAATAGAAGACGGACAGGAGAAAGTAGTTCATGCAAGGAGAGTGGAAGGGTTGCAAGAAGATGAAAAAAAGGCAGAATATAAGAGGGAAGTGGAGATGTGATTGGATTAATTTGGAATGGAGCAGATGGGGGATGTGGAATGTGTGTGCAAGATATTCACAGAAGAAATCTGTGCAGCATGTGAGGTGTGTGGGTTGAAGAGAAGACGAAAGGGGGTGCAGGGAACAGCATGGTGGAATGAAGAGGTGAGAGAGTCTGTGACACAAAAGAAGAAAGCATATAGTCAGTGGATGAGAAACAGGGCTGTGGAAGAAGTTGAGAGATGGATGAGAGAGTTATATGTAGAGAGGAAGAGAGAGGTGAAAAGATTAGTAAGAGAGAGTTAGAAGAGAGTGGATGAGGAATTTGGAAGGAATTTGAATGTCAAGTGGAGGGAACGTAAGAAAATTTTCTGGAAAGAGGTAAAGAGAGTTAGACAGGGTGCCAAAGATGTTGACTGAGGAGTGAAAGATAAAAATGGTAGATTACTAGCAAAGACAGGAGAAAAAGTGAGCAGATGGAGAAAACACTTTAAAGAATTACTGAACATAGAGAATGAAAGTAATGTGAGTGTAAGTGACTGGGGAATGGCTGGGAGACGGAGGGATGTGAGAAGAGAGGAAGAAATCAATAGGATGGAAGTTGTGGAAGCAATGAAGAAAGTTAAATGGGGAAAGCCCCAGGAACTGATGGAGTGCGTGGTAAAATGCTGAAGCGTGGGGGAGAGATAGTAGTAGAATGGATGTTGGAAGATGTGCAGATTGGCCTGGGAGGAAGGTAGAGTCCCGGAGGATTGGAATAAGCTATAATTATTCCCTTGTACAAAGGAAAAGGGGAAAAAGAAGTATGTGGTAATCATAGGGGCATTTGTCTTCTTAGTGTAATAGAAGTACAGTATATAGTAGGATACTTATTGAGAGTAAAGGAAATAACAGAGGAATTAGTTGGAGAAGAATAGGGAGGTTTTAGGAAGGGAAGACGTTGTGTAGATCAGATATTCATTCTTAGATCTTTAGTGGAAAAGTTTCTTGAGAAGAGAAAGAAGTTGTATGCGGCCTTCATGGATTTGGAGAAAACATATGATAGGGTGGATAGACAAGGAATGTGGAAAGTATTAAGAATATATGGAGTAGATGGGATGTTGCTGAATGCCAGAAGAGTATGTATGAAGGTGCTAAGGCTACAGTGCGTGTGAATAGTGAAATGAGTGATTTCTACTAATTGAAGGTTGGATTGAAAAAGGGATGTGTCATGCCTCCATGGTTGTCCAATCTGTATATGGATAGATAGATAGGGTAATTCTCTGAGAGAGAGAGAGAGAGAGAGAGAGAGAGAGAGATCGGAGGAACGACGAAATTGGTTTTTGAAAGAGTTAAAGAGACTGAAGGATTAGGAAAGGGAAGAGAGGCAGAGGGACAGTAGAGATGGGATTATTTCCTCGAGAGGAGTTGCTGAAAACTGCGGGGAAGGAAAAGGAAATTGCAGACAAGACTGTGACGTCTGGGGAGGGCTAAATAAGGAGGATTGAAGTGTCGGGTACAAGATAGTCAGAGAGAGAGGAGGAAAGCGGTGAAGATAGGGTACAGAATAGAATGGAGTACAGGAAAAGCAATCAGCAACAGACCTATTGATCCTTTACACATACTGTCATCATCATCATAATTATCATCATAACTGTCATCATCATCACCATCTCTGTTACCATCATCATCATCACTAATACCATCATCATAATTATCATCATCTCATTTCCTAATATTATAAATGGAGATGCAGACATACGAACAGGAAAGCGGAAAATCAGGGGAAAATATCAGACTGAACAAACGATACTCTTAAGCATTTTCTCTCATGAACTAATGAACAAGCATTCAAAAGCACTGTGATTCCAGATGTCTGCCTGGACGAGAATAAAAACAGAATTATGTCACGGTAATTGAAAAAAGCTGCGTAAGTAAGCTACAGTAGGAGGGAAAATGGTAAGATATATGAAAACAGGCCATTAATGATTACTATTTGATGAGCAGTTATGATCGTTGAGGAAGAAGACTTGCGCGTGAGCACTGTTACACAAGCTTAATTATTTCAGTTCGAGGACGTCTTTTTTATAATACACTTGCTACCAGCAGGGACGCCATTAAGCGATGGCACTGATATAACCGAGCTGCTCAGCTGCCCGGCGATGGAAACGTCCCTACGCTCCCTCTCTATCCCCCGAAGGAGGATGGTGAGCTGCAGGAGAACAACTGCAGCCTGCAGTCTGCCGTAACAACGTTCAGATGAACTACTGTTATCATTACTACGACCGCTATTGCCGCTACCACCAGGCGATTTTGCTCTGGTTGAAAGAGACTTCTAAATTAAGAGCTGCCAGGGAGACGTCATTCTCGTTATATTCTTGCCATCACCTGACGAGTTTACGTAGCTTTAAAGAGACGTTTCATGAACAGGGGAGTAAAATGGAGATTGTTCGAAGCCCTGTCATTGTAAGAGATTTCCCGAATGTTAATTAAATCATCCGGAGGTAGCATACATAAAAAAAAAAAAGTTGTTGCACGGAAATAGCTAATAAAAAAAGGATGAATCCCTTCTATAAGAGAGGCAATTCCTAAACTGAGGAAAAACATCTTCAGGTAGGAAGAATAATATCAAGTGGACGTCACAGCACGGGAGGGGTTACTGAAGACTGTTAACCTGTTTAGTGCTGGACGCCTTTCCTAAGCTGAATGAAATCGTTTGGCAATTAGCAAGAACATAAATAAATAGATAAATAAATGCCCTCACAAAGAAGGAAGATATTGGAAAATATTTTAACTCCCTCATTATATGAGGTCTTTCCTTGGTGAGTAAAAGTATGTCAATAGCGAAGAAAAGGAACGTGTTAAATACAGCAACGAAGAGATAAATATTAGATGCTTAATTGCGGTGAGTGAGGAAGCGTTGCGTGACAACAGTCAGTTACGAAGATAGAGGCCGTATTCTCGTCCGCTTCAGAGATTTCGTAATATCTCTTCCTTGGCGACTTATTTTGCCTATTGCGTCTTAATATGCACGTGTATGTTATTGATTTTATGTTGATACAGTGAAGATATCTAGGTAACATTCAGGTGTAATATGCATAATGCTTCCTTAAGAGGTATTAAGAATTTTTGTCTCATAGTATCCCTTCATTTCCAGTTTATTTCACATGTGACGTAAAAAGGTAAAAGTAACATTAAAACACACACACACACACACACACACACACACACACACAAAAGTAAGTCGTTAAGAAAAAGGCGCTAGGGATATAATTAGCTGTAATTAATACCTTACCTTATAGTAGTGCCAGTCAGTTGACGTTCGTGACCATGGAGCGCCATTCTTCCCTCCCATGCGCCACTCTCATGATATCCGCCACACTCCTTCTTCCGTCAGTCTTCCTCTTGCCCTCGTATCCTTCACTCTTCCCAGCAGACAGTCATTCTCAAAGCCTTTGTCCCGTATGACATGGCCTAAAAACTTTAGCTGTCTTCTTCTGATACACTTCAGTAAACCTCTCTCCGTACCCGCTCTTCTTAATGCATCTTCGTTTGTGACCCGATCTGTCCAAGGAATTCTTAACATTCTTCTTATAAACCATATTTCCACAGCTTCTAGACTCTTTTTCATCTTTTGGGTTATCGTCCATGTTTCGCATCCATAAAGCAATGCTGACCACACGAAACATTTTAACATCCTCATTCTTATCTCCAAACTCATACTCATGCTAGTTAAAAGCCTGTTTAATTTCCTGAAGGCACCTTTTGCACTTGCTATTCCTTTTCTTATCTCTTTTTCGTATTTCGAATCCTTTGAGATCAGAGTTTCTAGATATTTAAAAGTGTCTGTCTGCTTGACTTGTCTTCCCTGGACCTTTATGCCCACTCTCAACTGTAATACACAACATAAATACCTTAGAAAGAGATGTAGACGAAATGATAAGTTGGAATAAGCATAATAAATCGTTAAATATACTAGGGAAATCTTAAGTTGTAATACGCAAAATTAATCGTTATGTGTACACGGGAAATAACAAGTTCTAGTACGTAAAATAAATCGCAAAGGAAGAGGTGCTAGGAGAGTCTCCTTACCTGACGAGAATACCACCCTAAATCACAATAACAAAAAGTGGACCTTGGCTGGATGGTGAGTAAGGCGTGGATGAGAGGGTGGGAATGAAAAATGTCTTTAGGGTTGATATGAAATTACGCAGTGATTGACTGAGTAAGTGTTGAGTTATGTAAGGAGTTTAGTGGGTTAATGAGAAGGTCTGCTTGTGGTATGCTGGTCAGTTAGGTGTAGTGTAGTTGTGGATCGAGATGTAATACGTAAAGCTGATAGTTACGATGTCACTTGGTGCTGAGTTGCAACCGGTCTAGTATAATGAGTTATGTTTATAGTCATGCATACCCTGCTCACTTTTGCTAAAAGTAAAATTACCATATCTCCATCTTGCATGCAGAGTTACAAGATGAAATTAACACTAGAATGTGGTGCTTGGATAGAAGAAGCGCCATAGAAGGTAAACAGTATAGTACTGATATTTTATTCTACCGATGGGCTACGAGAGATAGGCTGCAAATGGACGGAGTTCTTCACCAGGTTAAAGTGAATAGTCTTGAAGTCGGATGTAATATGGAAGGTAGATCAGGACGCCCATCATACACTCAGTGTATGTTGTACCACCTTTGAATGACTGTACAGAGTAACAAGCCCAGGATTACTTGCATTCCGGATAACCGTTTATTAAGTTGGATGGTAACTATGCACCAAAAATTCAACGACAGGTCTTCTAGTGAGTTCAGGTGCTCGAACAGAGCGTTATCCACAAAATGTCTAACCTCAGGGAGGCTGATGCTTATTGATCAGATGACGTTACTCATGGAAGAGTGACTGGTCCTCTTCCCTTATGTCTGTTGAGTCAATAGTCTGGCACCAGCCCCCTACACTCCTGATGAGGCAACTCAGGATTGGATGATGGATGGATGGAGCACAATCGGCAAAACAGTTGTACGAACAGCTGACTATGATGGATTTCGGAATGAACATTAAAGCTTCTGTTATCTCTAAAGGACAGGTATATCTAGATGCGAGATGCAGCTGATAATTAGTTCACTGAGTGGCAATATATATTACGTTTTTGACGCTCCATCCGGGAATCGTACTCGACACCTCTAGACAAAAGTCAGGCACTGTTACCACTACTACCGCCAGGGGGCCACCTCCTTGCCACAGCTTAGAAAGAGCTCCTGTTTTCCTTCAATTTTTTGCCAGATATAAGTGATCTGCGATTTTATGGACTATCACTCCTTAACTGTGAAGTGTTCGGGAACATGCTGATAAAGAGACGTAAGTGATAACTCTGTGATTATGCATTTTATGACTGTGTTTTTGATCGGGTCTAAGCCAGGGACCCTGTGACAGAAAATGGTGGGCAATTTCACCAGAAATTTGCTTTTCTCCAGTTGATCAGTGATTTATTATTGACTGCATGATATTAAAAAGACCGAGTGTTGTGTTGATGTGTATAGCTTACTGTATCTTGATGGATGGGGACATTATTGTCGCTGATGTGATAACAGTCCATATAATTGTGATGATTAACTCTGTCCAAGAGTTGCCAGTAAGCACAAATTATGGCGGTAAATGACTATGTTGTGAACAGTCTATTGTGTTTCCTTAGTTCAGGAAGGAATGACTATCCTTATGAGACCCTTTTTGACATTATTAACTCCTTCTATTGTTATGAAGAAGTTAAGAAGGGGAAGGAATTATTATGTGGAATTTTGGGTGAAGATGTGAGCTGGAGACGAGACCCTGACAAAAAGCGAAAAGAAGTGAAAGATCTCATTGAGCTGTATGAGCGAGAGTGAAGCAAGCTAGAGAAGCCTGTAAACTTTGTGACGGACTCGCACAAAAAGGATGCCGCCTATCGGACTGGAAAAGCTTGGTCCTCTTCTAGTTAGTCTTACTGAAGATACAACCAGTATTAAAGAAATGCTTCCAAAGATACTTGATATGAAAACAGAGGTGATAAATACTGCTGATACTCTACGCCAACTGAAAGCTGATGTTATTGACTTAAAAACAAAATTTATGAGTGCTGTTTTGGGTTTGGATGAAGCAGTTCGAGACGTCACAACAGGTGAGGTTAATACTGTTGAAGACCTGACTTCCCTTCGTTGCCCAACTGTTCAACCAGTTGCACCAACTTCGCAGCTAGATGCCACGAGAGGAAATACCAGTATGCCAAAGAAGTTATGCATCAAAAGTGGCGTCAACTCCAGGTGTCAGTGAGAGTGGTCGTGCGAATGAAGCACACGGACGGAGAGAAGGGTGCAGGGATGCTGAGTCAAGAATGATGAGGAATGGAGATGAACGACGTGAGAGAATGTTCGGCCAACAGGTATCTTCAGGACGTGGTCGTGGTGGTGAGATGGCTGGTGGTGGCGATGACGGTGTTGCTGTGTCTGCGGCTGCTACTGCATTCAGTGAGGAGGGGCGAGTTGAGGGTGCGGCTGCAGTGGGTGGGAATGAGCCAGTGGGTGGGGGCAAGGTTAGAGTGGGACGCAGCCCACCACCGCATGGGTTGACCGCTAAGGATACAGGTGCTATACCTAAGGATGGTTGCCTCGTCCCTGCCAGTAGGAACTCCAGGGCCCCTCCTGACACTACCTCGGAGAATGAAGGGTGGACACTTGTCAATCGAAGGAGAGTAAGAAAGGACAGTCATAAGGTAACTACGAGAGTGACAGGCGTGTTTAGGACTGGTAGCTCTGCAGTTAAAGCAGCCACAAGATTAATTGATATTTTTATAGGAAGAGTAGATAATAACGTGTCCTGTGATGATTTGAAGAATTTTATTTTTGATGTTTTTGGGGTGCAAGTTGTATCGGTGTCTAAATTAGTGATTAGAACTGGTGAGCATCAAGCTTTTAAGGTGACACTAAAACTTTCTGAGAGGGAGAGACTGTTTAACCCAGAACTTTGGCCTGAGGACATTATTGTAGATAAGTTTTTTGACAGATCCAAGAGACAGGTACAGTAAATATAGTTCTTAGCTGTTTTTTTTTTTATAAATATCTTTCTTTTTATTAACGGTAAATACAATTAAGAAAATTTTTATTTTATTCCCTTTTAGACTTTCTTTTTCCATTTTATTATGGCTTCTGGTTTTATAAAATTTTGTACGTATAACTGCTGTTCTCTGAGGAAAAATATTGATCCAGTTAGAAAGTTAACATCATCAGGTTATGATTTTATATTTTTACAAGAAACTTTTATAACTAACGATAAACTTGGTATTTTAGATTTTGTTGATGAAGACTATGACTGTGTTGGTGTGGAGTGCCACATTCTCCGATAAGGCCTTAACCAGCACGGGGGGCAGGCCAGAAGGAGGTATGGCCATCCTATGGAAAAAAGATGTACATTTAAAAATTAATGAAATAATATTAGAGAAAGAATTTTATGGTTTTTAGTGTTAATATTTTGGTTTTACTATTGTTTTTATTAATGTTTACTTGAAGAGTGATGTATGGGAAGTTACAACTTTAAATAACTATCTTGAATCACTCTCCAGGCTGGATCATTTCCTTGATGCTTTGAATTATGACTGTGTGTTTTTAATTGGTGATTTTAATGCTGACCCTTTTTATGGAAGAGCTTGGAGAAATCTTTCTGATTTTATGAACAGAAATTCCTTACGATGCTTTGATGTGGACAACCTTGACAGTAATTCTTACGTTCATAGGCTACGGCAACTCTGTGTCTAAATGGCTAGATCATGTTTTGGGCAATGAGCATAACTGTATAAAGATAGAGAATATGGGCATACGGCAAAGCATTATTGGCTCTGATCATTTACCACTGGAAGCCACAGTTAGTTTGACCGGAGGTTTGTCGGCAATTCATTCTCACATATACTCCAGTAATAAAACACAGTTATCTATTAAATGGGATACACTTAAAGATCACGAAATTTGTGACATTAGTCAGTCAGTTGATGCCTATCTACATGATTATTACTCTCTACCCATACATGACTGCTGTAGAACAGGTTGCCGTGACCCAGGGCATCTTAAATTGATTGATGAACTGTATGAAATCATCACGAATAGCATCCAGATCTCTAGCCAAAAATATATGAGACGATGTATTAAGAAAAACAAATTTAATGTAATCCCAGGGTGGAATCGTTGTGTCAAGGACAAACACAGTGTTGCCAGAATAAAATATCTTGACTGGGTAAGGCATGGCAGATTAAGAGGTACAACTCTACATGAAGAGATGCTAAGTTCCAGAAAGAGTTTAAGCGGAGTCCTCAATGAATGTAAAAGAATGAACACAGTGAAATCTGCCGGTCTATTGTGGACAGATTCTATAACAAAAATAAAATTCACTTTGGAGTGAAGTTAAGAAAAAGAAATGTATTAACAAACTCTCAAATGTTATCGATGGTCACAATGGTGACTTGGAAATAAATCAAGTTTTTTATGAGAAATTCTTACGTAATCAGCCTCATAGTGTTGCGGATGCGGGAGGTGGATATTTATGCTTGAGATAAGAAGAGCCTGGCCTCACGAGAGAAAGATGTGTTTGACAATCTCCAGCATAACTCTAGAAAGCTAATACACCGCCTCAACGCTGGACAAGGTCATGACCAGGTTAATTCACTATTTTTAAGGAACGCCTCAGAGTATTTTTTATGTTATCTTGCCCGTTTTTATAATCGTGCTTTGCTCATTGTTACCTCCCTGGGAATTTACTGAAGGGTACCATCACCCCTGTATTAAAAGATACTAAAAAGAATGTAACAGATTCATCTAACTATCGACCAGTAATGCAGTCATCATGCCTTTTAAAGATTTTTGAATTATTTATTTTAGATGTCATTATCCGAGAAGCTCGTTTTAAATTATAGACAGTTTGGTTTTAAATCTGGCTCATCAACCACTGATGCTTGTTTTATTTTAAAAGAAATTATGAAGCGATACTCTAGGTACAAGAGATCAGGCCTAGCCACATTCATTGATTTAAGTAAAGCTTTTGATAGGGTAGACCACTTTATTTTAGGTAAGAAGTTGCTACGGTGTTCTCTGCCAGTTGACGTGGTACTAATGATTCTGCATTACCTAAGAAACCAGCAAGCTAATATTAAATGGCGAGATTCTTTTAGTAATTACTGTTTTATAGAGAAAGGTGTGAGACAAGGAGGAGTTTTGTCACCTTTCTTATTTAATTATTATATAGACAGCATTATTAATGAGATAACAGACACTGATGTTGGATGCTGCTATGGAGAACTCAGATGCAATATATTAGCTTATGCAGATGACTTAGTACTACTGGCAGAGACACCTGCAGAAATGGACACTTTATATAGTAAACTTTGTGCCTGTATAGATGAACACTTGCTTACGGTTAACAGGACAAAATCTAAGTGTGTTATTTTTAGTAACAAAGTGGATGAGACAACAGAGAGCATTGAGCTGAACGGTGATACACTGCAAGTAGTAAAGGTTTTTAATTATCTTGGACATAATGTCTGTTTTAATTTTAAAGACAATGACGATATTATTTTTAGACTTAATAATTTTTATGCCTCATTTAATAGTATTTTTAGGGATTTTAAAGCCGTTGACAGGGACACATTCTTATTTCTTTTTAAATCTTATTGTTTACCAGACTACGGACTTCCATTATGGAACCATGATTCTTCTTTTAACTCAAAAAATTTTAAAGCTTTTGAGATTGCTTTTAGCAAAGCATTAAAGCGTATATGTGAAGTACCGATGACTGCCAGCAGTCACATCACGGCAGCTCGGTGTAATCAACTGCTGCTCAGGCATCACACTGCACTAGTCCAAGCCAGGTACTGTAAGAGAGTGTTCAGGTTGCTAAACCCTATCTTTAGCATTAATATCCCACTTATCAAGGAGGGATTTTTTATGCAATACCTTTTCAAATACTTCAGAGATGTATATAATGTTAATATTTTTCATGAAGAGCTGGATATTCTGAGATCTCGGATTGACTGGATACAAAGGCACGAGGACAGACGCAATCCTTGTATGTTTTATGGCTATTAGCTTAATTCTAGCATGACTTTTATCCCACATTTTATATGTGTGTGTGTGTTTGTGTGTGTGTGTACATGTATGTGTATATGAATGTGTGTGTATATGTATGCGTGTGTGTGTGTGTGTGTGTGTGTGTGTATACTGTATATGTATAGTTGTTTTATATAATTTTTTTTTTTTTTAGTTTCACTTTTAGTATTGCTTATAATTTAGATTTTTTAGTTTGGGTAACTTTTATGTACAGTCATATGTGGCCTTTTATTATTATTTTATTAGATTTTAACTTTTTTTTTTTCATATTTCTTAGTACATGCTTATATAATTTTTTATTTAGTTCTGTAGATTTTCTGTTTTTATAATTTGCAGATATTTATAATGATTTTTTTTATCTTTATAGTTTTTGTCTTAGCATTATGGTTTACTTATTTTTATTTTTTTCTGTGTTTTAAAGCTTAATTTGTAATCTTTTTATATCATTAATTATAGTTTTTATTGCCCTAAGAGAGCAGCAGTGATTTGTTATTTTTATGTACAGTATGTGCATGTGAGTGTACTGTACATGTATATGTATTTATACGTATATATGTGAGTATATTGTGTACAGTCTATAACTTTTTCAGTGATTACCAAATTCCATCTTTCGGAAGGATATGTTATTGTTAAGTATGTTCTGTACTGTACACAGGCCTCTGGAATTTCTGGGTTATGTAATATTATGTAATCTGTATATGTATACTGTATTACGAAATAAAGAAATGATGACTACACCATGGCGTGATGAAATCCGGGCCACCTGATTTCTATGAAGAATCAGGTAAACCTGTTATGGGAGGATATTTTTCAATCCCAACCCATATGATGATACATATTTCTGACATCAGGATTTTGGTTTAGCTCCACACAACTCGGCAAGTGACAGAGCAGTTTTTAATCTATGCCAGCCAGTATACAAACGTCTTCCTATATATGTTGGAGAAACGCACATTACACGTGAGTACAAACGTAAATATGTAGTGTACATATGCGGCATTACCCATCATGGCTGGCTTATGACCCAGGTGCGGGGAATGTTTTTTAGTCTGACCTGACAGTAGTCTGACTGCTACTAGTCGACGCAGTACTCCAGCCTGCTCACCACCGTATAACTCCTTCAGTTGGAAAACTCTCTTCTAACCTGGATATAGACTCATCTGGAGACAGCGACGAAATACCTATATAAAATGACGTCATCCCAGTGAATTGGTCATCCCCTTAACTACCAAGACGTGTAACAGTTTTCCTGATGCCTCCAGACGATTTTCTTCAGTTACGGGCAAACCTGTAATGGTGAAGGAGTTAGTGGAGGCTGTGAGTGGTATTCTGAGTGGCTTTGAATATTTCGTAGCATAACTTTTTTGGTGAGTTATTCTGTGCATTATACCTCAATGTCCTTTTGTATCTTTTTAACGCAAACTGTGTCGAAATGTATAGGCTATTAGTTTTTTGGCAGAAATTACAATGTGACGGTGTTGTATGAATAATAAATCGCTAAATAAACGATGTTAGGAAGTCTGATATGCCACTCAGAGTACGTGGGTGTATCTGGCCTCTCCTGTGGCCAAAGTCTTTCCTAAGATGAATAAAAACGTCTCCATAAACACTAAGGCATCACCATCTTACCCAGTTAACCATATTCTTTGTTGCTATTTCTAGACGATTTTATCATGCTGGAAAAGATTTTGTAAAGTGGAGGATTAAGACACAGCGTTCATTAAGGCCTTTACTGCGAGTGAGGTGAGTTGAATAAAAAAAGTCTGGAAGAAGGTGGAATAAAGGAATATATTCGTAAGTGTGACTGTTATAAACGTATTTATATATATCTATATCTATCAATCTATCTATCTATATAGATAGATACATAGAGAGATAGATAGATAGATAGATATAGATATATATAAAATGTGTACATAATATAATATATATGTATATAACATACAGATGTATATAACAAACATGTATATAATATATATGCATACAATATATATAAGCGTCGAGCGCACATTACTTTTATCACGCATGACATTTTTTTTTAATTTGGTTCTAGATGCAACCGATGAGAGTGGGTAAATGAGCCTGAAACTGTTAACAGAGACTTTCACATCCGTGCCCAATATGAGCTATATAATTATATAAAGGAGACCATAATGAACATCACCATCATAGCCCTTTTCAGTGCTTAAGGGCTGGAAGTGTTAGGATTCAGAAACACAAAAATGAAAAACTACGACTGCCGTAACTATCATCATTATCGCGATCACCCTCTGTATTATGATCATTACTACCATCATCATCATCATCACAGTCATCACGAACATCGCCGACATCATTATTTGCACAGTACAGCATCATCATCACCTTCACGAAAAACAGAGAGAGAAAACAAGGAGTCGTTTTCTTCACATAACAGTCGAACCCTGGTCCTTAGAAACCCATACTGACTCAACTCATGTGGTTCTTGTGACTCCTGGGATATTAACACTCCCAGGCTCCTATGACTCACCCTCAGTGAGGTTATCGATATATTCAAAGACATTGTCCACAGAAAGCTTCTCTTGTGAAACGTCATCAATTTGCAGTGTTGAAATGATGAGGTTTGTGTTGAAGTCATTGAGTCATTATTTTCTGTAGTCTAAATACGTTGTAGTTTTTTGTTCAACTAAATTTACTATTCATTGAGTGAAAACTTTATTGATGTATGTTTATTAGATATCAGTAATATATAGAAAAATGTCTCAATTGTATTGTTGTTGCATAGATTGAATAAATTTGAAAGAATTTTAACTGCGTGTAGATTTAATTTATTCAGTAGCAGCTAGGTGTCCTTTTTAACTTTGAGCACCTGCCCTAACCTGGTCCTTTGCATGGCCCTGAGGAAAAGGGAGCCGAGCGCAAGCCCCTAGGGACGAACGTTTGCCCCTGGTAACCCATCCAGACTCTCTACTCGTGTGGTTTTTGTGACTCCTAGCTTCTTAACTCTTTCACGCTTCTATGACTCCTAGATGAATACTATTATCTGATAATAGGTGGAAAAGAGTAATATTTTATTACCAGCCACGAAAGGGTTAATATTTAAATTATTAACTCTATCACGCCCCTATAACTCACTTTCAGCTGAAAAGTATCATCTTACATTACTAGAATAGAGTACAATTGACGTGCCAACCAAGAGAGGATTAATATTTACGGATTAACTCTACCAGGTGCCTATAACTCATGCTTAGCTTAGTACAGTCGTCTAACGTTAGTTGGTATATACAAGGAGTTGTGTCGACCATTTATCGCAGTTAATCAGTAATACTTTAGCTGTGAAATACCTGATTTACCAGATTCACGACATCATCAAGATGATATCGTTTATATTTCCTCCTAATTATTAAAAGCCTATTTTATGGCACTGAGAAAGGACACATAATGACTATCTCCAGCCCATACATTAAAAAAAAAAAAAAAAACTGTTTTGATTATATTCAGTGTAGAGTTAGTGGGAAAATGTAAGTATAAAACCACCATCCCAGAGAGGTGCTTAGCCTCTTTACCACAATGAAACATTTTTCAGTTTTATTCGTGCTGCCTGCAGACTATTTTATTCACCTACGTGCACATGTGTAATAGAAACGGGATTAAAATGCCATGGGGCGTATTCAGCTAAGATCTGGATATTTCGGAACAGCCCTTCTGTACCGATTTCTTCTGCAAATAAAGCTCGGTATCATTTATTTTTTGTTGTTGTTAACTCTATCCACATTAGGACGACACATAAGGCATAAAGTTAAATATTTTGGTGTTATAATGCATTATAAATAACTAAGGAAATGGTGTTAGGAAACCTTGTAATCCATTCAGACTACGTGGGTATATCTGGCCTCTCCTGTGGACAAAGTCTCCCCTAAGATGAATAAAATCGTCTCCACAGTGCAAGGCATCACCACTTCACCCACATAACCTACATTTTATTCTTGCTGGTTGTAGACAATTTTATTTGTGCCGGAGAAGATTATTCGAAGTGGAGGTGTAAAGCGACCCTTACACTATCAAATACCTTTGTTAAACATGATATCGGATCATACAATTTGAGAGTGTGTGGGCAAGTTTGAAGGGATGACCAACATACTTGAAGATGATTAAACGAGTTTGATATTTTTTTCGTCCAACATGACGATTGTCAAACATAAACAGTATGTGGCGATGTATGATCAAACATGCTCATTCGAGTTGCAGCAGCCATGGCGAGCGCACGAGCCAGTAATGAGTGTTAGAGTTTATTGAACTGTATAAACACTTTCCATCATTGTGGAAAATAAGAAGTGAAGAATACAAGAAGAGAGTTCTTAAAGAAGAAAGTAATGGGAAGTTAGTTGAAAAGATGAAAGAAATACTCCCTACTGCAACGACGGCCACAGTGACTAAAAATATTAATCACTATCGCACCAGCTACAAGTGGGAACTTTAAAAAGTTGTACAAAGTGAAAAGTCTGGGGCAGGCACTGATGACACATACAAACCATCTCTATGATTCTGTAGTGATTTACATTTCTTGCGAGAGCAAGAAATCTATGAAGACGGAGTGTCTAGCATGGGGAGCGATGACGCGAAAACTGGAAATGAAACATCAGTGGGGAACGTTGAGCCCACTAATTGTATTAATACACATATTACTCCAGCACATTTTGCAATATGGGTTTATCTTATTCCCGCAGCACAGTTGTGTCCCTGATTTCTAGTTTTCTGCCAGGGCAATGACCCTTTATTATTGAAATAGTAATAATATATATATCTCTTATTTCCTTTGGAGATGAAGGAGCATTTTGTACATTTGTTGGTGCTACCGAAATACGCTGCTTTCTATCAGGCCTCCAACTTTCTTCTCTAATCTGCCAAGTATTTGCATCTTCCATGTCAATTGCATCTTCTAAATATAGGGCAACATTTCACTGCTGTAAATAATTATGCAGATGATAACATGCCACGATTCTGTTGACACCATTGTTGGACACAGGTTGATGGTACTCATAATCTGAAACAAAGATGCTAATATTCCGAAGGCGTTTCCCACAACATGACGGGCACGTAATTCCTTGTAATTGTCGATATCCTGCTCTTCGGAAAGATTTCCATGAGCACGTGGCTTAAATTGTCCATCGTCCACGACAGAAACACAGGGCGCAACATCACTGCTGCCAGGAAGAGTGCTTGGTTCAGGGATAGGCAATGTTTTTTTTTTTTTTCTTCTTCTTCTTCAGCTGTGTAAAGAATTTTGCTTTTGCGATTACGCCTCCATCTGATATCCTGCCATTTGTTCCTACACTTACCATCATTAATTTATAGTTTACATTCACAAGTACCATTAAAACTACATTAAATGTGTATTTAAAGTAGTATGATCCAGATGCAAGGGGCTCGATTATCTCAACATGTTCCTCATCTAAGGCCCCAGTACATTGAGGGAAATTCCAAGAACTCTGAAATTACTCAGCTACGCTCCTCTTTTGTTCTTCATCCTGTGGCATCTATGAACAATGAGAAGAGGAAGCGACAGGTGTTAACGACAGGTGTAATCATTTCCTTGACATGAACATCATTAAAAAACTATATCTCTCTATCTATCTATCTATCCATCCATCCATCTATCTATTTATCTATCTATCTATATAGTGTTACGTCCCCATCCCACACTGCCACAGGCTCCAAAAGCTGTAGTCCAGGATAGGAAGGACGTTGGCCAGTGAGTTGTTCTTCCTACGGTCAGCCTTTAGGTGTACAGCACACAAGATCAGCTCAGGTGTTGTAAATAAACACAGGCTTCTTAAGTTCTCTGTCTTTATTTTCTAAATAATTAAACTTAATGCTTTCCAACTTCATTTCATTATTATCACAAGCACTGGAGCTATACAAACTTTACTAACTACGATTACAGTGCTTGACAACACCTCACTGTTTTCACAAGTTCCGATGATACACGAACTTCAATAACACTTCACTGTTTGCCAACACTTCACTGTTTTTACAACTACCGAAAATATATAGACTTCACTGCACTGAGACTGCACTACACTCAGACTGAACTGGAAACTGCCTAAACTTGCTCTACTCTCCTCCTCATCAGCCTTCCTTGCTTCTCCAACAATCTAGAACGTGCTGGTCCTGTACCTGTTCCTAGCAACAACAGTTACCACTCAGAGACGACAAAAACATGCCAGAGTTTTCTTACATTACATAACACTGTAAATCATTTACCATACACACTTAATTTTAATTACATAATTAACAAGGAATCACATAAATAAAACATTGTAAAGAAAAAAAGCACAAAAATTAATGCATATCTTACGAAACAACTAAGCTCACAAACAGCAGGCAAACTGGCAACTGTGACTCGTACTAGAACCTACGGTAAAATACCGGGAACATCGACAAACGTCCAGACTACCTACCTAGCAAATCCCACTTCTTAATATATATATATATATATATATATATATATATATATATATATATATATATATATATCCTTATTACCCTATAACTCTTATTATTTCAGGAAGCAAGTACACGTGGAGGTATCAGTTACAGGAATATGGTGACCCAGGTGTCCAGCAAAATACAGAAGACTATTGCCGAGGCTTTTAAAAAAAAAAAAAAAAAAAAAAAAAACTCGAACATCTATTATGAAATCATTTGTCAAAGTGATGATGCAACAGATGTCTGGCAAAAAGTTGGGATGCAGCATTCAGACAGTTAAATGAGCTGCAGCAAATATATGTTAGCAAGGCAATAAACGACATTCTATTTGAAGGTCGTTTAGTACTCTATATATAATGGTGCCAGTAATCTGTAAAGGTAGTGCATAAGCTCTGAAAAGAGACTTTTCCCTTCACTCACTTGTAACCTATGATGAGCACAAAAATATTTGTACTTACTTTAATATTAAGGCTCCACGAATGTAATGGGAGTGAGATTGGATTCGAACAGAATTTTCCCTTGTCTCATCCCTGTACCAGGTTCTCCTCTCCTTTGTTTATAACACGACGCTGTGCAGAGGTGGGCACGGTCTCCCTCTCACACTCATACTTACTAAGGTTCAGTAGGTTATTTTTCTCTCCTAAAGAGGTTAGTACTTCCACGTATATTCCTCTTAGACTCATTAAATGTAGCCTGAAGTAGCCTTAGCATAAAATGACAAGTTATTAACAAGAGAAATGAAATGAATGTCATGCAGGAAAAAAAACTTTGTTCACCGTGACAGTGTTACACCACAAAATCAGTCCTGTATGCTAGCGATTACATTCTGAGTGGTAAATGAATAAAAGTTAGGATCTTTACTTCTTCAAGGTCAAGTGGGACGAAACCAGAAGTTTAAGGGTAAACTTACCTATTCTAATTATAACTCTCACTCATGAACATTTCCTTTCTTTCTATTACTCTTTCAAATAAACGCCATAACCTGTACTCTTTCTAATTTTGTAATGTGTACTTACTCATTACTGCGAACTTAGGATCAAATATAATATTTTTCTAACGTGCATCAAATAAATTTCCACGGCACAGGTGCTGGGGGAAGAAATGTCTGGGTTAGGGCCTACCATGACGTCGGTGGAGACCCTAGATGTTACGGTGGAGACACCATGCCTTATACTGTACTTACCTCGCCACACCTACGTCTGAGCCCTAACTCATGCACCACA
This sequence comes from Coenobita brevimanus, assembly GCF_032717465.1. NCBI lineage: Eukaryota > Metazoa > Arthropoda > Malacostraca > Decapoda > Coenobitidae > Coenobita > Coenobita brevimanus. The sequence goes on from NC_136960.1 coordinate 23,638,799, forward strand.
CTTACCCGTGTCTTGAGTATTCCTAGTATTTTTCAGTAGTGGTGGTTGCAAGTAGGCAGTAGAATGTGGGTAGTTGTTAACAAGATTATAACCTAGATTTTAATAAGATATAATTTAAGGTAACTAGCTGTTATATTACCAATTTTTCTTACATATGCAATAACGGGAGTTAAGGGGGACAGGTTGTGCTTTTACTTGGTATACTGGTGGCAGTCGGCATGAAAGGGAAAACGACTCGTTAACCCACCCCCGTTACATACACAGGCATTCAGTGGAAAAAAAAAAAAAAAAAAAAAACAAGTACTGAACATTTCAACAGATCATCAACTCCTCTTCCTGGTATACATAATGGTAGTTCTTCTAACATTGGTCCTTCCATGTTTCAAAAGGGAAATACATGGACACCTAGCATTTCTTTACAAAACGCTGCTGCCCCGGGAGTGGATGGGCCAACGCCATTTCCGGAGCTTTTCATAGACCTGCAGAATAATATATTGGAATGACTTCATGGTTATACTGAGTTTCTTAAGCTAGATTACGTCTACAGTTTCAGTGAAACTTCCCTTAATGGTTATCAGTAATATTATTAGTTAAGTTTTGTCAACCAATCTATCTATTGCCAGACGCTTAATCCCGTAAGAGCTGGCCACAAACAAATCGCCTCTATGTCGCCCTGTCCCTCGCCATTTCACTGCCCTGCTCCCAGCTCACACACCCCTCTCTCATATACCTCTCCACTCCATCCCTCCACCTCATCCTTAGCCTCCCCATCCCTCCCCCCCTTAATCCACCTCACTCACATACACTCTCCTCGTCAGTCTCTCACTCCATCCTCTCCACATGGCCAAGCTACCTCAGTGTGTTTCTCCTAACGTTTCCTGTCACATCCACATCCACACCACAACGCTCCTTCACTTCCTCATTTGTCAGTCTGTCTTTCCATGTGACTCCACATGCTCCTCTCAAATAACTCATTTCCACTGCTCTCACTCTTGATTTCTGTCCCTCCGACTATGTCCAAGCTTCACTTCCATATGTTTGAACTGGTATCACGATACTGTCATGCAGTAACTTTTTCACCTCCATCCTCACTTCCCCGTTTCTTATCACCGCTTTCCAGGAACCAGCAACCTTTCTTCCTTGTTGTACCCTTTCAAGCACTCCACCCTCTAAATTTCCATCCTTACTCATCACACTATCCAAGTACTTAAACGCACTCACCTCACAGTGAATTTACTGACTTCATTTCTCTCAAACACCAGAACTTTACTCTTCCCTACATTCACGTTTAGATTCCGTTTCTTTCACACTCTTCCAAACTCATCCACCAAGCCTTGCAGCTCCCCTTCATCTTCACTTAACAACACACTATCATCTACAAACAACAGTACAGGGAGTTTCCAAATACTGCCGTCTCTCATTAGGGCCGCTCCAACATCCACTGCCCTATCTTGTATTTCTTTTGTAACCTCATCCATGTACAGATTGAAGAACCATGGAGACATGACACATCCCTGTTTCAACCCAACCTCCAAAGAGAAAAATTCACTCAGTTCAATATCCACACGCACTACAGCCTTAGCACCCCCATAAATACTCTTCATGGAATTCAACAATATCCCATCTTCTTCATATATTCTTAATACTTTCCACAATCCTTGTCTATCCACACTGTCATATGCTTTCTCCATATCCATGAAGGCCGTATACAACTTTCCCTTCTCTAGAAACTTTTCCACTAAAATCCTAAGAATGAATATCTGATCTACACAACCTTTTCCCTTCCTAAAACCTCCCTGTTCTTCTCAAACTAATTCCTCTGTTATTTCCGTAAGTGTGTCAATATGTATCCTACCATAATCTTTTCCTATTACACTGAGAAGACAAATGTCCCTATGATTACCATACACTTTTTTTCCCTTTTCCTTTGTACAGGGGAACAATTCTAATTAAATATTGTGCAATCAATTATTATTCATTTATTGTGCTACACAAGTGGATCATACCACAGAACCACTATGTTTTATTTGTCAATGGTCTTCATTGTTTAACGGAAAGGGTTACCCAAAATGAGAAAGCATTTATTGAGATTCTAGTTGTTTCTTCATAAATCTGTTACCAGTATTTCTGACTGAACTCCCAGGCCTGAAATATACGTATGAAGTATGGTTAATGTATATTATTGTATATTCTTACCTTGATGTTTTTGAGCACCGTTGTCATGGCATCACACGTCTCCATTACGAGGGAACCAAGACTCTGAGCAGAATTGGCAGTTATAAACTTTAAATCCTCAAAAGACTAGCCAGTTGCTAGAAAGAGGAGTGTACTTGAGAGTCTTCGACTTGCTGGTATGGCATCCCTCAAGAGAGTGTCCTCTTTTTGAATGTATTGTGTCACTTTTTCGGTGGTAGGTGGTGGCGACCATCATCCACTCACTTGATGTAGTGCTGCCTACTTTTTCCTTATCCTTTATCATTTTTTTTTTCAGTGCCTGCCCTCCTCTCTTCCTATTTATCCCATCTTTCCTGTCACTTCTTAATGCTTTTCTTTCCTTTACAGGTGGCCTTACATTGAGTGACTAGCCAAATGGTTTCCTGTAAGCCAAGAAACCATTTAAATGTTGGGTGGTAACCATATAACCAAACCATACGTGCTCCATACGTGTCAACAAGTGGGTTGGTGAAGGGTTGGTGCCCCTCCCCGTAAAACAAATAACTCAAAGTCAAATGGCCATCCCTTGCGTGATTGTGGCGTCTGCAGTAGCTAGATAGATAGTGTCACTTTTTCCAACAGTTCAATGAAAGTTTCATTATCCACCCTCAAAAAGTTCTTATAAACATGAGGAGATGATACCACCAGTTCCTTTAGTTGAGCGTCATGAGAGAACTTAGGTCTTTTTCTGTGCCATTTCTTCATCCATAACTTTATTTTTTGCTTTTTCTTCGGAGTATCTTTTCAAAGAGCGAGTATAATAACAATATAGGCTGCCTACTTGCTCATGTTGTCATCCAGCGTTGAGGCAGCGCTGCCAGACACCAAGTGAGGCTTGATCATTCTAGTCGTACAGTGTGTGGCAATGTATGATTTATGATCTAACACCATGTTTGACAAACATGTGATGGAGTATGGGCCAGTTAGGTACAGCTTTCATAAAGCCCTTTCCTGCTACATCGGTAAACTGAATAACGACATGTGGACGAAACTGGCATCTAGGAAGATATAGGGCACCGTATAGAAGCAGCTAATCCTGCGAAAATAAGGGTAACAAAACACACACACACACACACACACACACACACACACACACACACACACACACACACACACACAATGGAAAAAATTGAGTTTGTGTCCTCATCGGGCGAGGGTCGATCATACCATCATTAAGCCAAGTTGGTAGTCTGTCTGTACGATTGTAGCCGCTCCTTGGTTGTGTAGACGTAACATAGTGTTACAAAATTTCTTTGTGTGTGTGTGTGTGTGTGTGTGTGTGTGTGTGTGTGTGTGTAGTTTTTTTCTGTGAATCTGTCTAATGCCAATCTATCTATTTGCTTATCTGTTTCTCATTATGTCAATCACTCTGCCTCACTGTCTGTGGATCTATTTATGCGAAAGCGTCAGGCAGTTATAACATACAAACATTAAAGGAAAAGTTTTGTTATCCTTAATACCGCGACAATAACAACACAAACAGCATAAAGACAACTGATTAATATACCAAAAAGGAGCCAGTGCTCTGTTTTACCGAAATAGTACCCAGGTTCACAAATTCTAGACCAGGCTGGCTGAAAATATGTTTATTGCTGCACCGTGGGTGGGAATTTAAAAAAAAGAAAAGTAATATATAGGCCTACATATTCCACTGCAAGGAAAAGCAGAGTTGGTTATGCATCCCAGAGTTAGGTGACAAATAAAAGTGCTAGTATTGTGGCAAACATTGCACGTTGAATGTCATTTAGTGGAGAATATCGAACATTGTTGAAATAGTTATATGTTTATCTATCTATCTATCTATCTATCTGTCTGTCTGTCTATCTGTCCGTATGTCTATCTATCCGTCTAACTACCTATCTCCTTTCTCTACTAGTATCACCGAGAGTTTCTAATACAAAGTGAAGAACAATTGACATCAATAATCTAGAGGAAACCCCCTCGCCCCCCCCCCCCAAAAAAAAAGGAGCAGGTGGCAACAATGGCCGGAGTCGAACCCAGGTCCGTTAAACCTAATCCGGACTCGCTGCCTTTCGGACTGTAGCTGCTCCTTGGTTTTGCAGCGACAAAAATTATTCATTATTTACATGTTCCATGATGAGAAAACGAAGAACATCAGCAATGCTATATTCTAGTTGATAATACACAATTTCTTAAAACAAAATGAGTCACAAGAATGTGATAATCCTAATGCTGCCATTATCTTAACCCACACATCATCTAAACAACTCTCTCTCTCTCTCTCTCTCTCTCTCTCTCTCTCTCTCTCTCTCTCTCTTTTTATCTCATTTGGTCATTGACTATTTTATTCAGCTGAGCGACGCATCTCACCATGAGAATCTTAATCATTGTTCTCGCCGGACGATTTTATTCAGCTTAGGGGGACATCAAGTGGTGATGAGGATGATGAAGCTTATAATGTCCCCTCCACTTCCAGGAGACTCTCCAAATCTGAATAAATTCCTCCCAGATGACAAGAATAAATAACATGAAATATCTTCGTAGTGAAGGATTTTGTCAGTATATCAGTTTAGTGACGTCACCTCAACAATATTCTCCCCATTACCACAAGATTTTATTCTGATTTAGCCCTTCAACCCGATGACCTATTCTAAGATGCTGGAGCATCACTATTTGCAGCTCTATCCGTTTTTTTTTCTTTTTTCCACGAATTATTATCGGACGCGAGGTACTTCACTCCCGTATCGGCCCCCACAACTTACTGATTTCCTAGGTGACTCTCCCACTGTTTCTATATTCACTATTATCGCTTTTCTTACTGCACTTCATATCACACATTTAATATAACTATCTACCCCTTCCCCTTCTACCTTACCATATAGCCATATTTTGGCTTAGTGCTAGTTTTTTTCATTATTCCTTCCTTCCTTCACTCCCGTGGACTTTAGTGAATTTCCAAAGGTAATCCACATCATATCCCAGCACAACACACCATACCACTCTGTCCAACCACACGATACATACAGTAATCTCGCTCCAACACCACACCACACCACACCATGCTGGTGAAGTTAGCACATCTAGTGCCTTGTAATTAATATTGTACAGTAATTCCAGGCTCTTCCAGTCATTCTTGTTACCTCCTGCAACGAAGTTGGAGGAGGTTATGTATTCACCTATGTTTGTCTGTTTCTCCACACGATATCTCCAAAAGTTCTCAATGAACTTCAATGAAATTTTGTGGTAGGGTGAGCCATGGATCAAGAAAGTATTGACAACATTTTAAGGCGGATCCGGATCCGGATTCTGCAATGACACCGGCGGAGGTATGCACTCTCTCAGTGCTTTCTAGTTCAGGCTCTGAGAGAATTTTGTACCCCGGGAGAGGAGAGGAGAGGGCAAGTTAAAAGTAGCCTCCATCATCTTGTTTCATAATACCAGTGAAAAGAAAAACCGCTCAATAAATTCGTCCTGCGGCAGAATAGATAAACCAACACTACGCTGTGGCACTACGGGGGTTGAGAGGCTTTTTTAATTAGAAGGGTTAATTATTGCCTTTACATCTTCATTCCGATTAATTAATTATTTATTTATGCTGTTTTTAAAAGGTTTAAAATCCAGTTCAGAAGAGACTTTTCGACTTAAAGGAATTAGTGAAGGCTTTATCTAACCCTCCAGTTGGAAAACTGTATCCAGAGCTGAATGAAATCGTGTGTAAATAGCAAAATAAAATACAAATAGGTCATGGGCTTCCAGGGGTTAAAGGCAGAGGAAGGTTGGCCAATATGGAAGTGGGTTTATATACTATTAACCCTTTGACTGTCACTTACCTACTTTGCATTTTATTTCCACTGATGGCCAGCGATTATACTGCACACAACACCAAGACCAGCCACGAATATGGTTTTATACAGCTGTATCAATAAACGTTTTTGGCGCAGGAATAAAGAACTTTCTATAAATTTCAACTTACGATGGAGATTTTCATTCACCTGAATGAAATTCAACACAGAAAAAAAGGTTAAGGCTTGAAGAATGATACCAACACTGAAGAAATTATCATGCATGAAGAATAAATAAATCTATGCACAGACAAAAAGGAGCAGTAGGGTCCTGTGGCAGAAGTCGAACCCAAGTCCATTAATTAAGACTACTGTAGTACAGACTCCAGGCCCATATGACTGTAACTGCTCCTTGGACGCGTATGGACAAAAACTATACTGCACTTATGTTCATCACTTGAAGGATAAATAATGGTCGATAACACTACTCGATAAATATCAACACTTTATAGAGCTCAGAACTGAGAATGGGTGATTTAGGGTTAATTAACGGCGCTGGTTGCAAACACGTTTTTACTTTTTCTCTATCACCAATAGATTTTCTAAAATTTATCTTTGAAAGTTTTCTTCCACTAGTCAGAAATCAATATTCTCTTATCACCTGGTTATGCTGGGAACATTTTACTTAACCCCCACATGCCGGGGTTTTTCCAGCATTTCCCACTCCTCCTTTCGGGGGATTTCCATGATTTTGGAAAAAATACCCTTACTTCAAACCCTAATATCTGCCAAACTATAATAGCTAGATAAGAAAAAAAAAAAATAAAGATACATAAGACTCACCACCTCTTCCCCTTTCAAATGAAAGTATCCTCAGGTCTCCATTTGGTCCCATCGATGTTTTGGCGGGCTGCTTCCGAGCACGCGTCACTGGCAGTGACCTTGGACTCATTAGCTAGTGTTGGCAGCACTGACTGGAGCAGTGATTGTAACACTGCCTGAGCTTCCTTCAAAGGAATTTGGAATTTTCCACACAGTCTTCTTCATTTCCTTACTCAACATTGTAAGGATGACTCATCACCCTGTTCATGTGGCTTCCCATAGGATTTTCTGTCCGTTACATAGTACCATTATGCCCTGCAGGTGTGTGGGAAAAGAATTGCGCTTTGATTTTCAGTACTCACTTCTTGCATCAAATATAATAATTCGCTCAACTATGACAGTTATAATTGCACTTGGCATCAAGATTACGGGTATTTGTACTTTGAGAAGTAAATTATGTGGCTGTTTCATGCAGTATGGTTGAGTATGAGGTAATTACTTGTACTAAAATTCAGGCTGATTTATACTAATCAGGGGCATTGTGGAAATGTTATTGATGTTGTACACAACTTACATTATTTGTAATTCACATCACAAGTACGCTTATGCTCACATATTCATCACTATTTTCTGAGTAACAAGGGAAAAAATTTAGTTATAGCCAACCAGGTAATATTCTTTCTCACCAGGTCACTAGTGGTTTTCTTTCATGTAAAAGGTAGGCTAACTCAAGGTACAGTAATCCCTCTACTATCCGATGCAATAGAGCCAAAAGCACGTCCGGAAAGTGGTCCCATCCGGAAACTGGGCCTCAACCTGCTGGACCTGTTCTTATGGACCCTAACCTACCCTGACTCAGAAAAACACCAATACAACTCCCTACTGGGCACGCATAGCAGCTTTTTAAGACCCAATTCACACCAATCAGGGACATAAAAGACTGAAATAAATGCAAAAGAACCAGAGAATGAGGTTTTAGAGGTGAGTTTATACAATATTAAACATTCTGGGTACTTACCAGTCCCTGGCTCTTAGATTGGTACTTATGGACTCTAACCTAGCCTAACTCAGAAAAACACCTCCCTACTGCACATGCATAGCACCCAAGACCCTATTCACACCAAGAAGGAACATTAAAGAGTAAAATGAGGTTTTAGAGGTAAATATGGAAACTACAAAATAATATAAAACATTCTGGGTACTTACAACAAGTCCCTGGCCATCTCGATGAATAATCCACCTCCCCTCAGACTCTGACAGTAAAAAGGAGAACCTGAAGCACCTGCAGTACACTGTACATGAAGTCTTGCACTGAACTTAGTTATTTGCACTCAGAATTCCATTCTATTTCTGCACACTCTAGTCTTACTTGCGCTCAATTGCACCTTAATGAAATAAGTGTTGCACTCTGCACTTAATCCGAGGCGTCCCATTGACTTATGGATACGTTGCAACATTTTGTATTTGCCAGTCCCGACGATGTACTGGTACGTCGCGCAATTGCTAGGTGCATAATTTGCACAATTTTCAAATTTCGCGCTTGATTTTTGGTACATATGGTCGCTCGACCTTCCCCTACCTGCCACCAGGCAGAGACACTCAGCGACCCCGCACAACCCGTGCTCACCCGCGGCTCGGTCACTCACCTGTTAGCAACGGTCCTGCTCTGACATGGCGCATAGAGGTCTCTCCGAGGAGGAAATCCAAGCCGCCCTGGACGCCTTTACAGGCGACAGCAATTCCCCAATGGACGACGAGGTTGTTGACATGGATTATGTGCAGCCAGAGGAGGTGGAAAGCAGCAGCAGTGACGAGGAAGTTCCGTCCCCCAGGGAGCGGTGCTACGTGACTTATCGTGCTGCTAGAGAGGGCCAGCAATGTGCAACCTCCTCTAGCCAGCCCCAACGTGATGTGGAGCCCGATTTTGAGGACGAGGATGAGGATGGAGCCGTGGGACGTGCTGCCATGTGGTATGGCCGAGAAGTTATCACTCATCGTGGCTCCGAGCGCACACCACGTCGTACGAGTAGGTATGGGCCTAGTCTTTGTTTGGGGAGGTAGGAAGTGCCGTGGAGGGAGTGGGGAGTGAAAGGGAAAGTGCAGGGGGGAGTATTGAAAGTGAGAGTGGCGGGAGTGAGCCATCGCTCTCCTGTTGTGGTGTGAGGCGGCGGGGTGTATCACGTGGACGAGTGAGGGTGCGTCCTGAATCACGTGGGGTTGTGATGTAGAGAGAAGGTGGGGAGGAACCACTCCCCAGCACGTCTTATGCTCCCGAATATACCCAGACATGTGGGCGAGTGAGGGTGGGTGCAGAGTCACGTGGTGTTGTCATGGAGGGTGAAGGTGGGGAGGAACCACTCCCCAGCATGTCATATGCTCACCAATATTCCCAGACTTCATCCCCACAGCCCCCTAATGTTCCACAAGGCCGTAAGGGTAAGGGAAAGGGGAAGGGTAAAGGCCGAAGGAAGGGGAGTGCGAGTGGGGAAGCCCTCCGCACTCCTCCTCCCCAACCTCCCCCACCAGCATCTCCTCCCCACCCAGATGAAGGCGATGATGGGGACGATGGGAAGGAGGGATTTGTTTCATGGAATTGGGAAGTTGGGAGTAATTTTTCTCCCATCATTCACCCCTTCACTGAACAGGGGTGCGCTGCGTGCATTGCTCCCAGAATTCACCCTAATTCCACCAGGCTGGATTTTTTCCACCTTTTCTTCAGTGAGGGTTTTGTGGAGCAGATAGTTGACCAAACAAACCGTTTTGCAAGCAGTCAGCGCCGTGAGAGTGAAAGATTGGGGACAAGGAGCAGGCATTCTATCATATATGATTACCCTGTCTCCCTTTCAGAAATGTTTTTATTTTTTGCCCTGGTCCTCTTGATGGGTATTATACGAAAGAACAGAATTCCAGCACCAATATTTGGCCATGTCATGAGCCATAATCGCTTTCAACAAATTCTAAGTTGCCTCCACTTTTATGATGCTGATGATCCTGCAAATGCAAATGACACTGACAAGATGAGGCGAATTAGGTTGGTCTTTGATCACCTGAGGCAAACATTTTGTTCGTCATTTTATCTCTATAGAGACCTCGCATAGACGAGAGTCTCATGTTGTGGAGAGGCAATATTTCATTTCGCCAGTACATACCCAGCAAAAGGCACCGTTTTGGGTTCAAGATCTTTGTTATGTGTGACTGTAGGACTGGTTATGTGCAAGACAGTCTTGTACACCGGTGCACAGACAGACATAATAGAAGATCGGAGTATTGGACTGTCGGGAGCAGTGGTAAAGATAGTGATAGAAGACTACCTTCATCGTGGTCAAGTCCTTTACCTGGACAATTGGTACACTAGCCCTCTTCTCGCTCGTTATCTACATAGGCATGACACAGAAATCTGTGTTACCGTAAAGGTGAACCGGCGTCACATGGTCAAGGTGGGGTGGAAACTTGACAGAAATGAGGTTGTCTTCTTCCAGGCAAACAACATATTCGCAACTGTGTGGAACCATAATAGAGAAGTCAGCCTCTTGTCCACGGTTCATCACCCCTTGATGCACCGTACAGATTCCGTGGATTACCGGAGCGAGAACAGGCGCCACATATGGAAACCTGAGTGTGTCCTAGATTATAACATCAATATGCACCTGATTGACCAGTCAGACTCCATGATATCAGAGGTCGAGTGTGCCAGGACCACGATGAAGTGGTATAAGAAGCTTTTCTTTCACTTGCTAGATATCACTGCTCTGAATTGCCACCACCTTCACGCCATGACAACAGGAGTTCAGGAAATCTTTGAAGGGTTTGTGAGGGAGGTAACAAGAGAGATGTTTTCCCGGTATGCGGTTGAAAGGCCCCAACACTGCACCCGCACTGCCCCTGTCGCCCAAACTCCCCTGAGAATATCCGGCCGCCATTTCCCCACTCCTATCCCTCCCCAGCCAAATAGACCTAGGCCCCAACACAGGTGTCACGTATGTAGCAATTCCCGGGTGAGACCCACCACTCAGAGGAAAGACACCCGCTATGAGTGCGTGGAGTGTGATGTGGGTCTCTGTATTCACCCATGTTTCAGCGAGTATCACACCTTGATGCACTTTTGATATGGTGTGAATGCGATAGGATGCTGATACTCAGAAATAAATGCGACAAACAGATGCTCAGTGTAATTATAAGGCCCGTAGATCTGTAAAGAGTTGTATTAAGTGGAAACGGGTGTAATATAAGTAGAAAATTAGTATGTAAGTGTATAAATATAATCTAAGTGGACACATACCTAGCGAGGATGATGTGATATTCTGATGCTCAGTGGAATAAATAAGGCCCGTAAGTATGTAAATATTTGTATGGAAAATGCAAACGGGTGTAATATAAGTTGAAAGTTTTGTGAGTGCTGCAATTTATTCTAAGTCAAAATATTCCTAGCAAGTGTATATAGATGCGATATCCTGACGCCCAGTGGAATGAATAAGGCCCATAAATATATAAATAGGAGTCTACAATTGGAAAAGGGTGTAATAATGTGAAAAATTAGTATGTGCGTGTGTGAGTATTATCTTAGTCGAAACATTCATCGCGAGGGAATTTGGTGCGATATTCTGATGCTCAGTTGAATAAATAATGTCAGTAAATATGTACAGTACAGTACAGAGTGTAAACGGGTGTAATGTCAGTGGGAAAGTATATCGGGAGTGAAAAAATAAAGTAGAAGTTGAAACACGAGTCGTAGAGATTGTGCTTCCTACGTGAATATGCGCTAGCATTTCGCTAAATGCCCTCGTAATGAATATAAACAATTGAAAAGATTTACAGTGGTGGAGGAAAGGTTTTATGTAAAGAAAAAAATATTATTAAAATGATAAAACTATATGGTATGTTGAGATACGAGTCATAGCGTGTGCGCTGAGTAAGCAGATGTGTGCTATAGTTATGCTACATGTCATCGTAATGAATGAAAACAGATGAAACATTTACACACAGTACAAAATGGTAAAATGGCATTGAAAAAGTAGTATACAAGTAGAAAAAATGATATGTTGACTGAAACAAGAAACTTAGCACATAGCGTGTTACCACTCTGACCAAACTCGCTATGCTCACGCAAAGGCACAGTGCTTATTTTTCATATACATGTCATTGAAAACCATTATATTGTTATTGTTATTGTTTATTAGTTCAAATTCAATAAATGTAGAGGTGTTCTTTGTGGTTTCTCCCAAAATTACCTGCCATAGAAAACGTGAGTGCCTCACACATCTGTGACAGAATACGATACCTGGCGCGGGGGACCTCACCTGTTCCGACCACTTATGGACCACGGTAAGCCCTTTCTTGGTGATTTTCCTTTGTTTTTGAACAAAAGCGGAAGTTTTAGCCAAAAAAAAAAAAAATCCAAAATAGCTCGGGAGTGGGGGGTTCAGAGGTGCGAAATAGCTCGGGACGTGACGGGTTAAGTCTTTGCACTCATAAATCCAGTTTCTTAATACACACTCTAGTCTAATTTGTGCTCCACTGAACATCAATAAAATCAGTGTTGTACTCTGCACTTACGTCTTTGCACTCAGAATTCTAATTTCTTAACACTACCACTGTTTTTTTTGCACTGCACAACACCCTAAATTCCCGCGTGGTCTAGTGGCGAGTTCTTGCTGTTTATTCACTGTCAGAGTCTGAGAGTAGCAGATGCAGGTGGCCTAGAGGTGCGTCGCTGGAACGTGGTGATGGACTACCCACTGCAGATGACTCTGAAGAGAGGCACAAACTCACATCCAGTGGTGACTCCACCGTGGCTGATGTGATTGGCTGTGGCTCTGAGGATGAGGGCCTGTCTTGGGGAGGCAATGGTGTGGAGCTAGGGAAAAACATAGCAGGGGTCACGGGTCTGAAAAAGCTGTCAATGGTTGACTGACGCAAGGAACGACGATTTTGGAGATTAATGATGTGCTGCCTGAAAGCGCACACTTACTCGACAAGTCCCAGGGGCCCCATCTCCCTGTCACAGTCCAGGTGTTCCAGGTAGTCAAGAACGAACTCTATGTGTTCCTGGAGTGTGCTCAGCTTGGGGATGGCTGGAGTAGTATCACACTGACAAGATTCTGCATCATTGTCGCCGTCCTCATCAGAATCTTCAAGCTGGGTGCTGACACCTGCAACTGAAGATGCGATCTCGATATCAGATATGGCCTGATACCCAAGATCACCGTCATCATCATCCAACCACTCACGCACTTCATCCACATCAACATCGTCACCGTGCGCACGTAGACATCCATGGAAGTCATCTATGTCAAAACCTAAGAAATCGTGCTCCACATCCGTTCCGAGAAGCAGACGAGACCAACCATTTTCTAGAGTTTTGACAGGGACTTCCTTCCATGCATTGGCCCAGTTGTAGATTGCAGACTTGATGTTGTAGTGGCGAAGGTTTTCCAAACTCTGCTGGCCTCACATGTCCCGTCCTTCCCTGCGCTCGTCCTCATCCTTGAGAACAACTATCACCTCGTCCAGGAACTTCCTTTGGTACAGCCTCTTCATTGCAACGATCACTCCTTGGTCCATTGGATGGATGAGAACAGTCGTATTAGGTGGCATAAACATGCACCTAATGCTCCCATTCTCAGCCACCAAGTCCTTGTCACACGTGTGGGCAGGTGCATTATCGAGAAGAATGAGGGCCTTTACCTGGTCATGCGGGATTCCCAGTGTGTTCATCTGGTAATGGATGACCTCCTTGACGAAATGGCGGTGGAACTAGTCTTTGAAGATCTGGGCAGTGAACCATGCCTTCAAAAAATATTACCAAATGACAGGAAGGACATCCATCACCCCACGAAGACAATAAGGCTGCTTTGCACAGCCAACAATAACGGGCTTAAACTGGTGCATGCTGTTAGCATTGACACAACACAAAGCAGATATCCACTGCTTGGAGAGCTTGCGGCCAGGTACAGGCTTCTCCATCTCCTCGGCTAGAGTGTTCGTTGGCAAAGAGTGATAGAATAAACCAATTTCGTCAGCATTGTAGACTTAACTGAGAGTGAGGCCCTCCCTGTCGATCAAGCCCTTCATCTTGTGCTGAAACTCCTCTACTCCATCCTCATTGGCGTCCAAAGCTTCGCCATGAGACTTACGGTTGGTAAGGCCATGTCATAACTTGAATGCGAAGAGACAACCCTCGGATGCCTTGAAATCTGGGGCGTTCTGAAGCCTTGCGAACTTCTCACCAGCAGCCTTCAACTCCGTGCCATGCACCAGCACATCAGCAGCACGTTGCTGTCGATACCAAATCAACATGGAGTGGTCAACTTCAGCATACCGCAAACCTTTGACAGTAAGACTGGCGATAATATGAGGAAAGCTTCATCATCATCATCTTCATCATCATTATGAGTGTCTTTACCGCTTATTTTAAGACGAGGGATGACAGGTCAACCAAAGAGAAACAAAGTGCGAGAAACATCATCATCATGATCACTTCATCATCAACGTCATCGTCGCCGTCTTCCTGACGTGTTGTTTTCACGCCTACGAATCGAATATAGAAATTTCAAAAGCGGCAGGATTGTCATGATCATTATCGTCATTATTATTATCACCATCATCATCACTGTAATCGTCGGCATGAGGATGATGAAAAATATACGGGAAGAACGAGTCGAACTAGAACTCCTAGAGTCGAACGTTCGTCCCTTGTAACCGGTCCAGACTCTCAACGTGTGGCTTTTGTCACCCCTAGTGTCAAACCTGTCTCAGGCTCATATGACTCACTCCTAGCTGAATACTATAATCGGATAATAGGTGGAATAGAGTACTATTATATTTCCAATGACGAAAAGGTTAATATTTACATCGTGAACACTAGCTGCTTCAACTGACAAATATCATCTGATATTATTGGAATAGAGTACTCTAGACTTACCATCCATGAAAGGGATAATAGTTACATAATTAACTTTACCAGGATCCTGTGACTCGCCCATACTTGAATATCATTTGATATTACTAGAATGTAGTACAATCGATATGCAAACCATGATAGCGTTAATATTTTACATTATTAACATCATCAGGCTCCCTGACTCACCCTCAACTGAATATAGACGTCTGACGTTAGTTGGAATATACACAAACGTTGTGTCGACCATTTATCAGTTAATTAGTAATTCTTTGGTTGCGAAATACATACCGGTAATATAATTAATGTACCCCTCATCACGATGAAGCCTTTTTATTTCGCCCAGTTATTAACAACAGATTATCAATTCCGTTCAAATAAGGGGTTTATGGAGGCTATATCTAACCCTGGGAAACAACTCCCAGGAAGTGAATTCCAGACAGCAGTAGTTCTGGAGATAAATGAATTTTGATAAGCAGAGGTTCTGCATTGCGGGGGAGAGAGTGTGAATTCATGGGCGCTCCCAGCTGCCCGAGTATTTCGGGAGAAAATGCGAAGGGAAGGCAAAATTGAAGCCAGTTCGTCAGAGCACTTACGGTAAAAATATCGATAAAATAATGCTAAAGAAGCAACATCTCTATGTACTGATAATGGAGAAAGGTCCTGCGTAATGGCAGGATTATTGATTAATCTAATGGCTTTATTTTGAATTTTGACCAACTGCCTCAATGCAACCGCTCCACATCCACTCCACAGTGGTGAACGGTACTCGATCTGAGAACGCACATGAGTTTTGTATATTGTGGCCATCTGTTCGTCAAGGAAGAACTCACGAACTCTGTATATACTGTAAGTCCCAGTTTTTTGGAAGCACTTTTAGCAAGGGATTTAACATAAGCTGTCCACCTTAGGTTGGGGTTTAGAGTAACACCTAGGATATCAATTGTAGTGGGTATGGGAATACTGACGTCATTTAAAATTATGTGAGAGTCTGAGGGATTTTTTCTGTTGGAGAAATTAATGTATTTAGATTTCAGAGCATTAAATGAGACCAGATTTCTTTGTCCCCATTGATTAATTTTAGAAAGGTCCTGGTTCAGAGAAACTGTTGCGTTTATTTGGGAATTTATTGTCACGGGGTTTTTAAGATTATACAATATTAAAGAATAATATTCAATAATACTTGAGAACAGGACAAAGAATTGACTTGTGAAAATCAAGCAATGATTTACTTTATTCCGCCTTACTTCGCCGATTCTCTAAGGACGAGAATATATAAACTTTCTCAACTGTACACAGCAGAGGCTAATTACTCACACGTGCTGTTTATTGGTACTGTTAGCCTCTGGAGAAAGTGACTCCACCCCTGACAATCAATATCTAATGCTATTAATGATAAACAGGTTCTTGCCGGTACATTAACTCCTGGTTGCACAACGGATTTTAAGCTTAATACAAAAGGACTGGCCAAAGTACCAGTTATGAATAATGCAATGTGTTTATGCAAACTAGGAGTGATAAGTGAAATAAGTTTAATGTGGGAAAATAAAACACGAGTTTACATTACATTAAGCTCAAGAGAAAAGAACTGTTAATTTTATTATTTACAATGAGATAAATTTTACATTACATGTTTCAAAATGTATTCAAAATAACAAAGAGAATACACTCACTCACTCACTCAAAAGCTAACACTTAAACCTAGGAAAGTACGAAAAGAAATACTGGTCAGAGAGTGGGCTGAGCGGGATGAACTGGGCATCGTTGCTGAGGAAGGACGCTGCCACACACGCTGAACCTCTTGCTAATTCACGCTAGGTGGAGATTCAGGAACTCGCTGTACTGGGCCAACGAACCTAGTTCCATGGTGCTCTAATCCTGACTGAACTCAAACTGTGAGAGAGAGGCGAGGGCAGGCCGCACTTGCTAACGGCTAACACAAAGAAAGTGAGCGAAACACGCCCTTAATAAATCACTCAGCGACAGCGCTAATGTCGCGCGCAAGGATGATCACTTATGAAACAGTGAAAAATGTTACGAAAACACTCCCGATTGGGTGAATACGTGGCGGTTGACTGAGTGATACTTATGGGAATTCACTAGAATTCGCGGTTTCCCACCAAAGTTCAATGTCAAGAGTTTATTTAGATAGAGAATCGCGCCAACTCGTGACATTTATAATATCAAATTATGTAGAGGAGGTACTAAATGTGAAAGAACTATGAAGGGTCGAGTCATCAGCATAAGAGTGTACTGGGTTGTGAGTGAGATAGGAGGTCATTTATATGAATGAGGAAGAGGGTTGGCGCCAAAACTGATCCTTGAGGTACGCCAGCATTTATGGAATGAAACTGAGAATAAATTCCATCTACCATGACCCGTATTTTTCTATCACGAAGGTAAGAAGAAATTAGAGGTACCAGTGGTGCAGGGCCATAGTGTGACATCTTAGACAGTAAGGCCCAGTGCCACACTCTGTCAAATGCTTTTGATATGTCAGGTATACCTTAGTATCTTCATTTACTTTATTTTTTAAAACTCTGCCCAAGAAGATACATATGG
Organism: Coenobita brevimanus; assembly: GCF_032717465.1. Classification (NCBI taxonomy): domain Eukaryota; kingdom Metazoa; phylum Arthropoda; class Malacostraca; order Decapoda; family Coenobitidae; genus Coenobita; species Coenobita brevimanus. The sequence continues at coordinate 23,656,037 of NC_136960.1, forward strand.
CATAAGATTAAATGTCATGATGTTATATCCTTAATAAATCTCTAAATAAAAGTTGTTAGAGAGCCTGGTATGCCATTCAGACTACGTGGGTATATCTGGCCTCTCCTGTGGGCACAGTCTCTCCTAAGATGAATAAAATCGTCTCCATAGTCTAAAGCATCACTGTTTCACCCAAATAACTTAATTTTTCATTCTTGCTATTTCTAGACGATTTTAGTAATGCAAGAGAAGATTGTTTGAAGTGGAATAGCCCTTTACTGTTAGAGCGGCCAGGTGAATAGAAATGTCTGGAGGAAGCTGGAATAAGGCCAGGTGAATAGAAATGTCTGGAGGAAGCTGGAATAAGGTTATATACTCGTGCGTGGCACTTTTATAAATGTATTAATAATTTGGGAATAATAGCAACCAAAAAATGAAAGACAGAAAGAAAAGAAAAAAGAAAAGAAGAAACAAAGAAAGAATAAAAAGAGCATTGACGGACTGCTGGCTGGCTTCGAAAACAGTTGGAATAAGTCTGGTGCCCTCTCCGTGCCGGTATGACTTTAGCTGCTCCTTGAAAAAACAGTGTTGCTTCTCTCTCTCTCTCTCTCTCTCTCTCTCTCTCTCTCTCTCTATGTATATGTAAAATTATGTCTGCCTACCTATCTAAATATACAGTATACCTGCTGGTCTCCCTGTGTTTGTCAATATTCATCTGCGTATCTGTCTATCTATCAATATGTCGATCAATCTGTTTATCTAACCATTCACCTAGAGTAAGTATCTAATAATCTAACTATCTATTTATCTAACTAGCTCAGTGGTTCTTAAATCTTTTCGGCCCCGCTGCCTCCAAATTGAACTCCATGTCATGCAAGAGTTAACCGTTACACACAGTCCTTCATGTATGCAACAGGGAAACTCTGGAAGTGTCTCTCTCTGTCTGTATTTCCTACTCCCTATAATCTCCAGTCTTTTAAACGCAGTGTGTTCGCGTGTCTCAAAATGAACAGACATTAAATTTAGCGCTCTGTTATCTTTTTTTTTTTTTTTTTTGAGGGAACAATTTGTGGGCCCTTTGGTTCCTTCTTCTCTCTCTCTCTCTCTCTCTCTCTCTCTCTCTGTATATATATATATATATATATATATATATATATATATATATATATATATATATATATATATATATATATATATATATTGTTACATAGCCTATGATTTCATCATCCTTTGTGTAATTCTAACGTACAGTATGCTGCATGTTTGATCACGAGCGTGTTCTACCTCACTCCCCCTCTCCTCCCTTATAGTAGAGTAAGTCGTTCTTTCTGTTGTTCAGAGCAGGATTGTCAACTCTTTGTCCCCATGGCTTCATTTGCGCGTCCTTCTTACAAGTTGTATCAAGCTCTGCCAGCCCCTATATAATGAGCTCAGTCTCTGCATTACTGCCACTTAGATCTACTCCTCATTTTGCTCACATCTCTGTCCTCCCCTGTACAGTTGTTATTATTGTGAGTGCTCAGGAAGTCTCCAACCATCTAGCAGCTGTGTAATTTGAGTATAACTGTTATTGCATTTTTTCTTGTACTGTGTAGCGTAAGGTGTTAATTCTTAGGCCTAGTAAGGTTTTTGTGATTCATGTGTTTTGGGTGTCAGCCATTATTAATAATATTTTGTATCTGTAATAATATATCTTGCATTCACTGAGTATTATCTGGTATTGTCATTTTATCAGGGCTGACTTAGATAAATTTACTCTTGCTAATTTCGTGTAAAAAGACGCTATTGCAGTTAACCATATATTTAACCTGTTTTTTGCCATTACATTATCCTTATGAGTCCTGAATGTTTTGTTGTTAGTTTGAGCATTAAACTTTAACTTGTAATTTTACCTAACTCTTTTGTTTTGAACCTGGAACTTTACGGGACAATAGTGATTTTTAGTATTCTCACTTAAAGTGTACATTATCTTTCTCTGTTCCGTAACATAAATTTGGCGACCTCTTATCAGGATATTCAGGATATTATCGTAAGGATATTGCTTGATATTTTGTGACTGTGATTTGTTCATGATGTCTACTATTACTACACTTGATGAAGCCAAAGATTTTTTGTCAAATGTACAAACAGTGTGTGATGTAGAAAACGAAACAAAGAATGAACTTAAGCTTGTTGCTCAACAATTGGGAATTGCAGTTCACTCTCATCATTCTAAAGATCAAATTGTTGGCATGATTAATAAAAGCTTGTTTAATGTAACTCCTCCAAATGAGCAAACGCAGAAGGAAATAGCTAAGTTACAGCTAGCTCTGCAGGAGGCTCGTGTTAAGGAAGCTGAGTTTCAGGCTCGTATTCAGGAGGCTGAATTTCAGGCAAATGCTCGCATTCAGGAGGCACAGGCACAGGCTCAGGCACAAATTGAACTAGCTAGGATTCAGGCAGACCATGAGTATCGCATGAAACAAGGTGGAACTGGATCATCTAGCTCTGATGATTTTGATGTGGCTAAAAATGTTAAACTTGTCCCTCCTTTTAATGTGTATTATAATTACAAATCATAATAGATAGATAGATAAATAGATAGATAGACAGCCCTATGCGAGCCTGGGAAAAGGAAATGAGCTTGCAAGTTACACTGAGGAAAAGCTGACGACAGATTACGAAGTAGCCAGTCAGGAGATGATGCAGTTAGTTGTTAGCAGTCCTCTCGTGAACAAAGACCTAGTGACCATACACACACATACACACATACTCACACACAGGCTGCTAGAACTTTCCACTCACAAGGAACACACGTGACACACCCCTGCTACACCAGAATTTAGGAAAGAGAGCTCAGAAGGAGACAAGCCTTAGAACAGGCAGGTCAGAAAAAGAAAGGGCTTAGCAACTTGAGAGAGAGAGAGAGAGAGAGAGAGAGAGAGAGAGAGAGAGAGAGGGAGCCAGAGCGAGACAGAGAGATAGCTAGCGGGACTCTATACTTCGCTCTGTGTGAGAGACTTGTTAATATTTCCAAGACAAATAAAAATAATCCCATACTATTCTTTACCTCTCCTGTCACTACATGACAAATGGGAAGCTACTCCAAGATATAAAAACCGCTCATCCACAAGTCTAATATATATATAACTCAACCACAACCACAAAGTCTTTTATGACATTTAGTCATTATACGACATTTGGTAGCAGCGAACGTATACGAACCTCGTCTACGAATCAACATTGAATTCCTACAAAATATCAAGATTGAAAACAAAAGGAATACCTCTCACAACCAACAACACAATCAGCTCCTGACAGTATTCTCTCCAACCAGCCCCCTCCGTCTCCCCAATCTTCATGCTGATGGAGAGGTGAAGAGATCACACGACACCTTGCAAGTAGTTTAACAAAATATTGATACGATCTTGCAACTTCTACGACGAAGCAGCGAATCTACGGACATCGTCTCCGAATTAAAAGCAAATTTCTACAAAAGCAGGCGAAACTCTACAAGATTAGCTTCAGTTCTACAGTGATTCCTACAAAATATAGCCTACAATGCAAATAGCCTACAAGTCTACAAAACAACTCTATAATCTTCACGTAACTTCAAGCAGCAACAAGAAGAATATAAAACAAAGCAAGTAAAGAAGAGGAAAAACCAAAGCAACAAGCACACAAGCCATCGCTGATGCAGAGGTCAAGACACGCAGCAAAACACCAAGTCCATATTCACAACTCATCTTACTCACCCGTCTTCACTCAAGTTACTCATCGCTACTCATTCACTCACCACAGCTACCAGTGTGGGAAGCCGACGTCACCATGTGCTGAGATGACATCACAACGCGAGTCTGCCATGCCAAGCAACGTGTGACTGACACCAGGCACTTCTCACCCACTACACATTACTCATTATTCACATAGCTCCTACTCATACTCATTTATTTTCACAGTTAAGTTGGAAATTCGACGTTCTATGCTGAGGTTTGCCTGGGACAGCCGTTAACCACCACAAACACCAGGCCATGGAATTTCCTGAGTAATATCGTCCATCAACACACCACTAGAATTATCAAGAGATCTTCAATCAAACCTGTATTTTTCTTCCGAGATCGACTTTTGTATCGACACACCTCTACGATCTGTATCAAGTGGGTAAAATTATACTTGCTCATTTCTTCTCAGTGCTAAAATTAGCTATATTCAACTTATTTACTCATCTATTTTGCTAGGACATAAATAAACAAGAGGCGTATTTCATAACACCTTATCTTAATGACAGGAATATTTTTGCCACCACCCACGTTAATACCAGATGACACACAATTTGCCACAACAACAGACTCACAATTAAGAGAGCCCCAAGGCAACACACCAGATAACACACAAATTGCCACAACATCAGACTCACAATTAAGAGAGCCTCAAGGCAGCCCACCCCTTGTACAAACCTCACCACACACTAAATATCGAGAAACAAATACGGCAGTTTCAGATGATGAGTGGGAAACCACCTCTGACGTAGGAAGTGTGGACTTTGCCGCTGCCTTGCACATGTATGCCAATACACTTAACAGGGTTCACCGGTCCGGTCGTACATATTCCACCATTCCCTCACACAACGATAAACACGTCCAAGTTGAATTAACAGGGCAAACACTAAAAATGGATCAAGAAACAAATACCGCGGATCTAACAACCACACCTCACGTGTTTGTGTATCACGAGGATAAAACTGCCCCAAAATTCTCTGGCACAGACAAAGATCGCATTGATGTCATTTCATTAGTCAGTCAGTGCGAACAAATGTTCATCAAGCGCCACATACTAGATGAACAAGAGAAAATTGTTATTTTTTCATCTTGCATAAGCCAGGAAAGATGTCCAGCAAGCAATTAATTGCGCTCAGATAAGCTTCATCGTGCTAGGACATATGATGAATTTAAAACTGAATTTCTTAAGAAATTTTCTGGAGGTATGAACTTCTTGCCAGGTATAATTCCAGAATTACATAAAATTGTAGATCTTGTAAGGGAGCACACTACAAACCATGTGCTCAGTGAAATAACTGCTGATGTCTCCACAATCAAGAGAACATTATTAGCTACATTGGAGAATTCTAATTGGATAACAGATGATGGAAAGATGTCCCCAGACCTCGTCGTGGACATCACTGGTTATGTAGCTGCCTTGTGTAAATTACCTGATAGGACCCTTAAGATCACCAAGACGATCGCATACACCCCAGGAATGTGCTTGCTAGACTTAATGAACGAGATAGAGATGCAGTGCAGTAAAGCAGTTGTGGTCGACACACATGCACATTCTGGTAGAATCAGGGTACCTGAGACAGTATCAGTTGTGAAAACATCTACACCGACCCCAAACAGAGAACAAAATCGATCGCGACCAGAAATGAGGCAGGCCAAACAAACAAAAACGCCTAGACCTCGTTCTCAGACGCCGTCCTACAGGCAGTTTCATAAGTTTCCACGCAGCCCGAGCAGGTCTCGCGCCATAAACAACACTTCTTATGGGAAATCACCTCGTAGGTCACAGTCAAGGGATAGGTCCATTCTATGTCATTATTGTGCAAAACCAGGACACGCAAGGTATGAACGCTTTATCAAGGCAAAAGAGGACAAACAAAAGACACAAGGATTTGGTCCTTACTGTAGGCATCATAGATACCAAGGGCACTGGACTAGTGATTGCAAAATAGTAGAAAAAATTGTGTCTATGTTCAAATCGGGGGAAGACCAAGTCATGACAAAAAACGAACAAACGTAAAGAAGAACAAGGCTAAACTTCACATAGAAGGCATGTTGGGAAATGACTGTATCTTGATACCAGCTGTATGTGAGGATCAAAACGTTTCCTTATTTTTAGATACAGGCTCTCCAGTGAACTTAATAACACATGAAGAACTAAATAGAATTCTTAAAAATAAAAAGAAAGTAACTTTTCTGGATGAAGCTGATTTAGATTTATACACAGTAGATGGACAAGAGATTACAGTGAAGGGTATGATAAGATTAAATCTCAGTTTCACAGAAACTACAAGACCATTCTCTGCATTTTTCTATATCGTTGAAAACTTAGCAATTAAAGCTCATATGTTACTGGGCTTAAGATCCATGAGAGCTGAGAACATAACTATACTCCCACAAATGAATGGAATAGACTTTTATAATGAATTCATAGAGGAAATAACTTCAGAGCCCTCACCGATTGGTAGAAGAGAGCCAAAAAGAATTGGTAATATTAAAGGCTTAAACAAACATACACAAATAGATGAGTGTATAGATCCACTCCCACCACCAACCCCATCCTCCAAAATTAGTGACCCAGATAACAGTACTGATTTATCAATTTTTCCAGCCCATCTCACTAATGATTTAGTTATACCACCTAATTCATACATGAAGGTTACCATAAAGAGCAAATTACGGAATAGTACTGTTCTTGTCTTAGAAGAATTATGTAAAGTAAAGGGATTGTCAGTAGAAAACACATTATGTCATACGAACGACGAAGGGCAAACTCAGATATTCATAATTAATCACATGAATGGGGAAGTTCAGTTGAAAAAGGGAACTTGCACAGTTAATATTGAAAAATGTCCCGTCCCTGTGAAGGAAATAGTTATAGCTGGAGTAACAAGTGAGATAAAAATCTACGGATAGAGAAAGCATAAAAGAGAATTTAATTCACTCAGGTGAATTTGACGAAGAAAATGATTTGTTAACCCTGCTGGAAACAGACAGGGACACCGTAGCATGGCCCGGAGAACAATTAGGGTGTACTAACTTGATTAATCGCATGATTAATGTGCACCCAGAAACACCACCAATTTTCGTACCAGCTTACCGCATACCACACTCCCAACGTACACTTGCAAATCAGTATGTCGATGAAATGTTAAAACTTGGAATTATTGAGCCTTCAGTCTCCCCGTGGAATGCCCCATTATTCTTCGTGCCCAAACGAAATGGAGAAATGCGTGCGGTAGTAGATTACCGTAAACTAAATAATCACACAATCCCAGACAGATTTCCCATGCCATTGCTAAGCGATGTTCTACAGAATATTGGTCCTGAGAATAATATAATCTCGACCATCGATCTCCTAAACGGCTACTATCAGATTCCGGTATCTAAGGAGTCACGTAAATACACTGCCTTTTCAACAAACAGAGGCCATTATCAATATACAAGAATGCCAATGGGACTGAGGACAGCCCCAGGCACATTCCAGCATCTTATGAATTACGTATTGTCCGGAATTTTAGGACAAGGAATATTTGTTTATCTTGACGATATTATAATCGCAACGAAGAATATTAAGGATCATCTCAGGAAATTAGACTTACTCTTACAAAAGCTTAGTGATGCTGGATTAAAAATTAAACTTTCTAAATGCAAATTTTGCTTTAAGGAAATAAATTTCTTAGGTCACAAATTAAGTTCTGATGGTATTCACACCACTGATGACAAAATACAGGCAGTGAGAGATTTTCCTGAACCCACTACAACTGATGAAGTTGGACAATTTTTAGGTCTGGCTGGGTACTATAGGTCATTCGTACCACAGTTCTCTCATATAGCCTTTCCTCTATTCCAACTACTCAAAAAAGATGCTGTATTCCAATGGGAAGAAGAACAAAAAAGGACATTTAACAATCTAAAAATTAAACTAACAAATGCACCTTGTTTAGCATATCCGGATTACACAAAATCATTTCTTATTTGTACAGACGCATCAGTTAAAGGATTAGGGGCTGTACTGATGCAGGAAGATAAAAGAGGAAAGAATCAACCAATTGCATTTGCCAGCAGACAAACAAGAGGTGCGGAGAAAAATTATTGCACTACAGACTTAGAGGCACTTGCAGTGGTTTTTGCATTACAAAAGTTTCGAGATTTGGTATATGGTTACGAAATCCACTTATTCACCGACCATAAACCACTGGTGGGTATGTTTAAAGAAAAACTCCTTTCTGGGAGGAGAGCAAGATGGAAGTGTACAGTTGAAAACTACAATGTACAAATTCATTATATACAAGGTAAAATGAACATAGTAGCTGACGCATTATCTAGGAACCCGAACACAATTCAGGTCGCGGCGTTAGATCTCAAAGGAAATATCCCAAACCACGATGATATCGCAAAGGCACAAAGACTTGACCCAATATGGTCTAAAGTAATATACAAGTTAGAAAGTGGAGATGACATACAATTACCCAAACTGCATGTCCCACTTGAACAATTCACAATGGTCAATAATACATTATACAAAATTAACTCTAAACAACCAAAGCGCCAAAGAAATACTAACCAGTTGGCAGTACCTAATGACATGATACCCCAAGTATTACGACTGATACACGACAGCCCACATGCAGGACATCCTGGAAAGGATAAGACATTCAACCAAGCCCAGCTATTATATTACTGGCCTTCATTACGAAAAGATATAAACAATCATATAGACAGATGCGAATCATGTGCGAAACACAAAGGATACCCAATCACACCTGCACCGATGGGTAATTACCCTGTACCATATCAACCATGGGACGTTGTCGCTGTTGATTTACTCAAGATGCCATTATCATACAATAATAACCTATACTTATTCGTAGCAACGGATCATTTTTCCCGTTATGTCATTTTAGCTCCAATTAAAGATAAGACAGCAGAGACAGTAGCAAAGGCAATAACAGATAATGTAATATGTCGCTTTACTACCCCAAAGGTACTAATAAGTGATAATGGAGGAGAATTTAATTCTGAGATCTTACAAGAAATATGTAAACAATACAACATCAAAAAGGTTAACGTTTTGGCCTATCACCCAGCATCGAATGGATTGCTAGAGAGACAAAATAAAAAGGTATTAGATGTGCTACGACACATTCTCAGTGAAAATTATGCAAGCTGGGATGATTGGATTCCCAGAGTAGAGGCCTCAATTAATGGGTCTATAAATAAATCCATCGGTGACACACCACATTTCATTATATATGGCACAGATAAAAAATTACCATATGAGCTCCTAGAAGGTGACAACATGCCTATATACAATTACGATGATTACTCTAAACTCCGTTTACGTGAATTCCAGGACATTCACAAAAGAGTCAAAAAACAATTAACGATGTCCAAGGAAGAAATGATGGAGGCATTTAACAAGAAGGCAAAAGATTCACCTATCAGCTTAGGAGACATTGTTTACGGTGTCATTCATACAAGAGACAATAAATTATCCCCAAAATTTGAGGGCCCATACAGAGTAATTAACATAAAAGCAAACAAAGTTTTAATTAAGTCACTTTCAAGTGACGAGGAGAAACAAGTTCATATTGACCATTTAAAACGAGTTTCAAGGGAATTATCACATAATTATTCAGCCTCGGACACAACCGAACAGGTGAACGTACCTCAAGAAACCAAGCAAGAACACAACAATGATTACAAAAAGAAATTAAGGTCATATACCAAACAATCGAACATAGGTGCAACTGTTCCAATAAAATCTAGAGTACATCATTTACGAGAATTAAATATCGATTTAAACTCCTTCTATAAATGAAATAACAATCAACCGTAACGAACATCATCACTATCATCGACCACAGCATTATAGGAAATTAATAGATTTTTTTTTTTCGGTAGGTTACGATGAAGGGACTTATGCTATGAATTCTCCTCTACATAGCAAGAGGATATGCGCACTTAGACCCCAAACATATAGTACGACAAGGATGCCTCATAGCTCCAACGGCCACGACTACAATCGTTAAGGACGTCATGAGTACTGAAATAAGTCTAGATTACTTGTATGACTTACCTACTTATCTAGACAGACTTGCGACGCCGATGCGAACTCTGGACTTCATGATAGGAAATTATGTTTCACAAGCACATAACACCAAGGAAGTGAATGAAATGGTGAAGTTAGCGAAATGGAAACTAGAACAGGGGAAGTCAACTATGCTCGTCATGATCCAAGATCTTCCATCTTATGGAATGGAGGTACTGAGCGACAGGAACAACATCACACGTACTCGCCAAAAGCGTGGTTTGTTCGACCTGGGTGGCGCAGTTCTTGGGAACATCTTTGGATTGGCTACAGAGGATGACCTTAAAGAAATAAACAACAAATTTAATAAGATAGCTCAGGTACTAACATACCAAGATAAATTCATCACAGGACAGAACTCAGCAATGAAGACAATTGTGAAAAATCTGAAACAAGTAGAAAACGTAGCTCTCAAGAGTGTAGATAAAATAAATGAATTAGAGGGAAACGTTACTCTTTTCCAGCACTTCTCCATCATCACAGAACATATTGACACGATTCTACTACAATTAGAGAACACTAGAGATCGTTTCAGGGCACTTATGCATGGAATTTCGAATGCTGGTGATGGCAAGATCACAATTGACTTACTCCCAGTTCATGAGCTACGTCAGATAGTTAGTCAAGGCATACATAAACATAAATTGAAGCCGTTGTTCCGCAGTAGGGAATTCATGCAATATTACCCGTATTTAGAAGCAACACTAACGCCAACATCAGTGGTAGTTCATGTACCATTCATCACTGAAGACCTGTTCACAGTATACCAAATACACCCCTTCCCCTATAAAAATAACAACACTTTGGTCATCATCAACATCAACACAGACACCGAACTCATCATGGTCTCCAAGAGAAGGGACACTGTCACTTTCGCAAGTGAGTCAACGATTGAACGAAAGTGCCCCACATCCTTACATGCTGTTCATCTTTGTCCTGCGTACATTTTCACGTTTCAGCCTACTGATACAGCCCCTTGTGAAATGGCTATCATCAGAAATGACAATATTCATCATCAGTGCAACTTCACTTTTGCTCCAGATAAACTTGTACACCATCAACACATTGGACACTCACAGTTTTCTTATTTCCCTCATAACACATCAGTTTACATAGTCTGTCCAGATATACCACCATCTCATACATCAGCATCAGGATTATACATAGCACCAGACTACTGTGCGGTATTTACACCAGCCATGTCTACTTTATCCACCATCAATCACTATGCCATTCTCAATCATACACACAAACATTTCCACCCACTGCCTGATATGAACTTAAACATGAGCACAAGTATTAAGCTGACTTCACCTAAGTTTGAAACTATGCAGCTGATCAATGAAACAATGAAGCCCTGGGAAGATTTGAGTTTGAGTATGTTCAACCCATATTATGTGTATAGCCCAGCACCTACTGTCTTTATAATCGTCTGCATTGTAGTTGCAGTACTGCTGTTCGCAATGCACAGAATGCATGCAAGAATTGCTAATTTGGAGTCATTATTTAGTGGGGGGAGAGTTAACATCACAGTTAACCACCCTGAATGAAGTGTATATATTTTGTATATAGTATTAATTATATATATAAAAAAAAATACAAAGAAGAATGACCCATATATGGCAGACCAGTACCATTATCTTTAAATAAAATATTAATAACTCTTACCATAATCTTAATTTTAAACTATTTTCTATTCTTGCATGTATGCATTTCACTATAATAACCCAAGTACATACTGTATTACAGTTAAATAATTTACTTTAATGCATTTATTCAAATATGTATACAACTTGTTTAAAATGTAATATTACTGAATAATCACTATTTACTATGAATAATATATGTATACAATGTTCATACAATTATGTTACTTTTACAATATTATGTATTTCACTTAATTAACTTATAAGTTCATTATAATGTATATAATATGAATTAATATGTTAGGACTATTAACTGTCGATGGTACGCCATTTTCGCGTGACCGAGCAATGTATTATAATTACAAATCATAATAGATAGATAGATAAATAGATAGATAGACAGCCCTATGCGAGCCTGGGAAAAGGAAATGAGCTTGCAAGTTACACTGAGGAAAAGCTGACGACAGATTACGAAGTAGCCAGTCAGGAGATGATGCAGTTAGTTGTCAGCAGTCCTCTCGTGAACAAAGACCTAGTGACCATACACACACATACACACATACTCACACACAGGCTGCTAGAACTTTCCACTCACAAGGAACACACGTGACACACCCCTGCTACACCAGAATTTAGGAAAGAGAGCTCAGAAGGAGACAAGTCTTAGAACAGGCAGGTCAGAAAAAGAAAGGGCTTAGCAACTTGAAAGAGAGAGAGAGAGAGGGAGCCAGAGCGAGACAGAGAGATAGCTAGCAGGACTCTATACTTCGCTCTGTGTGAGAGACTTGTTAATATTTCCAAGACAAATAAAAATAATCCCATACTATTCTTTACCTCTCTTGTCACTACATGACAAATGGGAAGCTACTCCAAGATATAAAAACCGCTCGTCCACAAGTCTAATATATATATAACTCAACCACAAAGGAACCACAAAGTCTTTTATGACATTTAGTCATTATATGACAAATGAATCTGATTTAACAAAGTATTTTCAGTTGTTTGAGAGGGTAGCTACAGGTTTTAATTGGCCCAAAAAGTATTGGCCAGTACTCCTTCAAACTGTTCTCACCAGTAAAGCTCAAGTAACTTATGCATCTTTGCCTCAGGATCAATGTGATAAATTATGATGTAGTTAGGAGCTTGATTCTTAAGGCCTATGAGCTTGTTCCTGAAGCCTATAGAGTAAAATTTAGGACAACTTATAAGCAAGATAAGCAATCCCATGTTGAGTATGCAAAAATCAAAGAAGATCTGTTAGAGCAGTGGATAAATTCTAAGAATGTGGATTCTGATTTTGACAAATTTAAGCAGATGATTTTGCTGGAGGATTTCAAAAGGTGTATTATTAAAGATGTAAGCCTATATCTTGATGAGAAAAGAATAGATAATTTGTCTGATGCTGCAGTTTTAGCTGATGAATATGTTCTCACTCACAAGAGATATTCTAAAGAAAAAAGGAAAGCTGAGAGTAAGTACGCTGCCTCTACTCAGAGTACAGGTAACAGGAAAGAGAATAAAGATGATGTTTCTCAGGAAGTAAATACCAGCTTCACCTCTAGATTTCAGAAAAGTAAATGTACTTATTGTAGTAAGCTTGGTCATACTACGGAGAAATGTTTCAGGAGACAGCGTGATGTGAACAAAAAGGTGTTTTTAAATATTCAGTCAATTGGTCTAGTGTCCACCCTTGAGAGTTCCCACAATTCTTTAACCGAGTTAACTGAACCTGCTTTGAGGGGTAAATTAAATTCTCATGATGAAGCTCCTCTTTTGAGCAGTAACGTGGGTGACACTCTCAAGAGTTCATGTGCTAATTTCCTGTCTGATGGTTTTGTCAGACCTCTGGACAGTAATGACAGGAAATCAGTTAAAATATATCGTGATACAGGTGCTTGCCAATCCCTTATGCTGACCAGTGTTCTAGGCTCTAATGTTAATTCCTCTGATGAAACTGTAATTTTACAAGGTGTAGAGAATAATTACTTCTCTGTCCCTCTGTGCAGAGTGAATTTAGAGTCTGGTTTTGTTAATGGTTCCGTTATGGTTGGGTTGGTTGAGACACTCCCAATGTCAGGTGTAACTTTCTTACTTGGAAATGATTTTGGTGGAAGTCAAGTGTGTCCAGCTCCTCAGTTGTCTAGTCAGCCAGTGACTGCGACCCAGGATTGTGATGTCCCTGATGTGTTCTCTGGATGTGCTGTGACAAGGGCTAAGTCTAAAGTTACTGGTGACTTAGAGGATAATGATGATGATGATGTTATCCTAGCTGACACTTTTCTTGCTAATTTGGACCACTCACCAGATGAGGCAGTACCCCGTAGTGTTGATAATTTGTCTCGTCAAGAGTTGGCTGAGTTGCAGATTGCTGACCCTGAGTTGAAAGGTCTAGCTAACTCTGCTTGCAGTGAGGAAGAGTCAGCTGGTGCTTCTACTTGTTATTATATAAAGTCAGGAGTACTTATGAGGAAGTGGAGACCCCCAATAGCATCAGCCGACTGTGAATGGGAGGTTGTACATCAAGTTGTCATCCCTCGTGTTTGTAGGCAGGATATCATTAGAGTGGCTCATGATTCCAGTTTGGCAGGACACCTTGGAGTGAGGAAGACTGTGGCATGCATTTTGAAACACTTCTACTGGCCAGGTATCTTCAGAGATGTTTCCTGGTATTGTAAGTCTTGTCGCACCTGTCAAGTTGTGGGGAAGTGTAATCAGACCGAAAAGGTTGCACCTCTAGTTCCCATTCCTCCTTTTGAGGTGCCATACTCACCCTGTGTTGGTGGATATTGTGGGCCCTCTTCCTAAGACTTCTTCAGGATTTTCTTATGTGTTGACCCTGATTGATATGGCTACTCGTTATCCTGAAGCCATTCCACTTAGAAATATCTCAGCAAAGAACGTGGTTAAGGAAATGCAAGGGTTCTTCACCAAGTTTTGTCTGCCCAAGGAGGTACAGTCAGACCGGGGAAGTAATTTCATGTCAAATGTTTTCAAGCAGTCTCTGAAAGAGTTGGGCATCACCCAAATCACGTCTTCAGCTTACCATCCCCAGACCCAAGGAGCGTTGGAGAGATATCATCAAACACTCAAATCGATGCTCAAGAAATACTGTTTGGAACATCAGAAAGACTGGGATAAAGGTCTTCCATTCGTTGTATTTGCCGCAAGAGAATCTCCAAATGAATCACTGGGCTTCTCATCCTTTCAACTACTGTTTGGCCATGAAGTAAGAGGACCCCTTAAGTTACTTACGGAATGCTGGCTGTCGGAGGAAGATGACGTCAACCTGCTGGAGTATGTGATGAAGTTCAAAGATCGGCTGTCCACTGCTTTACAGCTGGCGAGAGGGAATTTAGGAGCTGCTCAGGAGATGAAAACTTGGTATGATAAGAAGTCCAGGTTACGCCACTTTCAGCCAGGAGATCAGGTTTTGATTCTGCTACCGGTGCATGGGCAACCTCTTCAAGCCAAGTTTAGTAGTCCTTATTTCATGGAGAAGAAACTCAGTGATGTCAACTATGTCATCGCCACACCAGATCGTTGAAAGAACAAGCAACTTTGTCACATCAACATGCTAAAGTTATATCACAGGCGGGACGAAAATAACCCAGTCTGCACTGTAGCTGTTCCACCCGAGTCTGCAAGTGACGTTCTCCCATGCAGCATGAGCCTGAGTGATAGTTTGGAGAAGAATCCTGATATCATGAATGATCTCCAGACTAAGCTTTCTCATCTACCTCCCGAGGAAAGGCAGGAGTTTTCGGCATTACTGCAGGAGTACCCGCAAGTGTTCCGTGCTACTCCAGGAAGAACCATTGTGTTGATGCATGATGTCGATGTTGGAGATGCAAAGCCGATTAAATTGCCTCCTTACTGTGTGAACCCAGTGAAAGTTCCTCTCATCCAGAAGGAGCTTGGCTACCTGTTGGACCACAAGATGATTGAGCCCTGTCAGAGCGAGTGGAGTTCTCCTGTCACTCTAGTCCCTAAGCCAGGTGGGTCACAGTGGCTTTGCATCGACTACAAACGTGTTAATCAGATAGCCAAAACAGACACTTACCCTCTCCCTCGCGTGGAAGATTGCAGGTTATAAGTGATCTTCCCAGACCTAAAAGTAGGAGAGAGATACAAAGATTTTTGGGAATGGTAGGTTATTACAGGAGATTTGTTCTTAACTTTTCAATTCTTGTATCACCACTTACAGACCTACTGAAAAAGGGAGTTAAATTTGTCTGGACCGATAACTGTGAATCCTCTTTCAGCAAACTTAAAGCTATCCTATTAAGTCAGCCAGTGCTCGCTACTCCAAATTTTGCTAAGCCTTTTAAGATGGCTGTTGATGCAAGTGATACAGGAGCTGGGGCTGTTTTGCTGCAAGAGGATGATCAGAGTATTGAACACCCTGTATCTTATTACAGTAAGAAGTTCACTCCACCTCAAAAGAACTACTCAACTATAGAGAAAGAGCTTTTGGCCTTGATTTTGGGTTTACAGCATTTTTCATTTTATTTGTGTTCTGGTTTTGACCCCATAGTCATTTATACCGATCATAACCCACTGAAATTCCTTAGCAAGTTTAAAGATAAAAATCAGAGATTGACAAGATGGAGTCTACTTCTTCAGGAGTATTCATTAGACATACAACATGTCAAGGGGAAAGAAAATGTTATTGCCGATTGCTTATCTAGACTTTAGACAGATTGTTTTAGAGTAATAAGAAATTTCCTTTGTAAATTTCTTTTTCTTTGTGGGGAGGTGTTACATACCCTATGATTTCATCATCCTTTGTGTAATTCTAACGTACAGTATGCTGCATGTTTGATCACGAGCGTGTTCTACCTCACTCCCCCCCTCCTCCCTTATAGTAGAGTAAGTCGTTCTTTCTGTTGTTCAGAGCAGGATTGTCAACTCTTTGTCCCCATGGCTTCATTTGCACGTCCTTCTTACAAGTTGTATCAAGCTCTGCTGGCCCCTATATAATGAGCTCAGTCTCTGCATTATTGCCACTTAGATCTACTCCTCATTTTGCTCACATCTCTGTCCTCCCCTGTTCAGTTGTTATTATTGTGAGTGCTCAGGAAGTCTCCAACCATCTAGCAGCTGTGTAATTTGAGTATAACTGTTATTGCATTTTTTCTTGTACTGTGTAGCGTAATGTGTTAATCCTTAGGCCTAGTAAGGTTTTTGTGATTCATGTGTTTTGGGTGTCAGCCCCTATTAATAATATTTTGTATCTGTAATAATATATCTTGCATTCACTGAGTATTATCTGGTATTGTCATTTTATCAGGGCTGACTTAGATAAATTTACTCTTGCTAATTTCGTGTTAATAGAGGCTATTGCAGTTAACCATATATTTAACCTGTTTTTTGCC
Source organism: Coenobita brevimanus (assembly GCF_032717465.1). Lineage (NCBI taxonomy): Eukaryota > Metazoa > Arthropoda > Malacostraca > Decapoda > Coenobitidae > Coenobita > Coenobita brevimanus. The sequence goes on from NC_136960.1 coordinate 23,672,886, forward strand.
ATTACATTATCCTTATGCGTCCTGAATGTTTTGTTGTTGGTTTGAGCATTAAACTTTAACTTGTAATTTTACCTAACTCTTTTGTTTTGAACCTGGAACTTTACGGGACAATAGTGATTTTTAGTATTCTCACTTAAAGTGTACATTATCTTTCTCTGTTCCGTAACAATATATATATATATATATATATATATATATATATATATATATATATATATATATATATATATATATATGTAAATGTATTCCAATTTATTTTCTTTCATACTAGAGGTGAATAAAGTGGTTGAATAGAATTGGCTGGCGGCAGAATGAATAAAACAAAAAGTACGTTATGGCACTGAAGGGGTTGAGTGACTTTTGGAACCGTAGGTGTTAAGTATTGCCTTAACATCTTCCCTTCGATAATTAAATCTTCTTTTATTCTTGCTTTTTTTTTTTTTTTTTTTCCAGAGCTTCAGTTCAACTCAGGAGAGACTTTTCAACCTGGACAGGTTAGTTGTGGCTTTATCCAACCCCACCAGTTGGAAAACCCTATCCAAAGCTGAATGAAAACGTGTGTAAATAACGTAAATAACAAGAATACATTATTTAAAGATGTTAAGGGTAGAGGAAAGTTGGCCCGTCTGCAAGTGTGTTTATAAACTATTAACCCTTTGACTGCCACTTACCTACCTTGCATTATATTTCCACTGATGGCCGTCGATTTTCCTGCACACAACACCAACACAGTTCACAAAAATAATATCATAAAACTATATCCAGTAACATTTTGGCGCAGGAATAAGGTAATTCCTATATACGTGTATTCCAACTTACAACGGACGACTTTATTCACTATCACTGAAACTCACTGCACTCAAAGGGTTAAGCCTTGGATAAAGATAATGGTGACGTGTATTATCTGGTATTAAGATAATTAGTAAATCTATGTACAGTCAGCCTAAGAAGTGATGGCAGAGTATCCAGAAGTTTTCGGTCAGCGATAATGTACATGCTTTTCCTTAAATCTTTACAAGGAGAAACCTATTATGTAAAACTGTTACAGAAAACAATAAGTATGTGCAAAAGTAGCGTTATATTTCAAAATTGTAGGAATCAGTTCGTTAGTCATGATAATAGGAAATCCTAAACGGAACTAATTGAAATTTCAGAACTATCGCTCAGGGACAGTCAGGAATAAGTTGTGGATTTCATATCTAAAATGTTAACACACAATAATCTTTTGTAGCGTTACCTAGACTAAAAAGAAATTAGCTTTAACAATCAATAAAAAAATCAGTCATTATTATTTATAAAATGGTTCCCGCTACAATACTAAGGAATAATTAAAAGTCATTTGTTTCCATTTTTGTTGTCTTTATGGACGACAAGCACCTGGACAATCTCTCTTTCACCTCATCATTCGCTCCTCTTACATTCCACGTAGCCATTACCAAGTCCTTTGTCCGGTCCTGGGTCGTCATCGTTTGGTCAGTCCTTGTCCGAGGCTTCTTGTTTGTTTTTTAGTTAGTTGTTTTCCGGGGAGGGGCACTAACCCTCCGCCAACCCTTTTAGTCGCCTTTTACGACAAACAGGGATACTGGGGGAGTAGTCTTGAAAAAAAAACCTACCCCCAGGGTATATATATATATATATATATATATATATATATATATTTCAACTGCATTCTTTTTTTTATAATTTTGTGCTATATCATTATTTAAATATGGATGTTATATACACTGATATTATGTTTGAATTTAGCATTTTCTGTTATTAAAGCCTATATTTAAAACAACACAATTCTATTATATGATGAAAAGCCGTAATATAACTGGAACACAACACAATGATGAGTCGTACCAGTACTGGAGTGCAGCAAACATAACAGTGTGATTCAGTTGATTAGTGCACTTGTATATAACTTTCAGTAGATTTTTTTTTTTAAATCACAATGATATTTATTAAAAATAGTAGTTTACTGCACTGATCCCTTTTTTATTGCGCTGACGTAAGTGACCTAGTGCAGAAACTTGGTATAAATTACAATGCAGAAGGATAAGGACTATTGATACATTCATCAAAAAAAAAAAAAAAAATCAATGGGATACTTCTTCATACTACTAATAAATATGCATCAATACCTGTTGCTCATTCAGTGCATTTAAAAGAAACGTACCAGAATTCAGCAAATTTTCTTAAGAAAATCAACCACAATGGACACCAGGGACCTATAAGTTATTTGTATCAAACTGGATCAGCAGTCTGAGTATACAAAATTCCCATGCTTTTTTCTGGGAGCAGGACAGCACAGCCAAGGTTTACACTGAGTTCAGTAGGAATGGCCAAAACAGAAAATATCTATAGCTTGGTGACAAAAACATCATCAGATATAGCTTAGTGGATCCAGAAATCCAGATAAAATGCTGCTACCACTGCATCATATTAAGCTTGGATTAACCCCTTAAATGAGGGGCATCACTTTGGTGATGCTTGGGAGCAAGGGATCACACCACAGGGCATCACTTTTGTGATTCTGTGTTATTTTGGATTCGCCCAGGCTTTCAAGTGGAGGCTTGTATCATCTGTCAGTACTGCCAATGTCCAACACTAGTCAGCACTCCTAATCTCATCCGTACTCCCATCCATTGTTGACAATTTAGTCATTTCTCCCTGTTCTTGACTCCCCCCCTACCTCCCCTCCATTACCCTCTCCTCTCGCCTCCCCGGCTGTGCTACGCTAAGTAAATCTTCCCTGGAATTTTCCACTGATTTCATCCATTGAAATAAGCCCTATGCCCTATTCTTATACCAAATAATATATACAAAAAAGAAATAAGGTAAGTGATAGTGCCATACACCTGGAATTGGCTAATTATCACCTGACAACACCTCACGTGCACTCGTTCACTACTTTAACTGTTTATTTCCCCTTGAAATATTCCGTATAATCTATTCTCGTAACAAAAATATATATAAGAAAGGAAGGGAGAAGCCTAAGTGATATTTACATTCACCTGGAACTACCTAATTTATTATGTATTGCCTAGATTTCCTGCCAATCATTTCATTGCTATATATTAGCAGCTGTCACCAAGCTGACATTGGCAGCATTGCACTCCACCTTGGCAGACCACCACACTGTATTCATTTTACTGTCGTCTTTCAAGGTGAAAGCACGTTGGATTCGCGCCTGTCCAATTCCGCCGCTTTTTAGCCCCATGCAAAGGGCCCCGTGACCTCTACCCCCTACTAAACCTCGTGTGGAAAGGAGTAAAGGGCTCAGTGACTGCTGTGGAGCATGAGCTGGCTAATTTGTCAATGAAAATGATAGACAGTGACTACAATCTTTCTGGTGAGTAAAACAGTGCAAATGGAAATGTAAATAATGTGTAAACAGCAAATGAAAGCAATGAATGTAAATATAAGTGAACAGTGGAAAATAGTTTTATAAGTTACTGCAAGTGACAGTGCATAACACAGTGTAAGTAAAATAGAAATGTAAATAATGTAAATAAAATAGAGAATGTAAATAGAAATGTAAATGAGTAGTAATATAAGAATACGAGTATATATACTAGGAGTAATGAAAGTGAAATTTTCACTCTAGCATGTATGAATACTATGAGTTATGAAAGTGAAAGTGAAAGTGACAGATTCACTCTCAACGCTAGTATACAGGACGAGAAAGTGAATGCTATGTATTTTACTGAAAGAGAAATTGAATGCCTACAGTGACCATAAACTACTATTACTGAAGGAAACTTATGGATAAAGACTGTAGATATATATATGTGTTATATAGTAATAGAAATATAAAGTGTGAGTGTTTTTATGAATAATAAATGACAGAACACCAGCGGCGAACGATCGCAAGTGGGAAGGTCATACGCGCTCGTAATTTTCATTGCTTTCACAGTGTTTTTTTTTTTTTTTTTTTGGAGTATGGATTCCAAACTATTTGAGAATCATAGAACAGTGTTTCTAGTGATAATATCAGGCTGTGGAAATCATATTACGGGTTGTTGGGAAGTGTAAAGTGGAGACTTCGTTACCCAACTTCAGAGGTCTCCACAAGTCCTACGGTACTCGACGAAGGCTCAACAAACATCCCAGGAGAAAGCTGAAGGTATGTGCCATATTCATTTTTAATTTTAATATTCTAGGTCTAATAACTGATTTTTGGCAAATATTTTTAGAGAGTCTGTCGGAGCGCGAACATGCCCGCGAGACACGCAGGTCAAGCAAAAACAACCCCCCGGTTTAGGGGTAAATGAAGCAGTTTGTCAAAGCTCTATCAAAAGATGGAACCTGTTTTAGATAAGAGTATTTGTGCCCAAAGTTTCCTGATCTGTCCAAAGCTTAATTGAGGGAGGGCGTATTTACTGGACCTGATATTAAATATATATATATATATATATATATATATATATATATATATATATATATATATATATATATATAGATAGATAGATATATATATATATATATATATATATATATATATATATATATATATATATATATATATATATAGAGATATATATTTCTCATGCAGAATTTAATGTTGGGATGAACGACGTCGAACATGAGACTTGGGTATCATTGAAAAAAACGTAATTTCTAAGTTTTTAGGTAACAATAGGGATCCCAGTTACAAAGAAATTGTGAGAAATTTGTTGGTCAAGTTTTACGAGTTGGGTTGCAACATAAATCTCAAAGCTTACTTTTTGGTCTCGTATCTGGAATTTTCCCCTGGAAATCTTAAAGCAGTGAGTGAAGAACAGAGTCAAAGATTCCATCAGGATATCAAGGAAATGTAAAGAAGGTACCAAGTACGTTGGGATGTCAGTATGATGGTGGACTACTGCTTGATTATTCATAGAAACGCACCAGAAAAGTGTAAAAACGACTGGCCACCAAATGAAGTTTTAGTGGGAAAAAAAAAATGAGAAGTTACAAAGACTAGCTAAGTTAATGTGAGTCATGGAATATATAGTGTTGTTTCCTTTATGCAAATGTTTTAAAATTACAGTGACTAAATATTTTCATGTTCAGTTAATTTAGGACAATATCGTATGGATCTACTGAAGTTTATAAATTGCAATATTTTAATTAAATTTCTTTTTAATTTTATTTTAAAATGTAATGGTATGGAAACATTCTAAATACACTATTTATTGTGTTCATAAGTGTAATAAAAACAAATACTCTGAATTAAAACAATTATTAATGACTTCAGTTTTGCTGACCTGTGTAATTGATGAATATCAAAGTTAGATAATAAGGAAAGGATGTAGAAAAGGTCCATATTGTATTGTACAGACTGGAGAAAAAAATGTTCATCTGCATTTAACCCCCCCCTCTCTCTCTCTCTCTCTGATATCATCCATAACATATTACTTTTATCAGAAATGACGTTTATTTTCCTCTGCTTCTAGATAACAATAGTTCTGAGTAAAGGAGCCGGAAGTGTTAATAGACTTTCATACCCATGCGCAGCTTGAACTATAGAATAACTTAAAGAAAACTATAATCATCCTGGCTTTTTTCAAACGTGTAAGGATCAGAGTGTTGCGACCCAGAAGCATAAGAAGAAATAGCACTCAATGCCAGAGTTATCATCATCATAATTAGCATGGTCGCCATTCATCATAGTCATCATCATTATCACCATCATCATCATCATTGTTTGTATTCTGATCATTATCTTCATCATCATCATCATCATCATCATCATCATCATCATCATCATCATCATCATCATCATCATCATTGTCTGTATTCTCAATATCATCATCATCACCCTCATCGTAAACATCACTGGCATCACAATATGTACTGTACAGCATCACCATTACCATCACCAAAAACAGAAAGATAAAAGGAGTCTTCCTTTTAATGTGAGAGTCGAACCATAGTCCCAAGAAACCCATACTGACTCGGCTCGTGTAGTTCTTGTGACTCATGGGATACTAACTCTCTCAGGCTCCTATGACTCGCCCTCACCTGAATAAAGTCGCCTGGCTTTAGCTGGGATTATTATTATTATTATTATTATTATTGTTGTTGTGTCCGACTCCGGGCAAAGGCTTGAGGGCCTATTTCTCGCGGGCAGTGTTCTATCCCAAGGATCAGTAGTCCTCCTACACCTCTACATGTCACCACTTCGGCGCTAACACCCACCTTCCATATTGAATACATGGTAGGGCTTTCTCATAGAGGACTGGTGTACTGGTATTAGCAGGGGTATTTTTACAACATGTCGGCGGGTCTTCTGGTAGATAAGTAAAGTCTGCATTATGGTTCCCTGCCCCAGTCGGGATTCGAACCTGGATCCATTAGGACTGCAGGCCGCCCGTCTACCAGTTCAGCCACCGCCTCCCCCTAGACATTTTCCGGGTGTGAGAGGGCTAATGTTGACAGCCTTAACCGTCTCAGGCCCCTATGACTCACGCTGTCCTGAATAATGTTATTAACCGTTACATTTACCACAATAAAAGAGTTCTTCCGACCATCAGAGGATTAACCAATATCTAAGATGTCGCCATAACATAGTAGATTAATATTATCAAAAAACTTTATTTACTTTCCTTCTATTCTTCCGCGTCAAGCATCCTACAGAAGAGACAACTGTAATATTAAATTCCATCTAACTCCAGACGATTACATTCAGCTGACAGTGAGCCACAGGAACCTGACAGTCTTAATACTGTGACAGTGATCTCACTTAGGATAGGGTCAGTTCTTGCATTCTTTTCAATCAAACGCCAGGCAATTTTACTTAGGTGAGAGTGAATCGTAGGAACCCGTGGTTATCACCATTAACTCTCATTTGGTCGTGTCAATTGTAGTACTCTCTTCCGTCTAACTACAGACTACTGTAGTTACCTTAGACTGAGCATGTAATCCCGAGAAAGTCATAACTCTTATTATTAACACCATCATGGTCAGAACCACTCTAGCACTCTATTCCAGCTATCACCAGATGATTGTCTTCAGCTAAGATTTAGGCACAGGAGCCTGAGAAAGTGAATACTATTAACCCTGTCATGGTTTACTGCAGCTAATGCCAGACGATTACATTCAGCTGAGTGAGTCATAGGAGCCTGAAATGTTCATCCCTTTGACGCGAGATTAGTGATAATATGAGGAAATTATCATCATTATCATCATCATTACCGCCTTTACCGCTAATTTTATGAGGTGGTATGATTTAAATCAATCAGAGAGAAATAAAATGTAAGAATCATTATCATTATGATCACAGTTGTCGTCGTCGCTGTCATCTTCGTGATTTTTTTTTTCACGAATACGAATCTAACGTAGAAAAGCAAATAACGGGAGGATTGTTCATATCACTATCGTCAGTATCATTATCATCATCATCACAATCGTTATTGTCGTCATGACGACGGTGAAAATTATACCGGAAAAAGGAGTCGATCACAAACTCCTAGAGTCGAATCTTGGCCTCTTGTAACCCGTCCAGACTGTACCCCTGTGGCTCATGTGACGCGTAGTGTACTGTATTAACAGTCTCAGGCTCCTATGACTCACTCCTAGCTGAATAATATGTGATAATAGATGGAACAGAGTCCAATATTGTTATCAACAACAGAAGGGTTAATATTTGCATTATTAACACTACCGTAGAAGACTTTTGTGACCCACCCACAGTTGAGTAATATCATCTGATATTACTGGAATAGAGTAATATAGACTTGCCAGCAATAGGAGGGTTATTAACTCTGCCAGGGACCTATTACTCACTCCCAGCTGACGTTAGTTGGAATATAAGACAGGAGCTGTGTCGACCATTTCTCACTGGTAATTAGTAATTCTGTAGCTGCGAAATACGTAATTTCCCTAGTTTATTCTATCATTGCAATGACGACGTTTATATTTCGTTGTAATAATTAACAGTTTACATCACTGCACTTAGAAAGGAGACATTAAGGATGCCATACATTATTAAAATATGTCTTGATTATATACAGTGTGGAGATAGCGGGAAAATATGCGTATAAAACTGCAACATGCCAGTGAAGTGGTTACCCTCTTTACTTCAAGTCGAATTTTCCAGTTTTATTCATGCTTCCTCCAGACAGTTTAATTAATCTTTGTGCACTCTTGTTGTAGGAAAGGGATTATTCTGAGTGGATTTGGATATTTCGTTACATTCCTCCTTTACCGAAATATTTTGCACATACTGCTCAGCATTCTTATTTTCTTTACTAGTGAAAACTCTGTCCATCTTAAGGCGACACATACTGTTTATCATAAAACTGAATATTATGGTGTAATTTGCATAAAAAAATGATAAAGACAAGTTGTCAGGGACCCTGGTATGCCACTGATACTACGTGGGTATATCTGGCCTCTCCTGTGGGCAAAGTCTCTCCTAAGATGAATATAATGGTCTCCATAGTCTAAGGCATCACCACTTCACCCACTCACCATTTCGAGACTATTTTATTCATGCAGGTGAAGATTTTTCGAAGAGAAGATTTTTCACTGCTAGAGAGGTAGGCTGAATAAAATCGTGTGAAGGAAGTTGGAATAAAGGATATACACTTATGTGGCACCGTACTGAAGTAGCTAATCCTGTGAAAAGGGTAAATAAATTACACACACACACACACACACACACACACACACACACACACACACACACACACACACACACACACACACACACACACACACACACAGGGAAAAAAAAAAGGAGTTTGTGTCCTCGTCGAGCTTGAATGGATTGTAGGACGATTAAGCCAAGTTGGGACTCTCCCTTTACGACTGTAGCTGCTCCTTGGTTGTATAGAGATAGCACAGCTACAAAATCTCTCTCTCTCTCTCTCTCTCTCTCTCTCTCTCTCTCTCTCTCCCTCCCTTTTGTCTAGCTTTCCCTAAGTATCTAGCTATTTACCGACCTACCAGGGTATCTATCTACATATCTGTCTGCCCATCTATCAATCGATATTTTTTTTATCTATGCAAAGATGGAGCCAAAGGCCAATGACGTCCAACCCGCACCCTCCAAGAAAATCCAAAAACAAGATAACAGAAAGCTAAATTCAAGATACATTCATTTCGAGATACCTGGACACACTGCATTTGAAACCCTGGAGATCGTTGGCAGTAGGAAAAACAGAGAGAGGGTGACCTGTTGTATACATGAAGGACTGAGGGTAGCGTTTAACTCTTGCATTAGCGAGTTTGACAGAAAAGGGATGAGAGTTTGTTGCTAGACGGGTGCTACGTGTCTGACGGAGTGGTAAAGGGATGCAAGCAGACATTTCCGAGAAGCAATGACCATTGAAGTAGCGATAGAAAAGAGATAAAGATGCAACATTGCAACTAAGAGACAGAGGTTGAAGGAGGCCAGTAAGAGGAGGAGAGTTAATGAGCCTTTGACTCCACCGTGATGAGAAAAGCTGTGTGTGGGGAGCCTCCCCACACATGAGTTGTACTGTACACAGGGGCGAATAAAACCGGTGTATAAAGTAAACAACTGTGTAGGGGTAAAGAAAGTACAGAGTCGGCTTAGCTCATGGAAACAGATTTTACAGGAGAGGTAATATGTTCTTTCCAAGATAAATTCCGAGAGAATGAAACCCCAAGTATGTTTAAAGATGATGCAGGATTGAGCTGGATATTGTTAAAAATTAGTGGGTACACCTGTGGGAGATTTGGCGGGTTTATAGACGTAAGAACTGAGGATTGGGTGCATTAAAAACAAAAAGGTTATTTTTACCCCAATCAGAGATATGAACCAAGTCAGACACTAGGTGTGCCATAGCCTCATTTCTTGTTTGTTAAAGCAACTGCTGAGATGGGCGCTGCGAGAAGGGAACGGAAAGGTGAAGAATTGAGTCATTAGTGTCTGAGTGGATAGGATTACTGTAGATGTACGGCTTAGAATGTACTGATGAATAAAAGGAGGAGAGTTGGAGATAGAACAGCCCTGAGGAACACCACTATTGATAGCTCTAGAGGAAGAACGGTGGCCGTCTACAACAGCAGCTATAGAATGACCAGAAAGGAAGCTAGAAATGAAGGCACAGACAGAAGGAAAGAAACCGTAAGAGTGTAGTTTGGAAATTAAAGATTTATGCCAGACTCGATAGAAAACCTTTGAGATGTCAAGTGCAATAACAAAGCTTTCTCCATAGTCACGAAAGAAGGATGACCAGGAGTGTGAAAGGTGGGCGTGAGAATCATCAGTGGAGCGTCCCTGGCGGAACCCATACTGACAATTAGAAAGGAGGTTGTGATAGGAAAGATGCTTTAATTTTTTTTTTTTTTTTTTTTTTTTTTACGAATAGACTCGAAAACTTTTGAAATACAGGATGCTAAAGCAATTGGGTGATAGTTAGAGGGATGGGAATGGTCACCCTTCTTTGAGACAGGCTGAATGAGAGCAAACTTCCAGCAAAAAGGAAAGATGCAAGTTGACAGACAAAGGCAAAAGTTTACCAAGGCAGGGTGTAAACACAGAAGCACAGTTCTTGAGGGAAACAGGAGGGACCCCATCAGGCATATATGCCTTGTTAGTACTAAGGCCAGTGATGGCAAAAAATACATCATTTGAAGAAAGTTTAATGTTAGCTATCAGGAAATCGGAGGGAGGGAAGAGATGGAGGGACAGCACCGGAATTGTCTAAGGTGGAATTGGAGGACAAAGTCTGATCGAGGAGTTCTGCTTTATCAGTAGAAGAAATAGTTACAAAGCCATCAGAGTGGAAAAGATGAGGGAAGATTGATAGCGTAAAGCTGTTAGAAAGGTTTTTGGCAAGGTGTCAGGAGCAGGAAGAATTTGAGTTGGAGAATTCACAGCTTTTAGAATGGAAGAAATTACTTTTAGCAGAGCAAAGGACAGACTTAGCACGATTCCGGGCAGAAACATTAAAAAGATGTGAATCAGGGTTGGGCTGGCTCCGGGACCTTCTGTAGGCCTTCTCCTTGTTGTGGACAGCATTAGAACAAGCGCGATTAAACCATTTTTTTTTTTTTTTTTTTTTTTGCCTTAGTCAAAGGATATGAGAAAGGAATGTTTCTAATTGACATTTTATCTACCTCTCTGTCCATGAATCTGTCTATGCGCCATTATCACACTACCATAACATACAAAAAAAAAAAAATCATATCGTTAATTCTTCGACAATAACAACACAAACAGCAAAAAGTCAACCGATTGAAGTGACAAAAATGATCCATTTCTCTATTTTGCACAAAATGGAACCAAGGTTCACGAAGCCTACTTCAGGCTGCCTGCCTATATGTCAGTAGCTGCTCCTTGGGTGAGAACTGAAAAAAAAATATATATATATATATATACCGGTATACATTTTCAAAGGCAAAGAAAATAAAGGATATTTAGCGTACCAAAGTTAGGAGAGAAATGAAAGTGCTATAGTCGCGGCACATGACTCTGAGGTTTTCATTATCGTATCCTGGCAACCTACCATTCAAAAGTGCATCCGATTTCGTATCATATTATGCACGAATCATATTATTACACACGAATATATTATACACGAATATATTATACATGAATCACATGTGTCTCATATTATACATGAAATCAGACGCACTGTTAAATGGTAGGTTGCCAGGGTACGATAATGACAACCTCAGGGTCACGCACCGTGACAATAGTCAAGGTAAAGAGAATACAAGGTAGTTTCACACTGGGGAGGCGGGGAGCAAAAACGTGTTTCGGTCTGCACGTGACGTCACAGACAATCCAGACTGAGGGTCTCCGCTTGATAGTGAGGCCAGTTGCTCACTTACCTGCCCTGTGATATGAGCTCCCTGGCCTATATGGATTACTTTCCCTTGCACCCTAAACTGCATGCAGAACAATGAAAAGGTTAATGCAATGTTTTTGAGATTATAAAATATGTCTTCAAGAAGAACTATCTGTTTTCAGAGAATATAGGAATGTCGTATACAGGGTCATACAGACTCAGATCCGACGTCACAGATGCCTGTAAGCTAACTGATTATGAGAAAAACAACTAGAAATATTGAGAGATTACTGGCTGAGAGTAGAGCAACACTAAACATCTACCGATTGATCCGAATATCGTAAGTTTACAATGGTATACCATTACATTCGTTTTCTTTCACGCTCTCATTCTCTCTCTTTCTGTCTTATTATCCTTGACGTCACACTCTCTGCGCGAGCCAGAGACAGTGAATCTACCTCTCATAGTTCTCACTACCTCAGGGGTGCACAACCTTTTGAGCTACTAGGGCCACATCATCAACTTTCCAATAAACTGAGATCCACAGTATTTTTGAGAAACCATCATTAAAGAGATCAAAGCCCAAACAAAGGTTGTACATCCATCATGTTACTTAAAAAATATTTATTGATGCTTACCTGGCGTACACAAGACGATTTTCTTAAAGTGATACAGAGACAAGCTTCCTGATGTTGGAGTCAAATTTTGTGGTTGCCAGTCGCGAAACAGAGTGCAAATTTTCGTCGCTTTGCCTGATTCGAATGTTTGACTTGTTACGACTCAGCAGGCTAAATGTTTGCTCACATACATACGTGGAGCCAAATATGCTTGCATAAACAGCAGCCATGCATTTCAGATGTGGAAACTGATCTTTGGGCAGACATCTGTAAAAGTTGAGCAAGTCCCCCCCTTTCATAAACTTAGCACGAAAGGTGTCACTGTCCTGGAGATCAATCATTTCTAACTGGGCTTCTAAAATTTTCTGTTCTTTCTTCAGGTCTCCAAATCGCCTGTCAAACACCTCCCGGAGTTTTCCTATTGTTGCATAGTTTTCATTTTTGTGACATACACTGTGTTTCTCAAGAATAAGCTGATAAGCTGGGAAGTGTCCTAACTCTCCTTTGATTAGTTGTGACTGAAACAACTTTAGTTTCTCTTCAAGGGCTGCCACTCCTTTCACTGATCCACCTGGTGAACAAGCCTACACCTTTTCTATCCTTAATGACCTAGAGCAGCTTGTACAACACCCTACACGTATTCCTGACCGCCTTGGAGAGAGCTCCAACATACTTAACCTCTTCCTTACAACCACTCCTTCTCCTTACACTGTTAATCTTTTCTCTCCATTGTGCTCCTCCGACCACAACCTTATCACCTTCACCTGTCCTATTGCTCCGGTACAGCCTCTGGACCCTCCAAAGAATCGTCGTTTGTGGTGCTTTGGAGCTGCTGATTGGGAGGCCCTCAGGCAGTACTTCTTTGATTTTTCCTGGAATGATTATTGCTTCCATGGCCGAGAGCCATCTGAATGTGCCTTGCGCATTATGGAGGTTATTCTCTCGGGCATGGAAGCATACATTCCTTTCTCATATCCTTTGACTAACGCAAGAAAACCTTGGTTTAATCACGCTTGTTCTAATGCTGTCCGCAACAAGGAGAGGGCCCATAAAAGGTACCGGAGCCAACCCATCCCTGAATCGCATCGTTTATACGTTTCTGCCTGGAATTGTGCTAAGTCTGTTCTTTGCTGTGCTAAAAATAATTTCATCTGTACTAAATGCTCTCAACTCTATCTATCTATCTATTGCCAGACGCCTCAATCCCGTTTGGGATGGCCATAAACAAATCGCCTCCACGTCGCCCTGTCCCCCGCCATTTCACTGCCCTGCTCCCAATCACACACCCCTCTCTCATATACCTCTAAACCCCATCCCTCCATCTCATCCTCGGCCTCCCCCTCCCTCTTCCCCCCTCCACCTCACACACATACACTCTCTTCGTCAGTCTCTCACCCTCCATCCTCTCCATATGGCCAAACCACCTCAGTGTGTTCCTCATAACGCTTCCTATCACATCCACATCCACACCACAACGCTTCTTTATATCCTCATTCGTCAGCCTGTCTCTCCATGTGACTCCACAGGCTCCTCTTAAATAACTCATTTCCACTGCTCTCACACTTGACTTGTGTCCTTCCAACAAAGTCCAAGCTTCACTTCCGTGCGTTAGAGTTGGTATCACAATACTGTCATGTAGTAACTTTTTCACTTCCATGCTCACTTCCCTGTTTCTTATCACTGCTTTCAAAGAACATGCAAACTCTCTTCCCTGCTGTACCCTTTCAAGCACTTCACCCTCCAAACCTCCATCCTTACTCATCACACTACCCAAGTACTTAAACGTACTCACATTTTCAAATTCCTCACCAACCAACCTCGCTGTACATTCACTGACTTCATCTCTCTCAAAGACCATCACTTTACTCTTCCCTACATTCACCTTTAGATTCCGTTTCATACACACTCTCCCAAACTCATCCACCAAGCCTTGCAGCTCCCCTTCGTCTTCACTCAACAACACAGTATCATCTGCAAACAATAGTACAGGGAGTTTCCAAACACTATCCTCTGTCACCAGGGCCACTCCAACATCCACTACCTTACCTTGTACCTCTTTTATTACCCCATCCATGTACAGATTGAACAACCATGGAGACATGACACATACCTGTTTCAACCTAACCTTCAAAGAGAAAAATTAACTTAGTTCACCATCCACACACACTGCAGCCTTAGCACCAACATACACACTCTTCACAGCATTCAACAACTTCCCATCCACTCCATATATTTTTAATACTTTCCACAATCCTTGTCTATCCATCCTGTCATATGCTTTCTCCAAATCCATGAAAGCCGCATACTTCTTTCCCTTCTCTAGAAACCTTTCCACTAAAGATCTAAGAATGAATATCTGATCTACACAACCTCTTCCCTTCCTAAAGCCTCCCTGTTCTTCTTCAACTAATTCCTCTGTTCTTTCTTTAACTCTGTCAATAAGTATCCTACCATACACTTTTCCTATTATACTAAGAAGACAAATGCCCCTATGATTACCACACACTTCTTTTTCCCCTTTTCTTTTGTACAAGGGAATAATTATACCTGACTTTCAATCCTCTGGGACTCTTACCTTCCTCCCAGGCCAATCGGCACATCTTCCACATCCATTCTACTACTATCTCTCCCCCATGCTTCAGCATTTCACCACACACTCCATCAATTCCTTGGGCTTTACCCAATTTAACTTTCTTCATTGCTTCCACAACTCACTAACTCGAATTCTTCTCGCTCCTTCTAGCACCTTGCCAAAAACCTTTCAAACAACATTACCTTATCATCCTTCCCTCCCCTTTTCTACTCTGATGGTTCTATAGCTATTTCTTCTACTGAAAAAGCAGATCTCTTCGCTCAGACTTTCTCCTCCAATTCCACATAAGACGATTCCGGTGCTGTTCCTCCATCACTTCCCCCCTCTGATTTCCTCATGGCTGACATTAAAATTTCTTCAGCTGATGCATTTCCTGCCATCACAGGCCTCAAGACTTATAAGGCGCATGGGCCTGATGGAGTCCCTCCTGTTGTCCTCAAGAACTGTGCTTCTGTGCTTACACCCTGCCTAGGCAAACTCTTTTGCCTTTGTCTATCAACTTGTACCTTTCCTTCTTGCTGGAAGTTTACTCTCATTCAGTCAGTCCCAAAGAAGGGTGACCAGTCCCAACCCTCTAACTCTCGTCCAATTGCTTTAATATCCTGTATCTCAAAAGTTTTTGAATCAATTCTTAAGAGAAAAATTTTAAGGAATCTTTCCTATCACAACCTTCTTTCTGGTTGTCGGTATGTGTTCCGTCAGGGAAGCTGCACTGGCGATCTTCTCACCTACCTTTCAGACTCCTTGTCATCCTCCTTTCGGGACTTTGGCGAAAGCTTTGCCATTGCACTTGACCTCTCAACAGCTTTCGATCGAGTCTGGCATAAATCTTTAATTTCCAAACTGTCCTCTTACGGTTTCTATCCCTCTATCTGTGCCTTCATCTCTGGCTTCCTTTCTGGTCGTTCTATAGCCGCTGTTGTATACGGCCATTGTTCTTCTCCTAGATCAGTCAACAGTGGTGTTCCTCAGGGCTTTGTCCTATCACCAACTCTCTTCCTTTTATTCATCAATGACCTTCTAAGCTGTACATCTAACCCTATCCACTCATACACTGATGACTCCACCCTTCATCTTTCCATTCGGTTCCCGCAACGTCCATCTCAGCAGTTACTTCAACAAACAAGGGATGAAGCTATGGCACACCTAATGTCTGACCTGGCTCATATCTCTGACTGGGTATAAATAATCTGGTTGTTTTTAATGCATCAAAGACTGAGTTTTTGTACCTATCAACCCGACAAAATCTTCCACAGGTATACCCACTAATGTTTAATAATATTCTGCTTAATCCTGCATCATCCTTGAACATGCATGGGGTTTCATTTACTCAGGACTTATCTTGGAAAGATCATATTACATCTCTTGTAAAATGTGCTAAGCCGACTCCGTTGCTTCATTACCCCTGCACAATTGTTGACTCTATGCAGGGGTTTTATCTGCCCCTGTGTGGAGTACAACTCTCATGTGTGGGGAGGCTCTCCACCTACAACTCTTCTCAGCAGCGTGGAGTCAAAGGCTTTTCGTCTCATTAACTCTCCTCCTCTGACTGGCTCTCTTCAACCTCTGTCTCTTCGTCACACTGTTGCATCTTTATCTCTTTTCTATCGCTGCTTTAATGGTCACTGCTCCTCTGAATGTCTGCATGCATTCCTTCCCCTCTACGACGGGCACGTAACACCCGTCAAGCAGCAAACTCTCATCCCTTTTCTGTCCAACTCTCTAATGAAAGAGTTAACCGTTACTTCCAGTCCTTCATTTATGCAACAAATCAACTCTGGAACTGTCTCCTTCTGTCTGTGTTTCCTGCTTCCTATGATCTCCAGTCTTTCAAACGCAGTGTGTCCAGGATCTCGAAATGATCGGATCTTGAATATGGCTCTCTCTTGTATTTTTATTTTCCCTTGGAACAATAATTGCGGGCTCGCGGCCTTTGGTTCGTTCTTCTTCGCATTAAAGAAAAAAAAAACATGGTGTGCCAGCTGAGAAATAAGTTGGTTATTCCCCTGAAGTTTGACATTCAGGTTAATTAAGTGACTTGTGAGATCAACCAGAAATGCCAGATCACAAAGCCAATCCACATTTTCAAGCTCGGGAACCACTTTATCCTTTTCATTAAGAAATATCACTATTTCATCCAGAAGACTGACGAATCTCTGCAGTGTATTTCCCCTCCTTAACCATCTTACTTCAGTGAAAAAAACTAGATCACCATACTCTGCTTCAATTTCATCAACAAACTGCATGAACTGGCGATGATGCAAAGCTGGCGACTTTATGAAGATGACTCTGGAAACTACAACTTTCATTACATGTTCGAAGTTCAGTTCTCTCCCACACAAATTATGTTGATTTATTATGCAGTGAAACTTTCAGTTCATTTTCCCATTGTGCAATGTGTCTGATCAACAGCTGTACCAAACCACTGTGCTTACCGATCATTGAAGGAGCCCCGTCAGTTGATATGCCAACTAAGTTGTCTAAATTAAACTCAAGTGCTGTAATTTGCTCTAGAGGTCCACTCAGTAGTCTGCCCCTTCAAAGAGCTGAGCCCAACAAGTTCTTCATGAACAGAGAAGTCGTCTGTTACACCACGTACAAGAGAAAAGTACACAAATTTTTTGCCTTTCTCTTTCAGCTGGTCTACTGTCATCTGACAAGTCATGAATTCTGTGTTGCACTGTCATACGATTCAAACTGATATTCTCATACTTTTTCACAGCATCAGGGGAAAGTTTTTGAGCAGCAATAACCAGACACTTTTTCACAAAATCACCCTCTGAAAATGCGTTGAACCATTGGCCATCAAATTTGCTATTTCATAGCTAACTTCTGTTACGTCCTGTGCTTCATTATTTCTCTGAGTGAACATGCTTTTCTGAAGGTCAAAACCATGCATGAGAATTTATTTTCTGCTTCCTTAGTTCACCTGTGATGTTTTCATAGGATTTATGCTTGGATAAATAATGTCTTTGTAAATTATATTCCTTACAAACTACCATGCTACTTTGGCATATCAGGCAAATGATTTTTTTTTTTTTTTTGCACAGTCCTCCACAAAGAAATATTTATCTGTCCATTTGTCTTGGAACTTTCTGTGTTCATCGTCAATTTTTTTTATCCGGGATGTTTATTTCCCTATCAGAGTACTAGTGACCATTGTGACGATGTGAAAGAGTGCACCAGCATAATCGGTCAACTCTCTTTCAAACTTGTCCTGGCTCCACGACTGTCCTCTGTCAGCAAGTCAGCCGCCCGTCAACTGACACTCGTGTTCTGTTTCAATTGTTTTGTCATACTTCACTTACTTTTATAAATAATAACTGTGGCATGAATATTATGAAAGAAATAGTTTTTCAAAAAAATTTTAGAATCTATTTGTGCTTGCCGTTAATAAGAGATTGTGAAAGAAATAATTACCTAAATAATGGGAAAAAATAAGCAATTTAAAAATAACTGGCTACCTTAGCTGCATACACATGATGCAACTCCAGCCTACAGCCTGGCTCTATATTTGAAATCATTCACTTCTCGTCCGGTTTTGAATCCACGACTGGCTGTGATCTATGAAATGATATTTACAGTTATAAAATATTACTATGGTATTACCTCTTAATAAAATGCCATGAAAAGTATAGGCAAAGCTTCCAGAGTTCCTCATAAAAACTGCAGATTAGTTTACAAGATGTATGAAGGCATAGAAAATGGATCATGACTAATAAAAGATTAAAATTTTACATTAGATATCGCGGGCCGCAACCGAGTTGCTTGGGGGCCGCAGGTTGTGCATCCCTGCTTTACCTTGACTATAGTATTGTTATAGACACTGCACGTTGAATGTTGTATAGTAGAAAATATGGAACTTATATTGAAATGTATATATTCTTATCTAAGTGTCTATCTACCTATCTATGTATCTATCTGTCTGACTGCATGTGTGTACTCGTATCTAATTATCTAGCTATCTAATTTTTCTACTAGTACCACCAAGGGATTCAGATGGAAAGCGAAGATTTTTTCACGTCATCAATAATCGACACACACACACACACACACTCAATAAATGATGAGCAACACAACGAGGGATGCTGGACTCGAACCCAGGTTCACTAAGTCTAGTCTTGACTCGTTGCCCTTTCTCTGTTTGTTTGTGGAATATATTCTCCCCACAGCATGGTGGGGAACGGGCAAACATGAGAGCCCGTCAGGGAAAATGCGAAAAAAAAAAAGGCTCCAGTGAAGGAGCAAAGCACGGACGGCAGACTGGCAGACAGGGCAAGGGCGGCAGAGGAAGGGAACGAGGCGATGGTGGTGAGACAACAGCCCGATGATCGACGAGGCGAGGGAGAGACAGCGGTAGACTGCACGGCGCCGATGAAAGGGGCGCCGGCAAGCTCAGGTGGAATCCCAAACGACTCGACGGTAGTTGGCGGCCGGCTGCTCGGTGTTCACAGAGGGCAGAGAGGGACGAGAGCTTGGTAGACGAAACGGCGCCGATGGTAAGGGCGCCGAACCTCAGGATCGAAGCGTCCCAACTCTGCCCTCAACCCCCATTCACTCGCTCCAGCTCTCCACAGCAGCAGGTGGATGCACAAAAGGGGAGGCCCGGTCCAGGTGATCACGAGGGCACAACCCCGGTCAAGGTATTGGCGGAGGGAGGGTGGTCGGCCAGGTATAGGGCGGACGAGTCTCAACCTCCTGGTGGGATGACCAGGCCACTCCCTTAGGTGGAGAGGACAGGCCCGTCCCTCGGCTGAAACAACTGCTGTGGAGAGCTGGTCCCGCCGGGAACAGCGGTGTAGGTGTTGCCTCGGCGAGAGGCGGGCTACGAGTGCCCTTTCTCAGTGTATTTGCTCCTTGGTTTTGTAGTGACAAAAATTATAGTGGTTACAACTTTCATGCAGAGGAAACGAGGACCAATTGTATTTCTATTTTGTGGTTGAAAATACACGATTTTATTTAACAAAATGAGTCATGTGATAATCTCAATCCTGCCATTTTTAATGACATATCGTCTAAGCAATTCTACTTTTTTATATCATATGGAGATTGACGTTTTTACTTAGCTAGGAGTGAAGCATCTGAGCTGGAGAGTCTTCATGAAGGCTATATTGTTGTTGTTATCGCCGGACGATTTTATTCAGCTTAGGGGAACACATCTAGTAGGGAAGGGGTATAGGAAGACTATATATAACCCTCCACTTATAAAAGCCTCTCCAAAACTAAAGAAAATCATCTGGGGATACCAAGAATAAAATATAAAAAATGTCGTCCTAGTGAAGTAATGTCAGCGTATCGGTTTGAGTGACGTCATTTGCACCATGTTCTCCTCACCACCACATGATGACCTACGAGTGTTGTAATGTCAATCAATCATTTTCTGTGGCACCGCACGGGATGCATAGGGCCTCGATGACCTCTCTCTCCACCAATATTTGTCTCTTGCCATCTCCTTCAGGTCCCACCAACACTCCTCTCCTGCTTCTCTTTTCATTGTCCTCAACCAGGTTTCCCTCGGCCTACCTCTACCTCTTCTTCCTCTAGCAATCCACTCTGGCACATCCTGTATTAAACTGCCTTCTTTTCTGTATGTGTGCCCAAGCCACTTCCAGCGAGACAGTCTCACATATTCATTAACTGGTTCCATTCTCGTCATATCCCTTACTCTTTCATTTGTAACTCTGTCTTGCCACTTTACCCCAAGAATCCTTCTCAGTATTTTATTCTCAAATCCTAATACTGTCTGGTCTGTTGCAATTGTACTGTACCATGACTCATGCCCATAAATTAAAAATGGTCTAACCATGGACTTGTAAATTTTCACTTTAGTATGTACCGAAAGCATATTATTATTCCAAACAGATTTCAACATTCCAACAGCTCGCCAAGCCTGTCTAATCCTCTCCTCAATTTCATTGTTTAATGATCCATTAGATGATACAATCGTTCCCAGATATTTAAAGTTTTCTACATTCTTCAACACATTATTCCCAATTACACAATCGATTTGGTTCTCCACGTTCAGATTAATAATTTCAGTGCTGGAGTAATAATAATAGCTACTCTATCGGTCTTTCTTTCACTAATAGTTATTGGACGCGAGGTGCTTCACTCCCGTAGACTTCTGTGATTTTACTAAAGGCAATCCATATCATGTCACAGCACATCACACCATGCCACCCTGTCACACCAAAAGACACACAACCACACTCCAACACCAAACTAAACCACTCCACACCAAGGGTATTAACATAGGAGGTCTGATTCTCTGAAGTTCCTGCTTCTAGTGCTTTGTGGTTGTTAATGAAATTCTAGGTTTTTCCAGTCATTTATACTCAGGTTATGAGAGATTTTTTAACTGGGAGAGGAGAAGGCAAGTTAAAAGTAGTCTCCATGATCTTCTTTTGTAGTAGCTGGGAATACAATATCTAAATAAAACTGTCTGGTGGCCCAATGAATCAATCCAGCATTACGTCATGGCACTGAAAGGTTTAAAAGACTCTTGGAACAGGAACGGTGAAGTATTCCCTTAAAGCCTTTCCTCCGATTAGTTATTTCATAGCTTATTCTTGCTATTTTTCAGAGGCTTATATTCAGCACAAGGGAGACTTTTCGACCTGGAGGTATCAGTGAAGGCTGTACTCAAACCCTCCAGATGAGAAACTCTATCCAAAGCTGAATGAAAATGTATGTAAATAGCAAGAATATAATACAAATAGTTCATGGACTTGCAGGGGTAAACGGAAGAGGGAGGTTGGCCAGTATGGAAGTGTGTTTAGAAGCTATTAACCCTATGAGTGTCACTTACCTACTTTGCATTTTATTTCCGTTGATGATTGACGGTTTTTCTGCACACAACACCAAAATGGGAAACGAAAATGTATATATAAAACTACTGTATGTCAATTAACGTTTGGCGCTGGAATAATGAATTTCCTATATATTTCAACTTACAATGGACAACTTTTTTCACCTCACAGAAACCCATCGCAGTCAAAGGGTTACGCCTTGAAGAATGATAACAACACTGAGGTATTTTATCAAGCATGAAAATAATAAATAAATCTATGCACAAACGAACAGGAGCTGTAGTGTTCTGTGGCTGGACATTAAGATTTTTGAAGACTTTGTCCCCGTATGGCTGTAGCTTTTCCTTGCTTGTGAATGGAAACAAAATTGTGCTTATGTTCTTCACCGGAAGGAACAAAAAGTGGGAAATAAATGAAGAGTATCAAAGGCAGAATGTAAAAAAAGTGCTGTAACTGGTGCATATAGTTCATTAGTACGGCAGTCTGCATCTCTCTCTCTCTGATAAACAAGCCGTCACAGCACAGTACTTTTATCAACATTGGTGTATAATCCTGACAGGCGATAGACGATAGTTACTGCCTACGAGTGTTAATACAGACTTCAACCCCAAGTACAATTACAGTTAAAATATAATAAAGAAAATCATCATCATAATCATCAGCTTGGCCCTATTCAACGCGTAAGGCTGTGAAGTGTTACGATCAAGAGATAGAAAAGGAGAAAGTCCAATTCAGCCAGAAGTATCATCATCATCACCATCATTGACATCATTGTTTTCTACACTACACCGTCAGCAGCAGCACCATAACGAAAAACGGAAAGAGAAAAGGAGGACCACACCACGATATGAGTGTCGAACCCTGGTCCCTTGAAACCCATACTGACTCTCAACCCGTGTAGTTCTGTGACTCCTGGGATATTATCTCTCTCAGGCTCTAATTTTTCTCCCTGAGCATAATAAAATCTTCTGGCATTAGCAGGGAGGAAGCACTACACATTTTCCGGGTATGAATGGGTTAATGTTGACAGCCTTCACCTTCTCAAGCTCCTATGACTCACTCTGTACTGAATAATGTTATCTATCGTTACATTTACAAGAATACAAGAGTTCTCCCCACCATCAGAGGGATAACCAATTTCCAGGATGTCACCATAACTCAGCCTTATATTTTTCTTAGTATTCTTTCATTTTAAGCTTCATATCAAACGAAGCAACTCTAATATTAAATTTCAACTAATGCCAGACGATTTTTTTTTCATTTAACAGTGAGTCATTGGAGCCTGAGAGTCTTATTACTGTGACAATTAATTCCTCAGGATCAGCCCGGCTCATGCATTCTGTCCAAACTAACGCAGCTAATTTTATTTTAGTGAGAGTGAATCGTAGGTGTCTGTGATTATTAATATTATCACCATTAACTCTCCTTTGGTCGTGACAGTTCTAATACTCTATAACTCTAGATGAGTGTAGCTATCTGAGAGTGGACATGGGATCCTGAGTATCATTACTGTCATCGTTTAAGTTTTCATGGTTGGAACAACTCAGTTACTCTACTCCAGCTATCGCCAGACGATTTCATTCAGCTGAGATTGAGTCATATGAGCCTGAGAATGTCAATACTGTTAACACTGTTATGGTTTAGTGTAGCTAACGCCAGACGATTACATTCAGTTGAGATTGAGTTATAAGAGCCTTCCATACCTTTGACAGCGAGACTAGTAATAATATGAGTAAAGTATCATTACTGTCATTGTCATCATTTTCATCATCATCATTATCATCGCCATCATCATCCTGAGTGCCTTACGCGCTTATTTTCAGTCGAGATATGATCTAACACCAGTAAAGGGAAATAAAGTAAGTGTTATCATCATCATCATCATCATCACCATCATCGTTGTCTTCATCGTCGTCGTTTTCTTGATTTTTTTTTTTTTTTGTTCACGCCTACGAATCGAATATAGAAAACTCAAAAGCGGAAAGATTATCACAGTCATTATCGTCACTATCATTGTCATCATCATCGTCATCGTCGTCATGATTTTGATGAAAAATATGCGAGAAAAAGGAGTCATCCACAAACTCCTGCAGTCGAACCTAGGCCGCTTGTAATCCGTCCAGACTCTCTACTCGTGTGGCTCTTGTGACTCCTAGTGTCTTAACTCTCTCAGACTACTGTGACTCACTCCTAGCTGAATAATATTATGTGATATTACGTGGAATACGGTTCTATATTATTACCAATCATGAGAGGGTTAAGATTTACATTATTAACACCAGCAAGCCCCAGTGACTCACCCATAGTTGAATTAAATCATCTGATATTACTGAAATAGAGTTCTCTGAATTTGTCGATAATGAAAAAGTTAATATTTGCATTATTAACTCCTCCAGACTTCTATGACTCACCCTTAGCTGAATAAAGTCGTCTGACGTTAGTTGGTATATTGGCTACACAATAGTTGTGTCGATCATTTATCACAGTTAATTAGTTATTTAAGAGGAGCCTGTGGAGTCACATGGAGAGACAGGCTGACAAATGAGGATATAAAGGAGTATTGTGGTGTGGATGTGGATATGATAGGAAACGTTAGGAGGAACACACTGAGGTGGTTTGGCCATGTGGAGAGGATTGAGGGTGTGAGACTGACGAGGAGAGTGTATGTGAGTGAGGTGGAGGGGGGGAAGAGGGAGGGGGAGGCCGAGAATGAGATGGAGGGATGGAGTGGAGAGGTATATGAGAGAGGGAGGTGTGAGTTGGGAGCAGGGCAGTGAAATGGTGGGGGTGTCACGGGGTTTTTAAAATAAATGCAATTATTAAGTGATAACGTTCAATAATACTGAACAGCAGGAACAAGAATTGTCTTGCTAAATCAAGCAATGATTACTTTACGCTGGCTTGCTTCGCCGATTTTCTCAGAACGAGAATTTACAAACTTTCTCAACAGTACAGAGCAGAGACTAATTACTCACAAATGCTGATTATTAGTACTGTTAGCCTCTGGAGAAAGTTACTTCACCCCTGACAATGAATAACTAATACTATTAATAATATCAGGTTCTTGCTGATGCGTAACTCCTAGAAGGCACAACGGATTTTAAGCTTAATAAAACAAGACTGGCCTAAGTACCAGTTATGAATGGCAAAACGTTTATGCAAGCTAGGAGCTATAAGGGAAATAAGCTTAATTGTGGAGAAATGAAACACGAGTTTACATTACATTAAGCTCAAGAAAAAGAACTGTTAAATTTATTGACTACAAGAAATAAATTTAACGTTACATCTCAAAATGAATTCAAATAAAGAGATCGTACTCACTCACTCACTCAAGAGCTAAATTCTTACGCCTAGGAAAAACACCTTAACTAAACTCTTAAGTCTAGGAAAACAAAAAGAAAATACTGGTCAATGAATGTGGTGTATCACCGAAGAAGGGTGGGAGCCTGGAGAACTGTAGTCTAGTGGAGTCTGGGTGCTAGCTGACCTCTCATCTCTCTCACTGCTGGAGCACAGAACCTCACTCCGTCACGACAGACACTTGACTGACTAACTCGTGGGAAAGAAAGGGAGCGCTATGGCCACATTTTTTTTAACGGTCGAGGCATGCAGGGGCAAACAATAAAGAAACAAATGTCGCAAATTTGATTCGTGACAGGGGGACAGGGCGACGTGGAGCAGATTTGTTTGTGGCCACCCCGTGCGGGATTGGGGCGTCTGGCAATAGATAGATAGATAGATAGAATTAGTAATCCTTTAGCAGCAGAATACCTAATTTACCCCTTGATCACGATATTATTTCTATTTCGTTTTAATTGCTAACAGTGTATTATATTGCATAAAGGAGACATGAAGGCTATATCTAACACAAACTTTTAGAAATATGTCCTAACAGAATAAAATGTACAGAAAGCGGGAAAATGTACGTAGGGCCAATTCACAAGACCCGTGTTGGTTCCGACAGGCAGTCCGGCGTCTAGACGTCGTTGAGATTTCTTAGATGAACTCTGATGTAACTGTTCACACGACCCATCAAGCTGACGGCGGCAACCGTCCTTCAGACGACCGACACGTCACGAATATCTTCTCGAGAAATCCTGGCCGGCTAGCTGGCGACTTGGTGCTGGCCTGACGGGTTGGTGATGGCTCATGTGAATGAGGATAGCCTACGTAGCGTACTCGCTCATTCCACGACTCACTGTTACCACCTTGTCCATGTAGATAACATACAGTTCATTGTTTGGCATCATGGACGAAAGGCTGATCGAACAAGTGCGTTCTTATGAAGAGTTTGTTGATATGACTAATAAGAAGTACAGCGATAATCTGCATTAACATAAGATATGGAAAGTGACTGGCGAGGAAGAAAACAAACCAAATGAGTGTTTCACTAGTTTATTATACATTAAATTATAACTCATAATCTTTGCAGGTAAAATTCACTGTTTTTTCTACCCTTAATGCAGGATATGCTATATCACTCCCAGGGTAATGCTCCAGCAGGACTACTGAAAAATTTTACTTCATCATCTGCCCGTTCTTTACACAGGGTCCAGAATTCTCCCTCGAACTTTCTCTTTTTCAGTGACTGGTGTACCCATAACCTTTTCCTCTTTCCACGAACTTTTTCGTCCTCCTCTTCTAGGAGTAGAGCAATTGCCGCCAAAATTCCTTAGAGACAGAACGGTCATGATCCTCACACGACAATGACCACGCACTGAATTACGATGCTGGACCGACCGGGAGCGCATCATGTGAATACACAACATTCTGACGGCGTCAAGCCGGCGGACTGCCTGTCGGAACCAAAACGTGTCGTGTGAATCGGGCCTAATACTATATATACCATCCCTGTGACGTAGTTAGCGTCATTACACAATGATATATTTTCCAGTTTTATTCGTGCTGCCTCAGTTCATTTACCTGCACCCCTTTAATACTGAAGGGGTTAAAGAGGCTATAAGGCATATTCTGCGTGGATTTCGATATTTCGTAACATCCCTTCCTTACCAATTTATGTTGCACATAAAACCTGAAAATCCTCACATATTTTAACAGTGAAAACTATATCTACATTAAGACGATAAGTATGACATAAGATTAAATATCATGGTACTGTATGCAAAATAAATCACTAAAAACAGTTGTTAGGGTGCCTAGTACATGCCACTCAGACTGCGTGGGTACATGTGGCCTCACCTGTGGGCAAAGTCTCTGCTAAGATAAACAAAATCAACACCATAGGCTAAGGCATCACCACTTCACCCACCTAACCTACTTTTCTGTTCTTGCTATTTGTAAACAACATTTCATACAGGAGAATATTTTTCTAACTGGAGTTAAATGCAGCCTTCATTAAGCCCATTACTGCTAGAGCGGCACGGAATAAGATGGACTAATGGAAACGCATGTGACAGTAGTGAGCGGGTTAATCTATTGAAAAAAAAAAGACAAAAGAAACACATAAAGAAAAAAAGTTACTTCAGAATATTGGCCGGGGTTGAACCGAAGTATGTTACCTTAAGCACGATACTCTGCCAATTTAACTTTAGCTGCTTCTTGGTTGTCTGTGGAAAAAACTTTCTCTCTCTCTCTCTCTCGGTCTAAATATGTATATATGGTGGTAGGTGGGGGCACTCACCATCTACTCATTCGATGTAGTGTCTGCCCTTTCCTATCTTCCTTCCTTCCCCTTCCTTCTTTCCTTCATTCTTTCCTCTCCCTTCTGCCTACGAGTGATTTTACACTCCCTCTTCTGTCTTTCTTTCCTTTATTCTTTCCTCTTCCTTCTGCCCATGGGCGACTCTACACTGAGTGACAAGCCAAATGGTTTCCTGTACACCAGCAAACCATTTACTATGCTGGGTGGAAACCATATAACCAAAGTATGGCGTCTAGTGGTTTAGTGGGTAATTAAGGCACTCCAGTCGGATCAAGCAAGTGTAGGTTTACATCCAAGGGGTGCTTTGGGTTTATTGCTCACGTAATGTCACTCAGAGATAAATGACGCTGGTCACTTTTATCTTTAATGTTTGGATATATATATATAGCCCATATATATATATATATATATGATTGTATATATATATATATATATATTGTATATATATATATATATATATATATATATATATATATATATATTGTATATATATATATATATATATATATATATATATATATATATATATATATATATATATATATATATATTGTATATATATATATACAGTAAATCACGCATCCATAATACATAAAAAAAAAAAAAGCTTTCATGTCACTAATTATTCGAGAATAATGACAAACAGCATAAAGCCAGCAAATTTAATCAGTAAACAAGAGCCAAAGGCTTTGTCTCGGCCTGAGTCAAACTCAAGTCCACCTGCCCGTGTGACTGTAGGGGCTCCATGGTTGTGAATGGAGTAAATATAGCCTATCCAGTATTTATATTTTCTTATTGCAATGAAAAACTAAAAGGAGAGTAAGCATAACAGAGTTAGGAGTGAAATGCAAGTGTTATTTTGGTTGTATACACTGCATACTCAACATCTTTTACTGTATTGGTAAAAATAGAACGTATGTTTGTATGTGTATGTTATTCTATCCATTCATCCACCTAACTGTGCATGTATTTAGCCATCATTGTAGCTATCTATCTATCCTTGTATCTATATATCTATCTGTCTAGGTATATAACTATTCGTCTATATTTTAATCTTTCTGGTTAATATCGTCCCTTTGCGAATGATGGATTGGTAATGAACAGTGAAGGGCAACTCAGTTCATTAATAATGAAGAAAAATAATGGAAATCGTTTAATTACAAAGATAAGAAGTCATTAAGTGAATGTGGCCGTAGTCGATTACAGGTCCAGTAAGCTTGGTGTGGACGCAGCCGTTGGCTTTGTTGGGTTGGGACAAAAATTATACAGTACACTGGTTACAAGTTTCATCCAGAGGAAAAGAAGAACAACTCTAATACTATATTCCATTAGACAAAACACTGTTGTGGTAAATAAAATGAGTCAAGGATGTGGTAATCCTAATACTACCATTGTTTGCTCACATATCGTCTTAGCAACTTTAACCTTTGGTGT
Source organism: Coenobita brevimanus (assembly GCF_032717465.1). Taxonomy (NCBI): domain Eukaryota; kingdom Metazoa; phylum Arthropoda; class Malacostraca; order Decapoda; family Coenobitidae; genus Coenobita; species Coenobita brevimanus. Next base: position 23,701,736 of record NC_136960.1, read on the forward strand.
CACTTGGCCACCGATGATTTTATTCAGCAATTGGTCACGTATCAGGGCCTCAGAGTTTTAAAGAAAGCTTTAATTATGTTTTTTTTTTCCCTCTTTCTTTCGGGACGATTTTACTCACCTTACAGCGCGTCCATACGTGTCCTCGAACACATATTGACAACACACCTGGCAACAACTTTGGATACATGTTTCTGGGGGTATCTGGGTAGATGTATGGAATCATATTTCAGTGCAGCTTCGTATTTACTGGAAGCAGAAGTGAAGTGATATCTGTCCATTCGAGGCACTAAGACTTCTTCATGATGTTGCAAACATGACCCTGATGCTGCTGTTCCAAACATGTTTGCAGTTTGTTCGTTATTGTGTTGTTGACATGCTGCCAGCAATTATACCAGCACTCGTGTGGACGTGTCCATACGAGAGCATTTCTAGCAGTGAAGAGGATGATGAGGGCTATATATCAACTCTATACTTCATAAAAGCCTCTCCAGACTGAATAACATCGTCCGGGGATGCCAAGAGTAACAAAACACGTCGTCATAGGAAAGATTTTTTCTGTATACCACTTTAGTGACGTCGTTTGCGCCATATTCTCTCCACCACCACACGACTTTATTCCGATTAAGCCATTCAACCCGATTACGTATTTTAGGATGCTGAAGTAATAATTGGCAACTCTGTACTCTGACGCGAGGTCCTTCATTTCCTAAGACTTTCGTGAATTTACCTATACCAATCCATATCACAGCACATCACACCATACCTCCCTATCACACCACACTACTCACAGTCACACTCCATCATCCCACCACACCACACCACATCACACCACCATACCACACCACACCACACACACCAAGGGTAGGCTATTAACCGAAGAGATCTGAAGTTCCTACATGTGGTGCTTTGTAATATTCAGTGTAATTCCAGGTTCTTCCCGTTATTTATTATTAGGCTGTGAAAGAATTTTGTAACCGAGAGAGTACAGGACGGGTTAAATGTAGGCTCTGTCATCTTGTTTCATACTCGCGGTGAATAAAATCTCTGAATAAAATCATCAGTACATTAGGGCGTTCAAAGGATTGAAAGAATTTTGGAACAGGAGAGGTTAAGTATTGTCTTAATGTTTTCACTCCAATGAATTAATTATTAATTAATTCTTGGTATTTTTCAGAGACTTATATTCAGCTCAGGGGAGATTTTTCGACAGGAGGGGTTAGTGAAGGCTGTATCCAACCCCTCCAATTGGGAAACTGTATCCAATGCTGAATGAAATCGTGTGTAAATAGCAAGAATAAAATACAAATAGGTCATGGTCTTGCAGTGGTTAACCCATTTGCGCCCAGCGTCCACAGTACAGGACGGAACTGGGCATTTTCGAAATTTAATATAAAAGACCTATGAGCTTCTCTAATATGAACCGATAGGCGGGCTGAGGTACGCTTAGTGCCATTCCAACAAAATCTAGTAACTAGTACCCACAGAAACTATGTTTTTTCAAGTCATACTCTGTCTGCAAATACAAGTGTTTGCCACGTATGTATAGTGGAAGATAGAAAGAAAAATAGTGATGCCATTGGCTCCCATTGTTTCTCTGACAGGAGATTACTGTGTGGCGAGGTGGAAAGGGGGGGAGGGGGGAGGGGAGGGGGGAGCACATGTATCGAAACTTTGTCATGTTTCGTTTAGAAAGATGAAGGGTGTGATTATACAGATGTTCTGAGGTTATTGCTTACTTCATATGCAAGAACGTGTATTGGATGAATGTTGGAGACTTAATGTTCGTCATACAATGTGGTGAACAAATGTAGTTAAGCATAAATGTTTGAAGGTGTGATGTTCAGTGTCTCGAAACGTGGTTCACCTGACTCTAGTGAGTGTGCGACTCAAATGTTGTAACATTTTTGTGGCTGAACCAGGGTGGCCATAAAAATGATTCGTGATTATCCATGTGACACAACGGTCGTGCCCTGTTCTGCATCATCTACTCTGTTTTATTGTGAGGAAAAACAGTCAGTATATTTGCAAACCATGGTATAAGTAGATATCCTGTTGCATAGGATTATAGCTACTTTGAGTGTTGGACAGCTATTGACTTGTGCAAAAATGTTGTGCAGTCATCATACTGATGGATCACATGGTGATAATGAGATACTTTATTTGCATGATGAATGCATATCTTGTATTATAATACCTGAAATAACGGTGTTACGTATGTCCAGACCATAAAATTGTAATGTCGCTTAGAGGTGCCACTTCGTTAGTCTGGATAGTTGTGACAACATCCACAAACATTGATCATCGTATATTATATTCTTTTTAAAATATTCATATATTAGTTTTCCTACAAGATCTGACACATTCGGGCCCTCTTTAGCCCCAGACGCATTATACTATTTAATCATGTGTCTACACTCACACACTGTTCATCCTGAGGGACCAACATGCCTTTACCATTAATGTTTGTCGGCTGTCTGCCATTGTAAACCAAGGTTTTAGTATGTAGCCACGGCTACACAAAATATATCGGTGGCGTGGTGTATTAAGTTATACAGTGAACAATGCAATTAAATATGTAAAGTAAGGAGTGTTTTATGCACCGTTTCATCATGCAGGCTTATACAGTATAACACAGCCAAGAGTAAGATGGACCTACAGTAGGATACAAGTTGAGTGTTGGTGGTGCGTCCAAGTAAACGTAAACAACATTGGTGCACCAGCACCTGGATGGTAAAACTCAACCACTGCGCTTTAGGCATAATACTCCCGGGTTCTGAAGCTACCCCACGTCATCCAGTTGATTTACACAAGGTCATTGAAAAGACAGCAGTCTCGTCGTAGTGATGCAGCACGATAAGGGAATCAGTATTAAGTTTCGTTACTCATTATACAAGGAAGGGCCGGAATTTTGTGTGTGTGTGTGTGTGTGTGTGTGTGTGTGTGTGTGTGTGTGTGTGTGTGTGTGTGTGTGTGTGTGTGTGTGTGTGTGTGTGTGTGTGTGTGTGTGTGTGTGTGTGTGTGTGTGTGTGTGTGTGTGTGTGTGTGTGAGAGAGAGAGAGAGAGAGAGAGAGACCAACACACATACAGACTGGTGCATTCATGACGTCATTACAAGTTGCTACAATACGACATAATAGACCCAGGGAAGGATAGGGTGATCCTTCTCTCCCTGGGTGTCTTTCTACAGTGACGGTAGCCTCATATCACCCACCTGTGACAGTGTGCGAATAACAAGCCTCCTTGTTTACAGGCTATTTGAGAAAGAGAGAGAGAGAGAGAGAGAGAGAGAGAGAGAGAGAGAGAGAGAGAGAGAGAGAGAGAGAGAATCTCTTGTTTTATATATATATATATATATATATATATATATATATATATATATATATATATATATATATATATATATATATATATATGTAAGGAAAGAGAAAGGGAGAGACTCTCTCTCTCTCTCTCTCTCTCTCTCTCTCTCTCTCTCTCTCTCTCTCACACACACACACACACACACACACACACACACACACACACACACACACACACACACACACACAAAATTCCGGCCCTTCCTTGTATAATGAGTAACGAAACTTAATATTGATTCCCTTATCGTGCTGCATCACTACGACGAGACTGCTGTCTTTTCAATGACCTTGTGTAAATCAACTGGATGACGTGGGGTAGCTTCAGAACCCGGGAGTATTATGCCTAAAGCGCAGTGGTTGAGTTTTACCATCCAGGTGCTGGTGCACCAATGTTGTTTACGTTTACTTGGACGCACCACCAACACTCAACTTGTATCCTACTGTATGTCCATCTTACTCTTGGCTGTGTTATACTGTATAAGCCTGCATGATGAAACGGTGCATAAAACACTCCTTACTTTACATATTTAATTGCATTGTTCACTGTATAACTTAATACACCACGCCACCGATATATTTTGTGTAGCCGTGGCTACATACTAAAACCTTGGTTTACAATGGCAGACAGCCGACAAACATTAATGGTAAAGGCATGTTGGTCCCTCAGGATGAACAGTGTGTGAGTGTAGACACATGATTAAATAGTATAATGCGTCTGGGGCTAAAGAGGGCCCGAATGTGTCAGATCTTGTAGGAAAACTAATATATGAATATTTTAAAAAGAATATAATATACGATGATCAATGTTTGTGGATGTTGTCACAACTATCCAGACTAACGAAGTGGCACCTCTAAGCGACATTACAATTTTATGGTCTGGACATACGTAACACCGTTATTTCAGGTATTATAATACAAGATATGCATTCATCAGGCAAATAAAGTATCTCATTATCTCCATGTGATCCATCAGTATGATGACTGCACAACATTTTTGCACAAGTCAATAGCTGTCCAACACTCAAAGTAGCTATAATCCTATGCAACAGGATATCTACTTATACCATGGTTTGCAAATATACTGACTGTTTTTCCTCACAATAAAACAGAGTAGATGATGCACAACAGGGCACGACCGTTGTGTCACATGGAATAATCACGAATCATTTTTATGGCCACCCTGGTTCAGCCACAAAAATGTTACAGCATTTGAGTCGCACACTCACTAGAGTCAGGTGAACCACGTTTCGAGACACTGAACATCACACCTTCAAACATTTATGCTTAACTACATTTGTTCACCACATTGTATGACGAACATTAAGTCTCCAACATTCATCCAATACACGTTCTTGCATATGGAGTAAGCAATAACCTCAGAACATCTGTATAATCACACCCTTCATCTTTCTAAACGAAACACGACAAAGTTTCGATACATGCGCTCTCACCATCCCTCCTCCCTCCCCTCCTCTCCACCTCGCCACACAGTAATCTCCTGTCAGAGAAACAATGGGAGCCAATGGCATCACTATTTTTCCTTCTACCTTCCACTATACATACGTGGCAAACACTTGTATTTGCAGACAGAGTATGACTTGAAAAAATATAGTTTCTGTGGGTACTAGATACTGTAGCGGAGGTGAAGCTCTGCCGGGTCTGTCCATTTACTCACTATTATTACGATGTAAACAAACACAATAGTGCCACATTTCACCAAACCCACCACCCGCTGTACTCGTTAGAAGTGGAGGTAACTGTACAAACAAAATGGAGCCGTCGTGTCCTGTGGCTGGAGTCGAATCCAGGTCCATTAAGACTATTGCAGACTCTGTGCCCGTATGGCTGTAGCTGCCCCTTGGTTGCGTATGAACAAATTTATGCAGCATTTACATTCTTCACTGTAGGAAACAAAAAAGAGTAAAGTAAATGAAGAATATGAAGTACGATAGTATTATAAAAATGTTGTAACTGGTGAATACAGTATTGGAATTTGGTCGTATACATTTCTCTGTGTTTGTCTGTCTGTCTGTCCGTCTGTCTGAAAAACAAGACGCCATAGCACATTACAATTATCAGAAACGGAAAACCTTTCCGTACATTTTCCTGATCCTTTTAAGATGATAGTTAAAGATCCTGAAATGTTAATACAGACTGTTAAACCGGATTATAGTTACAACTCTCAATCATTATGATCAGCTTAGCCCTTTTCAACGCATAAGGATGTAAAAGGTTGCGATCATGGGACAGTAAAAGAGAAAGCCCGACTCTGCCAGAACTATCATCATCATCATCATAATCATCGAGATATTGCTCTCTTCACTACATCAGCAGCAACAGCACCATAACAATAAATTACAAGTAGAAAGAGAAAGGGAGTTGAGATCATGATGTGAGAGTCGAACCCCGGTCCCTAAGAACCCATACTGACTCTCTACCCGTATGGCTCTTGTGACTCCTGGGTTAATAACTCCCTCAGACTGACATGACTCACCCTCAGCTGAATAAAATCGTCAGTCATTATCTCGGATTAAGTGCTTGATATTTTCCGGGTGAGAGAGGTTTAATGTTGACAGCCTTAACCCTTTCAAGCTCCTATGACTCACTCTATCCTGAGTAATATTATTAATCGTTGCATTTACCAAAAATCAAGAGTTCTCCCGACGATCAGAGGGATAACCGATTTCCAGAATCTCGCCATAACAGAGTAGAGTACTACAGTATTTTCAAAAATCCATATATATCTTTCTTCGTGCATTTTCACTTTAAGTTTCTGTTGACAAGCCAGTTCTAGTATTAAATTCCAACCAACGCCAGTCGATTATACGACAGTGAGTGTTCAGCTGACAGTGAGTCATCGGACCCTGAGATCCACAATGCTGTGACCATTAACTCACTCAGGATAGGGTCAGCTCTTGCATTCCGTTCAAGCCAGCGCAAGCCGATTTTATTTGGGTGAGAGAGAATCGTTGAAGCCTGTGATTATTAATGCTGTCACCATTAACTCTCCTTTGGTCCTGATGATTCTAATACTCTCTTCCATCTAAGTACAGACTATTGTAGTTGGCGGAGAGTGAGCATGGGATCCCGAGAAAGTCATTACTATTATTATTGACACCGTCATGGTCGGAACAACCCTAGTACTCTATTCCAGCTATCGCCAAACGATTTTCTCTAGCTGAAATGGCGTCACAGAAGCCTGAGAATGTGAATACTGTTGACTTTGTCATGATTAACTGCAGCTATCGGCAGTCTATTACATTCAGCTAAGAGTGAGTCATAGGCGCCGGAATCAGTTCCATCCATATGATGGAGAGATTGGTAATAATATAAGGAAAATATTATAGTTACTATACAATATCATCATCATAACCCTGAAAGTGTTGACCGTCCATTTTCAGCCGAGTTATGATCTAGATCCAAATGAAGAGAAATAAAGTCTGAAAATCATCATCATTATCATCATCATCATCATCATCATCATCATCATCAACATCATGATCACTGCCGTCGTTGTCGTCTTCCTGACTTTCTTTTTTGACCCCTAGGAATCAAATATCGAAATCTGAAAATATGAGCATTATTATTATCATCATCATCGTCGTCATCATGATGATTAAAAAGTAAATGGGAAAAAGGAATCAAGCACAGGCTCCTAGAGTCGAACCTTGGCACCTACCAACCCGTCCAGACTCTCGAATCTTGTGGCTCTTGTGACTCCTAGTCTCTTGACTCTCTCAGGCCCCTATGACGCACTCACAGTTGAATAATATCATACGTTGATAGATGGACAGATAAGGATTGTGGAAAGTTTTCCGCATGTACGGTGTAGAGGGTAATCTGCTAGGTGCCGTCAAGAGTTTCAGTGATGGTAGTGAAGCATGTGTAAGGGTTAATGGGCATCTAAGTGAATGGTTCACGATCGGTGTGGACGTGCGACATGGTTGTGTGATGTCTCCATGGTTGTTCAATATATATATATATATATATATATATATATATATATATATATATATATATATATATATATATATATATATATATATATATATATGGATGAGGTGATGAGAGAAGTAAAAACTCGAGTAATAGAGAGAGGGAAGGCGTTGGTAATGAATGGTGATGGATGGAATATCTCTAATTTGTTGTATGCTGATGATGCAGAATTGCTTGCAGGTACCGGACAAGAGCTTGGCAGGCTAGTGCAGTGTTTTGCTGATGTTTGTAAGCGTCGTGCCTTGAGAGTAAATGGAGAAAAGAGTAAAGTGATGGTTACTGAGAGAGTAGATGACTCCCAGTGAGATGTAACAGTGAATGGAGAGAGACTAGAATTGGTGATAGAGTTCAAATACCTGGGTACAGTGATAGAAAAGAGAGGAAAATGTGCAAAAGCGGTTGAAAGTAGAGAGACTCAAGGAAGAAAAGTAGCTGGTGCAATGAAGGCCTTGATAAGAAATAGAGGCTTGAATGTTGCAGCTGCAAGAGGCTTACATGAAGGAGTGTTAGTGCCAGCTTTAACATATGGATGTGAGACTATGGTGTGGCATGAAAATGAAAAGTCAAGAGTAAGAGCAGTGGAGATGGGACTGCTGAGGAAAGTATGTGGAGCACAGTGGGTGGATAGGATACGAAATAATGTGATTCGTGAAAGATGCGGAATGAGGAAATCGGTGGACACCAGAATCGAAGAGAGTGTACTGAGATGGTATGGTCATGTGGAGAGAATGGATAACAATAGAGTGGTGAAAAAGGTATATCTGACCGAATTCGAAGGAGGGAAGAGGCGAGGTAGGCCAAGGAGAAGGTGGAGAGATGAGATATGGTGGATGAATGTGTGAGAAAGAGAGGATTGGAGTCGGTGAGGCTAGGAAACTGACATGAGATCGAGTTGGCTGGATGAATGTTGTGAGGAGAAGTGCATGATCAGGGATTTTGGCACCCCTTTTTAACATGGCAGCGTTTGGATTGACTATCGGATACGATTTTGTAAAGCTACAGAACGTGGTGAATGTTTTTGGCGTATCAGACAGAGCCAGGATTCCGGGGGCTTGAATGGCGAGTGAATGGAAGCATGGTCCATTGGACTGGGCAAATTTGGGCTGTCTGGACATTGCTGCTCCCCATCCTGCCCTAGGGTGGGAAAGTAGGTCCGGATGATGACGATGATGATGATGATGATGATAGGTGGAAGAGAGTGCTCTGTTAATACCAGCAGTGAAAAGGTTATTATTGCCTCACCTGGACAGAGTCCGACGGGGTATTGTTTTTGGTCGAATTTCTTCTTTTTTTGTTTGTTAGCAACATTATGGAAAAACGGCTGAATAAAATTACTTGAAACTCTCATGACTTGTGGACATTGGTCCCCAAAGAAAGTGCTTAAATTTTGGAAGTAATCAAGTGACCCCGAAAGGTCAGAATCAAGGTCATGGATTTTCAGTGGGCTATAACTTGAAAACGGTGGAAGTTAGAGATACTATTTGGAACAGACAGGAACTCGTAATATGGGCTTTCATTTAGCACCAAGACCTTGACCTTGAATGGCCTTGAAAGGCCAAACTCAAGGTCATGGATATTCAGGGGGCTATAACCCAAATGTGTATGCAGAAGATAAAGAGATGTTTACTATTATCAACATACTATACAGGAAATCCCATATGAGTTTTCAATTGGTACCTTGACCTTTGGCTGTATGTGACTTTGAAAGGTCAAACACAAGGTCACGGATATTCAGGGGGCTATAACTCGAAACCCGTTGAAGATAAAGATATTTACTATTACCAAGACATAGGAAGTATCTTATAGGCTTTCATTTGGTATGATGACCTTTGACCTTCAGTGACCTTGAATGGTCATACCCAAGATCACGGATTTTCAGATGGCGTAACTTGAAAATATTTGCTCCATTTCCTTATACTTTAACCCATTAACTACCAGAGTTCGTGTGTGAGGGATATTGCTGGAAGTTTTTTTTCTTTTTTTTAATGCGAGGATGAAGGAACAAAGGCCACAAGCCCGCAATAACTGTTCCTTCCAAGAGAAAAACAAAATACAAGAGAGAGCCAAATTCAAGATCCAATCATTTATGCCTGAACACACTGCGTTTGAATGACTGGAGATCATAGGGGAGGCGGTGGCTGAATCGGTACAGAGGTGGCCTGCAGTCCTAACGGACCCGAGTTCAAATCCCGCTGGGGCAGGGAACAGTTTAAGGATTTGAATTTCATAAATATCAGACTTTACTGATCTACCAGAAGACCCGCCGACATGTAAAAATACCCCCGCTAATACCAATACACAAGTGCTGTATGGGACAGCCCTAGCATGTATTCAGTATGGACAATGGGTGTTAGTACCGAAGCGGTGACATGTAGAGGTGTACGGTACGTAGGAGGACTACTGGGCCTTGAATGCAGGCTGTGAAGCCTATGCCCGGAGTCGGTCACATAAAAAAAAAAAAAGGAAATACAGACAGAGGGAGACAGTTCCAGATATCTGTTGCATAAATGAAGGACTGTGAGTAACGGTTAACTCTTGCATTAGAGAGTTGGACAGAAAAAGGATGAGAGTTTGCTGGTCGTAGAGGTGGAGGAATGCAAGCAGACAGTTCAGAGGAGCAGTGACCACTGAAGTAGCGACAGAAAAGAGATAAAGATGCAACAGTGTGACGAAGAGACAGAGGTTGAAGGGAGCCAGTAGGAAATGGAGAGTTGATGAGACGAAAAGCCTTTGACTCCACCCTACTGAGGAGCCTCCCCACAGATGAGAGTTGTACTCTACACAGGGGCGAATAAAACCAATGTACAAAGTCAACAGCTGTGCAGGGGTAAAGAAGGAACGGAGTCGGCTTAGCACACCTAATCTCTTGGAAGCAGATTTTACAAGAGATGTAATATGATCTTTCTAAGATAAGTCCCGAGTAAGTGAAACTCCCAGCGTGTTCAAGGATGATGCAGGAGTAAGCTGAATATTATTAAACATTAGTGGGTACACCTGTGGAAGATTATGTCGGGTTGATAGGTGTAAGAACTGAGTCTTTGATGCTTTAAAAACAACAAGATTATTTTTACCCCAGTCAGAGATACGAGCCAAGTCAGACATTATTGTAGGTGTGTCATAGCCTCATCCCTTGTTTGTTGAAGTAACTACTGAGATGAGCTTTGTGGGAACCGAATGGAAAGGTGAAGGGTGGAGTCATCAGTGTATGAGTGGATTTGGTTAGATGTACAGCTTAGGTCACTGATGAATAAGAGGAGGAGAGTTGGTGATAGGACAGAGCCTTGAGGAACACCACTGTTGATAGATCTAGGAGAAGAATGATGCCATCTACAACAGCAGCTAAGCATATTGCCTTTCGCCTATCGGCTCTTCGTCACGAAGCTCATAGGTCCCTGCCACGGGGTCCCCACCTTTATTAACTTTTGAAAATGCCCACTTCCGTCCTATACTGAGGACGCTGGGCCCAAATGGGTTAATTGTGACTGACACTAAATGGCAGAAACGAGTCGGTATTTAACAACAATAAAATAATTGCCGTCGGGCAAGGTTTCTTGTGTCTGGCGCCACTTGTTTACATGATTAACAGTCACTCAAATTACTCACCCTCAATTGAATAATATTATCCGATATTACTTGAATATACTACTAGAGATTTGCCAAGCATGAGAGGGTTATTATAGACATTATTAGCTCTGCAACGCTCGTATGACTCACCATCAGCTGCATATTGGCGTCTGGCGTTAGTTTGAATATACAGTACATAAGAGTTGTACTGAGCATTTACCAGTCAGTAATGTTTTAGTATCGAAATACCTAAATTGCTTAATTTACAGCACCCCTTCATCACGAGGACGTTGTTTATATTTTGTTCTAATTATGAACAGCGGTCTATATTGCACATAGAAAGGACACATATAGGCTATATGTAACCCACACATTAAAAAAATATCTGTCCTCATAGCGGGAAACTATGCGTATAAAACTACACCATTCCAGTGAAGTGCTGCCTCCAGACGATTTTATTCACCTACGTGAACACCTGTAATAAGAAAGTGATTAAAAAGGCTATGTGACATATTCTTAGTGGATTTTGATATTTTGTAACATCTCTTCCATACTGATTAATTCTGCACATGATACATAATTATCCTCATTTATTGTACCAATAAAAACGCCTCTGCCGGCGAGGTACGAGCGAGGCCATTTAAATCCCAAAGCACTGAAATGTCGACATACACCCCGAGGATGCCTAGAGTATATTGATGGCTGTCTACCTACCAAGTTTCATGCCTTAACGACAAACTGTCTGGCCTGTGGCCCTCTTTCGAAAAATTTTAACTTGCTGCACCTGGAGCGTGTCACGTTCCACGTGTACCGTCGGGGTGCGATAAAAACTGTCAAAAACAAATCTTAAACAATGGGGCTATCATATGATGCAAACCACGCAGTGATCGGCCCTGTCGTTGCTGAGATAGAGGCTTCTCAAATGCGTTACGATCTGGCCAGGTCTGGCCGGGCGGGTTGGGCCGGAGCGGTCTTGGGGCGCTTAAATGTGAGAAAATGCCTCTACTTGACGAGAGACTCTCAAGGACTTCGCCCTTGCTCGTAATTAATGAAAATCTTTATGCACATTAAAGATGATCATATGACATAAAATGTAAATTCATGGTGTTATAAACATAAATCGTTCAAGAAAATGTGTTGGGAGCCTGGTATGCCGGTCAGACTACGTGGGTATATCTGGCCTCACCTGTGGGCAAAGTCTCTCCTAAGATGAATAAAATCGCCTCCATAGTCTAAGGCATCGCTACTTCACCCAGATAGCCTACTTTATTCTTCCTATTTTATTTATGCTGGAGAACATTTTTCGAAGTAGTGGTGTTAGATACAGCCTTCATTGAGGTTTACGGCTAGAGCGGTAAGCTGAATAAAATCCTCTGAATGAAGCTGGAATAAAGGAGTATATGGGAGGGTACTGAAGCATCTAATCCTCTGAACATAAGAATAGCACACACACACACACACACACACACACACACACACACACACACACACACACACACACACACACACACACACACACAGGGCAAAAGAGTTCATGTCATTTCGGGAGTGAATGAATCTTAGGACCATTAAGCCAGGTTGGGACTCTGCCTGTACGACTGTAGGTGCTCCTTGGTTGTGTAGAGATAACACAACGTTACAAAAATCTCTCTCTCTCTCTCTCTCTCTCTCTCTCTCTCTCTCATTGTCTAGCTTTTTCTGTGTATCTATCTGTTTACCTTCCTAGCTGTGTATCTATGTCCATCTTTCTATCTATCTATCAATCTATCTGTTCATTAATATGTCAAACAGTTTATTGCTCTGTCAGCTTATCTGTCTATATACCATTATCACTCAGCCGTAACATACAAATATTAAAGAAAAATTTTTAATCTTAATTCCTCGAGAATAAGTACACAATCAGCAAAAAGACAACAGCTTACAATACTAAGGAGGATCCAGAGTTCTTTTTTTTGCCCGAAGTGGAACTCAGGTTCACGAGGCCTTGCCTAGGCTACCTGCCTGTATTCCTGTAGCTGGTCCTTGGCTGAGAATTGAAGAAAAAAAATCAGTCAATATATATTTTTACATTGCAAAGAAAAGCAGAGGAGATTAATCATACCAAAGTTAGGTGAAAAATAATAATGCTGGTATTGTGGTAATCATTGCATGCTGAATGTTGCATAGCCTAATGAAGGAAATCGAACATTTGTTGAAATAATATGCTTATCTATGTGTCAACCTCCCTTGGCGTCTATCTTTCTATATATATTATCTATCTATCTGTATTTCTCTCTCTTTGTATATAACTATACGTCTAATTTCTCTACTAGCATAATCCAGGGATTGTCATACAAGATGAAGATCAAACCACGTCATCAATAATCGCAACTAATAACACACATACACATCATAAATAAATAAATAAATAAATAAATAAAGTAGCGACGTAGGCTGATGGTCAGAGTCGAACCCAGGTCTAGTAAGCCTAGTCCGGACTCGATGCCCTTCGGACTGTACCTACTCTTGGATTTTTAAGCGACAAAAATTATAGCGTTTAATATTTCCATGCAAAGAAAACGAGAAGCAACCGTAAAGCTTTATTCTTGTTGACAATACACGGTTTTATTAAAACTAAATGAGCCATAAGAATATGATAATCCTAATACTGGCATTTGTTTTTACTCACACAGTGTCAAAACTACTATATATATATATATATATATATATATATATATATATATATATTTCATTTCCTGTGGCACCCCACGGGATGCATAGGACCTCGATGACCTCTCTCCACCAATATTTGTCTCTTGCCATCTCCTTCAGGTCCCACCAACACTCCTCTCCTGCTTCTATTTTCATTGTTCTCAAGCAGGTTTCCCTCGGCCTACCTCTACCTCTTCTTCCTCTAGCAATCCACTCTGGCACATCCTGTATTAAACTGCCTGCTTTTCTGTATATGTCCCCTAGCCACTTCCAGCGAGACAGTCTCACATATTCATTAACTGGTTCCACACTCATAATATCCCTTACTCTTTCATTTGTAACTCTGTCTTGCCACTTTACCCCCAAAATCCTTCTCAGTATTTTTTTCTCAAATCCTAATACTTTCTGATCTGTTGCAATTGTACTGTACCATGACTCATGCCCATAAATTAAAATTGGTCTAACCATGGACTTGTAAATTTTCACTTTAGTATGTACCGAAAACATATTATTATTCCAAACAGATTTCAACATTCCAACAGCTCGCCAAGCCTATCTAATCCTCTCCTCAATTTCATTGTTTAGTGATCCATTAGAGGATACAATCGTTCCCAGATATTTAAAGTTTTCTACATTCTTCACCACATTATTCCCAATTACACAATCGATTTGGTTCTCCACGTTCATTTTAATAATTTCAATCTTTCCACAATTTATTACCAATCCCACCTTTTCTCCTTCCTCCACCAGACAATCAAGTACCCTCTGCATCTCGTAAATACTTCCGCAAATCAGTACAATATCATCAGCATAGTCCAAATCCGTCAGCTTCTTATTATCTTTCCAGTTAATTCCTGCACCTGTTCTCCTTACAGTCTTTCTCACAACATAATCCATAACCAAAACAAACAGCAATGGCGAAAGAACTCCTTGAATCACTCCTGACCTAACCTCAAATGGATCACTCAAAGAACCACCCACCATTACCTTACAAAAAGTACCTTCATGCAGGCTTCTAATAATATTTACAAACTTTCTGGTATACCATAGAATCTCATAATTTTCAACATAGCTCCACGTGAAACACTATCAAACGCCTTTTCAAAATCCACAAAACACATACTTAATGGCATGTTCATCTCATTATCTTGTTGCATTAGATGCCTTACAATAAAAATCTGATCATTACAACCTCGACCCTTTCTAAAGCCCGCTTGTTCTTCTCTTAAAATTTTGTCAATTACTGGCACTATTCCGTTCAACAAGATTTTGGAAAAGACTTGCAACTACAGGTGTCAAAGTTATCCCCCTCCAATTGCCACACACATTTAAATCTACCTTTTTTGGTATTTTTATAACCACTCCATTTTTCCACTCTTCTGGAATTCCACCATTATCCCAAGCCTCATTAAAAAGTTTCAAAAGCGCATTCATTAACTCGTCATTTTCCACCTTAAGCATTTCAGGAAATATTCCATCTTCTCCTGGGGCCTTAAAATTCTTTAACTCCTTTATAGATTTTGTTACCTCTTCCAAGGTTATATCCCCTGTTTCTATCTGTAAATCTCTCTCGGCTGACAAAATGTCCTCTTCAGCTGGGATTGGTCTATTTAGAACAGATTCAAAGTGCTCTTTCCACCTTCCTTTTATATCTAAATCTTTAGTCATCAAATTACCATTTCTATATCGTACAGGTATTTCCTTCCTTCTCTTTTCAGTCCCAGTTAACTCCTTTATGGCTTGATACGCTGCTCTTGTGCTCTGACCGCCATTTTTACTTAATTTCTGTCTCTGTTACCTTTTCATCATATAGCCTCCTCTTATCAAGTCTAACGAGTCTTTTTACTTCAGAATGTAAACAGTGCTTTGCTCAAAGTACTTCAACTACCTGACCATCAACATGTTGTTCTTCGCTTCTTAACTTAGCCTCTTTCCTTTTCTGAATTGCACTCCATGTTTCATCTGACATCCACTTTTCTCCTTCCCGCTTTTCCCTTTTTCTTAATAGTAACCTTAGCACTCTCATGCAAAACCTCTTTTACCTCTCTCCACATTTGATTAATATCATTGTTTTCAGATTCCATCAAAGTCTGCAGGACTAGAAACCTGTTCCTACATTCCCACCGAAACTTTTCCCTCGTGCTCTCATCACTTCTCAGCTCATCAAAATCATAATTATTACCTCCTGTACAATTACCATTAACGTTTCTCTTAAGTTTTATTTTAATCTTTGACACAACAAGCTGATGATCACTACCTATATCTGCCCCCCTCCTTACGCAAATATCTTGCAAATAACTCCTATGCCTTCTGCTAATTGCAATGTGGTCAATCTGGTTACAATATTTACCACATGGTGAAATCCAAGTAGTCTTATACATTTTTCTATGCTCAAAGATAGTTCCACCAATTATAAGGTCATATATATATATATATATATATATATATATATATATATATATATATATATATATATATATATATATATATATATATATATATATATATATATTAATCACATTTCGCCATTGACGAGTTTATTCAGCTAAGGGTGACGCCCCTGATCCTAAGAGTCTTAATAAAAGCTGTATTTATTGTTGTTGATGGACGAGTTTATTCAGCTTGAGGTGATATATCTGGTTGTGAAGGGGTTAATGAAGGCTACATTATAACCCCTCCACTTTCAAAAGCCTCTCCGAAGTTAAAGAAAATCTTTCCTGGATACCAAGAACAAAATACAGGAAAATGTTGTCGTAGTGAAGGGTTTTGTCAGTATACATTTATAGTGACATAATTTCCACCATATTCTCCCCACCACCACATGATTTTATTCCGATTAAGTTATTCAACCCGATAACCTATTGTAGTATCAATATTTGCAGCTCTACTCGTCTCTCACTAATGATATTTGGACGTGAGGTGTTTCACACCCGTTGACTTTAGTAGGGAATGCGAATCCACATTATCTCAGAACACATCACACAACACACCACACACCCCTATCACACGACACGACACACAATTACACTCCAACACCACACCACACGACACACAATCACACTCCAGCACCACACCACACCACACCACACCACACCGAGGTTATTAATTGAAGTGCCAGGCTGAGATGTGTGCATCATTCAGCCCTCTTGAGATATCAGAAGAGGCTGGATGACTCCGTCGCTGATGCCTGTCCAGGATGCAACACAGCACCCCATACTATTAAGTACATTCTGATAGACTGCATTGCACACAATCGCTTGCGCCACCAAGACAACATACACTCCTTGAGAGCTCTGTGGGAAAGCCCGGTCTCGGCCGTGGCCTTCCACAGGGACTCGGGGCTGTTCGGCCAGACAGCCTAGAGAACAACAGCTACTACTACTAATACTTCTGAAGTGCTCTGACGTTACCACATCTATTGCTCTGTAATTTTGAATATAGTTCTAGGTTCTTCCAGTCGCTTTTATTCGGTTGTGAGAGAATTTTGTAACAGGGAGAAGAAGTCGCCTCCATTATCTTCTTTTATACTAGCATTGACAACAATTGCTGAACAAAATCGTACTGTGGCATTATGAGTAAAACCACCAATACATAATGGCACTGAAGGTGTTGAGAGGCTTTGGGAACTGGAGGGATTAAGCATTGCTTAAACGCCTTCACTCCGATTAATTAATTCTTAGGTTATTCTTGCTATTTTTCAGTGGCTTGTATTTAGCTGAGGAGAGACTTTTCGACATGCAGGGGTTAGTGAAGGCTGTATCCATCCTCTCCAGATGGAAAACTGTGTCCAAAGCTGAATGAAATCGTGTGTAAATATCAAGAATTAAATACAAATAGGTCATGGTCTTGCAGGGGTTAAAGGCAGAGGAAGGTTGGCTCGTATGGAAGTGGGTTAATAAACTATTAACCCTTTGACTACCACTTACTTACTTAGCTCTTTATTTTTTTTGATGACCGAAAACTTTGCTGAATACAACATGAACATTGGCCACGAAACTGGTTTTATAAAACTATACCAACGTTTTGGCGCAGGAATAAAGAACTTCCTATTTATTCCAACTACACGGCGGATGACTTTATTCACCTCACTGAAACTCACTGCAGCACAAAGGATTACGCCTTGAAAGATGATAAGGACACTGGACTGTATTATCGAGTATGAAGATAAGTGATAAATCTGTTATCGAACAAAAAGGTGCAGTAGTGTCACTGGGCTGGACATTAAGATTTTTGCAGACTCTTTGCCCGTATGGCTGTAGCTGTTCCTTGGTTGTATGTGGAAAAAATTATACATTGCTGATGTTTTTTTTATTTATCGAAGGGAACATAAAGAAGGAAATAAATGAAGATTATCCAAGTTGGGTAATAAATAAAAGTATTGCACTATGTATACAATACTGTAGTATGGTCTCTCTCTCTCTCTCTCTGTCTCTCTGATGAACAAGTAACCAAAGGACTTCATTTTATCAGAAATGGAACATTTTTTCGAATATGTTCCTGATTCTTTATAGACGATAGTTAGTAATGGTGGCAGAGAGTGTTAAGACAGACCGGGCAAAATTTCAGCGTTAACATATAATAAAGAAATTCATCGTCATCATTATCATCATCATCATCATACATCATCGTCATCGTCGCCGTCGTCGTCGTCGTCGTGTTCTTCTTCTTCCTGACTTTTTTTCACGCCTACGAATCGAATATAACAAATCGGAAGTAGGAGGATTATCATTACCATTATTGTCATTATCATGATCATCACCATCATCATGGTCAGCATCACCATCAACGTGATCGTCATTATGATGATGAAAAATAAACAGGAAAAAGGAGTCAACCGCAAATCCTGGAGTCGAACTTTGGCCCCTAGTAATCCGTCAAAACTCTACCCGTGTGGTTCTTGTGACTCCTAACGCTTTATCCCTTTCAGGCTACTATGACTCCCTCCTGACTGTATACCATCGTGCGAAATAAACTGTTTTTATTTTTTTCTAATGCAAGGAAGAAGGAGCCAAAGGCCAAGGACCTGCAAACTGCTCCCTCCAAGAAAAAACAAAAAACAAAACAACAGAGTCAATTTCAAGATCCATTCACTTCGAAATGCTTTGACAGACTGCGTCTGAAAGACTGGAGATCGTAGGCAGTAAGAAAAACAGACAGACTGTGACGGTTCCAGAGTTGACATGTTGCATACATGAAGCACTGAGAGCAGCGGTTAATCCTTGCATTAGAGAGTTGGATAGAAAAAAGAAATGAGAGTTTGTTACTTGACGGGTGCTACGTGCCCGCCGTAATGGTGGAGGGATGGAAGCAGAGTTCAGAGGAGCAGAGACCATTGAAGTAGCGATGGAGAAGAGACAAAGATGCAACAGTGCAACGAAGAGACGGAGGTTGAATGGAGCCTGTAAGAAAAGGAGAGTTGATGAGACGAACATTTGATTCCGTCCTGTTGAGAAGAACTGTGTGTGGTGAGCCTCCCCACACATGAGGGTTGTACTCTACACAGTGGCGAATAAAACCCGTGTATAAAGTGAACATTTGTGCAGAGATAAAGAAGGTACAGAGTCGGCGTAGCACACCCGATCTCATGGAAACAGTTTTTACAGGAGAGGTAATATGATCTTTCCAAATAAATTCTGAGAGAATGAAACCCCAGGTATGTTAAAAGATGGTGCAAAACTGAATTAGCTATTGTTAATAACTGGGTACTCCTATGGGAGATTTTCTCGGGTTGATTGATGTAAGAACTGGGTTTTGGATACATTAAAAACAGCAAAGGTATTTTTACCCCAGATAGAAACATGAGCCAAGTCAGACATAGGGTGTGCCACAGTCTCATCCATTGTTTGTTGAAGTAACTGCTGAGACAGACACTGCGGGAAGCAATGGAAAGGTGAAGAGTAGGGTCATTAGTGTATGAGTGGATAGGGTTAGATGTACAGCATAGAAGTACATTGATGAATAAAAAGAAGAGAGTTGGTGATAGGACAGAGCCCTGAGGAACACCAGTATTGACAGCACTAGGAGAAGAATGATGGTCATCTACAACAGCAGATAGAGAACGACCAGAAAGGAAACTAGAGGTGATGGCATAAAAAGAAGGATAGAAACTGTAAGGAGGTAGTTTGGAAATTAAAGATTAATGCCAGACTCGATCGAAAGCCTTTGAGATGTCAAGTGCAATGGCAAAGCTTTCGCCATAGTCCCGAAAGGAGAATGACCAGGAGTCTGGAAGGTAGTGAGAAGATCACCAGTGGAGTGTCTCTGGCAGAACCCATAATGACGATCAGAAAGAAGGTTGTGATAGGAAAGATGCTTTATTATTATTTTTTTTTAAGAACTGACTCGAAAACATGAAATACAGGATGTTAAGGTGATTAGGCGATAATCAGAGGGTTGGGAGTGGTCACCCTTCCTTGGGACAGGCTGAATGATAGCAAACTTCCAGCAACAAGGAAAAATGCAAGTTGACAAACAAAGGCGAAATAGTTTACTTAGGCAGGGTGTAAGCACAGAAGCACAGTTCATGAGGACAACAGGAGGGATCCCATCAAACCCATGTGCCTTGTTAGCACTGAGGCCATTGATGGCAGAAAAAACATCAATTGAAGAAATTTTAATGGTAGCCATGAAGAAGTCAGAGGGAGGAAAAAATGGAGGGACAGCACTGGAATCGTCTAAGGTGGAAATGGAGGAGAAAGTCTGAGTGAAGAGTTCTGCTTTATTAGTAGAAGAAATAGCTACAGAGCCATCCGAGTGGAAAAGAGGAGGGAAGGATGATGAGGTAATATTGTTTCGAACAATTTCTGGCAAGGTGCCAGAAGGAGCAGGAAGTATTCGAGTTGGAGAGTTGAGAATATTTTGTACAGATCAAATTATTTTTAGCACAGCAAAGAGCAGCCTTAGCACGATTCTGTTCAGAAACATAAGAAAGATGAGATTCAGAGGTGGATAGGCTTCAGTACCTTTTGTAAGCCTTCTCCTTGTTGTGGACGGCATTAGAACAAGCGTAATTTAAACCAATGTTTCTTTTGCATTAGCCAAAGGGTATGAGAAAGGATTGTATTCTTCGATGCCCAAGAGAACAACCTCCGTAATGTGCAAGGCACACCCAAATGGCTCTCAGCCATGGAAACAATAATCATTCCAGAGATAATATAAGAAGTACTGCCTAAGGGCCTCCCAATCAGCAACTCCAAATTGCCACAACTGACACCCACAAGCCACACCAGAGCGTTAGGACAGGTTAAGATGGTAAGGTTGTGATCAGAGGATCCCAACTGAGAGGAAAGATTTACAGTGTAAGCAGAAGGATTAGTTGTAAGGAATAGGTCAAGTATGTCGGATCTCTCTTCAAGTCGGTCAGGGATACGGGCAGGTGCAGTACATGTTGCTGTAGGTCAATGAGGAGAGAAAAGATGTAGGCATGTTCACCAGGTGGATCAGTGAAAGAAGGGGAGTGCCAAAGGTGGTGGTGAACGTTGACATCTCCTAGAATGGAGATTTCAGAGAAATGAGAAATGGGCAAGATGTGTTCCATCTTAGAAATAAGATAGCCAAAAAAAAAATTTGTAGGCAGTAGAATTAGGGGATAAGTAAACAGCGCACATATATTTAGTCAGAGAACGACACGAAAGCCCAAGTCAGAGAGCAGAGAATTCAGAAGAATCAAGTTCAGGAACATGAAAGCAAGATAGGTAGTTGAATATATATATATATATATATATATATATATATATATATATATATATATATATATATATATATATATATATATATATATATATATATATATATATATATATATATATATATATATATATATATATATATATATATATATATATATATATATATATACTGTATATATGCAACAGCCACCTTTGGCTTTGAAATGTGTATAAAGTAGGAGGATACAGAGAAGGTTTTGCTATCAGTTGCCTCAGATAGCTAAGTCTTAGTTAGGGAGAGAAGGTGAGGTTTAGAGGAGGACAGGTGTTGCCCACCAGAGAGAAAGTTAGAGGAAAGGTCGCGAATGTTGCAGAAACGAAGAAGAAATGAGTCGGACAGTGGTTCTAGTCATCTTGCTGGGTCGTCACCAGGAGAGGGGCGGAAGCTGGGGGCATGTATGTCCCCCCCCCCCTTGGGAACTCCGAAGCTTGGTTAAGAGACGCCATTTTTGTTTAATTTTGAATTGGAAGTGTAGTGTGTAATATGTATTGTTTGGTACTGACTGTGAGAGAAACTTGTATTGGAGAGCATGCTGGCCTACCCTCTGTGTTACTGAAACTGTTCAGCAAAGGGGGATGGTCATGAGCTAGTCCCGAGGGCTTATAAAAAGGGAGCTCCAGCTCTCCCAGTCACCAGCTTTCCGTCCACCTTGGGAGTACCGCCCTGCTCGGCTGGTGCTACAGTGTACTCCACAGTGGCGTACTATATTATTACCAACCGTGAATAGTTAATACTGGGGACTCTGATGCATGGTCGTGGAGGGTGAGGACGTGTTTTCATCTACTCTCTCCTCTAGTTTTCAGGGCTACCTCACCGGCATTAGTTTTTTTTTTTTTAATTCACCCTTCTGGTGACGTCTAGGATTAGCTAGTTCTCAAATACCTCCCCTCCCTGTTAGTTTTGAACAGTAGGTGTCTGTTCTAATAAGCTGAGTTTACCTTTGCTTATTGCCCATGGAGGGTCTTCCCCACTGATTGCTCTGGGGCATGAATTGACACGGTCGGGCCTCCCTGGAGTGGTTTGAGAGGGCAACCTCAGACATAGGTGTTTGGTCCCAGGTTGATTGGCCCTTGCTTGTTTTCTCTCCTCCTTCCCACTTCCCCTGTTAGGGGGGAGTGATACTATGGCGGACTCCCCTACTGCCTCCTCCCAGGTGGTCCTGACTGACCCCCGACTGAACCACGGACTGACAGCCTCCAGACAGAACGGCCCCAGACTCGTCTGCCCTGTGACACAAGTGTAAATAATGCTGAATTCGTTCTCATCCATGCTCCAGGTTCCACTCCCTTGAGCAGTCTCAATCCCTTCATGATTAAGAAGGTTATTGATGGCTGTGCTGGGGAGGTGGAACAAGTCAAAAAACTTGCAAACGAAGACCTCCTCGTAAAGACTGGCAAGTCTTCCCAGGTTAAGGACTTGTTGAAGCTGTGCAAGTTTCATATCTATGATGTCGGAGCCAAGATCCCAACTTCCATGAATTCCTGCAAGGGTTGTTATCACTTGCAGGGATCTCACCGATGAGTGAGGAAGAGATCATTGAGGAACTCACTCAGCAAGATGTCACCGATGCCCACTTCATAACAAGAGTTTCGGAAGGTGTCAGGACAGAGACTGCGACTGTTGTTTTGACTTTTGGTAAAGTATCACTTCCTAGCCATGTAAAAATCGGCTACGAAATTGTTCATGTGCGGCCATACATCCCCAACCCTTTCCGTTGTATGAAATGCCAGTTATATGGGCATGGTGCCAAGACTTGTCAGGCTTCCCAGCCAGTGTGTGGCAAGTGTGCAAGCCAAGGTCATGATGTGGACCATTGTACATCTGAGACGGTATGTTGTTTTCACTGCAAGGGCACTCACTCCACTTCCTCTAGGGACTGTCCCAAGTGGAAGGAGGAGAAGGAGGTCTGCACAGTGAAGGCAACTGAGGGCATTTCCTATTACGAAGCTAGGAAAAAGGTGAAGGAGTTGCATGCAACTCCCATGCTGAATAGGTCCTATGCTTCGGCGGTAATGTCCCATCCTGTGATATGCTCTGTAGAGACGCAGACTGAGCTTGTCCTTCTCCCTCCTGCCACTCACAGTACCTCTCCATCTTGGCCTCCCATCCGCTCGAACTCTCTCACTGACATCCCTACGGTTTCAACCTATTCTCAGGCTGCTGCTGCCTCTCTATCAGTTCGGCCTAAAGCGAAGTCCGACAAGTCTAGTAAAAGTAACATGACCACCCTCACAAAACAGTCTCGTCCTCATGGTCTTCCAGTTCCCACTCCAGCGAGGGAAAGGAAGGTTAGCTTTTCCTCGGAGGAGTCAGGGAACCTAGTAATTGACGACAATATCGAGGTTTCCATAAACAAGCACCGGGATAGGTCCCCCGGTAGTCGCTCGCCTGCTGGCGGGCGACAAAAAAAGACTAAGCACACTGGCCCCAGATGAAAATTTTAAACCACCGCATTCACTGTATTACAGCGGAATTGTAGAGGTATTGGGAATAAATTCCAAGATATAGCAATCTTGCTTTCTATACACAGGCCGGACGTTGTTTGTTTACAGGAGACGCGCCTGGAAGATCATCCTGATCCTCCACAGTTAAAACACTACCACCCGTATAGAAGAGATGAAGGTCACGGAGTAGCCATATACACACACAAATCACACCCACAAATGGAAGTGATTCTAAATTCTACTCTGGAAGCGGTCGCGTGCAGAGTAAAATTTAATAACAAGTATCTGTCTATTTGCTCTCTGTACTGTCCTCCACATGGCCTCATTGATAGTGATACTTTATATTCACTATTTGAACATCTGCCTGGGAATAAGTTAGTGTTGGGCGATTCTAACGCCCATCACTATCAATGGGGTAGCTTGAGGATTGATGGTCGTGGGAAGCAAGTAGCCGACCTAATACTACAGTCCAACCTCTGTCTTCTGAATGATGGTAGAGCGACTCGTGTAGATGATCGTACTGGTAACTTTTCGGCCACTGACTTATCTTTGGCCTCCCCTGGTATACATCAAGATTTCTCATGGGACCCTTACGATGACTCCATGGGAAGTGATCATTTACTCATCTGTCTTTCTTATACAAGCAACATCGTTTCAGACCCTCCACCTCCAAAATTTAACTATAAGAAAGCAGATTGGGGATCCTTCTCAAGGATCGCCAATTTAGATATATCTGGGGAGACCATAGATGTTAAGGTCGAAAATATAACAAAATCCATATTACACGCAGCTGAGGCTGCTTTTCCCAAGAATTCTACAGTTCATGTGAAGCATAGAGCACATTGGTGGACGCCGGATTGCCAACAGGCATTAAGAAAACGCAATAGGAGATACAGGATTTTTGACAGTCAGCCTACAGAGGAAAATTTCATTGCTTACAAACAAGCACTGGCTGAGGCAAGGAGAATAATAAGAAGGGCCAAACGTGACTCCTGGCGGTCCTTTGTGTCCACGGTGACTCGTACTACACCATTACGTAAAGCCTGATCCACTATAAGAATATTAAATAATAAAGTCCCATACATACCTATTACGACCCTGCAGGTAAATAATAACATCTATGACGAGCCCGTGGACGTTGCTAGCATCCTCGCCAGGAGTTTTTCTCATGTAAGTAGCTCAGCCAATTTTGATCCGCGTTTCCAACATCATAAACGCATGGCTGAGCTACAAATCATAGACTTTGCCACAGAAGACGTCAACTCCCCATACAACCAAGGGTTTAAGCTAGATGAACTGCTCCTTGCCCTTAAATCCTGTAAAGACACCAGCCCTGGACCAGACACTATCACGTACGGTATGATCCAGCATCTTAATCAGGACAACCTGATTAAGATGTTAGCACTATACAATGAGATTTGGGCGTCTTGAACGTTCCCAAACTCATGGCACTTTGCGCACGCCATACCGATACCCAAAGAGGCTGGTCGTCTTATGAATCCCACTTCATTTCGTCCTATTGTGTTGACTTCTTGTGTATGTAAGGTCATGGAACGTATGGTAAATAATAGGCTTCATTTTGTTTTAGAGTCAAAGAATTTGTTAAATGATCAACAATGTGGCTTCCGTAAATACAGAAGTTCACTAGATCATTTAATGAATTTGGAGCATTGTATTGCAGAAGCATTTGCCAATAAAGAATTCATGATAGGGGTGTTCTTGGACATCCATAAAGCCTATGACATGACATGGCGACACGGTATACTAACGAAGCTCTATGCTTATGGTTTAGGAGGAAATTTGCCTATTTTTATTTCAAATTTCTTAAGGGACAGGACTTTCTCTGTCAAATTGCCCCGTAACGTAACATCGGATGTATTTATCCAGGAAAACGCGGTGCCTCAGGGAAGTGTCCTTAGTCCTATATTATTTAGTATTATGATCAATGATATTCTGTCATCAGCTCCCATCCCGAGGAATCTTAAATACTCGCTCTATGCTGACGATTGTGCAATATGGCACTCTTCCCGTAATGCACAATTTTCGGCTAGGCGGATTCAAGCAGCCCTTGACTCCGTCCACCAATGGGCCTTGCGGTGGGGATTTATGTTTTCCGTCCGTAAGTGTGCCGCTGTAGTCTTCACTAATCGTAACGTACCTAATTTGTGCCTAACTTTGGATAATCAGGCAGTACCTTTTCAAAATTCTGTAAAGTTTCTGGGAATTCATTTTGATCGTAGGATGAACTTTAAAATTCATGTTAATACTTTGCTTGCTCGTTACAATAAACCAGTAAATGTCCTCAAGTACCTAGCGGGTACTACATGGGGTGCCAACAGAAAATCTTTATTAATGGTGTACAAGTCCCTCATTCGATCAAAGCTAGACTATGGTGCACAGGTGTATGGCTCGGCATCTGATGCCACGCTGAAAGGATTGGATGTGCTACAGAATAAATGTTTGCGATGTGTCTTGGAGCCGTTCGGTGTACCCGTGTAGCTCGTATGGAAGTGGAGGCAAATGTGGCTCCCCTCCATATTTGCCGTGACCACCTGGCTTGGTCCTATGGACTTTGAACATTTAGGAAAACTAATATCGACAATGTGGTCTGTACCTCCCTGCGTCAATACCACCACCTTCTGCGGGGGGTGCGTCGGCCACTTGCTGTTCAGCTCCACTTACTGACTCAGGAGCTTGGTGTGGACCCCAGTGACTGTGACAAGTTGGTGTTAAAAAATATAGCGCCTTGGGAGCCACCTGGCTTTACTGTTGATGTTACATGGCTCCTAGCACCTAAGACTAAGGCGCCGGAGACAGAGGTCCACCACTTGTTTCGTAACATCATCATTCATCACTTGGGGTCCCACCACTTGTACACCAATGGCTCCAAGTCGAGTGAATGTGTGGGTGCAAGTGCGTGGTCGACTGAATATGCCCTCAGGTATCGGTTGCCGACTCATACGTCTGTTTACCTCTGAACTTTTTGCTATTGACAAAGCATGACTCATTTGTCATATTTTCGGATTCAAAATCAGCCCTTTAGGCAATTGCATCTTGCACTACGGACTCTCATGAGATCCAGGGCCCATCGTTAATAAGTTGCAGTCATGCAACAAGTCATTCACGATGATCTGGGTGCCTGGTCATTGTCGTATCTACGGCAATGAGCAGGCTGACTTACTTGCAAAGTCGGCTGTAGAGCTCGAGGAGACATGGAACGTTCCTCGTGATCTACGGTCGAGTCTCTCTCGGAAAGAAATCAATAAATCTTCTGTGGCAAGGTCAGTGGACCAGACTTAATATTCCAACCTGTAAGCCGTACCTGGGCAACTGGGACACTGCCAACCGTCCCAGTCGCCTTGAAGAAAAAGTGTTGGCTCGCTTACGGCTTAATGCCACCATATTAACACATATGAAACCTTTCCCGCCGCACTGTGACATCTGTGATACGGCGTTATCTATCAGTCATATCATCCTGAGCTGTCGGCGATATATTCGTGAACATGCTTCACTTATAAATTACTGCGGCGAAGCAGACGTCCCCTTCACCCTTTCCACCATCCTGGGTGATGGGGACATCGTTATGAGTGATAAATTGATGGCTTTCTTGAGAGAGACCGGACTGATCAGAGTGATGTGACTTTTTTACTGTGTGGTTATGGTTTTTATCAACAGTGAATATGTATATACTGTGATATTAATTAGGGTTGACAGTTGACATATTTGAAATAGTTCCTCCTCCCATTGATCTATATCTAATATGGATGTCTCCTACATTAAGCCACGTTCCTCGCCTGACAGTCACCAGCTGATGAGTGCAAGTGTACAATACAGAAATGTATTGGGCACCTGCAGTCGATGGTGGTCTGCTGGGCGAGGTTCTTCACTTTTCGTACAAATTTTGTAAATATATTATATCATCTTGCTTAAGTTATTCTAATTAGGACCGACAGCTGACGTATATGGAAATGTTCCTGACTCGTCTGGTTCCCTTTCATATATTGATGTTCTCTATATTAGGTTGTGCCTAGACTGACAGTCACCAGGTGATGAATGCAGGTATGTAATGTAGAAAGGCATTAAATATCTGCTGTCGATAGTGTTCTCTTGGTCGAGGCTATTTTTACCATTAGTGTAGGTCTAGTTATTTGTCTCTGTAGGATTTAGTATAGGTTAGCGATTTGTCTGTTAGGTGATTATATTTAGGGTCTTTAGATTCGGTACTTTTGTTTATAAGCAATATAAGGTTAAAAATATATAAAAAATATAAAAAATAATAAAAACAAAAGTACAAAAAAAATAAAATAAGAATTATTATATATATATGTACGTGTGCATGAAAGTGTGTATGTTCATATGCATGGATGTGTGTGTGTATGTATGTATGTATGTATATATATATATATGTTCGTATATATATGTATATATGTGTCAATGCATATACATATATAAATTTTGCCTTAATGACCAGGGGCTCCGGGCCCAATGGTCGATAGGAAAAAAAAAAATGGTTAATATTTACATTATTAACTCTAACAGTCTTCTGTGACTCACCTTCAGCTTAATATAGTCGTCTGACGTTAGCTGATATATACACAAGAGTTGTAGTTACCATTTATCACAGGTAATTAGTAATCCTTTACCTGCAAAACACCTATTTTAACCAAATTGTCTCCATCATCATGAAGAAGTCGTTTATATGTCTTTCTAATTATATAAAAACGTATTTTATCTCACTTAGAAAGGAGGCATCAAGGTTATATCTATGCCATACATTAAGAAAGCTCTCTCCTGATGATATACAAATGAGAGACAGGGAGAAAATATAAATTTAAATATTACACCATCCCAGCGAAGTAGTTAACTTCCTTGCAACAATGACGTCTTTTTCTTATTTAGCCTATTCGTGCTGCCTCCAAACGATCTTATTCATCTAAGTGTACACCTGTTGTAGTGAAGGGATAAAAAATGCTATGGGGCGTATTCTGAGGGGATGTGGATATTTCATACTGTATCATCTCTCCCTTACCGATTTGTTCTCAACATAATATCGGTACCTCAGTATCCTCATTTACTTTAATGCTGAAAACTTTGTCAAAATTAAGACGATTCATTATCATGGTGTTTTAAGCATAACAAATCGCTAGAAAAAATGTTAGGAAACCTGGAATGCCTCTTAGACTACGTGGGTATATGTGGTCTCTCCTGTGGGCAAAGTCTTTCCTAAGATGAATCAAATCGTCTCCATAGTCTAGGCATCACCATTTCACCCTCGTAACCTATTTTTTTTTATTTTTGCCATTTCTAGACAATTTTATTCATGCTGGAGAAGATTTTTCGAAATGGAGTTAATAATCCAGTCCCTGCTGTAGAGACCCGTATACATCTCCTTAGGAAGAGACATTGACTAGTGATTTGAGTGAAGGATACCGCCAGTTTCAAAACAGTATTAGGTGGAATTGCTACAACCATAGCATAAGTGAGAAAATGGCGGTTTTCAAAATGGCCACCACGGGGGCCTTTCAGGACTATAAAGGCTCACAATTTCTAATAGAAATGTAGTACCTGGAAGCCTATTATGGGGTTTTCAGGCACGGCCTACATGATGGTGCCTATAGCAAATCAATATGACCTAGCGTAGTACCCGAAATCCAAGATGGCCGCCATCCAGACCCTCCCCAAACAAGAAAGTCGAGCATCTTTTGAAAGAACCATCGTGACAGGACGATTTTTATGTTAGTTATGAGGTTTACAGACACTGTCGACACGATAGTACTTTACTGATTCGATATCACAACACTTAATACTAAAAAATCAAGATGACCGTCTTCCTAAATCCGTAGCTAACAAGAAAATTGTCAAATTTTCGATATAGCTGGAATAGCAGTACTCCCTGGATATTAATATATATATTTTTAAATGCTTGGCAGCGTGCTGTTAAGCAGACCTTGAACGTCTTGATATTTGTTCCATAATTATACTTGGTATACATTATACATGTATTCACTCTTCGTTCATCTCGTCACTGTGTGCTCTATTCTAGTCACTAATATCCATTTCTGCGTCTTTTTAGGTAATGGAATCCTAATTGATGGGAATTCTGTGGTCAAGTTTTGTAACAAGCCTGCAGCATGGACGATGATACAGGAATTAACTTATGTATTTCCCAGCCAACTCTAGCCCTTCAACCTGACAAATGCATCACCTGCCAACAAAAAGGCAAGTCCTCCGAAAAACTCTATGACGGTGCAATAGGCAGGAAGCATGTCCGTGAAATAGCAACTGTAAAGAATGGCCAAACAAGAAGTCTGAGGGTCGTGGTCGGGTGGCAACTCATTTTCCACGAAATTCTCCTCATGTTAAACAACTTCAAGTATATTATGAATGATGCATATCATGGTGGCGAGGGTTCATCATGAACTTACTGGACGCAAATCCCATCAGCTGAATGAAAACGTTGCAAAGCTCCTGGACTTTGTGCGAGACAGGGGTAACTCTTACATCAACAAGGCTCCTGCCATCAAACTACACAATCTGATTACTAAGCAACTGGCACTGGATGAAGTAGCAGTCCGGCTGCTCCAAGTGCTGGTGAATGGGGATAAACTGGAAAGAGAATTCCAGAGAAAGAGGTTTGTTGACAAGACCAAAAAACTCTCTACCAGTATATCGAAGAGGAAATTACCTCAACTCGGCAGCAAACCATCCACTGATGTAAATGCAACTTCTGTTGTGACAAAAAATTATAGCAGTGGCTCAGCCAGACATCAAAACTGTGAAAGAGCAAGGCATGGAACCTGAATTTATCTATGCCCATGATATCCTGCCTGTTTCATTTCTATTTGAAGGCGATCTTCCTTCCAAGCCTGACAAAAGTGTGCTCATTGCAGACTTGGAGAAGAGCTCAACAGGTGATGAGTTCTGCTTTCCTACCGGAGATGCATCCGTTATATTGGATTTCATGTCGAAAATACCTTCCTTTCCAAACATGGCTTCATTTGGAAAATGCAATCAATTGTGTGCTATCAGCGGACTGCTCTATTTGTTCCAGGTCCAGCCTCCATATCGTGTTTGACAGCTACTTAGTTACCTGTTATGAGTGGAGAAAGGCTACAGCGCACTGGTGGGGTTGAATCTTTTGACCTCACTGGTGTCCCAATACCCTACCAGACGAACAAGTTCTGAACCTCCTCAGTCAACAAAACTATGCTACAGTGTGTCGTTCGTGATCTCGTCTCGACTCCTGAGCTGGTGAAGTTGGATGTTATGCTTTGTGGATGCATCACAGATGATGGTATTGTGTCAGCAGTTTCTACTGTCCAGAAGGTCGTCCACCCAACTGTCTTCTGAAACTACAGAACCTATTGACATGCTGACATGTGATATGGAAGAAGTCGATGATCGCATAGTGATGCACTGTGCATGGAAGGTGGATCGGGGAAGTAGCCAACTGGTAGTAGTCTCCAATGACACAGACACAGTAGGACGTTTCCTTCATTATGTTCAACATTTTCAAAAGTGAGGCCTACCAACAATTGTGGGTAGAGTTCGGCAACTGTGAGCGACGGCGTCATATACCACTACACATTCTTGCAGATAAGCTGGGAGAAGGTCTATCTAAAGTCATCGTGAAGGCACATGTATTGATTGGAGATTATGAAGTGAGTAAGACAGATATCAAACACGCCTCACTGTCATGTGATCCAGAGCATTACTTGGCTGATTTTGCAGTATGACAATCTCACTGACGAGAGCTTGATGAAAGCT
Source organism: Coenobita brevimanus (assembly GCF_032717465.1). Lineage (NCBI taxonomy): Eukaryota > Metazoa > Arthropoda > Malacostraca > Decapoda > Coenobitidae > Coenobita > Coenobita brevimanus. Next base: position 23,733,285 of record NC_136960.1, read on the forward strand.
GAGAAGTATCTCATTTGGATATGAACTGGCGCGAAGAGCAAACCAGAATCACGAAAATTCGACCAGCTCCGGGTGGAAGTCCAGTTGTGATTTCCGACACCAAAATCTTTGGAAGTCCTGCTACCAACTTCAAGCACAATTCGTGGCCACATCAGGAGAGCATTATACTCTGTCCATAAAGTTCTATGCCTTCATGATGTTACCCACCTGCCACAGAACCGATGTTAGGACTCCATATTATAATTACAAATCATAATAGATAAATAGATAATTAGATAGATAGAGAGACAGATAGAAGCAGGAAGTCAGATGATGAGAATGTATTGTGTATGCGAGAATCGAGCAATGCTAAACATGCTTACACACTCTTAACTCAAGGAATGCTTTATAGGCACACGACAGCGCCTCATGACCATACACACGCATACACACATACACACAGGCTCTCCAGTGAACTTAATAACACATGAAGAAATAAATAAAATCCTTAAAAATAAGAAGAAAGTAACTTTTCTGGATGAAGCTGATTTGGATTTATATACGGTAGATTGAAAACAAATTACAGTGAAAGGTATGATAAGATTAAATATCAGTTTCACAGAGACTACAAGACCATTCTCTGCATTTTTCTAAATCGTTGAAAACTTAGCAATTAAAGCTCATATGTTACTGGGCTTAAGATCCATGAGAGCAGAGAACAAAACTATACTCCCACAAATGAATGGAATAGACTTTGACAATGAATTCATAGAGGAAATACCATCAGAGCCCTCACCGATTAGTAAAATAGAACCAAAAAGAATTGGTAATATTAAAGGCTTAAACAAACATACACAAACAGATGAGTGTATAGATCCACTCCCACCACCAGCCCCATCCTCCAGAATTAGTGACCCAGATAACAGTACTGATTTATCAGTTTTTCCAGCTCATCTTACCAATGATTTAGTTATGCCACCTAATTCCTACATGAAAGTTACCATAAAGAGCAAATTACGGAATAGTACTGTTCTTGTCTTAGAAGAATTATGTAAAGTAAAGGGATTGTCAGTAGAAAACGCATTATGTCAGATGAACGACGAAGGGCAAACTCAGATATTCATAATTAATCACATGAATGGGGAAGTTCAGTTGAAAAAGGGGACTTGCATAGTTAATATTGAAAAATGTCCCTGTGAAGGAAATAGTTATAGCTGGAGTGACAAGTGAGATAAAATCTTCGGATAGAGAAAAAATAAAAGAGAATTTAATTCAGTCAGGTGAATTTGATGAAGAAAATGATTTGTTAACCTTGCTGGAAACACACAGGGACACCGTAGCATTACCCGGAGAACATTTAGGGTGTACTAACCTGATTAATCACATGATTAATGTGCACCCAGAAACGCCACCAATTTTCGTACCAGCTTATCGCATCCCATCGCTGCCACCAAATAATGTCATGAAAGACTAAGAAATAATGTCATAAAAGACTTTGTAGTTACTTGTAGAGAAGGTTTGTTGTTTAGTTGTCACTCTCGATTTCATGTAGTAGGAATTAAAGATGAATACAGTGAGTGGATCTTAATTTATTATCTTCAGAGAAATCTAAGTTGAGCAGGGTATGTCTTAAAGAAACAATATAATAAGTAAGTCTAGTTGAGCCCCTCTTTCTTGTTCACTCTCTCCACTACCTGTCGGTTCAAAAACTAGCCTCCTTCTTCCTCTGCTTCCTAAATTCTGGTGTAGCAGGGGTCGTATCACGTGTGTTACACTGTGGTTGGAAAGTTCTAGAAGCCTGTGTGTGAGTATGTGTGTGTATGGTCACGAGGTGCTGGCGTGTGCCTATAAAGCATTCCTTGAGTTAAGAGTGTGTAAGCATGTTTAGCATTGCTCGATTCTCGCAGACACAATACCTTCTCATCATCTGACTTCCTGCTTCTATCTGTATCTCTATCTATCTAATTATCTATTTATCTATTATGATTTGTAATTATAATATGGAGTCCTAACATATGCTCGGCCACGCCGCTGAAGGTCCTCCGACAGCAATTATCATTGACATATGCTAATCTATTAGTATATAATATGGATTATAATATTGTATACATATAATGTTCATAGTAAATTACAATGATCTAGTAATATTACATTTTCAACAAATTGTATACATATTTGAATAAATGCAATAGTTATTGTACGACATTTTGTAAGATGTGTATGTATAACAGACATACGCATATAATTGTGCAATGGTAATACTGCTAGGTTATACATTACATATTGAGTTATCCCTTTAGTAATGTCTAATATTTCACCTTACTTGTATGATGATACTGGTAATACAGAATTGTGGTATAATTGTATGACTTATAATATTGTAGTAACATTGTGGTAATACATAATTGTAACATTTTATGAATTGTTACATAATATTGTGGTAATGCATAATTGTGTTGGCCTTATAATTGTAGTTACATTATGTTAATGCATCTGTTACATAATTGTGTTGGTCTTATAATTGTAGTTAAAGTTACATAAAAGTTATATCTTGTTAATGCAACTGTTACATAATTGTTACATATTGTTTGTAGTTACATAATTGTAGTTAAAGTTACATAAAAGTTACATCTTGTTAATGCAACTGTTACATAATTGTTACATATTGTTTGTAGTTACATAATTGTAGTTAAAGTTACATAAAAGTTACATCTTGTTAATGCAACTGTTACATAATTGTTACATATTGTTTGTAGTTACATAATTGTAGTTAAAGTTACATAAAAGTTACATCTTGTTAATGCAACTGTTACATAAATGGTACATATTGTTTGTAGTTACATAATTATAGCAAGTGTAACATAATGCAATCGTTTGTCGTTACATAATTGTTACATATCGTTTGTAGTTACATAATTGTAACAATTGCAGTCCTGACATTGAATCCGGTCATGCTGCGGTCAATGATATGATGTGCCATGCCACTAGCTTGTGGAGACAACAATTTGCTTTTTATTTCACTTAGAGAAAGAGTTTATGTGGTATTTTGGCATTTGTAGTAACACTTACACTTATTTTCATTTGTTTGTTATGTGATCCTACTCTATTTCTTTCTTTTTTCTTTCTTACTTTTTTTTTTTGTATGTACTGATTTTCTATAGTTTGTTTTTCTTCGCTTGTGTACGCTTTTTCTGTGTTGTTCAAGGTTGCATAATTACTGGCTAATTCCCTTGGGACCCTTTTTTAAGGTTTAGTTTATATTGCACAGATATTACTGAAAATGATATAATATAGTCCCATATTTTATTTTATATAAAAAATATATATACACTATATACAGTATTAACTATATACAGTGACTTGTTGTTCACTTGTACCTATCGTGGGCAATATATGTCACCACTGTGTGGAAACCATTGTCTTCACGATTGTATTGAAGATGTTCATTCTTGCTAACGTCATTTGTGTTGGCCATTTTTATTTTTCTGGTTTTCCTTGTAACTTACTTTATCTGTTTCCACAAGGTAGCTTTACTTAATGAATGTTTAATACAGTTCTTTTAATCGCTCACTGAGTAACTGTGATGGTATATTTACTTTATCACTTTGTAGATGTAATAATTTATAGTTGTATGTATGAAACACGTATATATTTTATGTAGGTATAAATGGTAACACTCGTTGGTAGTAAATAACTGCTATAATAAATGAATGAATATATATATAGTGTAGAATATTTATTGTTGGTGATTATTTAGTAATTGAATTATGAAGATAACTGAATTAGGTATATGTATTTAAGTTGTAACTATACAGCAGGTTTTATATGTTTGTGCAAAATGTGTTGTCTATCACTGTGTATCGTATAAATGAAGTAACTATGTAACTCACTAATTTTTACCGTGGTGGAAATGGTGTGAGTGGTGTTGCACGTGGTGATAGTGTTGTCCTTCACGGGGTGATTGACGTGTTGTGGGGTGTCAGACACACGTTGATACGCATGGTGACGTCGACTTCCCACACTGGTAGCTGTGGTGAGTAAATGAGTAGCGATGAGTAACTTGAGTGAAGATGAGTAAGATGAGTTGTGAATATGGATTTGGTATTTGCTTCATCGTCTTGACCTCTTCACTCCTGCGTCAGCGGTGGAGGTTGGGTGGATGTAGCAGAGAGGAGGGTGAGGTCTGGTGGTTGTGAGTTGTGAGTCGTGTCTCACTCTTCGTTTGTTTGTTTTGTTTTTCTTTCTCGAGGTATTCGTGTTCCTTTTTTCTTGTGATTTACTCGTTGTGGGATGAAGACTGCCACTACTTGTAGGTGCGTGTAGAATATACAGACGACTCGTAGAGTTGTTACTTGTAGTTGATTGTAGATGATTGTAGATCGTTGGTTCGTCGTAGAAATTGCAAGATTGTTTGTATCAGTAATTTGTTAAACTACTGGCAAGGCGTCCTGTGACCTCTTCACCTCAACATCAGCGTGATGATCGGGGAGACGGAGGGGGGGTTGGAGAGAATACTGTCAGGAGCTGGTTGTGAGTTGTTGGTTGTGAGAGGTATTTTTTTGTTTTCAATCTTGATATTTTGTAGGAAATCACTGTTGATTCGTAGACGAGGTTCGTATACGTTCGCTGGCCACCAAGTATCATAAAAGACTTTGTATAAACTTGTAGAGAAGTTATATATATATATATTAGACTTGTGGACGAGCGGTTGTTATAAGTGAGTAGCTTTGTAAGTAGATAATCTTGGTTCCCTTTTGTCATGCAATGACAGGAGAGGTAAAGAATAGTATGGGACTATTATTATTTGTCTTGGAAATATTAACAAAGTCTCTCACACACGAGTGAAGTATAAAGTAGAGTCCCGCTAGCTACCTCCCTGTCTCGCTCTCTCTCTCTCTCTCTCTCCCATGTTGCTAAGCCCTTCTCCCTACTATCTGCCTGTTCTATGGCCTGTCTCCTTTTGAGCTCTCCTTCCTAAATTCTGGTGTTGCAGGGGTCGTGTCACGTGTGTTACACTGTTGTTGGAAAGTTCTAGAAGCCTGTGTGTGAGTATATGTGTATGTGTGTGTATGGTCACGAGGCGCTGTCATGTGCCTGTAAAGCATTCCTTGAGTTAAGAGTGTGTAAGCATGTTTAGCATTGCTCGATTGTCGCAGACACAATACCTTCTCATCATCTGACTTCCTGCTTCTATCTGTCTCTCTATCTATCTAATCATTAATTTATCTATTATGATTTGTAATTATAATATGGAGTCCTAACACCGACCAAATACGGATGGGTGAAAGACAATGACACACTACTACCTGAAAAATGCCTGAATCCATTACCCCAAAGAATGCTAGTCGTTTGTAGGTGCACAGGCAAGTGTAGCTCAATGCGAGGTTTGTGCAAAAAGTCGGGTGTCAAATGTGTAATTTTTTATCATAAACAAGTGTCAGTTGGTCAAAATAAGTGAAAATGCGATCTTTCAGTCATGATTAAATCGTATGTTCGCGAAATGAGCTTGACATGGTATTGATATCTGTATGACTGGAAAATGTCCGTGAATAAATACTTCTCTCTGTTTATGTTTTCATTACTTCTTTGTGGACATCTTGAATTTTGGGTATCAAACATGATGATATCGAATCAGTAAAGTACTATCGTGTCGGCAGTGCCTGAAAACCTCAAAATTAACTTCAAAATCGTCCTGTCACGATGGTTCTTTCAAAAGATACACGACTTTCTTGTTTGGGGAGGGTCTGGATGGCCGCCATCTTGGATTTCGGGTACTACACTAGGTCATATTGATTTCCTATAGGCACCATCATGTCGGCCGTGCCTGAAAACCCCATAATAGGCTTCCAGGTACTACATTTCTATTAGAAATTGTGAGCCTTTATAGTCTTGAAAGGCCCCCATGGTGGCAATTTTGAAAACCGCCATTTTCTCCTTTATGCTATGGTTGTAGCAATTCCACCTAATACTGTTTTGAAACTGGCGGTATCCTTTACTCAAATCACTAGTCAATGTCTCATCCTAAGAAAATGTATATGGGTCTCTACAGACTTCATTAAAACCTTTACTGCTAGAGCGGTAAGCAGACTATAATCGTCCGGAGGATGCTGGAATAAAGAAATATTTGTGGCACCGTATTGAAGTAGCTTATCCTGCGAAAATAAGGGAAAAATCACACACACACACACACACACACACACACACACACACATACACACACAGGACAAAGAGGGAGTTTGTGTCCTGGTCTGGCGTGAGTCGATCACTACACCATTAAGCCAAGCTGGGACTCTGCCTGTATGAATTTAGCTGCTCCTTGGCTGTCTTGACATAGCGTAAAAAATCTCTCTCTCTCTCTCTCTCTCTCTCTCTCTCTCAATCATTGTGTCATTTTCTTTATATCTATCTATTTACCTGTCTACCTGTGTATCTTTTTATATCTGTCTGTCTATCTATCAATGTTTCTCGTTATCTGTCAATCACTGTCTCTTTACGGCTGAAGAGTCACACTATCGTGACCACGAAATGGGATACAAAAACCCACACAGGCAGACGAATAAAGATGTATTCCAAAGAGTTTCGGCGACAGCTGTCGCCCTCTTCAGAGGATCTACAGACCAAGAGTGGTACATACAATGCTGAGAAACTGCTTATATACGGGATGAGGACACCTTTTCCCAACCACACCTGATGTGACCTCACCGGAATCTCCCTCTACTCTGTCTACGACCTGAGTGAGGGATTACAAGGGGCGGCAAGGACCTTGCCACTAATCTTCTCATCACTGGATCTAATTTTTACATTCCTTCACTGTGGTTAAAATTATTATATCTCTCTACACACACAGCTTCCACAATCCTACGTTGCCTATAGTTACTACATTTGTACAATAATTGGCTAGAATTCCAGTCGATTCTATGGTCGTTTTCTTAAGAGTGAACGTACACTGCATTATTTGTGTCGCCTACATTACAAGTATACTTGTGTTCCTTAATGCGAGTGTCCAAATCCCTTCCAGTTTCACCAATATAAACCAAATCACAGTCTCTGTATGGAATTTTGTATACCCCTGCAGTTTCTTTACTAATGGGTTTATTCTGTACTAACATTAATCTTAAGGTGGAAGTATATCTAAATGCAATGTTTACATCCAAATCATGACTCACAGACTTCACCAAGCTAAGATTTGACACATACGGAACTGTGATATATGGCTTATTTTGTTGACTTTGTGATGTTGGTCTAGGAACAAAAAAGGCTTTTCTCGCTTTAAAATACGCTTGCCTTATAAAGCAACTGGGATATTTTAGACCTAAAATTATTTTCCATATCTTAGCGTTTTCCGTATCCAGATGTTGGGGACTACTACTTCTGAGTGCTCTAAGGAACATAGAAGAAATAACTGACATTTTAGTGAAACTGTGGTGATATGAATAATAATGTATATACAAATTACACTGGGTTGATTTCCTGTATACAGAAAAGCTAAGTGTCCCAAGTTCATCCCTGTGCACAATTACGTCAAAAAATGGAAGGGAACCATTATTTACCTATTTAAATTTAAATTTAAATGAGGGAACCATTGCATTTAATTTTGTAAAAAAATTGTCAAAGTTAGCGTATGTGTCTGGCCAAATGAAAACACATCAAAATTTAATTTGGTATACGTATGTTGATGATGTGTTTTCATTTTGGCCAGACATATACGCTAACTTTGACAATTTTCTTACAAAATTAAATGCATTGGTTCCCTCATTTGAATTTAAAGTTGAATTGGAAAATAATGGTTCCCTTCACACCGGCGTTAATTGAGTGGAAATTGGAATATACATCATCTACTTTTACTCTTATTTTCCTGTCACTAAGATATGAAGAAATCAAAGGAACAAAAGACGTTAGTCCATAGCAAGGGAGTTTGGACAGCAGGGAACGGTGCCATACTCTGTCGAAAGCTTTAGAGATATCAAGAGCTACTGCACGAGTTTCTCCAAAAAGATCAATTGATTGATGGATGGTATGAGTTAAGAGATTGAGTATGTCAATGGTGGATCTTTCTTGGCGAAAACCATATTGTCTATCACTAATTAAGTTGTTAGATTCAAGATGTTTAACAATGTGCTTATTAATTAAAGTTTCAAATACCTTACCAAGAGAAGTGACAGCTATTGGTCTGTAACTGGAGGGGTCAGACGAACTTCCTTTCTTCGGAGCTGGGTGGATATTGGCTTCTTTCCATGAATTTGGGAATAAAGAAGTACGTATGCATAATCTGAATAATTTAGCTAGGACAGAGGCAAGTTCAGGAGAACGCTTTTTCAAAACAATTGGCGGAATTCCATCTGGGCCTGGAGCTTGTTGGTAGGTAAATTGTCTAGGATGGACTTTACGTATCTTGTCTGTATTTTAAGTGGGGCAATTTCGGGAGAATCAAGTTCCAGTACTGGGACATTCTGGCTAGTATCGTCTATGGTAGAGTTTCTGGCAAAGGTACTGGCACAGATATCTGCTTTCCCACGTGGGTCATTTGTAATGTTGCCATCTGAAGATTTTAGTGGGGGAATAAATTTATGTTACATAAGTCTCAAAATGAATTCAAAATAACAAGGAGAATACACTCACTCGCTCACTCAAAAGCTAAACTTAAATCTAGGAAAAACGAAAAGAAATAACTGGTCAGTAGAGGGGGCTAAGCGGAATGACTGGGCGTCTATACGTAGGACGGACGCTGCAAACACGCCAAACCTCACCGAATCACCGTCTAGGTGGAGATTTCAGGAACTCGCTGTACAACGGCTGCGCTGCTCCACGCTGGGCACAAACGAACCTGCTCCCTCGACGAACCAAGCCTGACTAAGTTCGAATTATATGGAAGAGGGCGAGGGCCAGCCGTGCTTGCTCCAACGTTCAACGATACACACAATTAATCACTCAGCAAAGGCGGTAATGTCGCGCGCAAGGACGATCACTTATGAAACAGTGAAAAATGTTCTGAAAACCGTCCCAATCGAGTGAATACGTGGACGGTTAAACTGAGCGATACACAATGAAAATTCCACTAGAATTTGTGGTTTTCAATCTGAACAAAATGTTACGAACCTCCAAATACGCTCGCACAAGTTCGTGACATCTATCTATGAGCCATAATCAGGGTCGCCAGGTCGTGCCAAAAATCTCGTGTTTTCCGAAAAACTGCTATTTTTTTTATGGCACAAAATAATTGATGCCATAAAAATGCCATAATTTGTTGGCGGTTTGCCATTTTGTGCCAAAAATTGCCAGCGATATCCAAATTTATTTTGGGAAAATAAAAAATTAAAATTAACAATTAAAAATTCTCCACTGACATTATTTACGTTTGTAGATTATGTAGGTAAGTACTTGCCACTGAGACAGAGCGGCGACTATTGGTGGAGCGTGTGACACGTCTGGCTGTACTGTAGATGTGAGGCTCAGCATACGTGAACAAGATTTTCTTGTTCCAGAAGAGATGCTGAGATTTTTCAATAATAGTATGTATGAGAGTCAACATGAGGAATGGGATAGCAGTGAAGCTGAAGAAGAACTCCAAATATTGACTGAATAATTTCAGAAATAGGTGTCTAGGTGCGTGTCTGAGTTGCAGTAAAACATGTGAAATGTATGGTTAATTTTCAGTTCTATTTTCATTTTTGTAAAATTCAAAAAAGACTGCCATTTTTTTTCTTGAATAAGTATATCAAATATATGGTTCATTTTCAGTTTTCTATTTTAATTTTGTAATTGCCATAAAGACTGCCATTTTTCAAAACTAGTTTGCCAGAAAATGCCAGAAATCACACTCATGGATGCCACATGAGCACTTCAACACCTGGCAAACGTGGCCATATTACTTAACTGCAACATACAAATATTAATGAAAGTTTTAATATTATTACACAGTTTACTCCTTTATCCAACTACTCACCACCTACTTCGTTCTCGCCCACCCTTCTTACACATTAATTCTCTCATCCCCTCAAGCCTCACTAACCCATGCATTCCATCACTTACTCTAGCAGCAAGGACACGCAAACAGCCATTGATTATTTACATTTTTTAAATGGCATTCGGTGCATCGTGTGGCAGCCAGCCCTGAGTTCATGACTGACTGGTACGGTAATACTTGAGAGAGAGAGAGAGAGAGAGAGAGAGAGAGAGAGAGAGAGAGAGAGAGAGAGAGAGAGAGAGAGAGAGAGAGAGAGAGAGAGAGAGAGAGAAATTTTCTACATAAGCCACACAGACTTCATGGTTCTTTCCAGGTGGCAGATCCTTTCCTACCCGCAGCTTCCCATTCCACATACGCTCCTTTCTCCCTGTCCCACCCGGCCTTACTTTCCGTAACTCTTAAGTATCTTATGTTTTACTCAGCGCTCTCTTGATTCTACTTGGCTGAGGAGAGATTCGTTGAACTTGAGGCGTCAGATACAGCCATGATTAGTCAAGACAAGAGATTAATCATAAGATGACTCAGATTGTCTATTGGTAGCCTTACTGAAATGCAAAAGACGTCAGCGTACTGAATGGGTTAAGTCTGTACCTCCCTATTGCCTCTTACCTGCTTCCACCTTCCTTCTGCACACGTCGATGCTTAACCCGTTTAGTCCGATGGCGTATGCATTCATTCTTGATATCGTTAGACGATTTATAAAACGCTGAGAAATTAGTTCGCAGGCTCATGGAGAGTGTTTTTCACCTCGTCAAAACAGTTTTCTCCAAAGTTAGGAAAATCGTCTGGATGTAGCAAAATAGAAGAAAAATCTCACTATCCAAGGAGTCAAAATATTATGAAACCTCTCAGTCTCGGAAGCTTATTATCTTATTAATACTGTTTTTGATGATTTCATGGAGGTGACTGGACGAAATATGTACGAAAAAAAAAAAAGGTTTGACATCCTTTTTTTTTTTTTCTATCAGTCGGCGGACTGACTTATGTCAAGTGCATCCAAAAAGAAAAACACCAAAAGTAATATGCATCACATCACTCGTTTCAGGAGAGCAAACGGGTGTTAAGGAGGAGGACGAGGCGGCCATAAATGCAATGTGAGGGAGTGGCAGCAATAACACGCACGTGTGCAAAGGTAGCATACCGAGCACAGTATAAAGCACAGGTGACCATACCCCGTCGACATTCCTAGGATTCTTTGACTCACACCCTGTTGTTATCACCATCATCGTCATCGCCATCATGATCATCAGCATCAGCATCGTCATCATCTTCATCACCAGCATCTTCATCACCATCAAAACCTTAATCCCCCCCCCCCTGGAAAAGAAAGGAATGGTTGGCATCAAGAAAAGGGCAGAACAAAGCCACAGACTAGAAGAACTATTTGTAGGTGGGTGTCCAGTCAAATGGGGTAGACATCCACCTATTCCCTCACTCTTCAAGCTTCAAAAGCCCTTCTCCACCTCACGGCTCCACAAAAGCTAAGTGGATCGTCTGAGGAGCGACAGCATAGCGCAGTACATCATAGTGAGAGGATTATAGAACTTAACTAATGTAAGGTACAGTAAAGATGTTGATCACTTTAACTTGTTTGGTGGATGAGTTGTTAAGGCTATAGTGTACGAGGCTAAGTGAGGTGGTTGGCTTAGGATTGGAGCATTTAAAACTCTGTCGGATGAAAAAAGAAAAACAAGCATTTGATACTCTATCGAATGAAAAACGAAAAACAAATGTTCACAAGGCACTTCACACCCCCATCAAAAACTAGCCGACCCCCTAGCCCGATAGACATGAAGATGAGCAATACTTTCCTTGTTATCCCGGAATGGTTAGTATACCTTATTGTGGAGTGACACATTCTAAACTAAATACATTGGTGTATCGTGCAGTAGCCGTTAATAACAGAGATATGCAAGAAGACAGCCGCATTCAGATTCTTCCGTCATATATTTCAAATGAATGGTACTTATATTGTTTGCATAATTTTTTGTGAGTGTACACTTTCTTCAAAAATATTGGTGCACTGTCTGACACCAGAGGCAATGACTACTGCAAAATGTCAGATGGTCCACCCCACGTTGGTGAAGCTTTCAGGAGGACACATTATGTCGCTTGCTTAAGGCATTCCATAAACAGTTTTATCATACAAAAACTGAGACGATAATGGTTTAATTATTCTGGGACGTCACGCACCATACTGATCATTTAGGATGTCATCGCTTCTCTCCCGTGCGCTACTGTTTGCTGCTAGTGTACAGTAATAATAATAATAATAATAATAATAATAATAATAATAATACCTCACGTACATGAAGACAGTCATCACCATCATCCGGACATGTTATTCATCTAAGGATTAAGTGACATATAAAAGACTTACTTTCCTGAGCATTCCAGTAATAATATTAAATCTTGTAAATATAAAAATCATGATATCATCACCAAAAAGAGTGGGTGAGGTAGTACCCAGAGGCAAAGAATGATGCATGAACGTATCAGAAATATCAGTAGCATGCCCAGTGAACTGAGCCTCGCAGTAACACGTCATTCAGAGCTGTCGGACTCACTTCAGTTACAAGCAGATAATCATTAGAATAATGAACATCGGAACAGTGGCACCACCACCACTACTGCCACCATCACAACAACGGCGAAGACGAGGACGACGACGACGACGACAACAGTAACAAAAACAAGAACAACAGCTACTGTAATAATCATAATAATGATCATGTATTACTAACAATAATAATAATAATAATAATAATAATAATAATAATAATAATACCATAATAATAATAATAATAATAATAATAATAATAATAATAATAATAATAATATTATTATTATTATTATTATTATTACTATAATAATTATTATTATTATTATATACGGGCATTTGTCTCCTTAGTGTAATAGGAAAAGTATATGGTAGGATACTTATCGACAGAGTTAAGGAAATAACAGAGGTATTAGTTGGAGAAGACAGGAAGGTTTTATGAAGGGAAGAGGTTGTGTAGACCAGATATTCATTCTTAGATCTTTAGTGGAAAAGTTTCTAGAGATGTTATATGCGACCATCATGGATTTGGAGAAAGCATATGACAGGGTGGATAGGCAAGGATTGTGGAAAGTGTTAAGATTATGAGTAGATGAGAAGTTGTTGAATGCTGTGAAAAGTATGTATGAGGGTGCTAAGGCTGCAGTGCGTGTAAATAGTGAACTGAGTGAGTTTTTCTATTTGAAGGTTGGGTTGAAACAGGGATGTGTCATGTCTCCATGGTTGTTCAATCTGTATATGGATGGGATTATGAGAGATACAAGGTAGGGCAGTGGATGTTGGAGTGGCCCTAATGAGAGAGGGTAGTGTTTGGAAACTCTCTGTACTGTTGTTTGCAGATGATACTGTGTTGTTAAGTGAAGACGAAGGGGAGCTGCAAGGCTTGGTGGATGAGTTTGGGAGAGTGTGTAGGAAACGGAATCTAAAGGTGAATGTAGGGAAGAGTAAAGTTATGGTCTTCGAGAGAAGTGAAGTCAGTGAATGTACAGTGAGGTTGGATGAGGAGGAAATGGAAAATGTGAGTACCGTTTAAGTACTTGGGTAGTGTGATGAGTAAGGATGGAAGTTTGGAGGTGAAGTGCTTGAAAGGGTACAACAAGGAAGAAAGGTTGCTGGTTCCTTGAAAGCAGCGATAAGAAACAGGGAAGTGAACATGGAAGTGGAAAAGTTAGTACATGACAGTATTGTGATAACAACTCTAACGTATGGAAGTGAGGCTTGGACCTTGTCGGAGGGACACAAGTC